>NC_135233.1:697685840-698357507 GCF_051348905.1 Ranitomeya variabilis | reverse complement strand
ATCGGAAAGTATCGGCCGATACCGGCAAAGTATCGGATCTAATCCGATACCGATACCCGATACCAATACAAGTCAATGGGACTCATGTATCGGACGGTATTCCTGATGGTTCCCAGGGTCTGAAGGAGAGGAAACTCTCCTTCAGGCCCTGGGAACCATATTAATGTGTAAAATAAAGAATTAAAATAAAAAATATTGCTATACTCACCTCTCCGACGCAGCCTGCACCTTACCGAGGGAACCGGCAGCGTTGTTTGCTTAAAATTCGCGCTTTAACTTCCTTACGCGAAGTCCCGGCTTGTGATTGGTCGCGCGCCGCCCATGTGACCGCGACGCAACCAATCACAGCAAGCCGTGACGTAATTTCAGGTCCTTCAGGATTTTAAAATTACGTTCTGGCGTTGTGATTGGTCGCGTCGCAGTCACATGGGCGACGCGACCAATCACAAGCCGTGACGTCACGGGAGGCTGGACACGCGCGTCACGGCTTGTGATTGGTCGCGTCGCCCATGTGACTGCGACGCAACCAATCACAACGCCGGAACGTAATTTTAAAATCCTGAAGGACCTGAAATTACGTCACGGCTTGCTGTGATTGGTTGCGTCGCGGTCACATGGGCGGCGCGCGACCAATCACAAGCCGGGACTTCGCGTAAGGAAGTTAAAGCGCGAATTTTAAGCAAACAACGCTGCCGGTTCCCTCGGTAAGGTGCAGGCTGCGTCGGAGAGGTGAGTATAGCAATATTTTTTATTTTAATTCTTTATTTTACACATTAATGTTGTTTCGATACCGATACCCGATACCACAAAAGTATCGGATCTCGGTATCGGAATTCCGATACCCGCAAGTATCGGCCGATACCCGATACTTGCGGTATCGGAATGCTCAACACTAGTACTGAGATTTATTCTTGGCCAATGGCGTAGCATCAATCCCCCTTAAGGGAATAGGAATCTGCAAAGGCTCCAAGAAAAAACCACAGCGCCTGGCAAACTCCAAGTCCATCAAATTCAGAGCAGCGCCCGAATCCACAAATGCCATAACAGAGTAGGACGACAATGAGCAAATCAGAGTAACAGATAAGAGAAATTTAGGCTGCACAGTACTAATGGTGACAGACCTAGCGAACCTCTTAGTGCGCTTAGGACAATCAGAGATAGCATGAGAGGAGTCACCACAGTAAAAACACAGCCCATTCTGACGTCTGTGTTCTTGCCATTCAGCTCTGGTCAAAGTCCTATCACATTGCATAGGCTCAGGCCTCCGCTCAGAGGACACCGCCAAATGGTGCACAACTTTGCGCTCGCGCAAACGCCGATCAATCTGAATGGCCAAAGACATTGACTAATTCAGACCAGCAGGCGTGGGGAACCCCACCATAACATCCTTAAGGGCTTCAGAAAGACCCTTTCTGAAAATTGCTGCCAGGGCACACTCATTCCATTGAGTAAGCACAGACCACTTTCTAAACTTCTGGCAATATACTTCTGCCTCATCCTGACCCTGACATAGAGTCAGCAAGATCTTTTCTGCCTGATCCACAGAATTAGGTTCATCATAAAGCAATCCAAGCGCTAGAAAAAATGCATCCACATTAAGCAATGCTGGATTTCCTGGCTCAAGGGAGAATGCCCAGTCTTGCGGGTCACCACGCAACAAAGAAATAATAATCTTTACTTGCTGAATGGGATCACCAGAGGAGCGGGGTTTCAGAGCAAGAAACAGTCTGCAATTATTTTTTTAATTCAAAAATTTAGATCTATCCCCAGAAAACAAATCAGGAATTGGAATTCTATGCTCTAACATCGGATTCTGAACTGCATAATCTTGAATACTCTGTACCCTAGCAGTGAGTTGATCCACAGATCCACACAAGAGGACAAACCTTGAATATCCATATCTACACCTGAGTCCTGAACCACCCAGAGGTTAAGGGGAAAAGAAAAACAAAACAAGCTGCAAAGAAAAAAAAATTGACTCAGAACTTCTCTTATCCCTCTTTTGAGATGCATTAACGCTTTGCGGGCCAGCTGTACTGTTATGACCTGGTGGTTAGGAGCACCCGAAGTGACCTGATGGTTAAAACAGAAAACCTGGGACAAGCTCTGAGGACATGGTAACTCTACTGACCGCAATCCCTAATCCTATCACACACACTAGAAATAGCCATGGAGAGTACCTAACTCTCCCTAGACGCCTCTTCACAGCCTAAGAGCTAACTACCCCTAAAGATAGAAATAGTAGCCTACCTTGCCTCAGAGAAATTTCCCAAAGTAAAGGTAGCCCCCCACAAATATTAACTGTGAGATAAGAGGGAAGAGACAAACACAGGAATGAAACAGATTTTAGCAAAGGAGGCCGAATCTTCTCTAGAAAGACAGAGGATAGGAAAGGGAACTATGCGGTCAGTATTAAAAACTACAAAAACCATGCAGAGTGTGCAAAAAGACCTCCACACCAACTCACGGTGTGGAGGTGCAGCTCTGCACCCCCAGAGCTTCCAGCTAGCAAGGAAATATCATAATAGCAAGCTGGACTGGAAACATAGCATGTACTGAAAAATATATTCAAAAACCGATGAACAGCAAATGACTAGCAAGGACATAGCTTCTGCTGGAGTAGACAGGTCATCTGAGAAATCCAAGAGAGATCTGAACCAGTACTGAGACATTGACAGCTGGCATGAATTAACGACCTGGGCAGAGTTAAATAGGGAAGCCAGCAGCAGCAATAAACGAGGGCAGCTGAGAAAGCCAACCTCAAAGATCAGCAGTTCCACTTAAAGCCACCAGAGGGTGTCCAAGGACAGAACTCACCAAAGTACCATTCACGACCACAGGAGGGAGCCCGAGAACGGAATTCACAACACTTCTCCCCAATTACGCTCGCCAAAATGGCAAAAGCCTGCAACCAAATTCACGAAAGTTTGAGGGATAAACCGCCACCTCCGCTTCTCTTCCTCTTTTTTCTTACTATCATCCTTCTTTCCCTTGTCTAAATTAAATTTCTCCAAATTAAGCAGGGAAAAAATCTCCACATATTCATCCTTCTAGATTTTTTCCCGGACTTCCTTTTTAAAGTGGGCCCCCAAAGGACCCTCGAAACACACATATACTTCCCCATGTGCCCTGTCATCTAAATTGATTCTACACTCCCTTTCCTTCTCTGTCTGAACCGACACTGACACTGGCTCAGAAAATCTACCAAACCCTTCAAGCGACCTATTTGGCCAAACGCAACTTCCAACCTGCAGACCCACCCAAGCAGCTAAATGCCCAGGTGCCACAACTTCCCTTTCCAGACGAGTAAGCAAATTCCTCACATTATCCAAAACCTCCCTCACACTCCTACTAACTGGATCAACAGAACCCCCGACCCCCCGCTAGGGCCTACACCAACCCCCTGACTATCCAGTAAAACTGGGGATAAAACATTCTGTGGGATGGACAAAACATAGAGTCATACTCACTGGGCTGCGAGGGGGCTGTGATCCCTCCAGCCGGAAAAGGGGAAACCAGATGATCATCCAGTGCGCTGTTCCCACTCCGTGCACCATTCAGAGGCCCCACACCATACCCCAGCATACCAGATGCTCCAGATGTCCCAGAAAGATGACACGAAAGGGAGGAAGCTCCCGCCTGATGAAATGCACCAGCAAGCTGTACCTGCGCCGCTGTACCCACAGCGCACAGCCCGGTGTCTGAAACCCCAGGCAAGAGAGAAGAAGATAGCACACATGAACCACCATGTGCAGGAGAGCCCCCTGCTGCAGGACCAGATTGAGCCAACACCCCCATGTCCAGATGGATGACGCCCGCTGCCGACCCATCCCCTCGCCGAGAAGAGTCGATTCTGTGTGCAGAGGCAGGCCGCCTGGCAGATATTTGGCCACGGCGATCCCCCGTACAAGTTCTTGTCCCAGAAGGCTTGGCGCGCACTGGCACCGCCCCCCAACTGACACGTGTTACAGGCCTAGACCCCGCCACCGAAGCCAGCCTGGAGGTAGGATTCCTCCCAGGCTGGGGCCTGCTGGCACGAGATCTAATTGACGCCCGGCCTGGAGGGTCCCCGGAGGGGCTCCTACGCCTCCTCTGGTTCCTGGGAGCGGCATCTGGTGACAGCCTCTCCGGAGGCCTCACCCGATGAGGACGCCGCCCGGGAGAGGGGGGTTCCCCCACCAACCCCGTTGTCCCTCCTATGATGTCTGCCACCTGCCTCTTGAGCAATCCATGCCACTGTGAAGCTGCCGCAGCACTCAGGCTCTCCAAGTCCCGGTCCACATCAGCCATGGTAAGGAAGGGTGCGGGGAGGACTGATCGTGACCCCTGGAGAGTGGGAAGTGGCAAACCCCTCCCCACTTCCTGCTTATAACTGTCCCCCTCTGCACACTTTTCCTCTAATGGTTAGCTGTGCACAACGGTCTCTTCTCTGGTTTCTCAGGAGGTACGTGGAGCCACTCGACGGCCTTTTAGGGAGCCAGGTCAGAGGTAATATTTTTAAGTTGTGTGACTAGGGATTGTCTAGTCTGTACAGGGATCAGTAGGGTGTAGGTGCAGCTTCTCTTAATTGTTGGCTTTTCTATTCCCTTTTCTCGTGTATGAGTGATTGAGTCACGTGCATAACACATACCCTAAATCAGAACACTAAACAAATAGACTCTAAAATTGTACCTATAAAAAAGCATATACCCCAGGACAGACTGCCTAAATAAATAGAAACTTGGGGCAAACTTCCAATAATAAGATCCCCTAGAATTATTACAGACCCCTTAAATACAGGCTATAGACAATTACACATAATGCTCACATTCTACCCTGTAGACCTTTTGATACACCAATCAATGGCTTCAAGACCAGCAGAGATATGACGATATGACAAACTCTTTGCAGTTTTATTTTCTGCAATTCCTCAAAATCCCTTCAAATCCAGAGTAAACATTTTTATACTATTTTATACAGTATATTCAGTTTGCTTCATAGCTTATGATTGGATTTTCATTGTCTCTACCGCTCTCAGTTTAAGAGCATGGAATTTATTGAAACTACAAAAGAATCACATATTTGATCATAAAACTCAGCCCTCTTTCACTGTCATGGTATATAGATGTTGCAAGTGCTGTAGGACAGACACTAAAACATCAAAATGACATGAAAGGAAATGGAGACAGCCATTTTAATTCTGCACAATGTGAAAACCAGGGCAAGTGCGTGAACGGTGGTAAGCACACACGTCTAATGTTTTCTGTCTGGCTGTGAGAAATTAGCCACACTTACAGTTATAAAAAGAAATAATTGGGAAATAATGGGAAGAAAAAAAGAATTATTTTGAAAATACGGTGTCTTTTGCCAAAATTTTTCATGCATGAATACATTCTGTGTGATCTGTTTATTCAGTAATGTGCCTTTACTAAGTCAGTCATCAGGCACCGCAAGCTATATAACTGGTGTTAATGGGATCGCTACATTCCTAGTGGATATTGTTAAAAAATTCCACAGCTTTTTATTGAACTGCATTATTTCACAAAATATAGACTAGACTAGTGTTTATCGTAAAAAAAGGTTGTCATTAATGTCCAGTCCTTGAGTCCTCACTCCTACTGTCTCACTTCCAACATTGGATATTTTAGTGATATGCAACCCTGGTCTGTCACACCCTTTACCAAGTATTTTTACTATATTTCTTAGTTGAAAGGTATTTTCCTGGAATAACCTTACTCCACTGGCAGGTGCTGTGTTAATGTAATGATATAAATATTTGACACTCAACCACTGCAGCTAGTAAGCAAAGGCCAGATCATTGTTGGAGAGCCAGCTATGGACATGAGGAGGGTGAGTGGCAAAGTTTATTATTTTGACCCAGTTCAGGCTGATGGATTAAAGTAAGTTATTTCCATAAAACAATTTAAAGCACCATGTGAAGAATATGGGGACATTTAATGACAGATTACAATCCTCTTACATAATGTGTAGCTGCAGCAGGACACCTGGCTCAGTAGCTGGTCCAACCACCTCAGCTTCAAAGTGAGAATTCATACCCCCACCATCTTAGCTACTATCCAGGCTCATGACAAGATGACAATCTGCGGAGCCCATGCTGTGTAACTGCTTCATCCAGTCAGTGTCATGTCGGACGCTGTTCAGACCAGGTCGTCCGACAGACAGCGGTAATTCCGCTTTTGACCACTATTTGCTCATTGGCGTCTGCTAGATTTTATCTAGCTGTTCCGGGGTTAATTTTCCTAATCCTCGGATTGGAAGCTGGGCCATTCCCATGGCCTTTAAATAGTTCTCCTGTTCATTGGGCGTCGCCGATTATAGCTTCTGTCTTGTGCGTTGTTATCTCGGTCTGGAGTGGAGAGCTGGTTGTTGGAGATTCGTTGCTGGTGGTGAATTTTCCTCTGTCTTATTTACTCCTTCCTATATTTGTATTTATTTTGCCCTGCACATTTATAGTGTATTCCTGAGTGACTGCGGCATGGTGTATATTTTCTTTTATCCTTGTTTGTGCTAACTGTGGGAATTGGAATATTACCTCTTCACTGGGTGGAGGGCGGAGGTATCAGCCTAGGGTTAAAACAGGAGTCAGGGTGAGGTTCGAGGCCTGGACATGCACACCATCAGTGTAAACTCCAGGTAGAGGGTCAGTCAGGATTTCCCAAGTCTGAGGGAAACTGCAGGGGCCCGGGTTATTAGCTCTCGCTCACCTAGTCTTCCTGTGACATTATAATCGGCCCAACAAAAAAAAAAAAAAGGGGGTTCTTTTTTTGGGGGGGTTTTGTCATGGATCCCATGATTTCCATAACCCGCCAGTTGGAGGCGCTGTCCCTACAGGTCACTGAGTTGAGGGGGGCAGTGCAGCAACAGGGACTAGCAGTATCTAATGTGCAGGCTGGAGCGACAGGAAGAGTTGCTGAGCCTAAATTTCCTTTGCCTGAAAGATTTACTGGGGAACGCAATAAATTTGTTTCTTTTCGTGAAGCTTGCAAACTATATTTTCGCATGCGCCCGATCTCTTCGGGTAATGAGGCCCAGAATGTGGGCTTTTGTGAATTCCGTTCTCGGACTCCCTCCTGTGGTCATGAATGGTACTTTGGTTAGTTCTGTTCTTGGACTCCCTCTGGTGGCTTTGAGCGGAACTGCTGGTCACTGAGGTTGGCTTTGTCAGCTGCTCTCGTTTATTGCTATGTTGGCTTCTCTATTTAACTCCACTCAGATCGTTACTTCATGCCAGCTGTCAATGTTTCAGTATTGGTTCAGATCTCTCTTGGACTTCTCTAAGGACCTGTCTACTCCAGCAGAAGCTAAGTCTTTGCTAGTTCATTTGTTGTTTTTTCTTCCTGAATATATTTCTTAGTTCTGCCAATTTCTAGTCCAGCTTGCTATCATGATATTCCCTTGCTAGTTGGAAGCTCTGGGGTGCAGAGTGGCACCTCCACACCGTGAGTCGGTGTGGGGAGTCTTTTTGCTTACTCTGCGTGGTTTTTTGTAGTCTTTTGTGCTGACCGCATAGTTCCCTGTTATGACCCCAGTGGACAGGGTCTCAGAGGAACGTGTAAGTCTGCGAGATACAAAAATCCAGCTCATAGGGCTGTGGTAACTGGGTTGACCAAATAGCTACTCCTAACGCCAACACTAGAAGTAGCCGGGGATCATGCCTATGGTGATCGCTAGATGACTCGCGCCAGCCGGAGAATCTAACTACCCCTAGGAGAAGAAAACAAAGACCTCTCTTGCCTCCAGAGAAAGGGACCCCAAAGCAAGATACAAGCCCCCCACAAATAATAACGGTGAGGTAAGAGGAAATGACAAACACAGAAATGAACCAGGTTCAGCAAAGAGAGGCCAGCTTACTAATAGCAGAATAAAGCAAGATAACTTATCTGGTCAACAAAAACCCTATAAAAATCCACGCTGGAGATTCAAGAACCCCCGAACCGTCTAACGGTCCGGGGGGAGAACACCAGCCCCCTAGAGCTTCCAGCAAAGGTCAGGATACAGATTGGAACAAGCTGGACAAAAATACAAAACAAAACCAAAGCAAAAAGCAAGGAAGCAGACTTAGCTTGAAATACAGGAACCAGGATCAAAGGACAAGAGCACACAGATTAGCTCTGAATTCAACGATGCCAGGCATAGAACTGAAGGTCCAGAGAGCTTATATAGCAACGCCCCTGAACTAACGGCCCAGGTGAGCATATAGGAGAAGACAGAAGCAACAGTGTCAAATCACTAATGACCACTAGAGGGAGCAAAACGCAAATTCACAACAGTACCCCCCCCTTAGTGAGGGGTCACCGAACCCTCACCACGACCACCAGGGCGATCAGGATGAGCGGCGTGAAAGGCACGAACTAAATCGGCCGCATGAACATCAGAGGCGACCACCCAGGAATTATCTTCCTGACCATAGCCCTTCCACTTGACCAGGTACTGAAGCCTCCGCCTGGAGAGACGAGAATCCAAGATCTTCTCCACCACGTACTCCAACTCGCCCTCAACCAACACCGGAGCAGGAGGCTCAGCAGAAGGAACTACAGGCACAACGTACCGCCGCAACAAGGACCTATGAAACACGTTGTGGATAGCAAACGACACAGGAAGATCCAGACGAAAGGATACAGGATTAAGGATTTCCAATATCTTGTAAGGACCAATAAAACGAGGTTTAAATTTGGGAGAGGAAACCTTCATTGGAACAAAGCGGGAAGAAAGCCACACCAAATCCCCAACACGTAGTCGGGGACCCACACCGCGGCGGCGGTTGGCAAAGCGCTGAGCCCTCTCCTGTGACAACTTCAAGTTGTCCACCACAAGATTCCAGATCCGCTGCAACCTATCCACCACAGAATCCACCCCAGGACAGTCAGAAGGTTCCACATGACCCGAAGAAAAACGAGGGTGGAAACCAGAGTTGCAGAAAAACGGCGAAACCAAAGTGGCGGAACTAGCCCGATTATTAAGGGCAAACTCAGCCAACGGCAAGAAGGTCACCCAATCGTCCTGATCAGCAGAGACAAAACACCTCAAATAAGCCTCCAAAGTCTGATTAGTTCGCTCCGTCTGTCCATTAGTCTGAGGATGGAAAGCAGACGAAAACGACAAATCAATGCCCATCCTACTACAAAAGGATCGCCAGAATCTGGAAACAAACTGGGATCCTCTGTCTGACACAATATTCTCAGGGATGCCGTGCAAACGAACCACGTTCTGGAAAAACACAGGAACCAGATCGGAAGAGGAAGGCAGCTTAGGCAAAGGAACCAAATGGACCATCTTGGAGAAGCGATCACATATCACCCAGATAACAGACATGCCTTGAGACACCGGAAGATCAGAAATGAAATCCATGGAGATATGTGTCCAAGGTCTCTTAGGGACAGGCAAGGGCAAGAGCAACCCGCTGGCACGAGAACAGCAAGGCTTAGCTCGAGCACAAGTCCCACAGGACTGTACAAATGACCGCACATCCCTTGACAAGGAAGGCCACCAAAAGGATCTGGCCACCAGATCTCTGGTGCCAAAAATTCCTGGGTGACCTGCCAACACCGAGGAATGAACCTCGGAAATGACTCTGCTGGTCCACTTATCAGGCACAAACAGTCGGTCAGGTGGACAAGAATCAGGCCTATCAGCCTGAAATCTCTGCAACACACGTCGCAGATCTGGAGAAATAGCTGACAAGATAACTCCATCCTTAAGAATACCAACAGGTTCAGCGACTCCAGGAGCATCAGGCACAAAGCTCCTGGAAAGAGCATCGGCCTTCACATTCTTTGAACCTGGTAAATACGAGACAACGAAGTCAAAACGGGAGAAAAACAATGACCAGCGGGCCTGTCTAGGATTCAGGCGTTTAGCAGACTCGAGATACATCAGATTTTTTTGATCAGTCAAGACCACCACACTATGCTTAGCACCCTCGAGCCAATGACGCCACTCCTCAAATGCCCATTTCATGGCCAACAACTCCCGATTGCCCACATCATAATTTCGCTCAGCAGGCGAAAACTTCCTAGAGAAAAAGGCGCAAGGTCTCATAACAGAGCAACCAGAGCCTCTCTGCGACAAAACGGCCCCTGCTCCAATCTCCGAAGCATCCACCTCAACCTGAAAGGGAAGCGAGACATCAGGCTGGCACAAAACAGGCGCCGAAGTAAACCGACGTTTCAACTCCTGGAAAGCCTCCACGGCAGCAGGAGCCCAATTAGCCACATCGGAGCCCTTCTTGGTCATATCCGTCAAAGGTTTCACAATGCTAGAAAAATTAGCAATAAAACGACGGTAGAAGTTAGCGAAACCTAAGAACTTCTGAAGACTCTTAACCGACGAGGGCTGAGTCCAATCAAGAATAGCTCGGACCTTGACTGGGTCCATCTCCACAGCAGAAGGGGAAAAAATGAACCCCAAAAAGGGAACCTTCTGTACACCAAAAAGACACTTTGAGCCCTTGACAAACAAAGAATTTTCACGCAAAATTTTAAAGACCATCCTGACCTGCTCCACATGCGAGTCCCAATTATCAGAAAAAACCAGAATATCATCCAGATAAATGATCAAAAATTTATCCAGATAGTTCCGAAAAATGTCATGCATAAAGGACTGAAAAACTGAAGGGGCATTAGAGAGCCCAAAAGGCATCACCAAGTACTCAAAATGACCTTCGGGCGTATTGAATGCGGTCTTCCATTCATCACCTTGCTTAATGCGCACAAGGTTGTACGCACCACGAAGGTCTATCTTGGTGAACCACTTGGCACCTTTAATCCGGGCAAACAAGTCAGACAACAGCGGCAAAGGATACTGAAATTTGACAGTGATCTTATTTAAAATCCGATAGTCAATACAAGGCCTCAAAGATCCGTCCTTTTTAGCCACAAAAAAGAATCCCGCACCAAGAGGGGAAGAAGACGGACGGATGTGTCCTTTCTCCAGAGACTCCTTGATATATGAACGCATAGCGGTATGTTCAGGTATCGAGAGATTAAACAGTCTTCCCTTAGGAAACTTACTGCCTGGAATCAAATCTATTGCACAGTCACATTCCCTATGAGGAGGCAATGCACTGGACCTGGACTCGCTAAAGACATCCTGATAATCAGACAAATACTCCGGAACTTCCGAAGGCGTAGAAGAAGCAATAGACACAGGCAGGGAATCCTCATGAATACCACGACAGCCCCAACTTGACACTGACATAGCCTTCCAGTCAAGGACTGGATTATGGGTCTGTAACCATGGCAGCCCCAAAACAACCACATCATGCATTTTATGCAAAACAAGAAAACGTATCACCTCGCGGTGTTCAGGAGTCATGCACATGGTAACCTGTGTCCAATACTGCGGTTTATTTTCTGCTAATGGCGTAGCATCAATACCCCTAAGAGGTAAAGGATTTTCTAATGGTTCAAGAATAAAACCACAGCGCTTAGCAAATGAGAGATCCATAAGACTCAGGGCAGCACCTGAATCTACAAACGCCATGACAGGATAAGATGACAGTGAGCAAATCAAAGTTACAGACAGAATAAACTTAGGATGCAAATTACCAACGGTGACAGGACTAACAACCTTAGTTATACGTTTAGAGCATGCTGAGACAACATGTGTAGAATCACCACAGTAGTAGCACAAGCCATTCCGGCGTCTATGAATTTTCCTCTCATTTCTAGTCAGGATTCTATCACATTGCATCAAATCAGGTGTATGTTCAGACAACACCATGAGGGAATTTGCGGTTTTTCTATCACATTGCATCAAATCAGGTGTCCGTTCAGACAACACCATGAGGGAATTTGCGGTTTTGCGCTCCCGCAACCGCCGGTCAACTTGAATAGCCAGGGCCATGGTATCATTCAGACCTGTGGGAATAGGAAAACCCACCATAACATTCTTAACGGCTTCAGAAAGGCCATTTCTAAAATTAGCAGCCAGTGCACACTCATTCCAATGTGTCAGCACGGACCATTTCCGAAATTTTTGGCAATACACTTCAGCCTCGTCCTGGCCCTGAGACATAGCCAGCAAGGCTTTTTCAGCCTGAATCTCAAGATTGGGTTCCTCATAAAGTAAACCGAGCGCCAGAAAAAACGCATCAATATCAGCCAATGCCGGATCTCCTGGCGCCAACGAAAAAGCCCAATCTTGAGGGTCACCCCGTAAGAATGAAATAACAATTTTTACTTGTTGAGCAGAGTCTCCAGACGAACAGGGTCTCAGGGACAAAAACAATTTACAATTATCCCTGAAATTCCTAAACTTAAATCGGTCTCCTGAAAATGGTTCAGGAATCGGTATCTTGGGTTCAGACCTAGGATTTCTGATAACATAATCTTGTATACCCTGCACACGAGCAGCAAGCTGGTCCACACTTGTAATCAAGGTCTGGACATTCATGTCTGCAGCAAGCTTAAGCCACTCTGAGGTAAAGGGGAAAAGAAAAAAAAAAAAAAAAATGAGAGAGAAAAAAAAAACCTCAAAATTTTCTTTCTTATAATCCCACTTCTGCAATGCATCAAACATTCAATACTGGCCTGGCATACTGTTATGACCCCAGTGGACAGGGTCTCAGAGGAACGTGTAAGTCTGCGAGATACAAAAATCCAGCTCATAGGGCTGTGGTAACTGGGTTGACCAAATAGCTACTCCTAACGCCAACACTAGAAGTAGCCGGGGATCATGCCTACGGTGATCGCTAGATGACTCGCGCCAGCCGGAGAATCTAACTACCCCTAGGAGAAGAAAACAAAGACCTCTCTTGCCTCCAGAGAAAGGGACCCCAAAGCAAGATACAAGCCCCCCACAAATAATAACGGTGAGGTAAGAGGAAATGACAAACACAGAAATGAACCAGGTTCAGCAAAGAGAGGCCAGCTTACTAATAGCAGAATAAAGCAAGATAACTTATCTGGTCAACAAAAACCCTATAAAAATCCACGCTGGAGATTCAAGAACCCCCGAACCGTCTAACGGTCCGGGGGGAGAACACCAGCCCCCTAGAGCTTCCAGCAAAGGTCAGGATACAGATTGGAACAAGCTGGACAAAAATACAAAACAAAACCAAAGCAAAAAGCAAGGAAGCAGACTTAGCTTGAAATACAGGAACCAGGATCAAAGGACAAGAGCACACAGATTAGCTCTGAATTCAACGATGCCAGGCATAGAACTGAAGGTCCAGAGAGCTTATATAGCAACGCCCCTGAACTAACGGCCCAGGTGAGCATATAGGAGAAGACAGAAGCTCCAGTGTCAAATCACTAATGACCACTAGAGGGAGCAAAACGCAAATTCACAACAGTTCCCTTTTCTATCCTCTGACTATTTAGTGAAGTCTGGCCTCCTCTGCTAAAACCTGTTTCATTCCTGTGTTTGTGACTTTCCTCTTAACTCACAGTCAATATATGTGGGGGGCTGCCTTTACCTTTGGGGAATTTCTCTGAGGCAAGGTTAGGCTTCTATTTCTATCTTTAGGGGTAGTTAGCTCTTAGGCTGTGAAGAGGCGTCTAGGGAGAGTTAGGTACGCTCCACGGCTATTTCTAGTGTGTGTGTGATAGGAGTAGGGTTTGCGGTCAGCAGAGTTCCCACTTTCCCAGAGCTTGTTCCGATTACTAGTTTACTCATCAGGTCATTCCGGGTGCTCCTAACCACCAGGTCCATAACAGTACAGCTGGCCAACAAAGTGTTAATGCATCTCAAAAGAGGGATAAGAGAAGTTCTGAACCCATTTTTTTTCTTTGCAGCGTGTCTTGTCTCTCTTTTCCCCTTAATCTCTGGGTGGTTCAGGACTCAGGTGTAGATATGGATATTCAAGGTCTGTCCTCTTGTGTGGATCATCTCACTGCAAGAGTACAAAGCATTCAAGATTATGTAGTTCAGAATCCGAGGTTAGAGCCTAGAATTCCAATTCCTGATTTGTTTTCTGGGGATAGATCTAAGTTTCTGAATTTCAAAAATAATTGTAAACTGTTTCTTGCTTTGAAACCCCGCTCCTCTGGTGACCCCATTCAGCAAGTAAAAATTATTATTTCTTTGTTGCGTGGCGACCCTCAAGACTGGGCGTTCTCCCTTGCGCCAGGAGATCCTGCATTGCTTAATGTAGATGCGTTTTTTCTGGCGCTTGGATTGCTTTATGACGAACCGAATTCAGTGGATCAGGCAGAGAAAATCTTGCTAGCTTTGTGTCAGGGTCAAGATGAAGCGGAGATATATTGTCAGAAGTTTAGAAAATGGTCTGTGCTTACTCAATGGAATGAGTGTGCCCTGGCAGCAATTTTTAGAAAGAGTCTTTCTGAAGCCCTTAAGGATGTTATGGTGGGATTCCCCACGCCTGCTGGTCTGAATGAATCAACGTCCTTGGCCATCCAAATTGATCGGCGTTTGCGTGAGCGCAAAATTGTGCACCATTTGGCGGTGTCCTCTGAGCAGAGGCCTGAGCTTATGCAATGTGATAGAACTTTGACCAGAACTGAACGGCAAGAACACAGACGTCAGAATAGGCTGTGTTTTTACTGTGGTGACCCCACTCATGCTATCTCTGATTGTCCTAAGCGCACTAAGCGGTTCGCTAGGTCTGTCACCATTGGTACTGTACAGCCTAAATTTCTTTTGTCTGTTACTCTGATTTGCTCTTTGTCATCCTACTCGGTTATGGCATTTGTGGATTCAGGCGCTGCCCTGAATTTGATGGACTTGGAGTTTGCCAGGCGCTGTGGTTTTTTCTTGGAGCCTTTGCAGTATCCTATTCCATTAAGGGGAATTGATGCCACGCCGTTGGCCAAGAATAAACCTCAGTACTGGACTCAGTTGACCATGTGCATGGCTCCTGCACATCAGGAAGATATTCGCTTTTTGGTGTTGCATAATTTGCATGATGTGGTCGTGTTGGGTTTGCCTTGGCTACAGGTTCATAATCCAATATTGGATTGGAAATCAATGTCTGTGTCTAGTTGGGGTTGTCAAGGGGTACATGGCGATGTTCCGTTGGTGTCAATTTCTGCTTCCACTCCTTCTGAAGTCCCTGAGATTCTGTCGGATTACCAGAATGTATTTGATGAGCCCAAATCCAGTGTCCTACCTCCTCATAGGGATTGTGATTGTGCTATAAATTTGATTCCTGTTAGTAAGTTTCCTAAGGGCCGACTTTTCAATTTATCTGTGCCAGAGCACGCCGCTATGTGGAGTTATATAAAGGAGTCCTTGGAGAAAGGGCATATTCGCCCGTCTTCATCACCGTTGGGAGCAGGGTTCTTTTTTGTGGCCAAGAAGGATGGTTCTCTGAGACCCTGTATAGATTACTGCCTTCTCAATAAGATCACGGTCAAATTTCAGTACCCTTTGCCTCTGCTGTCTGATTTGTTTGCTCGGATTAAGGGGGCTAGTTGGTTCACCAAGATAGATCTTCGAGGGGCGTATAACCTTGTGCGTATTAAACAGGGCGATGAATGGAAAACAGCATTTAATATGCCCGAGGGCCATTTTGAGTACCTGGTAATGCCATTCGGGCTTTCAAATGCTCCATCGGTGTTTCAGTCCTTTATGCATGACATCTTCTGAAAGTATCTGGATAGATTCATGATTGTATATTTGGATGATATTTTGGTCTTTTTGGATGATTGGGAGTCTCATGTGAAACAGGTCAGAATGGTATTCCAGGTCCTTCGTGCTAATTCCTTGTTTGTGAAGGGGTCTAAATGTCTCTTCGGAGTTCAGAAGGTTTCCTTTTTGGGCTTCATTTTTTCCCCTTCTACTATCGAGATGGATCCTGTTAAAGTTCAGGCCATTTATGATTGGACTCAACCTACATCTGTGAAGAGCCTCCAGAAATTCCTGGGCTTTGCTAATTTTTACCGTCGCTTCATCGCTAATTTTTCTAGTGTGGTTAAACCTTTGACTGATTTGACAAAGAAAGGTGCTGATGTGGTGAATTGGTCCTCTGCGGCCGTTGAGGCTTTTCAGGAGCTGAAACGTCGTTTTTCTTCGGCCCCTGTGTTGCGTCAGCCAGATGTTTCGCTCCCTTTTCAGGTCGAGGTTGATGCTTCTGAGATTGGAGCAGGGGCTGTTTTGTCTCAAAGAAGTTCTGATGGCTCTGTGATGAAGCCATGTGCCTTCTTTTCTAGAAAATTTTCGCCTGCTGAGCGTAATTATGATGTTGGCAATCGGGAGCTGCTAGCTATGAAGTGGGCATTCGAGGAGTGGCGACATTGGCTTGAGGGAGCCAAGCACCGCGTGGTGGTCTTGATGGATCACAAAAATCTGACTTATCTCGAGTCTGCCAAGCGGTTGAATCCTAGACAGGCTCGATGGTCGCTGTTCCGGGTACCTTCCGGGTTCTAAGAATGTGAAGGCGGATGCCCTTTCTAGGAGTTTTGTGCCTGATTCTCCGGGTGTCCATGAGCCGGCTGGTATTCTCAAAGAGGGGGTAATTCTGTCTGCCATCTCCCCTGATTTGCGGCGGGTGCTGCAGGAGTTTCAGGCTGATAGACCTGACCGTTGTCCAGCGGAGAAACTATTTGTCCCTGATAGATGGACTAGCAGAGTTATTTCTGAGGTTCATTGCTCAGTGTTGGCTGGTCATCCTGGGATTTTTGGGACCAGATATTTGGTGGCTAGGTCCTTTTGGTGGCCTTCCTTGTCTCGGGATGTGCGTTCTTTTGTGCAGTCCTGTGGGACTTGTGCTCGGGCTAAGCCCTGCTGTTCTCGTGCCAGTGGGTTGCTTTTGCCCTTGCCAGTCCCGAAAAGGCCTTGGACGCATGTTTCCATGGATTTTATTTCAGATCTTCCTATCTCTCAAAGGATGTCCGTCATCTGGGTGGTTTGTGATCGCTTTTCTAAGATGGTCCATTTGGTACCCTTGCCTAAATTACCTTCCTCCTCTGATTTGGTGCCATTATTTTTTCAACATGTGGTTCGTTTGCATGGCATTCCGGAGAACATTGTGTCGGACAGAGGTTCCCAGTTTGTCTCTAGGTTTTGGCGGTCCTTTTGTGCTAAGATGGGCATTGATTTGTCTTTTTCTTCGGCTTTCCATCCTCAAACAAATGGCCAAACCGAACGAACCAACCAGACTTTGGAAACCTATCTGAGATGCTTTGTTTCTGCTGATCAGGATGATTGGGTGACCTTCTTGCCATTGGCTGAGTTCGCCCTTAATAATCGGGCTAGTTCGGCTACTTTGGTTTCGCCTTTTTTTTGCAATTCTGGTTTTCATCCTCGTTTTTCTTCAGGGCAGGTTGAGCCTTCTGACAGTCCTGGTGTGGATTCTGTGGTGGACAGGTTGCAGCAGATTTGGACTCACGTAGTGGACAATCTGACGTTGTCCCAGGAGAAGGCTCAACGTTTCGCTAACCGCCGTCGTTGTGTTGGTCCCCGACTTCGTGTTGGGGATTTGGTTTGGTTGTCTTCTCGTTATGTTCCTATGAAGGTTTCTTCTCCTAAGTTTAAGCCTCGTTTCATTGGTCCTCATAAGATTCCTGAAATTCTCAACCCTGTGTCATTTCGTTTGGTCCTTCCAGCTTCTTTTGCCATCCATAATGTGTTCCATAGGTCGTTGTTGCGGAGGTACGTGGCGCCTATGGTTCCCTCCGTTGATCCTCCCTCCGGTGTTGGTTGAGGGGGAGTTGGAGTATGTGGTGGAAAAAATTTTGGATTCTCGTATTTCGAGACGGAAGCTTCAGTACCTGGTTAAGTGGAAGGGCTATGGTCAGGAGGATAATTCCTGGGTTGTTGCCTTTGATGTCCACGCTGCCGATTTAGTTCGTGCCTTTCATTTGGCTCGTCCTGATCGGCCTGGGGGCCCTGGTGAGGGTTCGGTGACCCCTCCTCAAGGGGGGGTACTGTTGTGAATTCCGTTCTCGGACTCCCTCCTGTGGTCATGAATGGTACTTTGGTTAGTTCTGTTCTTGCACTCCCTCTGGTGGCTTTGAGTGGAACTGCTGGTCACTGAGGTTGGCTTTGTCAGCTGCTCTCGTTTATTGCTATGTTGGCTTCTCTATTTAACTCCACTCAGATCGTTACTTCATGCCAGCTGTCAATGTTTCAGTATTGGTTCAGATCTCTCTTGGACTTCTCTGAGGACCTGTCTACTCCAGCAAAAGCTAAGTCTTTGCTAGTTCATTTGTTGTTTTTTCTTCCTGAATATATTTCTTAGTTCTGCCAATTTCTAGTCCAGCTTGCTATCATGATATTCCCTTGCTAGCTGGAAGCTCTGGGGTGCAGAGTGGCACCTCCACACCGTGAGTCTTTTTGCTTACTCTGCGTGGTTTTTTGTAGTCTTTTGTGCTGACCGCATAGTTCCCTTTTCTATCCTCTGACTATTTAGTGAAGTCTGGCCTCCTCTGCTAAAACCTGTTTCATTCCTGTGTTTGTGACTTTCCTCTTAACTCACAGTCAATATATGTGGGGGGCTGCCTTTACCTTTGGGGAATTTCTCTGAGGCAAGGTTAGGCTTCTATTTCTATCTTTAGGGGTAGTTAGCTCTTAGGCTGTGAAGAGGCGTCTAGGGAGAGTTAGGTACGCTCCACGGCTATTTCTAGTGTGTGTGTGATAGGAGTAAGGTTTGCGGTCAGCAGAGTTCCCACTTTCCCAGAGCCTGTTCCGATTACTAGTTTACTCATCAGGTCATTCCGGGTGCTCTTAACCACCAGGTCCATAACAGTGGGCCTGGTGTTGTCATTGTTAAGCGGGGATCCCCAAGCATGGGCATTTACTTTGCCATCTGATTCTGTTGCATTTGACTCAGTGGAGAGTTTTTTTTCTTCTCTTGGGAAAATCTACGATGAACCTGACAGAATGGCTCCAGCAGAATCTAAGATACGCACTATTCGCCAGGGGGAGCGAGTTGCAGAGGATTACTGTTCTGAATTTCGTCGCTGGGGGATCGATACACAATGGAATGATCCAGCATTGCGGAGTCAGTTTATACATGGGATTTCAGGAAAGGTTAAAAAAGCCCTTCTGATGTACAAGACTCCTGCTTCTCTAGATTCCGCCATGGGTCTGGTTGTCCGCATTGATCGTCGTTTGAGTCAGGGGGAGCATGAGACGCCGCCTGTGGGAGAAGGTTTAGGTTCACATGAGGTTGCTGCAGGTGAGCCCACGGAACCTATGCAAATCGCAGGGGTGACACATGTCAAGCGTCAAGCCCCTGAGCTCAGGAAGCAGGGAGCCTGTTTTTACTGTGGTAAAACTGGTCATTTTATTAACATCTGTCCTCTGCTGTCTAAGAAAAACGCAACGGCGGAAAACTTCTAGGCTCAGAGGGTGTGGAGGAGACCAATCTGAGCTTATGTATATCCTCCATGGTGGTTTCTCAATGCATGATCCCTGCTAAGGTTTTTATTGCTGGCAGTGAGCTGCCAATTACTGTTTTTGTAGATAGTGGTTCAGCCACAAATCTCATTGATGAGGAGTTTGCTTGCACAGCAGGTTTTAGGATTGAAAAACTGTCTCATCCTATCCGCGTGGTCACCATCAATGCTGCTCCTCTCTCTCAGGGGGAGATTACTGAATTTGTGGCTGAGGTGAAACTCCACATTAGGGTTCTACATTCCGAGCGGGTTACATGTAAGGTGCTCAGGAATCTTCCTGCTCAGGTGGTTTTGGGTTTTCCTTGGTTGTCTATGCATAACCTGGTAATTGACTGGAAAACTCAGGACATAATTCAGTGGAGCGAGTTCTGCCAGGAGAATTGCCATGTGTGGCTGCGGTGACTTCAAGCGTTCCGGAGTCACTTCTGGATTTTGTGGATGTGTTCTCTGAGAAGGGTTGTTCAGAGTTGCCGCCACATCGTCCTTATGACTGTTCTATCAGGTTTAAACCAGGGGCCAAATTGCCTAAAGCAAGGATATTTAACATCTCCGGTCCGGAGAGACAAGTGTTAAAAGATTACATTGCTGAAAGCTTGAGCAAAGGGCACATCAGGCCATCATCCTCGCCGGTGGCAGCAGGGTTCTTCTTCGTGAAGAAGAAAGATGGCGGATTATGCCCGTGTTTGGATTTCAGGGAGTTGAACCAGATTACGGTTTGTGATCCATACCCTATGCCTCTGATACCAGATTTGTTCAACCAGGTGGCAGGTGCTAAGTGGTTTACCAAGCTTGACCTCAGGGGGGCGTATAACCTCATAAGAGTCCATCAAGGTGATGAGTGGAAGACGGCTTTTAATACCCCTGAGGGTCATTTTGAAAATTTGGTGATGCCGTTTGGGTTCACTAACGCACCTGCAGTGTTCCAACATTTCATCAATGATGTGTTCTCGTATGTTTTGGGGAAATTCGTTATCGTGTATCTAGATGACATTCTCATATATTCTTGCGACCGTGATGCTCATTTCGATCATGTCAGGCAGGTGTTACAGCTTCTCAGAGAGAATAAGCTGTATGCTAAACTTGAGAAATGTGTATTTTCTGTTCAAGAGTTGCCTTTCTTGGGTTATATTGTGTCTGCTTCTGGGTTTAAAATGGACGCCGCTAAGGTCCAGGCGGTGCTGCATTGGGAATGTCCTGATAACCTGAAAGCACTTCAGCAGTTCCTTGGGTTTTCTAACTACTATAGGAAATTTATCAAGGATTTTTCCATCATTGCCAAACCGCTAACTGACATGACTAAAAAGGGTACCAATTTCTCCGTTTGGCCTGAGGCTGCTGTGCGCGCATTTGAATTTCTTAAGAACAGTTTTGTTTCAGCCCCCATTCTTGTGCAGCCAGACGTATCTAAACCCTTTGTTGTGGAGGTCGATGCGTCTGAGGTTGGTGTGGGGGCGGTACTATCTCAAGGCTCATCTTTGAGTGGTTTACGTCCGTGCGCCTATTTCTCCAAGAAACTGACGTCCGCCGAACGTAACTACAATATCGGCAACAGGGAGTTGTTGGCTATTAAGTTGGCCTTTGAGGAATGGCGACACTTCTTGGAGGGGTCGGTACATCAGGTTACTGTTATTACCGATTATAAGAATCTGCTGTATTTGGAGTCAGCCAAGCGTCTGTCCCCCAGGCAGGCTCGCTGGGCATTGTTTTTCACGCGGTTCAATTTTGTGGTCACTTACAGACCGGGGTCTAAAAACACTAAGGCGGATGCTCTGTCCAGGTGTTTTCCGGGGGAAGAACCTCAGGAGGATCCAGGACCCATCCTCCAAAAGGGTGTTGTCGTTTTGGCTCTCACTACCGAGGTTGAGGCTGAGATTGCCGAGGCTCAGGAGGAGGCACCATCTGAGCTTCCCATCAACAAATCTTTTGTACCGCTTCATCTCCGCCTAAAGGTTTTGGTGGAGCATCATGATGCTGTCCTGGCTGGCCACCCAGGGGCTAGAGGTACCTTGGAGTTGGTGTCACGTCGGTTTTGGTGGCCCAAGATCCGACAGGACGTGGTCTCATACGTGTCAGCTTGTACCACGTGCGCTAGGGCTAAGACGCCTCGCTCCCATCCTGTTGGCACACTACTTCCTTCTTGAGGTACCTAGTAAGCCTTGGACGGAAATCTCCATGGATTTCATCACTGATTTGCCTTCATCAGCTGGGAACATGGTCATCTTGGTGATTGTTGATCGGTTTTCTAAAATGTCGCACTTTGTGTCTTTGCCTTTGTTGCCTAACGCTAAGACTCTGGCTCAAGTATTTGTGCAGGAGGTGGTCAGACTTCATGGGGTTCCATCTTACATCGTGTCTGATAGCGGGTCTCAGTTTGTGGCAAAATTTTGGAGAGCATTTTGCTCTCGGCTGGGGATCAAGTTATCTCATTCTTCGGCGTTTCATCCTCAGTCAAATGGTCAGACTGAGCGTATGAACCAAAATTTGGAACAGTACTTACGCTGCTTTGTCTCTGATAACCAGGAGGAGTGGTCTACCTTTCTTCCTTTGGCTGAGTTTGCCATCAATAATCACCGCCAGGAGTCGTCTGGGTAGTCTCCGTTTTTTTGCGTTTACGGGCTACATCCTCAATTTTTGTACCTTGAGTCAGAGGGGCTCTTCCGGCGTTCCGAAGGAGGACCAATTGGGGACACAATTGTCATCAGTCTGGAGGAGAGTAAAGCAGCGCCTGTTGAGTGTGGGTGCTAGGTACAAGCATGTAGCTGACAGTAGGCATGTGCCAGGTCCGGACCTGAGTGTGGATGACTGGGTGTGGTTATCCACAAAAAACATAAGACTCAAAATACCGTCCCTTAAATTGGGTCCACGGTTTATTGGTCCATTTAGGGTCACCGCCGTCATTAACCCAGTAGCGTACCGATTGGAGCTCCCTACGGTGTATAAGATACACAACGTGTTCCACAGGTCTCTTCTAAAGAAGGTGGTGGGTTCTGTGGACGCACCGCCTATGCCACCTCCAGTCTTGGTGGATGGTAATTTGGAGTTTGAAGTCTCCAAGGTGGTTGACTCTCGTGTAGTGCGTCGCACTTTACAGTACTTGGTACACTGGCGTGGTTATGGGCCTGAGGAGAGGTCCTGGGTACCAGGCTCGGACATTCATGCGGATCGGCTGGTCAGGTTTTTTCATCATCGCCATCCAGACAAGCCGGGTCCTATAAGCCGTGAGGGCCCTGGGGTCCCTCGTAGAAGGAGGGGTACTGTCATGTCGGACGCTGTTCAGACCAGGTCATCCTACAGACAGCGGTAATTCCGCTTTTGACCACTATTTGCTCATTGGCGTCTGCTAGATTTTATCTAGCTGTTCCGGGGTTAATTTTCCTAATCCTCGGATTGGAAGCTGGGCCATTCCCATGGCCTTTAAATAGTTCTCCTGTTCATTGGGCGTTGCCAATTATAGCTTCTGTCTTGTGCATTGTTATCTCGGTCTGGAGTGGAGAGCTGGTTGTTGGAGATTCGTTGCTGGTGGTGTATTTTCCTCTGTCTTATTTACTCCTCCCTATATTTGTATTTATTTTGCCCTGCACATTTATAGTGTATTCCTGAGTGACTTCGGCGTGCTGTATATTTTCCTTTATCCTTGTCTGTGCTAACTGTGGGTATTGGAATATTACCTCTTCACTGGGTGGAGTGCGGAGGTATCAGCCTAGGGTTAAAACAGGAGTCAGGGTGAGGTTCGAGGCCTGGACATGCACACCATCAGTGTAAACTCCAGGTAGAGGGTCAGTCAGGATTTCCCTAGTCTGAGGGAAACTGCAGGGGCCCGGGTTATTAGCTCTCGCTCACCTAGTCTTCCCGTGACAGTCAGATAGGATTTCATAAGTAGAATACGGAGTTATAGTATGTCCTAGCTGTACACAGGTTACATTTTCGAGATCTCGCAAACAGGCTGAATGCCTTCCAGGGTCTCGATTCGTTCTACCACCGCAGGGTGGGAAGATATGCAGAACAGATAGTAGAAGCCAGGTAGTGAAGCTGTGTTTGGTCTCCAAGCGTAATGGGATCCCAGCCCGATCCGATGGTGCTAGAACCGCTGCTACATAACCTTCCATTGGAAAGTTATGATCCCTCAAAGATTTTGGGAGTTTTAGCTGTAATCATTCAGGGGAGGAGGGATTAAGACCATCCCTGGGGGGGGTCACATCGCGCAACGTGCTGGAAGGAACTGGAAACAGCTGGCACCTTAAGCCTCCCATGTGGTCTAGCTTACATTGTCAAACATCAAACCGGTAACTGACATGTTTCATCTGCTTATACCTTTTGCACTACCGCCTGTATTTGCACAGTATTGTCTAGTATGTCCTTAAAGGCAAGGTACTGCGGTTGTAGATAATTAAGAAATCAATGTAATATAGCATAACATGCTGTTATAACCAAGTTTTGATTGCATTTGAAACATATTTCATGTGATATAGGAGTTTAAAAAAGCCATTGGAGGCTGACATATTGCTTTCAAAGAAGCAGCACGACACTTTCAGTGTCATCATATGGCACCCCATGGTCATATGAGATAACAGATGGACACTGACCCTATCTATTGTAATAGAACTGTCACTGCTGTGAACTGGGCACGCCTCTGTGAGCTGCACAATTCACAGTAGTGGGAGTGTTCTGCTGCCATATTCATGGAGCCCATGGCTGTCAACTGTGCTTGATTCTGGTCTGTTGTCATTAGGATCTGCTAACATAAGCAGTACTGCTTCCAGCATGGCAGATCAAAGATTGACAGGAGTAAAATGCGTGAGAAAAGCTCTGGCAGAGTATCCGAGACTGCAAAGACATCAAGGAGGAACAGTGTATGATCAGCATTATCTCAGCAGGAGTCTGGGAGAGAGAGACATATGAAGACTGATGGGAGAGAGAGATAGTAACTACTGGTGTTAGCAGATCACAGGGCAGTCACCCACAAAATGGCGCTGCCCTGTGATGCTACTCTTCATTCTGCCCAGGGATACTAGACCACCCAAAAGGGGAGGGAAATGGTGATGTAAGTAATTACTGCCCCAATTTTCCAGCTATGGCAGATGATAGCTTCTTAGAAAAATATGCACACGGATTCCATTTACTGGTAGACACACCAAGCGATCCATTTTACCAAACGCGGAACGGTATAAACGCCCCCAAAAAAGAAATTCATGAATAGCTGGTTTTTGGTCATTCTGCCTCACAAAAATCGGAATAAAAAGCGATCAAAATATTTCACGTGCCCGAAAATGTTACCAATAAAAACATCAACTCGTCCCGCAAAAAACAAGACCTCACATGACTCTGTGGACCAAAATATGGAAAAATTATACCACTCAAAATGTGGTAACGCAAAAAACATTTTTTTGCAATAAAAAGCGTCTTTTAGTGTGTGACGGCTGCCAATCAAAAATCTGCTAAAAAACGCGCTATAAATAGTACATCAAACCCACCTTCATCACCCCTTTAGTTACGAAAAATTAAAAAAATTTAAAAAAATGTATTTATTTCCATTTTCCCATTAGGGTTAGGGTTAGGGCTAGGGTTAGGGCTAGGGTTAGGTTTAGGGCTAGGGCTAGGGTTAGGGTTAGGGTTAGGGTTAGGGCTAGGGTTAGGGCTAGGGTTAGGGCTAGGTTTAGGTTTAGGGTTAGCGTTGGGGTTAGGGCTAGGGTTAGGGTTAGGGCTATGGTTAGGGCTAGGGTTAGGATTGGGGCTAGGGTTAGGGTTGGGGCTAAAGTTATGGTTAGGGTTTGGATTACATTTACGATTGGGAATAGGGTTGGGATTAGGGTTAGGGGTGTGTCAGGGTTAGGGGTGTGTTGTGATTCGGTTCGTGGGCTCCCCCGGTGGTCTCTTGTGGTACTGGTGTCCTGCAAGCTTTGCCTTCTCAGTTCACCTGTTCCTATCAGGATGTGGGAGTATCCTATTTAACCTTGCTCCTCAGTCATTCTAATGCTGGCCATCAATGTATCCAGAGTGATCAATGTATCCAGAGTGATTCTGTTGCATGTTCCTGCTCCCAGTTTTCTGCTCAGCTAAGTTGGACACTTTAGTCCTTAAGTCTATTTTTGTATGTTTTGTCCAGTTTGCACTTATGTGAATCTCTGCAGCTGGAAGCTCTTGTTGGGCTGAAATTACCACTCCAGTGGCATGAGTTGTCACATGAGTTAAGGTAATTTCAGGATGGTGTTTTGAAGGGTTTTGCAGCTGACCGCGAAGTCCTCTGTTGTATCTTTCTGCTATTTAGTTAGCGGGCCTCTCTGTGCTAAATCTGCTTTCATACTACGTGTGTCTTTTCATCTGCTCTCACCGTTATTATATGTGGGGGGCTGCTATCTCCTGTGGGGACATTCTCTGGAGGCAAGCCAGGACTGTGTTTTCTTCTACCAGGGGTAGTTAGTTCTCCGGCTGGCGCGCGGCATCTAGAGACAACGCAGGAATGCCCCCTGGCTACTTCTAGTGTGGTGTGTAGGTTTAGCATCGCGGTCAGCTCTAGTTTCCATCACCCGAGAGCTTGTCCGTTTATTCTATGCTTCTGATGTTTCCTTGCCATTGGAAACCATAACAGTATGGCCAGCCTTAGAATGACTGAGGAGCAAGGTTAAATAGGATACTCCCACATCCTGATAGGAACAGGTGAACTGAGAAGGCAAAGCTTGCAGGACACCAGTACCACAAGAGACCACCGGGGGAGCCCACGAACCGAATCACAACAGTACCCCCCCCTTAAGGAGGGGGCACCGAACCCTCACAAGAACCACCAGGGCGATCTGGATGAGCCCTATGAAAGGCACGGACCAAATCAGAAGCATGAACATCAGAAACTGTAACCCAAGAATTATCCTCTTGACCGTAGCCCTTCCATTTCACCAGATATTGAAGTCTCCGTCTGGAAACACGGGAGTCCAAGATTTTCTCCACCACGTACTCCAATTCACCCTCAACCAGCACAGGAGCAGGAGGCTCAACAGAAGGCACAAGTGGTACCTCATACCTCCGCAAAACCTGAAAAACACCATCCTGAAATTACCTTAACTCATGTGACAACTCATGCCACTGGAGTGGTAATTTCAGCCCAACAAGAGCTTCCAGCTGCAGAGATTCACATAAGTGCAAACTGGACAAAACATACAAAAATAGACTTAAGGACTAAAGTGTCCAACTTAGCTGAGCAGAAAACTGGGAGCAGGAACATGCAACAGAATCACTCTGGATACATTGATCACTCTGGATACATTGATGGCCAGCATTAGAATGACTGAGGAGCAAGGTTAAATAGGATACTCCCACATCCTGATAGGAACAGGTGAACTGAGAAGGCAAAGCTTGCAGGACACCAGTACCACAAGAGACCACCGGGGGAGCCCACGACGATGGCGATTAGCAAAACGTTGAGTCTTCTCCTGGGACAAATGCAGGATCCCCTGGTGCCAATGAAAATGCCCAATTTTGGGGGTCTACTCATGTTATATCAGCATGCTCTAAACGAACAAAGAAAGTTGATAAATCCTCTGCTATTGGCACTTTGCAGTCCAAGTTTATTTTGTCTGTAACTCTAATTTGTTCGTTATCTTCTATTGTTGCGGATGCGTATGTGGATTCTGGCGCCGCTTGGAGTCTTCGGATTGTGACTGTTATGGTTTCCAATGGCAAGGAAACATCAGAAGCATAGAATAAACGGACAAGTTCTCGGGTGATGGAAACTAGAGCTGACCGCGATGCTAAACCTACACACCACACTAGAAGTAGCCAGGGGGCATTCCTGCGTTGTCTCTAGATGCCGCGCGCCAGCCGGAGAACTAACTACCCCTGGTAGAAGAAAACACAGTCCTGGCTTGCCTCCAGAGAATGTCCCCACAGGAGATAGCAGCCCCCCACATATAATAACGGTGAGAGCAGATGAAAAGACACACGTAGTATGAAAGCAGATTTAGCACAGAGAGGCCCGCTAACTAAATAGCAGAAAGATACAACAGAGGACTTCGCGGTCAGCTGCAAAACCCTTCAAAACACCATCCTGAAATTACCTTAACTCATGTGACAACTCATGCCACTGGAGTGGTAATTTCAGCCCAACAAGAGCTTCCAGCTGCAGAGATTCACATAAGTGCAAACTGGACAAAACATACAAAAATAGACTTAAGGACTAAAGTGTCCAACTTAGCTGAGCAGAAAACTGGGAGCAGGAACATGCAACAGAATCACTCTGGATACATTGATCACTCTGGATACATTGATGGCCAGCATTAGAATGACTGAGGAGCAAGGTTAAATAGGATACTCCCACATCCTGATAGGAACAGGTGAACTGAGAAGGCAAAGCTTGCAGGACACCAGTACCACAAGAGACCACCGGGGGAGCCCACGAACCGAATCACAACAGGTGTGGTTAGGGTTACAGTTGAGATTAGGGTTAGGGGTGTGTTTGGATTAGGGTTTCAGTTAGAATTGGGGGTTTCTACTGTTTAGGCACATCAGGGGCTCTCCAAATGCGACATAGCGTTCGATCTCAATTCCAGCCAATTCTGCGTTGAAAAAGTAAAACAGTGCTCCTTCCCTTCCGAGCTCTCCCGTGCACCCAAACAAGGGTTTACCCCAACATATTGGGTATCAGCGTACTCAGGACAAATTAGACAACAACGTTTGGTGTCCAATTTCTCCTGTTACCATTGGGAAAATACAAAACTGGGGGCTAAAAAATAATTTTTCTGGGGAAAAAAAATAATTTTATTTTCACGGCTCTGCGTTATAAACTGTAGTGAAACACTTGGGTGTTCAAAGCTCTCACAACACATCTAGATGAGTTCCTTAGGGGGTCTACTTTCCAAAATGTTGTCACTTGTGGGGGGTTTCAATGTTTAGGCACATCAGTGGCTCTCCAAACGCAACATGGCGTCCCATCTCAATTCCAGTCAATTTTGCATTGAAAAGTCAAATGGCACTCTTCCCTTCCGAGCTCTGCCATGCGCTCAAACACTGGTTTACCCCCACATATGAGGTATCAGTGTACTCAGGACAAATTGGACAACAACTTTTTGGGTCCAATTTCTTTTCTTACCCTTGGGAAAATAAAAAATTGGGGGTGAAAAAATCATTTTTGTGAAAAAATATGATTTTTTATTTTTATGGCTCTGTATCATAAACTTCTGTGAAGCACTTGGTGGATCAAAGTGCTCACCACACATCTAGATAAGTTCCTTAGGGGGTTCACTTTACAAAATGGTGTCACTTGTGGGGGGTTTCAATGTTTAGGCACATCAAGGGCTCTCCAAACGCAACATGGCGTCCCATCTCATTTCCAGTCAATTTTGCATTGAAAAGTCAAATGGCGCTCCTTCCCTTCCGAGCTCTGCCATGCGCCCAAAAAGTGGCTTACCCCCACATATGGGGTATCTGCGTACTCAGTACAAATTGTACAAGAACTGTTGGGGTCCATTTTCTCCTGTTACCCTTGGTAAAATAAAACAAATTGGAGCTGAGGTAAATTTTTTGTGTAAAAAAGTTAAATGTTCATTTTTATTTAAAGATTCCAAAAATTCCTGTGAAACACCTGAAGGGTTAATAAACTTCTTGAATGCAGTTTTGAGCACCTTGAGGGGTGCAGTTTTTAGAATGATGTCACACTTGGGTATTTTCCATCATATAGACCCCTCAAAATGACTTCAAATGAGATGTGGTCCTTAAAAAAAAAAATGGTGTTGTAAAAAGGAGAAATTGCTGGTCAACTTTTAACCCTTATAACTCCCTAACAAAAAAAAATGTTGGTTCCAAAATTGTGCTGATGTAAAGTAGACATGTGGGAAATGTTACCTATTAAGTATTTTGTGTGACATATCTCTGTGATTTAATTGTATAAAAATTCAAAGTTGGAAAATTGCGAAATTTTCAAAATTTCTGCCAAATTTCTGTTTTTTTCACAAATAAACGCAGGTAATATCAAAGAAATTTTACCACTATCATGAAGTACAGTATGTCATGAGAAAACATTGTCAGAATCACCATGATCCGTTGAAGCGTTCCAGAGTTATAACCTCATAAATGGACAGTGGTCAGAATTGTAAAAATTGGCCCGGTCATTACCGTGCAAACCACCCTTGGGGGTAAAGGGGTTAAGGAACATCCTTTCCAGGGTAATGATTTATATGTAAGGCAAAATAAATTACCCAAAAAATAAATGTTCCTTAACCATTTGGGCTATGTTCAGACGTAGCGTTTTTGATGTTTTTTCAAGTTTAGCATTGCTTTCAACCAAGACAAATGCGTTTGCAGGGAAATGTCATTTTACAACCTTAGCTGGCCATGTGGTGTGTGACACATCGTCAGACACATCCTGCTTCATTTATGAAGGAGGGACTGTTAAAGGAGGAGGGCAATCAGGCGGCCTTTTATATTCTTAAAGAGACAGCAGTTGGTCCTCACTATTCTTATAGAGCCATCAGCTGGCTATGCTTTGTTGTTCCCATTATTAAACAGTGGGTCTCCTACAATGTTATTGCCTATGCATTGAATGCAAGTCCTGCCCCAAATTTGGACACACCCCATTAACCCTTTGAACCAACGTAGTGGATGGCCACATGACACTAATGTTCCCATTATTATTTATTTGGTAAAGATATGCATATGCATTGAATGCAAGGCCTGGACTGTCCCAAAGTTTAGCGTACCCCAAATAGAGTTTGAACAGACGTGGTGGATGGCCACATGAAACCAAAGTTCCCATTATTATTTATTTGGTACCGACATACTGTTTGCCTTTGCATTGAATGCAAAGTCTGGCCTGTTGTGAATCTGCTTTTGGGCTCCTTCTGGTGGTGGCTAGTGGTACTGGTGACTCGGGTGTGTTTTCTTTCTCAGTTCACCTGTTTTCATCAGTAGTGGGGAGTTCCTATTTATTTCTGCTCTTCAGTCATTGCCTTGCCGGCCATCAATGTAACCAGAGCCTTTCTGTTGCATGTTCCTGCTCCTAGACTACTGATCAGCTAAGTTGGACTCTTAGTCCTAAGTTTGTTTGCATTTTTTGTTCCAGTTTACAGCTATATCATTCTCTGTAGCTGGAAGCTCTTGTGGGCTGAAATTACCACTCCGGTGTCATGAGTTGACACATGAGTCTTAAAGTAATTTCAGGATGGTATTTTAAAAGGGTTTTCAGCTGACCGTGCAGTTCCCTTTTGTATCTTTCTACTATCTAGTAAGCGGACCTGGCTTTGCTGAACCTAACTTCATACTGCGTATGTCTTTTCCTCTGAACTCACCGTCAATATATGTGGGGGGCTTCTGTCTCCTTTTCGGGGGAATTTCCCTAGAGGTAAGCCAGGTCTGTTTTTTCCTCTACTAGGGTTAGTTAGTCCTCCGGCTGGCGAGAGACGTCTAGGGATAAAACGTAGGTACGCCCCCCGGCCACTATTAGTTGTGTGGTAGGTTTAGCTCACGGTCAGCTCGAGATTCCATCACCCAAGAGCTCGTCCGTTATTTATGTGTCCTGACGTTCCCCTGCCATTGGGAACCATGACACTGGCCTGCCCCAGTTAAACGCACCCCAAAAACATTTTGAACAGATGTGGTGTATGGCACATGAAACCAAAGTTCCCATTATTAGAAATTTGGTACTTCCATACTGTTTGAATATGCATTTAATGCAAGACCTGCCCTGTCCCAAAGTTACACGCACCCCAATAACTCTTTGAACCGACTTAGTGGATGGCCACATGAAACAAAAGTTCCCATTATTATTCATTTGGTAGTGCCATACTGTTTGCCTACGCATTGAATGCAAAGTCTGGCCTGCTCCAAAGGTACACGCACACCAAAAACATTTTGAACTGACGTAGTGGATGGCAACATGAAACCAAAGTTCCCAATATTACGATTTCTCTACTCTGATACGGTTTGCCCATGAAGTGAATGAAATGCCTGTTCCAAATTTGGACGCACCCCAGTAGCCTGGTTTCACACTTGCGTTTTTGTCTGCAGCGTTTTTTGCACAAAAAACGCATGCGTTTTTTCCCTATGTTTAACATTGAAAACGCATGCGTTTTTTTTGTACGCGTTTGGTCGTGTTTGTAAACGCATGCGTTTTTTTTCTGCATGCGTTCATTTTCAAAAATGCAACCTGTAGCATTTTCTTGCGCGTTTCTTTTGCCAAAAAATGCATTGCTGTCTATGTAAACGAATGCGTTTTTAAGCACATGCGTTTGTTTGCGTTAAAAACGCATGCGTTTTTATAGAAAAAAAAACAGAAAACACACTGAAAAGCCACCCACCACCATCAAGGTGATAAAGGGATCCAAACCCTAACCCTAACTCTACCCCTAACCTCACCCCTAACAGTTTAATGAACATTTTCTGACAGTCATAGTGCCACGTATTTAAGTGCCACGTATCACGTATTTCAGTGCCACGTATTTAAGTGCCACGTATTTAAGTGCCACGTATCACATATTTCAGTGCCACGTATCACGTATTTCAGTGCCACGTATTTCAGTGCCACGTATTTCAGTGCCACGTATTTCAGTGCCACATATTTCAGTGCCATGTATTTAAGTGCCACGTCTTTCAGTGCCACGATATTTCAGTGCCACGTATTTAAGTGCCACGTACTGTAAATACTATAACTACGTGGTTATACGTGGCACTGAAATATCGTGGCACGTAAATACGTGGCACTTAAATGCGTGGCACTGAAATACGTGGCACTGAAATATCGTGGCATTTACGTGAAATACGTGGCACTTAAATACGTGGCACTTATATACGTGGCACTTAAATACGTGGCACTTAAATACGTGGCACTTATATACGTGGCACTTAAATACGTGGCACTTAAATACGTGGCACTTATATACGTGGCCACTGAAATATCGTGGCACTTATATACGTATATAAACGTATTTCAGTGCCACGCATTTCAGGTTAGGGTTAGGGTTAGGGGTAGGGGTAGGGTTAGGGTTAGGGGTAGGGTTAGGGGTAGGGTTAGGGGAAGGGTTAGGGTTTTTTGTTTTTTTCTTGTTTTCTTGTGTTTTTCTATAAAAACGCATGCGTCTAAAAAACGCATGCGTTTTACCGCGTTTACATGCGTTTTTTCACACATGCGTTTTTTTAAAAACGCATGCAGATAAAAATGCAAGTGTGAAACCAACCTTACTCAAAAAACAGATGTCCTGGATGGCCACATGAAACCAACGTTCCCATTATTATGATTTTTCTTACGTTCATACAGTTTGCCCATTAAGTGAATGCAAGACCTTTTCCAAATTTGGAACCAAAAAAACTGATGTCCTGGAAGGCCCCATGAAACCAAAGTTCCCATTTTTTTAAATTTGGTTGTTAGGTGTCGAGTTCCCACCGCTGCACAGGGGGAATCTCAAGCCACCTCTGCTGCAGTCTCCCATTCTTCTCCAGCCGCAGTGGAGCCTGCTCAGCAGAGACATTGGTCCCATCGTCTGGGTCAGGCAAATACTGTGCACTTGGTTACTGCTGCCCTTCCAGGCTCAGTGATTGTAACCAGCACTGTTTAGCGGTGAGCAGATGCTCCTGGGACTAAGTCCTGCTTTTCCTTTACTAAGCATGCCCAAGAGAAGACCTCTCATTGGAGGTCAGGGGTCACATGCTCAGGTCCTGTAGCAGAATGGAAGATGGCATTTAACACCAGGGACGCGCTCTATAAATACCTGGTGATGTCCTTCGGTCTCTGTAATGCTCCTGCCATTTTCCAAGACTTTGTGAATGATATCTTCCGGGATATCCTCTCCACCTTGGTTGTAGTCTACCTTGATGATATTCTCATCTACTCTCCAGATATAGACTCCCACTGGAGAGATGTTTGCAAAGTCTTCGACCTCCTACAGGCAAACTCCCACTACGCCAAGTTTGAGAAGTGTGTGTTTGAGCAGGAGGCCTTGCCTTTCCTTGGCTATATCAGCCCATGAATAGGCTATGGATCCTGCCAAGCTACCGGCTATGATGGACTGGCAGGAACCCCATTCTCTCAAAGCGGTGCAGCGCTTTATGGGGTTCATTAATTACTATTGCCAGTTCATTCCCCACTTCTCAACTTTGTTAGCTCCCTTGGTTGCCTCTCCAAAAAGGGAGCAAATCCCAAATTGTTGTCAGAGGAGGTCTCCAAGGCCTTCCTCTCTATTAAATCCCCCTTTGCTAGCGCTCCCATTCTACATCGCTCCAATGTAGATAAACCTTTCATAATGGAGGTGGATGCCTCATCTTTCAGTGCTGGAGCAGTCCTATTCCAAAAGGATGCTCAAGGTCGGAAGCATCCTTGCTTCTTTTTCTCTAAGACCTTCACACTGGCAGAGAGGAATTATTACATCGGGGACAGGGAGTTGCTAGCTATGAAGTTGGCCTCCTTGGAATGAAGAAACACCCTGGAGGGGGCTCGTTTTCCCTTCCATGTCTATACCGACTACAAAAGCTTGGTTTACTTGCAGACTGCCCAGCGACTAAATTCTCGCCAGGCTAGATGGTCCTTGTTCTTCTCCCGTTTCCACTTCTCCCTCCATATCTGTCCGGGGAGAAGAACATCCGTGCCAATGCTCTCTCCCGCTCCATAGTATCATCAGTGGAGGAGGAGGAGGAGCCTTGGTTAATTGTCCCTTCAGAGAGCCTGAAGACCGTGGCTTCGGTATCGCTAGAGTCTGTGCCCCCGGACAAGACTTTTGTGCCATCAAATTTGTGACCGGAGGTTATCTCTTAGGCTCTCTCGTCCAGGGTGGGTGGACACTTTGGGACCAAAAGGACATCTGAGCTTCTGGCGAGGATGTACTAGTGGCCGCATATGGCCCGTGACGTTGGAGACTATATTCGGGCATGTGTCTCCTGCACCAAAAATAAGTCTCCTCGACAACGGCCAGCTGGGTGACTTTATCCCCTGCCGGTGGCAGACAGTCCCTGGGAGATTGTCAGGATGGAGTTTGTGGTGGGCTTATCCAAGTCCCGTGGCTGCACCGTTATTTGGGTAATCACCGGCCATTTTTCCAAAGTGGTGCACTTGGTGCCTCTTCCACGGCTACCTTCTGCACGGGTCTTGACAGCGTTGTTTATTAAACACATTTTCCGCCTACACGGTATGCCAGACAAAATTGTCAGTGACCGGGGTCCCCAGTTTGTGTCTCGGTTCTGGAGAGAGCTTTGTCGTCTACTCAGCATCGAGCTGAATCTCTCTTCAGCATACCATACCGAGACAAATGGGTTTGTAGAGAGGGCCAACCTGACTCTGGTAACATATCTGCGACATTTTGTTTCAGCCAGGCAAGATGACTGGGCATCCTTGCTACCATGGGCCGATTTTGCCCTGAACAACGCTGTAACCGACTCCACTGGGCAGACCCCATTCCTCCTTAACTACAGCCTGCATCTGTGGGTTCCTGTGCCTATGCCCGTATCTTCCGCCGATTTCAGGGTGGCAGACTGGGCTGTGGAGGCATGTGACATTTGGGACCGCACACAGGATGCCATCCGGGCTTCCAAGGAGAGAATGAGGTCCTCCGCCGATGCACATCGATGCCCTGCTCTGACCTTTGCTCCTGGCGACTTAGTGTGGCTCTCTGCCCATAATATCAGGCTGCCAGTTGAGTCCACTAAGATTGCACCTCGCTACTTGTGTCCCTTCAAGGTCCTGGAACAGGTTAACCCTGTGGTCTACCGTCTGGCCCTTCCTTCGCACCTAGGTATCACCGACATCTTTCATGTGTCCCTTCTAAAGCCCGTTCACATGTCCCGGTTTTCTGAGTCATCTGCCGGGACATCGGGTTCATCTATGGATGATTATGTGGTGAACGTTATCTTGGGGTGTAAGGTGGTACATGGCAAAACATTTTATTTGGTGGATTGGAAGGGTTATGGCCCAGAGGACAGGTCCTGGGAGCCTGCTGACCACATTCGGGCTCCGCAGCTCATTGCTGCCTTCGAACATAGCGAGGTCCAAGGAGGGGGGCCCTAGGAGGGGGGTAATGTTAGGTATAGAGTTCCCGCCACTGCACAGGGGGAATCTCGAACCACCTCCGCTGCGGTCTCGCATTTTTCTCCAGCCGCAGTGGAGCCTGCACAACAGAGACGTCGGTCCCAGCATCTGGCTCAGGCAGATACTGTGCGTTTGGTTACTGCTGCTTTTCCAGGCTCAGCCATTGTAATCAGCACTATTCAGTGGTGAGCAGACGCTCCTGGGACTGTCTTGCTTTTCCTCTACTGAGCGTGCCCAAGGGAAGACCTCTCATTGGCAGTCAGGGGTCACATACTCAGGTCCTGTAGCAGCTCCTATTGGACCACTAGGAAGGTCCCGGAGAGCTTCCTCTATAAAAGGTTTGCATGGCCGCACGGCAAGGCGCTAGTATAAACTTGATAACATGTGTGTATAGATGAATGACTGTCAATGGATAAAAGCTCCTTAATCATTCCCATTCCTAGTGTTTTTGACTGCTTGTGAATGGTGAAGCTATCTAGCACCCGACGGTGCTACCTGCACACCTGGCACACGTTACAGTGCCTTTTGCAGTGCCCGCTTATACGGCACCGTGCGCAATCAGTGCGCTTTCCTGACAGTTTGTCAGTGTAGGGTGGGAATTCCCGCTTGGACTCTGCATCTAAGTCTGGGCATCCTCAGGCGTGGGCTCAAAAGCCACCGAGGGTCAGAGCGAGTCCAATCACCAGATTAGTGGGGGTGATTCATAGGGATCCCACTAGTGTCTTGCAGCTACACGCTGTGTCTGTTAACAGGGCACAGCGTATTTTGGCGGCTCTGTGAAGCAACAGAGTTCGCTACTATTCACATGGGGTGAAGTCTAACCCACGTGTGAACAAGTGTCCATCCGCCATTACTCAGCAGCAGGTACCATCTCTGCATGGTTGACCCCATGCTGTGAACGCACCTCATATCTATCTCTTTATTATTTGGTGCGTTCCGCTAGCCCTAACATGCTACTGCAATACTGTTTGACTATGCATTGAATGCAAGGCCTACCCTGCCCTAAAATTTAACGCACTCCAATAACCCTTTGAACCAACATAGTGGATGGCAACATGAAACCAAAGTTCCCATTATTATTTATTTGGTACTGCCATACTGTATGCTTATGCATTGAATGCAAGGCCTAGCCTGCCCCAAAGTTACACGCACCCAATAACCCTTTGAACCGACGTAGTGGATGGCCACAAGAAACCAAACTTCCCATTATTATTTATTTGGTACTGCCATACTGTTTGCCTATGCATTGAATGCAAGGCCTGGCCTGCCCCAAAATTACACGCACCCCAAAAACTTTTTGAACAGATGTGGTGATGGCCACATGAAACTAAAGTTCCCATTATTATGATTTCTCTACTCCCATACAGTTTGCCCATGAAGAGAATGCAAGGCCTGCTCCAAATTTGGATGCACCCCAATAACCCAAAAAACTGACATCCTGGAAGGCCCCATGAAACCAAAGTTCCCACTCTTTTTTATTTGGTACTGCAATACTGTTTGCCTATGTATTGAATGCAAGGCCTGCCCTGCTCCAAAGTTACATGCATCCCAATAACCCTTTGAACCGACGTAGTGGATGGCCACATGAAACCAAAGTTCCCATTATTAGGAAGTTAATACTCCCATACTGTTTGACTATGCAGTACATTGCAGTGTCAAGCCTGAAGAACCTGCAATGGAGAATTGCAGTGTTGAGGATGAAGACCCAAAAGCAGAGAATTGCATTGTTGAAGCAGCTGAACAAACCCTTACCGTTCCCATTATTAGGAACAGGGTCTCCCATACTGTTTGGCTATGCAGTGAATGCAATGACTTCTACAAATTTACACGCACCCCGATCCCTCTTGGAAAAAACGTGGAGGGGGACCTCATAAAAAATTTGCCCCTGGGGGGTGTTGCAGAGTGCGTCTTCTTGCAGTCACTGCTGTACTTACGAGAGCTTCAATCAGCAAGATATCTTGAGTAAACAGTATTTACTTCATACTGGATAAACATGAGATACAATTCAGTGTCACACAGTCCGTGCACTGAAGACAGCACATTCAAGAAGAAGAAGAAAAACAGGAAGTAAGAAAAACAACTAACAATTGCGAGCTTCCCTCCCCACATTACAGCAATTATATAACTTTACACACTATCGCCATCTGCTGTCTGGTTAGTATAAAGTCCTCCTTTCACTTATAATAAGTCCTAATCTGTTGCATTTGCCAACACCCTTTCTCAACAGTAAGGACTTATTCAATCAAACCCAACTTTTTTATTAGTCTCTGATGTTTATCAGCATTCAACGCCTTCGTAAAGATGTCTGCTGTCATTTCTTCAGTAGGACAGTACTCTAACTTCAAGACTCCTTGTTCCTGATGATCTCTCAAGAAATGATATTTCACATCAATATGCTTGGTTCTTGGATTGACTCTTTCCATCTGAGCAAGAACAAGACATCCTTGATTGTCCTCTTTCAGTTTTGTTGGTGCCAACTGTGGTTGTCCTAATTCTGTCAACAATTGTCTTAACCACAGTACTTCTTGACTCGCATGTGCTGCGGCAACATATTCTGCTTCTGTTGAAGATAGTGTCACAATTGACTGTTTCTTACTTGTCCAACTTATTGGTCCACCTGAGAGAAAAAAAATATGTCCACTGGTAGATCTTCTGTCAGTTGGATCTCCAGCCCAATCTGCATCAACATATCCTGTTAAAATGCAATCATCACTTGTGGGTAATTTCAGCTTAAAAAAAATATATATATCAAGACAAAAAACCATTACACAGGCAGAGATGCTTACCTACATAAACACAATCCAAAAGTGGATTCACCACCTCAAAAGACAACATTACCTAACAAACACCATACTAATAGTAGGTGAAAAAGAGGCATAGGCAAATATAAAAACATATATACTTTATTGACATCTGATAAAACAAACAAGACAAGGATATTCATACAAGACTGATTGCAGGCAGAACAGAAAAATATAACAGCATACTAATGAGTAATTAAAGCCGTAGAAATAAATTACCATATCATAATAAATCAGCCAATAAAGAGGTAAACATGCATAACTATAATGCACTCTATTTAGATTACTACAAGAAAAGGGGATTTCTATATAAGGCTTCCCACAAAAAGGATTATTACTTATTTTTGATGGGGGCCAAAAAATCTCAAAATTAAATCTCCAGCATAACAATACTAGAAAGTGCCAGGTGCATCTGAGATAAAGTGCTCTATCGTATCCTCATTCCCAATGGCAAAATTAACTCTCCCAAGCAGCATAGCAATGTTGAAAAGTGTCTAGTGCATCTGAGCTAAAATGCTATGACCTATCATTATTTCCAATGGCAAGTAACAACAGTTATAATTAACTAAGTCCTAATCGGCATATCACTTACATGAGTATGTTTTCCAGCCTGCGTGCTCCTCAGTCACCCCGACAGCGCCGTTTCGCCTCTGTGGCTTCCTCAAAATAGGGGCATATGTGTACGCTGTAAAAGGCATATGCCTTTATACCCCCGCCCACAGCTGAATCTCATGTCGGAGTGCCCGGCATGTAATTGCGCATGCGCCGATGACGGACTTCCCCAAGAACAAATAGTGACCTCCTATCCTCCGCGCCTGGAACGCAAAGCGTGACACGCTCTGCGTCGCCTAATTTGAGCGGAGGAGGAGAGCACGGGGTCGTCCCCAATAGCGCATGCGTCAGCCGGGCAGCGAGATCATTGAATATGCTTCAGACAATACTAAAAACGCATGGACAATGGGCATTTTATAATGTGAACCAACAATACATAAATCCCTAGCGTGAAAATGAACAAAACAAAAGATACGTATATCATTATAAGAATAAATAATAAACTGTGCTTAATCCAATAAAAACCACATCAATATTATAAATAAAACACACAATTAAATAACAACAATGACAGAGTGATAAATATATATAATATATAATCAATAAAGTGATTCCGTGCCTATAATTCATGTCACAATCATATACTCAATACAAGGTACCATAATATAACATCCATAATAAATATAATACAATAAAATCCATCTGTGAAATTATATAATAAATAAAATCAATAGAGTGATACTGTGACACTAAGAAAATAAATACCCAAATTATACACCCAGAAAAAAATGCCATAACATGATATACTACGTAATATTTAAAAAACATGTCCCACTGGATTTATAACACACAAAATTCATGATAAAAATGTCTTCTTATGCAAATAGGATATCGGTTTCAGGGAAGAATTAATTTCAATTAATCTTCACATTATTGTTTCTTTATTTTACAGAAATCCCTTTCATCTACACGTATTGCTTCCCTCAGATACGAATCCTCCTAAAGCTAGGAATAAAATCAATACATTAGTTAAAAACAACATACACACAGACAATTTAAAAACAGGAAAATCAGGGGGAAAAAAGAAAAATAACAGATAAAATTACCTATAAAACACTAGAGATCTCTCTTTACAGGAATGCATTGAACCCTAGACTCTCATTCAGACCATTAGGGGCCATAGTACCCAGTAGGTAGATCCACCTACTCTCCTTTTGAGCCAGAATCCTTCCGAGATTACCTCCCCTAGGGCCGAGGCATACTTGATCAATGGCCCGAATCTCAAGCCCTGTTGGGTCACTACTGTGATACAGTCTAAAGTGCTTTGGCAAAGTTTTAAGGGACTTAATATCCTCAATTGCTGCTGACTTCTCAATGTCCCTTATGTGCTCTCTTGTCCTCACTCTTAATTCTTGTGTAGTCAATCCTATATACATTTTTTTACAGGGACACCGTGCGTGATATATCACGCCCTTTGATGCACATGTAAGGGACTTCCAAATTTTAAACACTCTAGATCCATCAAAATTCTCAAAAGTGGTGCTTTTAACATGATTCCTACAGGCCTTACATGAGGTACATGGAAAGAAACCCTTTACTTCACTCCTCGTGTTTAAAAATGCTGGACCTGAATAATGACTGTGTACCAACATGTCATTCAGGTTCCTTGACCGTTTTGGTGTCATTAACGGATAATTTGACAGCACCTTTTTTAGTATTGGGTCTGACTGCAATACTCCCCAATATTTATTCATAATAGTGACTAGCTCAGGCCATTGCTTATTGTACTCCGTAATAAATCTCACCTGATTGGCTGCCACTGTTGTATTTTTCCTCTTTTGATGATATAACAAATCTTCTCTAGTGCATTTTGACGCTTTTTTAAAACCTCTTTTTATTTGTCTATTGCTATATCCTCGGTCCTGCAATCTGCGAGTAAGGTCCTCCGCCTGTTCAAGGAAGGCTTCTTCAGTAGTGCAAATCCTTTTTATCCTCATAAATTGTCCAGTGGGAATCCCATTCAAAGTGGACCTGTGATGAGCAGAGGATGCAGATAACAACGTATTCGTGGCTGTTGGCTTTCTAAAGACATTTGTAATTACTTTTCCATTAGGGAGTGCCTCTATCCTTAAGTCTAAAAACTCCACCTTCCTCCCAAAATTATATGTCAATTTTATATTTTTATTATTACTATTTAGTAATGCCATCAATCCACGCAAATTTTCTATGGAGTCCTCCCAGATAAAGCAGACATCATCTATGAAGCGACTCCACCCCTGAATAGCTTCGTTACCTGGAATACCATCACCCTGAAATATCTCTCGCTCCCAGAAACCCATGAATAAATTTGCGTATGCGGGGGCACATTTGGCCCCCATTGCTGTACCCTGTACTTGCACAAAAATGTCCCCATTAAACATGAAGACATTGTGTTCCAACGCAAATTTTAATAGAGCTAGTAACAGCTCAATCAACGGTGGATCTAAATTGCTCTCATACAAGTAATGCGAGACTGCATTCAAGCCATCTTCGTGCCTAATTGAGGAGTATAACGCCTCAACGTCAGCTGTAACTAATAGCGCTCCCGTGACGTCACGGCTTGTGATTGGTCGCGTCGCCCATGTGACCGCGACGCGACCAATCACATCGGTTTCAGGGAAGAATTAATTTCAATTAATCTTCACATTATTGTTTCTTTATTTTACAGAAATCCCTTTCATCTACACGTATTGCTTCCCTCAGATACGAATCCTCCTAAAGCTATAAAACACTAAAAATCACTAAAGATCAGTTAGACCCGCCCGGAAGGCCGATAGTGTCAGGGATAGGAGGATTATGTGAAATTGTCTGTGCTGTTATTGACCATTATTTGCAGCCCCTTGTCTTAACCTTGCCTTCTTACATTAAGGACACCTCAATGATGCTGCAGAGACTGGATTCCTTGCAATTGGAGGAGGGAGCGCTGTTTGAGCTGTTACTAGCTCTATTAAAATTTGCGTTGGAACACAATGTCTTCATGTTTAATGGGGACATTTTTGTGCAAGTACAGGGTACAGCAATGGGGGCCAAATGTGCCCCCGCATACGCAAATTTATTCATGGGTTTCTGGGAGCGAGAGATATTTCAGGGTGATGGTATTCCAGGTAACGAAGCTATTCAGGGGTGGAGTCGCTTCATAGATGATGTCTGCTTTATCTGGGAGGACTCCATAGAAAATTTGCGTGGATTGATGGCATTACTAAATAGTAATAATAAAAATATAAAATTGACATATAATTTTGGGAGGAAGGTGGAGTTTTTAGACTTAAGGATAGAGGCACTCCCTAATGGAAAAGTAATTACAAATGTCTTTAGAAAGCCAACAGCCACGAATATGTTGTTATCTGCATCCTCTGCTCATCACAGGTCCACTTTGAATGGGATTCCCACTGGACAATTTATGAGGATAAAAAGGATTTGCACTACTGAAGAAGCCTTCCTTGAACAGGCGGAGGACCTTACTCGCAGATTGCAGGACCGAGGATATAGCAATAGACAAATAAAAAGAGGTTTTAAAAAAGCGTCAAAATGCACTAGAGAAGATTTGTTATATCATCAAAAGAGGAAAAATACAACAGTGGCAGCCAATCAGGTGAGATTTATTACGGAGTATAATAAGCAATGGCCTGAGCTAGTCACTATTATGAATAAATATTGGGGAGTATTGCAGTCAGACCCAATACTAAAAAAGGTGCTGTCAAATTATCCGTTAATGACACCAAAACGGTCAAGGAACCTGAATGACATGTTGGTACACAGTCATTATTCAGGTCCAGCATTTTTAAACACGAGGAGTGAAGTAAAGGGTTTCTTTCCATGTACCTCATGTAAGGCCTGTAGGAATCATGTTAAAAGCACCACTTTTGAGAATTTTGATGGATCTAGAGTGTTTAAAATTTGGAAGTCCCTTACATGTGCATCAAAGGGCGTGATATATCACGCACGGTGTCCCTGTAAAAAAATGTATATAGGATTGACTACACGAGAATTAAGAGTGAGGACAAGAGAGCACATAAGGGACATTGAGAAGTCAGCAGCAATTGAGGATATTAAGTCCCTTAAAACTTTGTCAAAGCACTTTAGACTGTATCACAGTAGTGACCCAACAGGGCTTGAGATTCGGGCCATTGATCAAGTATGCCTCGGCCCTAGGGGAGGTAATCTCGGAAGGATTCTGGCTCAAAAGGAGAGTAGGTGGATCTACCTACTGGGTACTATGGCCCCTAATGGTCTGAATGAGAGTCTAGGGTTCAATGCATTCCTGTAAAGAGAGGTCTCTAGTGTTTTATAGGTAATTTTATCTGTTATTTTTCTTTTTTCCCCCTGATTTTCCTGTTTTTAAATTGACTGTGTGTATGTTGTTTTTAACTAATGTATTGATTTTATTCCTAGCTTTAGGAGGATTCATATCTGAGGGAAGCAATACGTGTAGATGAAAGGGATTTCTGTAAAATAAAGAAACAATAATGTGAAGATTAATTGAAATTAATTCTTCCCTGAAACCGATATCCTATTTGCATAAGAAGACATTTTTATCATGAATTTTGTGTGTTATAAATCCAGTGGGACATGTTTTTTAAATATTACGTAGTATATCATGTTATGGCATTTTTTTCTGGGTGTATAATTTGGGTATTTATTTTCTTAGTGTCACAGTATCACTCTATTGATTTTATTTATTATATAATTTCACAGATGGATTTTATTGTATTATATTTATTATGGATGTTATATTATGGTACCTTGTATTGAGTATATGATTGTGACATGAATTATAGGCACGGAATCACTTTATTGATTATATATTATATATATTTATCACTCTGTCATTGTTGTTATTTAATTGTGTGTTTTATTTATAATATTGATGTGGTTTTTATTGGATTAAGCACAGTTTATTATTTATTCTTATAATGATATACGTATCTTTTGTTTTGTTCATTTTCACGCTAGGGATTTATGTATTGTTGGTTCACATTATAAAATGCCCATTGTCCATGCGTTTTTAGTATTGTCTGAAGCATATTCAATGATCTCGCTGCCCGGCTGACGCATGCGCTATTGGGGACGACCCCGTGCTCTCCTCCTCCGCTCAAATTAGGCGACGCAGAGCGTGTCACGCTTTGCGTTCCAGGCGCGGAGGATAGGAGGTCACTATTTGTTCTTGGGGAAGTCCGTCATCGGCGCATGCGCAATTACATGCCGGGCACGCCGACATGAGATTCAGCTGTGGGCGGGGGTATAAAGGCATATGCCTTTTACAGCGTACACATATGCCCCTATTTTGAGGAAGCCACAGAGGCGAAACGGCGCTGTCGGGGTGACTGAGGAGCACGCAGGCTGGAAAACATACTCATGTAAGTGATATGCCGATTAGGACTTAGTTAATTATAACTGTTGTTACTTGCCATTGGAAATAATGATAGGTCATAGCATTTTAGCTCAGATGCACTAGACACTTTTCAACATTGCTATGCTGCTTGGGAGAGTTAATTTTGCCATTGGGAATGAGGATACGATAGAGCACTTTATTTCAGATGCACCTGGCACTTTCTAGTATTGTTATGCTGGAGATTTAATTTTGAGATTTTTTGGCCCCCATCAAAAATAAGTAATAATCCTTTTTGTGGGAAGCCTTATATAGAAATCCCCTTTTCTTGTAGTAATCTAAATAGAGTGCATTATAGTTATGCATGTTTACCTCTTTATTGGCTGATTTATTATGATATGGTAATTTATTTCTACGGCTTTAATTACTCATTAGTATGCTGTTATATTTTTCTGTTCTGCCTGCAATCAGTCTTGTATGAATATCCTTGTCTTGTTTGTTTTATCAGCTGTCAATAAAGTATATATGTTTTTATATTTGCCTATGCCTCTTTTTCACCTACTATTAGTATGGTGTTTGTTAGGTAGAGATGCTTACCTGTCTGAGGCCTCCAACCAATTACACTAACCAAAGTGCAGCGGACCCAAGTTAAGATGGTGGATGACAAATGCACAGGTGCAATAATACCAATACTGCAAGCCAGCCTACAATTAGGATATGGCCGCCTGGCACACCTGCGCAAAAATGATCTGTATGTGGCATGTTCACACAGAAATACAAAGCATATGGCTCAGGCCTATTAGTAACGCCATATAGCGGGCCAGCCATTGCTATCATGCATCCTGTGTGAACAGAGGCCACAGTATACAGAGCCATCTAGGGCCCAGCTGCACCCTGAAAAAATGACGTGTCCAAAAACATAACAATGTATGTAAGGTATTAGTTGGTATTATGGCCACAATACTTAAGTCGGCAACCCACGTCAAGGGTCCTCACATATTGCCGGTCCTAACGCTAACAACAAGAAAAAAAACCCATAAGAGGAAAAAAAAAAAAAATCAAGACAAAAAACCATTACACAGGCAGAGATGCTTACCTGTCTGAGGCCTCCAACCAATTACACTAACCAAAGTGCAGCGGACCCAAGTTAAGATGGTGGATGACAAATGCACAGGTGCAATAATACCAATACTGCAAGCCAGCCTACAATCAGGATTTGGCCACCTGGCACACCTGCGCAAAAATGATCTGTATGTGGCATGTTCACACAGAAATACAAAGCATATGGCTCAGGCCTATTAGTAACGCCATATAGCGGGCCAGCCATTGCTATCATGCATCCTGTGTGAACAGAGGCCACAGTATACAGAGCCATCTAGGGCCCAGCTGCACCCTGAAAAAATGAAGTGTCCAAAAACATAACAATGTATGTAAGGTATTAGTTGGAATTATGGCCACAATACTTAAGCCGGCAACCCACGTCACCCTTGATTCCTACTGCTGCTGCGATGTCTGGTCTTGTAACGGTCGCTAGATACAGTAGTTTTCCTATTGCTGTTCTGTATTCTTCATTATTTGGTAGCATATTTTTTTCACTGTTCATCTCTTTGAGATAATTAGTTTCCATTGGAGACTTTACTGTTTTTGCATCCTTTAATCCAAATTTTTCTGTTATGTCTTGAATCATGTGATTTTGATTCAGTAGGAAACTTCCGTCTTCTTCTCTTTCTACCTGTATTCCTAGATATTGTTTTACATTTCCCAAGTCTTTGATTTCGAAATGTTGCTTCAGGATTTTTAGAATGTTTTCGTTATCCCTTTCTTGTTCAAAACAAATCAAAAGGTCGTCTACATATATGAGTATATAAATCCATCTATTAATCAGCCCTTTTGTGTATAAGCATGGATCAGCTTTGCTTCTTTGACATTTTTCATTTGTAAGTACTTCCGTGATTTTGTCATTCCATGCTTTAGCTGCTTGCTTTAAACCATATATGCTTTTCTGTAGTTTACAAACTTTGTTTGGATTTCTTTCATCTTTGAATCCTGGAGGTTGTTCCATATAAATGTCTTCTGTTAAATCTCCATTCAGAAAAGCTGTCTTTACATCCAGATGTCTCAGTTGCATCTGTTTCATTGCTGCAACTGTAAGTAAAGTTCTTATTGTAGTGTGTTTGACAACTGGAGCAAATGTCTCATCATAGTCTTCTCCATATTTTTGAGAATACCCTTTAGCCACGAGTCTTGCTCGGTATCTTTCAGCTGTGCCATCTGTTTGGTATTTAACTTTAAAAATCCATTTACATCCTATGGTTTTTCTTCCTTCTGGTAAATCTGTTAGTGTCCATGTATTTGAATCTTGCATGGATTTAATTTAATATCTGTTTCTGTTGCTTCTATCCATTTATTAGCTTCTTCTACAGGAAGTTTAGATATGTCTTCCCAAGAGGTAGGCTCATAGATTTTTCTTGTGCTTGTCTTGTATGAGAGACGTTTTGGTGGTTTTCCTTTGTTCTCTCTCATTGAACGTCTTGGTTCTGTGTCTGTTTGTAGTTGTGATTCTTCACTTTCAGTATTTTGTTCTTCATTAATTTCTGCTTCTTTCTCATCAGATATTTCTTCAGTTGTGTCACTATTGGTTTTTTCATTTTTTGTTTCAACTGAAATCATAATGTCTTCATTTAAATCTTCAATGAATGTCACACTGTTACTCACCGTAACTCTGTCTGTTTTGGGATCTAGGATTCTGTATTCTTTGCAATTTTCACTATATCCAACAAATATTCCTTCCATGGATCTGTTTTGAAGTTTGGAACGTTTTTCTGTTGGAATGAATATAAAAACTTTACATCCAAAAACTTTTAAATGATTGACACTTGGTTTCATACCTTGCCACAGTTCATATGGAGTTTTCGTCAGTTTTCTGGAAAAAAGTCGGTTCTGTAGATATGTAGCTGTCATTGCTGCCTCACCCCAATATTTCTCTGGTAGTTTGGAATCCGTCAGCATACATCTTATCATTTCTGTTAGAGTTCTGTTTTTTCTTTCTGCTACTCCATTTTGTTCAGGTGTGTATGGAACAGTTTTCTGGTGTTCTATTCCATTTTGTCTCAAGTAGTCTTCTATTCTGTGACCTGTAAATTCACCTCCATTATCACTTCTGATGACAATTGGCTTCCTTTGAAATTTGTTACTTGATCTTGTTACATAGTCTGCAAGTTTATCAAAAACTTCACTTTTGTTTTTAATTAAGTATGTGACTGTGTATCTTGAGTAATCGTCTATAAAAGTCAACATGTATCTATTGCCTCCTGATGTAGTCACTTTCATGGGTCCACATACGTCAGTATGCACCAAATCAAGAGGCCTTTCGCTTTTCATCTCACTTTCTTTTGGAATAGATATCCTTGTGGCTTTGGATTTTATACAACATTCACATCTTATGGTAATTGAGCAATCTGATATCTTTAAATCTTTTGTCAATTCTTTTCTCTGTAGTTCCCTTATACTGTCAGGGTGTCTATGTCCTAGCTGTCTATGCCACATGTGAATACAGTTTTTGTGATCATGTGTACATACCTTCATCTGTTCCTTTGGTGTGTCAAAATGATATAATTGTTCATCTGCCTTGACTTTGGTTATCACCTTGTTTCCTGCAATAATTGCACACTCTTTGTCTTTGAATTTTACTGTAAGTCCTTTTGCTGTTAAACGTTTCACAGATAATAATCCGCCTTCCAATTTTGGAACATACAACACATCCTGTATAAATATCTTTGAATCCTGCCCGAACTTGTTTAAACAATTTAGCATACCTTGTCCGATACCTTCTGCGGTTATTTTGCTTCCATCTGCAAGATAAATGGCTTCTGTTATGATCCTTAGTGGTTGAGGATCACAAATTACTCCAGCTAAGTAACAAACATAGGACAAGCTCTAGGGAGGTGGCAAACTGAACTGACCGCAAATCTGAACCTATCCAAACACACTAGAAGTAGCCGGTGAACGTGCCTAAAAATCCTAGACATCTCGAGCCAGCCTGAGGAACTAACTGAAGAAAAAAAAAATGTGACAAAACCAGCTCACCTACTAAGCATTTGTTGTGGGGAAGCCCGGATGACGTGCAGTCTTCACGTGAGGCAATAGAACAAATAGAGGAGAAAATCCAGCTTCCAAAAATATCAAAATTTATTAAAGATAAAATCCAAAGTCCAAAAACATGGTTCACAGGAGAAGAAATAGCAGCAAGCTACATGTTTCGAACAATAAGTTCTTTTTCAAAGCTGCTCACCATGCACCAGAGTGAGGTTTAAATAGCAACTGTGAAAATCACAGAAAATCACTCCACCACCTGATGCAGCAGTGATTATATACAATAAAAACGCAAAAATATCACAAAAAAACAAAGAAATATATAATATACATATGTGAAATATATAGTACAACTAGACAATGTGAATCTCTCAGTAATGAAACATGATTTCCTTGCGAGCATTTAAGCCCATGGGATGGCAAGTGTTAAGGTAAAACATCCAATAAGCTTCACGCGTCATAAGACGTCTCTTCAAGTCTCCTCCTCTGGCTGTCACTCCAAGCCTCTCAATGCCGACAACCCGAAGGAATGCAGTATTTCTTTGATGACTGGTGATAAAATGCTTAGAGGCATGAGACACAGAACGATTATTATTAGTGGACACAACAATATCAGTGATATGTTCAGAGATACGCGTCTTTAACATGCGAGTGGTACAACCTATGTAACTTAATTTGCATTTCATGCATGTTATCATATAAACCACATTCTTACTATTGCAGTTAATAAATTGCTGAATTTTATGTTCTTGTTTATCACTGCTATCAGTAAAAGAATGCGTGACAACGGAATGGGCACATGTGCGACATTTAGAAGCACCACAGTGATAAAAACCTATATGGTGTAACCATGTATGGGAGACTTTGCTAGATTTAAATAGGCTGGGTGAGAGAATGTCAGACAAAGTGGTAGCCTTTTTTGCAATCACCTGACAGCCTGAAGATAGAATTTCAGAAAGAATCTCGTCCTCATATAAAATAGGAATGTTTTTCAAGATAAGAGATTTAATATCGTTGTATTGAGGACTATATTTGATAGAGCAAAAGGTTTTTTGATTTTGATACACTTTTTTCTCCTTATTTTTTGATACCAGCATATCGCTGCGTTTTTTTTGTTGTACTATATTTTTAGCTCTATCAAGAGACCACTTAGAATAGCCTCTTTTTTCTAATTTTTTACAACACAGATCGGTCTCTTGCTTTAAAATACTGGCATCATTACAATTCCTGGTTATTCTGGTAAGCTCGCCCACTGGTATGGACTTTATTGTATGTCCAGGATGGCTGCTGGACGCATGTAAAATGCTATTGCCAGAGAGGGGTTTATGAAATGTGGAGGTGGTAATAACATGGCCCACAGTACTGCACAGTGTCAAGTCCAAAAAAGAGATCATGTGCGGATTATGACTGCATGTGAAGCGAAGATTGAAGTCATTAGAATTGAGATGGACAAGAAACTCTGGTATGGCAGACACATCGCCACTCCAGATGAGGAGTAAATCGTCGATGTATCTACCATACCAGAAAATGTCCATCGCAAATGGGTTGCAATCCGAATAAAAAAACAATTCCTCCCAATATGACATTACCAAGTTAGCAACAGATGGTGAGTGTTTACCTCCCATAGAAACTCCTTTGCATTGGAGAAAGAACTGCTGATCAAAGGAGAAATAATTATGAGTCATTAAGAAAAAGATAACCTGTATAACATAATTGCACAAATCAATAGTGTAGTTACTGTACTTATGCAGATGAAATTCTAGTGCTTGAATGACAATGTTTTGTGGAATACAGGTATACAATGAAATGACATCACAACTTATCCATTGAAAACCATCACACCATGCAATATTAGAGAGCTGATGTAGAACATCTCTTGAGTCTCTCAAAAAACCTGGAACTCTCACAACCAATGGCTGTAGAAGAGAGTCAACCCATTGGCTTAGACGTTCTGTTAGAGAACCCATCCCTGATAATATAGGGCGCATTGGTGGAGGTGTAATACCTTTGTGTACTTTGGGTAAGCCTTACATTGTAGGTATAGTGGGGCAATCAACCTTGAGATACTCAACATGTGTTCTGGTTAGAACACCCAAAGCTGCGCCTTCATCTATCAAGCTGAACAGTTCTTTTTTGTAAACCGATGTGGGATCTGAAGGCAGTTTTCTGTACGTTGTGGTGTCATTCAAGAGATTGTTCATCTGATCTTTATACATCAATGTGTCCATGACAACAATCAGGCCACCTTTGTCTGCCTTTTTTATAGTGATCTGGTCCATCTTTTTAATTTCCTGGAGAGCTCTGCGCTGCTTCCAATTTAAATTACCTTTATGTGTTCTATGCTGGACATGTGTGTCTAAAGATCTCAGATCTCGTTCAATGACAGCTTGAAATCTGTCCATGCAGTCAACACGTGATTGAATAGGATAAAATGATGGATTTTTTGTTACAAATTGATCAGCTTGATTTACATCTCGGTTTAAAGATACATTAGACCCATTCAAGTCATTCAGATTTCTCAAAAGACATTGTTCATTAAACGTAAGGTCACAAAATTCATTCCTGACAGCAGAGGTATCCACAATGGAGGTAGATTCCTGTTTGAAAAAATGTCTTTTGACTGTCAAATTACGAATAAATCTGTTGATGTCTATCAATGTATGAAATAAATCAAACCGTTGATCCGGTGCATATTTGCTAAAGATGCATGTTAAAGACGCGTATCTCTGAACATATCACTGATATTGTTGTGTCCACTAATAATAATCGTTCTGTGTCTCATGCCTCTAAGCATTTTATCACCAGTCATCAAAGAAATACTGCATTCCTTCGGGTTGTCGGCATTGAGAGGCTTGGAGTGACAGCCAGAGGAGGAGACTTGAAGAGACGTCTTATGACGCGTGAAGCTTATTGGATGTTTTACCTTAACACTTGCCATCCCATGGGCTTAAATGCTCGCAAGGAAATCATGTTTCATTACTGAGAGATTCACATTGTCTAGTTGTACTATATATTTCACATATGTATATTATATATTTCTTTGTTTTTTTGTGATATTTTTGCGTTTTTATTGTATATAATCACTGCTGCATCAGGTGGTGGAGTGATTTTCTGTGATTTTCACGGTTGCTATTTAAACCTCACTCTGGTGCATGGTGAGCAGCTTTGAAAAAGAACTTATTGTTCGAAACATGTAGCTTGCTGCTATTTCTTCTCCTGTGAACCATGTTTTTGGACTTTGGATTTTATCTTTAATAAATTTTGATATTTTTGGAAGCTGGATTTTCTCCTCTATTTGTTCTGAGGAACTAACTACCCCTAGAGAGAAAGAAAGACCTCTCTTGCCTCCAGAGAAATAATTCCAAAAGATATAGAAGCCCCCAACAGATAATAACGGTGAGGTAAGAGGAAGGCACATACACAGGGGTGAAAGCAGATTCAGCAAATGAGGCCCACTAATACTAGATAGCAGAAAATAGAAAAGAGAATCTATGCGGTCAGTAAAAAACCCTTACAAAATATCCACTCTGAGATTTCAAGAACCCCCACACCAACTAACGGTGTGGGGGGAGAAACTCAGTCCCACTGTTATGACCCCAATGGCAGAGGGTCTCAAAAGTACATACCAAGTCTGCAAACATAAAAAACCAGCTCATAGGGCAGGCGTGTTACACAAATACCCTACTTTACAATATCTGTCCTATTTTTTTAAGTTTTTGCAGCAAAATGTTGTCAATAACTAGACTAACACGCAACAAAAAAATGCAATGGAGCCCTGAAATGGCACAATTTTGAGAACAATGATAGGCAATCCGTGTGGCGGACAAAACACAGTGTAAAATATCTGCCCTGTAGGTAATTTTTTTTAAGCAAACTGGTGTCAAGAACTTGTATAAGACACTCCAAAAATGTTTACAGTACCGCAAAAATGGCAGATGTGATCACTGTGATGGCCCAACCCCTGTTTAAAATAGCTGTATTTTAATGCTGTACTATGGAAAGGATCTGGCTGTATTCTGCAGAGCCAATAAGCAAATGGAGGAAACAAACCATGTGCTCTGGGTTGCTTTTACATAAAATAATCTGGATTAAGAGGCAAAAAAAATATTCTTGGCCACTGATACTTGGTGCTATGTATATACAGTCAATATATGCAATAGGCAGCAGCAGCAGACAGTAATGGAATGGATCCTCTTGCTGTATGCAATTAAGTATGCCATTGTACATTGCCTGCCTGCCTAACACTGACATCTATATACACACAAACACTGCCTGCATGCCTTGCACTGATATATATAGCCACATACACTACTTGCCTACCTATCACTGATATCTACAGTATATACCATGTAATTAGTCCTTTGAAGGACTGTTGGTTTAGCTGGATTTGTGGATTCTACAATGGTATACCCACACAGTAACTGATACCCCACCTATTCTGTGCCAAGCTCAGCAGCACCTCTCCCTACACTGGTGATTCCGGAGCTGAGTGTGACGAGCAGGGCGGCGCCAGCTCTCTTATAGACCTGATGATGCTGTTCGGCCAGCCAATAACTGTAATGCCACAACAAACATGGCTGCGGCATTACAATGTGTGGCAGACAATCCCTCATTGTTGATTGGCGCTCTAAAGAGCGCCAAACATGCAGGGCAGGGACCTGAACTCCCGGCGCTCGCCGAGCATCACAAGCGCTGCGATGCTCGGACAAGTACCAAGCATTACCGAGCATGCACTCTCATCACTAGTTATATTCGAATCAATAGAATACAAAGCTCTTTAGTTTGTGGTGTTTTAGGGACGATTTGGGGTCAGAGACTTCAAAAATTTTTCTTACAGGCTTTTCTATAGAAAATAAAAAAACATATAAAATGACAGTGAATAGAAAATACCACCAAAAATGCTTGTAAAAAATACTATATAAAATCTATCATGACAGGGATTCAAGCTTGAGGAGGATAATTTGCATATTCCAGGTGCCTTCTGGGAAAAGCAAAGAGTCTCCCTCAGCAAGAAGATCGTTGGGTACAGCCGGGACCAGCTGCTTGGAAAGCATCACCAAACCAGGGATTCAAGCTTGAGGAGGATAATTTGCATATTCCAGGTGCCTTCTGGGAAAAGCAAAGAGTCTCCCTCAGCAAGAAGATCGTTGGGTACAGCCGGGACCAGCTGCTTGGAAAGCATCACCAAACCGCGCGCCTTACAGCGAATTTTTGCCTGTAGGACATTATTGCAAGAAAGCTTGGCTGAGTAGATTACACAAGAAGGAAAACACACAGCAAGTCAGCAGGATCTAGGAGCAACATGGCAGATGCGACAACCTACATGGTGAGCTGCAGCATGTGCTACATGTTCACAGATCGACCAGAAGAAGAATCCAATTTCACCTGTCAGAAGTGTAGACTAGTGGCCCTTTTAGAAGAAAAGGTGCGGGGTCTGGAAGAAAGAATAGCAACTTTGAAACTCATCAAAGAGAATGAAGACTTCCTAGACAGAACAGAAGCATCTCTACTGGTCACAGAAGGTGAAAAAAGTGTCAGAGAACCTCCAAAAGCAGATGAGTGGAAGCATGTGACCAAAAGAAGCAAGAAGACCATGGAGAAATCACCAACCACACAACTGAAGAACCGATATCAAATCTTTGTAGAGGATGAAGATGGCACACCTAAGGACGAAGCAATACCAGAAAGCAAAAAAGAAAAGGGTACACAGCAACAAGTGACAGCAAAAAGTACAGCCAAGAAGCAACGAAGAGTGGTGGTGGTGGGAGACTCACTACTGAGAGGCACAGAAGCAGCCATCTGCAGACCGGACATAACCGCAAGAGAAGTATGCTGCCTTCCAGGTGCGATGATCAAGGATGTGACTGATAGGATACCAAAGCTCTTCAGCTCCAAGGACGTCCACCCATTTCTTCTGATACATGTTGGCACCAATGACACGGCAAGGAAGGACCTACCGACAATCTGCAAGGACTTTGAAGAGTTGGGGAAGAAAGTAAAGGAGCTGGATGCACAGGTAGTTTTTTCTTCTATCCTTCCAGTAGACGGGCATGGCACCAGGAGATGGAACAGGATCCTTGATGCGAACAACTGGCTAAGACGATGGTGCAGACAACAAGGATTCGGATTCCTGGACCACGGTGTGAATTACTTGTACGATGGACTCCTCGCCAGAGACGGACTACACCTCAACAAACCTGGGAAACACACATTTGCCAGAAGACTCGCTACACTCATCAGGAGGGCGTTAAACTAGAAGAAGAGGGGACGGGAAGAAAAACATTAGACTCGAACAAAGAAGACCCAGGAAAACATACTCAGAAGGGAGGTAAGAACATTTCTAAAACAATCCACAGCGAGGAGATTGGAACAAAACAGAATCCTCTAAACTGCATGCTCGCAAACGCCAGAAGCCTGACAAACAAGATGGAAGAACTAGAAGCAGAAATATCTACAGGTAACTTTGACATAGTGGGAATAACCGAGACATGGTTAGATGAAAGCTATGACTGGGCAGTTAACTTACAGGGTTACAGTGTGTTTAGAAAGGATCGTAAAAATCGAAGAGGAGGAGGGGTTTGTCTCTATGTAAAGTCTTGTCTAAAGTCCACTTTAAGGGAGGATATTAGCGAAGGGAATGAGGATGTCGAGTCCATATGGGTCGAAATTCATGGAGGGAAAAATGGTAACAAAATTCTCATTGGGGTCTGTTACAAACCCCCAAATATAACAGAAATCATGGAAAGTCTACTTCTAAAGCAGATAGATGAAGCTGCAACCCATAATGAGGTCCTGGTTATGGGGGACTTTAACTACCCGGATGTTAACTGGGAAACAGAAACCTGTGAAACCCATAAAGGCAACAGGTTTCTGCTAATAACCAAGAAAAATTATCTTTCACAATTGGTGCAGAATCCAACCAGAGGAGCAGCACTTTTAGACCTAATACTATCTAATAGACCTGACAGAATAACAAATCTGCAGGTGGTTGGGCATCTAGGAAATAGTGACCACAATATTGTACAGTTTCACCTGTCTTTCACTAGGGGGACTTGTCAGGGAGTCACAAAAACACTGAACTTTAGGAAGGCAAAGTTTGACCAGCTTAGAGATGCCCTTAATCTGGTAGACTGGGACAATATCCTCAGAAATAAGAATACAGATAATAAATGGGAAATGTTTAAGAACATCCTAAATAGGCACTGTAAGCGGTTTATACCTTGTGGGAATAAAAGGACTAGAAATAGGAAAAACCCAATGTGGCTAAACAAAGAAGTAAGACAGGCAATTAACAGTAAAAAGAAAGCATTTGCACTACTAAAGCAGGATGGCACCATTGAAGCTCTAAAAAACTATAGGGAGAAAAATACTTTATCTAAAAAACTAATTAAAGCTGCCAAAAAGGAAACAGAGAAGCACATTGCTAAGGAGAGCAAAACTAATCCCAAACTGTTCTTCAACTATATCAATAGTAAAAGAATAAAAACTGAAAATGTAGGCCCCTTAAAAAATAGTGAGGAAAGAATGGTTGTAGATGACGAGGAAAAGGCTAACATATTAAACACCTTCTTCTCCACGGTATTCACGGTGGAAAATGAAATGCTAGGTGAAATCCCAAGAAACAATGAAAACCCTATATTAAGGGTCACCAATCTAACCCAAGAAGAGGTGCGAAACCGGCTAAATAAGATTAAAATAGATAAATCTCCGGGTCCGGATGGCATACACCCACGAGTACTAAGAGAACTAAGTAATGTAAATAGATAAACCATTATTTCTTATTTTTAGGGACTCTATAGCGACGGGGTCTGTTCCGCAGGACTGGCGCATAGCAAATGTGGTGCCAATATTCAAAAAGGGCTCTAAAAGTGAACCTGGAAATTATAGGCCAGTAAGTCTAACCTCTACTGTTGGTAAAATATTTGAAGGGTTTCTGAAGGATGTTATTCTGGATTATCTCAATGAGAATAACTGTTTAACTCCATATCAGCATGGGTTTATGAGAAATCGCTCCTGTCAAACCAATCTAATCAGTTTTTATGAAGAGGTAAGCTATAGGCTGGACCACGGTGAGTCATTGGACATGGTATATCTCGATTTTTCCAAAGCGTTTGATACCGTACCGCACAAGAGGTTGGTACACAAAATGAGAATGCTTGGTCTGGGGGAAAATGTGTGTAAATGGGTTAGTAACTGGCTTAGTGATAGAAAGCAGAGGGTGGTTATAAATGGTATAGTCTCTAACTGGGTCGCTGTGACCAGTGGGGTACCGCAGGGGTCGGTATTGGGACCTGTTCTCTTCAACATATTCATTAATGATCTGGTAGAAGGTTTACACAGTAAAATATTGATATTTGCAGATGATACAAAACTATGTAAAGCAGTTAATACAAGAGAAGATAGTATTCTGCTACAGATGGATCTGGATAAGTTGGAAACTTGGGCTGAAAGGTGGCAGATGAGGTTTAACAATGATAAATGTAAGGTTATGCACATGGGAAGAAGGAATCAATATCACCATTACACACTGAACGGGAAACCACTGGGTAAATCTCACATGGAGAAGGACTTGGGGATCCCAGTTAATGATAAACTTACCTGGAGCAGCCAGTGCCAGGCAGCAGCTGCCAAGGCAAACAGGATCATGGGGTGCATTAAAAGAGGTCTGAATACACATGATGAGAGCATTATACTGCCTCTGTACAAATCCCTAGTTAGACCGCACATGGAGTACTGTGTCCAGTTTTGGGCACCGGTGCTCAGGAAGGATATAATGGAACTAGAGAGAGTACAAAGGAGGGCAACAAAATTAATAAAGGGGATGGGAGAACTACAATACCCAGATAGATTAGCGAAATTAGGATTATTTAGTCTAGAAAAAGACGACTGAGGGGCGATCTAATAACCATGTATAAGTATATAAGGGGACAATACAAATATCTCGCTGAGGATCTGTTTATACCAAGGAAGGTGACGGGCACAAGGGGGCATTCTTTGCGTCTGGAGGAGAGAAGGTTTTTCCACCAACATAGAAGAGGATTCTTTACTGTTAGGGCAGTGAGAATCTGGAATTGCTTGCCTGAGGAGGTGGTGATGGCGAACTCAGTCGAGGGGTTCAAGAGAGGCCTGGATGTCTTCCTGGAGCAGAACAATATTGTATCATACAATTATTAGGTTCTGTAGAAGGACGTAGATCTGGGGATTTATTATGATGGAATATAGGCTGAACTGGATGGACAAATGTCTTTTTTCGGCCTTACTAACTATGTTACTATGTTACAAAAGTAGTGTATGTGAAGGAGCCCTGGTGTTATTAGCTATTTGACAAAATATGTATACATTTTACTCTATGTAACAAATTAGTTATTATTGGGAACTAGGTGAATAAAATCTGATATTACTTTACCATTGTAAATCTGATCATCAAGGTAATTACATTAGCTAGAAGTTGACTGTCTACAGGAAGACCAAATGGTCGGTGTGTACTTCATACTTATCAAAGAAGACTTAATAAACACAGACTGGCCATCTCCAGCCTACACCAGGGACATTAATATGGCACAATAAAAATACAATGAAATGCAATATTTCGAAGCCCTCTCTAGAATCATCCGATTTCAAAACAACCCATGGATGTATCGTAATTGGAGAACATAATTGCTTCTGTGGTTTCAAGCACCAGGATTTTCGACCTTGAGAGACCACAGAAATGTAATATCAACCCAAATTTTGGATATATTAGTGCCCTGTTTGCTGTGTGTAGGATTGTAAAAATATGTTTAGAAACATGTAGATCATATTATTCCACTTTGAGTTTCCTATGGGAAAATATGACCTGAGTTAGAATTAAAAGTAATCCCAAGATTACAAACTAGATTGGTTCTGTAGGGCTGTTCATAACCCGAACTTGTGTGTAAGTTGGAATAGTGTCCAGGAAAAACAAACTAATACTCACTTCATTGCTGACTTCTCCGGCCACCACGCTACTTACTGCATGTTTTCTGGTCCTCTTCTTTCTGCCCTAGTGTGCCGCATCATCAGCCTTTTCACCCTAGGTTAGAACTTCTGGACACATTCAGGAATTGGAGGCTAATATCTGTTGTGAGGTTGTGTCATAGTGATGTCTAGACATAAAACGTTACTTTGTGATACACTGTGACCTCCTGGACCTGGATGCGAATGGAAGTTCTGGCCAATAGTGAAGAGGCCAGAGATGCGGCATGCAACAGTGCAAAAAAGAAGACTGGACAGAGGGTAGCGGGCAGTGGGGTAGCCGAAGAAATTAGAATTTTTTTTTACCAATACGTCATTGCTTACCTCTCTTGCTGACTCAATGTGTGCCATTCAGTCTTCTTTTGTCTGCCGTTGCTCACTGAATCTCCAGTGTCTTCAATATAGGCCAGGCATTTGGCTGCATCCAAGATCCTGAGGTCATTGTATGTCATAAAATTACGACCTTGTGAAGTGCTGTGACCTCTGGCCTGGCTATGGTGAAGATGTCAGAGATGTGGCTTGATGGCAGCAGAAAGTAGAGGAGTGGATGGTGGGCAGGAAATAGCGAGGAGGTCAGAGAGGTGAGCGATGACTTGAATATTATTATTTTATTATTATTTTATAACATCCAACATTCGTACCTGGGGGTTGTAAGTCAGTTGTTTTTAAGTCTAGGACTCCCTGTACAGTTTTCAACTGTCCTTCTTTGCATATGAGTCGCCCACTAGGGCAGTGGGGTACTCGGTACCGGGTCCGGTCACTCTAAAAGGGTTTTTCTATGGTGGCTGCGACCTGGTCTGTGGCCCTGGGTGCCCAATTAAAGGGGGAAAGGTCTTTTAAAGGGGTTTTGGCATAAAGTCTATTTTTGTGACGCCACCTGTGGTTCTCGGTCAGTAGGGACCGACGCCGCTTAAAGGGGTCCTCTGGGGTGATGGTATGGCGGCTGGATTATGACGCTTTCCACAGGTGAAGCAGGGTCCCCAGGGCTCCCAAGGTGTGTGGCAAGGATGTTGTATGCCAATGAATAAGTGGAGGACACAAGTTGTAAAGTCTTTACCTGGTTTACTGGTGGTAGTAGTCCACAGTCCAGGGTACCAGGCACAGGTGGTGATGTGGTCTGGCCGGCTTAGAGGCAAAGGTGACCCCTCTCCCAGGTGAGGTCCATAAGCCTTTCCTACCTGCGCTAAGATGGCGAGGCCCCTGCTGCTTGTAGCTTACTGGCAAGGTATTCTCTCTCTCCTATCCTGGAACAGCTGCCTGCACGGTAGGCAGTTTGAGCCTTTTTATGGGGTCTCTACCACGACCCGGGCTCTTAGAGTACTGCTGTACCTCAGGCTTGGTGCAGGCAGTTAACATGTAGATTAGTGCCCTCTGGTTCTGCTATGTCTTAGAGTCCCACTAAAGCCTCGGGCTCCCGGTGCCTGGTTTCTGCGCTTCGGCTCTGAGGGTGCCCGGTCACAGTTCCCCTCTGAGCCCTGTGCCACTCCTGTGCACTTTTCCTCAATGCTCCACTGCATATAACAACCCTTCAGGTTCTCTTCCTTCCCAGGAGCCACAGCTCAGTCCTGGCTGCACGGCTCCGCTGTCTGCCTCACAGACTTCCTTCTGTCTCATTGTCTCTTTCAGACTGCTCTCCTTGGTCTCCCTGGACCAACTGTCTAACTTTTCCTCCAGACCAGGATCCTTAAAGCTGGGGAAGCTCCCCTGAATCTGGGTCCTGAGCTCCCCCTCCTGGCCTAGATTCAGAATGTGTTGCATGTGTGTGCTTACCTGGTAAAGAGAATCCTCTTTGCCTCCACACACGATATCACCCTCCCCGAAAGGTAGGTAACATCACTGTAACAACCGGTTACCTGGGGTGTTACATATATCATTAGCTATCCTCCTCTCACATGATCAGGAGAGGGGAGAGCTGTCATGATGAAGCCCTTTAAAATATCTTGCTCACAGACACCCAGTATCAGACCCAGGAGAAGCAAAAAGAATTGTAGATCTGTCTGCAAAAAAATCCCTCCCTGACTCAATGATTAATTGCTTTGTGTATTTATCCCTTTTATTTTTGTACTGGGCGCCTTGTGGGTATGCCTTTCTGTTATTTCATCTTTTTTTATTTTGTAAGCACTGTACCTTTTTTATATTAATTCTAAAATGTAATAGGTTGGTTCCTTGCTGCTCTAAACATACCTACAGCCCTGAAGACGGAAAGTTAGCTGAGCTGTCGTACCCTGTGCATACAAGCGTGCTAGAGGTATTTGGTGCTGGAAAGCTCAGTGTCTAGTGAGATGCTACATACAAAATGGCGAGTGGAGACAGCAAGAAATGTGGTGTGGATGTGTGAACTGGCTGTGGGGTGCGCTTAGCTCACTGCTAGCCTATTATGATAGGGGAGTGGATAAAGAAGTGTGAAAGGTGGAATACCACTTTACAGTCCCAAGTGCAGTGAGCTGGCAGTGTTCATGACAGCTATGTTAGACACTTTTCCCGCTCCTATTCCACCCCCTTGCTGGCGAACACATAAAAGAATATTTAAACAAAAAGACACACACCTTTACAATATTCGTGACTGTGTCAACTCTTTTATTTGGCAAGAAAAGCATAAAGGTAGTACTGCAGGATTTTATTTGACTTTGTAAACTTTCCCCCATGCTCCTCATATACAGTATGGTATTTTAAATTCTAGCTGAACATGTGTTTAACTCATGTATTATCTGTTATTTTGTATTGTTTGTATTATTTTATAGTTTATTTTTATTCCTCTGTTGGAAAAATTTCAATAAACGTTAGGAAAGAGATTATTATGCTACCATGATTACTATGCAGTTGTGATTTGTGTCCCACATGTATATAGTCAAAAGGATAATGTCACTGACGGTATAGAACAGATGCTAGATTTTTAGATAGGATAATGGAGGAAGATTGTTCTGGGAAAGTTGATGTAATTGGTCAGTTTGTCTGCGGTACCGTTGATCACCTCATGGTTGCCTAAAACAACATTCCCTTAAGTTAAAGTTGTATAGTACCAATTATTGTCAATATACATTGGCTTTATGTATAACATGTAAGAATGTCCCATTTTCAGAGCTCCTCAAGACAATACACAGGATAAAAGACACTACTTTTAAATAGTAGAGGACTACTGTAATTTTTTATTACAATCTATGGCTTCTGTTAGTAACAGAATTGTCTCAGGTGGCTGAATACAAATGGACGTCACAATTTTCAGGCTTATATCTTTAACCCTTTCACCCCGAAGCCTGTTTTCACCTTCCTGACAAATTTTACAATTCTGACCAGTGTCATTTTATGTGGTCATTAGTGTTGAGCGATACCGTCCGATACTTGAAAGTATCGGTATCGGAAAGTATCGGCCGATACCGGCAAAGTATCGGATCCAATCCGATACCGATACCCGATACCAATACAAGTCAATGGGACTCAAGTATCGGACGGTATTCCTGATGGTTCCCAGGGTCTGAAGGAGAGGAAACTCTCCTTCAGGCCCTGGGATCCATATAAATGTGTAAAAGAAAGAATTAAAATAAAAAATATCGCTATACTCACCTGTCCGACGCAGCCTGGACCTCAGCGAGGGAACCGGCAGCGTTGTTTGTTTAAAATTCGCGCTTTTACTTGGTTACGTGAAGTCCCGGCTTGTGATTGGTCAGGGCGGCCATGTTGCCGGGACGCGGACCAATCACAGCAAGCCGTGACGTAATTTCGTCACGGCTTGCTGTGATTGGTCCGCGTCCCGGCAACATGGCCGCCATTAACCAATCACAAGCCGTGACGTCACGGGAGGCTGGACACGCGCGCTTTTTAAAATGGGCGCGTGTCCAGCCTCCAGTGACGTCCCGGCTTATGATTGGTCACGGCGCCATGTTGCCGGGACGCGGACCAATCACAGCAAGCCGTGACGAAATTACGTCACGGCTTGCTGTGATTGGTCCGCGTCCCGGCAACATGGCCGCCATTAACCAATCACAAGCCGTGACGTCACGGGAGGCTGGACACGCGCGCTTTTTAAAATGGGCGCGTGTCCAGCCTCCCGTGACGTCCCGGCTTGTGATTGGTTGCGCCGCGGTCAACCAATCACAAGCCGGGAGGCTTGTATAATACATCAGCTGAGAGGTGATACATGGGAATGTGAGACACATCCTGCAAATTCGACCAAACTTATTATGCAATAATTGATGTTTTGACAACATTGGCAGTTTCCCCTTGTTTGGTTTAGTTCATCCTCACTCATTTTGTGCGCCGCGGTCAACCAATCACAAGCCGGGAGGCTGGACACGCGCGCATTTTAAAATTTTAAAATGGGCGCGTGTCCAGCCTCCCGTGACGTCCCGGCTTGTGATTGGTTGCGCCGCGGTCAACCAATCACAAGCCGGGAGGCTGGACACGCGCGCATTTTAAAATTTTAAAATGCGCGCGTGTCCAGCCTCCCGGCTTGTGATTGGTTGATCGCGGCGCAACCAATCACAAGCTGGGACGTCACGGGAGGCTGGACACGCGCCCATTTTAAAATGCGCGCGTGTCCAGCCTCCCGTAACGTCACGGCTTGTGATTGGTTGCGTCTCCCATGTGACTGCGACGCAACCAATCACAAAGCCGGGACGTAATTTTAAAATCCTTAAGGACCTGAAATTACATCACGGCTTGCTGTGATTGGTTGCGTCGCCCATGTGACTGCGACGCAACCAATCACAACGCCGGAACGTAATTTTAAAATCCTGAAGGACCTGAAATTACGTCACGGCTTGCTGTGATTGGTTGCGTCCCGGTCACATGGGCGGCACGCAACCAATCACAAGCCGGGACTCACGTAAAGGAAAGAAAAGCGCGAATTTTAAACAAAGAACGCTGCCGCTTCCCTCGGTAAGGTGCAGGCTGCGTCGGAGAGGTGAGTATAGCAATATTTTTTATTTTAATTCTCTCTTTTACACATTTTTACATTAATGTTGTTTCGATACCGATACCCGATATCACAAAAATATCGGATCTCGGTATCGGAATTCCGATACAGCAAGTATCGGCCGATACCCGATACTTGCAGTATCGGAATGCTCAACACTAGTGGTCATACCTCTAGAAGGCTTCAATGGATCCCACTGATTCTGAGAATTTTTTTTGTGTGACATATAGTACTTCATGATACTGATAACATCTGTGTGATATGACTTGCATTTACCCAAAAGTGACACCATTCTAAAAACTGCACCACTCAAGGTGTTCAAAACCACACTTAAGAAGTTTATTAATTCTTCAAATGCTTCACAGGAATTAATGAAATGTGGAAGGAAAAAATTAACATTTAATTTTTTTCACAAAAATGTTCATTTAGACCCACATTTTTTTTTAATTTTGTTAGAATAACAGGAAAAAACGGACCACAAAATTTGTTGTGCAATTTATCCTTAGCATGCCAATATACTATATAAGAAGAAAAACCACTGTTTGGGCACACGGCAGAACTCTGTATGAGAGGTGCACCATTTGATTTTTTGAATGTAAATATGCATGGAAAAAAGCAGCCTCAGGAAGGCTTAGAATTTATAAGGCAATAATCCATGACTAGATGCCTGTCACATGCTATACCTACTTCCACGCCTCACCCTAGATGAATAGCAGATAAGAATATGTCCCCATATTCTTGGCTTCAAAGTAATATATGCATCAATTTAAACACAAAAACATACATAAATTTTCATATGCATCTATCTATGTATCTATCTATTATCTATCTCTCTATCTATCTATGTATCTTTCTGTCCATCTATCTAAGGGATGTCAAACGCATAAACACAAACGGTCAAAATTAAAAGCTTGGGCAAACTCGCAGGCCAACCTTGATATTTATTAATAAAATGTTTATAATTGAGGATGTTTTTTCTTATCATTAAATATAATGATGAATCTTTTCATATGGAAACAAACTTAAACGGGTTGTCCCATGTACAATGTACAGGTTTATAAATAGCTCTTGGAATAAAATATTGGAATAATACAATCTATTATTTAAGAGCAGTAAAAAACATATGGCCCAATGGGCAAATTTAAATATGTAATAACAAAGGATAAAAAAATAATAGACAAAATAAAGTATGATGCCTACAAAAGTGCCCCCCAAATAAAAAAAACAGTATGATACCACAGTGAATTCCTCCATATCCACAGTACCCTCCACAAGCACAGTATTATGACCCTAATGTACCCCCCTTTCTCAAATCCCCCAACGAAGAATGGCGACCTGGTGTTATGTGACAAATATACTCACCCTGCATGCCAGATTAGGCCCAGGGGCCAGAGTTATGTGATCTATCAATATCCACTAATAAACATATATAGATATGGACAAAATTGTTGGTACCATCCTCTTAAAGTAAGAAAAATGCACAATCGTTACTGGAATAACTTGAAACTGAATATCAATTAATGAAAATCTGATATTGCTTTTGAATTTTGGTTCAACAGAAAAAATTAAGAAACAAATGAAACTAGCCTTGTGAAATGTGAGCATAACCTCAACTTAACCACCTTAAAGGGGTTCTCCCATGAACACAGTTCATTTTTATCACTAGAACTAGATTTTACTTCTAACATTCTGACCTTTTGTTGCAGAATCCTGGATTCGCCTATTGACTACCCATTTGTATTATTCATTTTGTCTTGATGTACTTTGACCTTGGAATTCTGACTCTGGACTGTGACCAGACAATGCCTTTTTGTCCTACCCTTTTGTATATGATGAGTCCTCTTTGTATCTGACCCTGGACCAAGGGCCGGTGTTAGACAAAGTGGGGCTCTGTGCAAAAGTTTAGCCTGAGCCCCCTACTGCTAACATAGTGCACCATCACACAGAAACATTTAGTTTGCATTTACATGCCCTGAGTTCAGGCCGCTAAACGAGATACGAGATAAACAATATTTAAGTCATTTGGCATTTGTTGCCAGGCCTCTTTACACTGGCTGAAGAATAAAGATGGGGACAGAACAATCACTAGTAGATAAATCTCTCCACATACAGTATCATATTATCAGCACTAATTAACCATTCATTTACAGAGCACAGGTGACGATGTAACTTAGGATTGGGTGCATTATATGACCAGGCGACAAAACGTTTGTCTTGCCAAAATCTGACCATTCTGTGTCCATTAACTGATCAATATTTCTGCATTGATGACAATTTATTTTCTTAACCTAAACCACATTTCGGAGGGTTTCAGCTTTCAAAAGAATAATTTATACAACCAATGGATGAATTTAACGTCAGGTTAAAAGCTTTTATTTACATAACATGGATAAGCGACATAACTTCTTTCACGAAGTGTGTAATGCAGCCATCACATAGAGCATAATGAAGCCACCCCATAGAGTATAATGCAGCCTACCCATAGAGTATAATGCAACCATCCCATAGAGTATAATGCAGCCACCCCATAAAGTATAATGTAGCCACCCCATAGAGTATAGTACAGCCTCCCCATAAAGTATAATACAGCCATGCCATAAAGTATAATGCAGCCACCCTATAGAGTATAATACAGCCCTCTCATAGAGTATAATGCAACCCCCTCATAGAGTATAAGGCTGCCCCCTAATACAGTATAATGCATCAACCCCATAGAGTATAATGCAACCACCCCATAGAGTATAATGCAGCCGCCCCATAGAGTATAATGCAACCATCAATGCAACCAGAACTGGTCTTAGGGGTTTTGAGATGATTTAAGCATGATAAGCTGGAGACAAGATGATACCACCTGTCAGAGGAGATGTTTGAAGCTGGATGTGACAGTGTCTTGGGAGTGCTTTTTAGGAGAATACTGGATGGGGGTACTGTGGGAACCCCTGGATCTTAGTATACTGCTTTGGCGTGATTTTTGTGGAAAAGCTTTGGTTAACCATTATGCCTGTAGTGGGGGCTTTGGCTGCCACTATTGTGAGGGGGTAGGAGCTGAATGTGGCTCTTGACCCTCTCTCAAGGCTGGTTGTGGCCCCCGACCCTCTCTCAGAGCTGAATGTGGCTCTCAAGGTCAGATACGTTGGGGACCTCTGCTGTAGAGTATAATACAGCCCCCTCATAGAGTATAATGAAACCCCCTATAGAGTATAAGGCAGCCCCCTCACAGTATAATGCAATCACCCCATACAGTACAATGCAGCCACCCCATAGAGTATAATGCAGCCTCCCCATAGAGTATAATGCAGCCCCTTCATAGAGTATAATGCAGCCCTCCATCAGAGTTTAAGGCAGCACCTCACAGAATTTAATGCAGCTCTTCTCATATTATTTTTCAGCCACATCATAGAGTATAATGCATTCACCCCATAGAAAATAATGCAGACAGACACCCCATAGAGTATAATTCAGCTACCCCATAGAGCATAAAGCAGCAACGCCATAGAGTATAATGCAGTCACCCCATAGAGTATAACACAGCCCCCTAATAGAGTATAATGCAGCCCCCTCATAGAATATAATGCAACTCCCTCGTAGAGTATAAGGCAGCCCCTTTATACAGTATAATGCAGCCACCCCTTGGAGTACAATGCAGCCACCCCATAAAGTATTATGCAGCCACCCCAAAGAGTACAATGTAGCCACCACATAGAGTATAATTCAGCAACCCCATAGAGTATAATGCAGCCATGCCATAGAGTATAATGCAGCCACCCTATAGAGTACAATGAAGCCACCCCAAAGAGTGTAATGCATCCCCCTTATAGAGTATAAGGTAGCCCCCTCTTACTGTATAATGCAATCACCCCATAGAGTACAATGCAGCCACCCCATAGAGTATAATTCAGCCACCCCGTAGAGTATAATGCAGCCACCCCACAGAGTATACTGCAGCCCTCTCATAAAGTATAATGCAGCAACCCCAAAGAGTATAATTGTCACAGGCATGTCAGATGCTGCAGACAGTCGCACTGCATCCAGCTGCAGAAGGTTTCTGAGTTTGGCTTTGCAGACACCTTCTTAACCCTTCTGAATCTTTGACTTACTGGCAAACTTTCTCCGGCTCTAATTGACCCTCTTGGACCTGGGTGTTTATAGACTCCTAGCCTGTTGCTGGGAGTTGCCAATGATATTTGCATTTCCCTGTCAGGACTCTGAACATTTCTTACCTTTTGTGCATTACTGCCCTTTTCCAAGATGGCGTCTTTGGTCTCATGTGCACTGTGTCTTCCTGCTATAAAACTCCACCCCAGCCTTCAGTCTGTGCTAGAGTATTCTGCCTTGCATCCAGCTCCTGACCTCTGATTAATCCCTGGCTATATACCTGCTCCTGTGAACCTGTGTGGTTATCCTGCTACTCTGCTCTGAGTTCCTGCTGCATACACCAGTTCCAGTAATCCTCCTTCATCTGCTGCTCGTGTTTACTTCCATCTGCATTTGCTGGACATGTAAGCTGTTTCTGCTCTGCAAGAATCTGAGACTATTAACCAGGCCTCCCTGGTTGAGCTAATATATGATTTAAACTGCCTAATAAGCTTATCTATCTGTGTTTGGACTAAGACAAGGATTTATTCGTGTCAAAGTATTCTCAAGAATAACTGCTTCATAGACTTTCTGCTTGATTGCATTTTCCTCTGAAGTTTCCTATAGACTGCTAAGCTGCGTTTTATATTTACACCAAGTGTTGTGGACTTGAGTTTCTCTCTGCACCTGTTTGAATCACCGTGTGATAATATAGACTTTACCACTTATAAAACTGTGTCCTGTAGTAGTCTCCTGAGTTATCCCCTATAATTATTACAGGATACTCTAGCCATAAAAAAAAGGAGACTGCTGGAACAATGACTGCAGAAAGCAGATTAGAGCAGGTGTTTTCCATAATTAGATCACTGCAGAGAGATGTGGAAGGTCTGCAAAAGAAGTTTGGAAGCTTTGAACACAATCAACAAGTGTTTGGACAAACTTTGCAGGACTTAAGCAACCGCATGGCAGCCCAGGAAAACAAACTTGCTGGCATAGAGTCCCAGTATGGACGCGCTTTTCAGGACATAAGCATGCAAATAGCTGCACAAGTGACTTTACCCTCTGGGCAACCGCCACCAGCTAGCCCACCTAAGTTGCCCCCATTCAGATTTAATGGTGATCGCGACAAATTTCATGGCTTTGTGAATCAATGTATGCTATATTTTGATGTGCATGCTGACCGTTTTCCTACTGATAGATCCAAAGTATTGTGTGTAATAATGCTACTGACCTCACAAGCGCTCGCCTGGGCGAATCCGATGATTGAGTCTCATGACCCACAGTTAAATAACTTGGATGACTTCTTGGCCGCTATGACATTAATGTTTGATGACCCTAATCGCCGTGCAACCGCTGAATCTGCTTTGTTGTCTTTACGCCAGGCTAAATGTTCTGTTATTGAGTACGCCACTGAATTCAGGAGATTAGCGGTAGATACCAATTGGGACAGTTATGCACAATTGCCTATTTTTAAAAGGGGTCTGTCTAGTATTATAAAAGATGAACTAGCTCGCTCTGAGTCACCACAAGAGCTAGAGACATTTATACAGCATTGTGTGCGCATTGACATTTGCCTTACTGAGCGTAGGCAGGAGACATTTGCTGCATATAACCGTATTTCTAACTTTTCCCTTCCTTCCAAAGAGCCTGCAGGTAAAACCTCTCAGGAGGTGGAGGAGGTGCCCATGCAAATTGATTCCGTTCAGAGGTGCGAGATCAATGAGCGCCGGGAGCATCGCCTTCGTGAAAGTCTATGTTTCTACTGCAGCCAGTCTGACCACTTCTTGATCAATTTTCCTAAGTGTCCTAGATGGCCTAACAAGGTGCTAGCAGCAGAAGGGGAGTATGACAACTGTGATGATGAATCTGACATCTCTGCATGTAGCCTGCCTTTAAACACTGTATTTCATTCACTTTCTAAGACTTCACCCCCCAAGGTGCTGAAGGAAAAGAACTCTCACTGTTCTCTCCCTATTAAGATCCTGTGTTCAGGACAGCGGATTTCCAGTGCAGCTATGATTGACTCTGGTGCAGGTGGCAATTTCATGGATATCGCATTTGCCAAGGAGCATGGTATTGAAATTCAGCAAAGAGCCTCTCCAATTACCATGGAAACAGTGGATCGGTCACCTTTAATCTCTGGGCCTGTGGATCAGGAGACCGTACCCCTTGAAATTTTGTTGGAGCCTAATCATCAGGAGCAACTTTCTTTCTTGCTAATTTCTTCTCATTTTCCTGTGATTTTAGGCATTTCTTGGTTGCGTTCTCAGAACCCAATTATCAACTGGGAGACAAAGGAGATTATCTTTCCAACAAGGAGCAACTCAGCGTTAACAGAAGCTGTCCCTGAGTCCACGGCTACGGAACCACATGTACAGGTATTTTCTTTACCTCCAGCATATAAAGAGTTCTCTGACATCTGTGACAAGAAGAATGCAGATCAGCTTCCTCCACACAGGCATTATGACTGTCCCATTGAGCTGCTTCCTGGGGCAGCTATTCCTTTTGGTAATGTATACCCTTTGGCGGCACCTGAGCTTCAAGCCTTAAAAGAGTATATTGATGAAAATCTGGCCAAAGGCTTCATACGTCTTTCTTCCTCACCAGCAGGGGCACCTATCTTTTTTGTAAAGAAGAAGGATGGGACCCTGAGACCCTGTGTTGACTATCGGGAACTCAATAAGGTAACCGTATGAAACCGTTACCCTTTGCCTCTGATTCCCGAATTACTGGGAAGAGTCCGCCATGCTAAGGTGTTCTCTAAACTGGATCTTCGTGGGGCTTATAATTTGGTGCGTATTCGTCGAAGGGATGAGTGGAAGACAGCATTCAGATGCCGGTATGGACTGTCATGTCGGACGCTGTTCACACTAGGGCGTCCGACAGACAGCGGTAATTACACATACGTCCACTACACGCTCAGTGGCGTCAGCTATACTTTATCCAGCTTGCTCGGGGTTAATCTAGCTGGTAATCAGGTTGGAGGCTGGGTCACGCCCACGGCCTTTAAATAGTCGTGCTGGACTTTGGGCGTCACCGATTATAGCATGTGCTTTGTGCCTAGTGATTCCGGTCTGGAGTGGTGGTCTTGTTGTAGGAATATCGTATCTGGTGGTGTATTATCCTTTGTCATATTCCTCTTTCCTATTTGTATTTATTTTGCCCTGTGCACATTATAGTGTATTCCAGTGTGTCTGCGGCATGGTGCATTTTTCAGTTTTACCTGTCTGTGCTTTCTGTGGGGATTGGTGTGTTGGTCTCTTCACTGGGTGGCGGGTGGTGGTTTCAGCTTAGGGCTGAAACAGGAGTCAGGGTCAGGCCTGGCGGCCCAGACATGCACACCTTTAGTGTAACTTCTGGGAGAGGGACATACAGGGTTTCCCTAGCCTGAGGAATATCGCAGGGGCCCGGGTAACCAGCCTTAGTCTACCCAGTACCCCCATGACTTTATAATCGGCCCAAAAAGAAAATAAAAATAAAATATTTTTTGTATGTCATGGATCCCATGACTTCCATAACCCGCCAGTTGGAGGCGCTGTCCTTACAGGTCATTAAAGGGGCAGTTCAGCAACAGGGTCTTGTGGTATCTAATGTGCAAGTGGAAACTGCAGGTAGAGTTGCAGAGCCAAAAATCTCTTTACCTGAGAGGTTTGCTGGGGAACGCAGTAAATTTGTGGGTTTTCCGTGAAGCTTGCAAATTATATTTTCTTATGCGCCCGCTTTCCTCAGGTAATGAGGCTCAGCGTGTGGGCTTGGTTTTGTCATTACTGAACAGAGACCCCCAAGCATGGGCGTTTTCATTGCCTTCTGATTCAGCTGCATTTAACTCAGTGGAGAGTTTTTTTTCTGCTCTTGGACTCATATATGATGATCCTGACAGATTTGCTCTAGCAGAATCTAAAATACGGGCTCTACGCCAGGGGGAGCGAATGGCGGAGGATTACTGTTCTGAATTTCGCCGCTGGGTGGTGGACACTCAATGGAATGACCCAGCGCTGCGGAGTCAGTTTGTATATGGGGTTTCGAGAAGGGTTAATCAAGCCCTTCTGATGTATGAGACTCCTGCTTCTCTAGAGTCTGCCATGAGTCTAGTGGTCTGCATTGATTGCCGTTTGCGTCAGGGGGCGCTAGAGATGCCGCCTTTGGGGGAGGTCGTAGGTGCACGTGAGGTTGCTGCAGGTGAGCCCACGGAGCCTATGCAAATTGCAGGGGTGTCACGTCATCAAGCCCCGTCGCTCAGGAAGCAGGGAGCCTGTTTTTGCTGTGGTAAAAAGGGGCATTATGTAAATGCTTGTACTCTGTTTTCTAAGAAAAGCGCAACGGCGGAAAACTACTAAGCTCAGAGGGTGTGGAGGAGGCCAATCTGAGCTTATGCATATCCTCCATGGTGGTCTCTCCATGTATGCTCCCTGCCAGAGTTGTGGTCACTGGCAGAGAGCTGCCAATCACTGTTTTTGTGGATAGTGGTTCGGACACTAATCTCATTGATGAGGAGTTTGCGCGCACGGCCGGGTTCATGGTCGAAAAATTGCCTCATCCTATCCGGGTGGTCACCATCAATGCTACCCCTCTCCCACAGGGGGAGATTACTGAGTTTGTGGCTGAGGTTAAACTCCACATTGGGGTCCTACATTCTGAGCAGAAAAAGATCATGTCCATACTTATGGGAGCACCACAAAACAAATGACAAAATATAAGAAAAGGTAAGGTTTTTTATTTGTAAATGACATAACACTCACATATAACACAGAAGACCAATTTAAAACCATTTAAAAATGCAAAAAATGCAGCAAGACACTGCACAACAGTCATCTCCTAGTATGGGAAAAATGACTAACCACATCCCTATCCCTTACACCAGATGGAAATATGTATACAGTACAAAGATATGGAGCTTAATGATATAACCCCCAAAGAATATGACTCTCAACACACAGCTACAGAAGACACATAAACAGAATGTGTGCACATATATATGAGAGCACCAGTATCACAGTACCACACAGCCCTGAAAAAAGATGTAAAATATCAGAGGCTCAGGAGGCTCAGGAGGAGGTACCACCAGAGCTTCCGATTAACAAATCGTTTGTACCGCTCCATCTTCGCCTAAAGGTGTTGGGTGAGCATCATGATGCTGTCCTGGCTGGTCATCCAGGGGTTAGGGGTACCTTGGAGTTGGTGTCGCGTCGGTTTTGATGGCCCAAAATCCGACAGGACGTGGTCTCGTACGTTTCAGCATGTACCACGTGCGCTAGGGCTAAGACGTCCCACTCTCGTCCTGCTGGCACACTACATCCTCTCGGGGTACCCAGTAGGCCATGGACGGAGATTTCCATGGATTTTATCACAGATTTGCCCTCCTCTGCTGGGAACACGGTCATTCTGGTGGTTGTTGATCGGTTCTCAAAGATGTCGCACTTGGTGTCTTTGCCTTCATTGCCTAACGCTAAGACTCTGGCTCAGGTATTTGTGCAGGAGGTGGTCAGACTTCACGGGGTTCCGTCTGACATCGTGTCTGATAGGGGTACTCAGTTTGTGGCAAAATTTTGAAAAGCTTTTTGCTCACGGCTGGGGATCAAGTTGTCGCATTCTTCTGCGTTTCATCCTCAGTCAAATGGTCAGACCGAGTGTATGAACCAGAATTTGGAGCAGTACTTACGCTGTTTTGTTTCTGACAATCGGGAGGAGTGGTCGACGTTCCTTCCTTTGGCTAAGTTTGCTATAAATAATCACCGTCAGGAATCGTCTGGGGAGTCCCCGTTCTTTTGTGTTTACGGGCTCCATCCTCAGTTTTGTACTCTGCGTCAGGGGGGCTCTACTGGCGTCCCGGAGGAGGACCAGTTAGGAGCACAACCGTCATCCATTTGGAGGAGAGTGAAACAGCGCTTGCTAAGCGTAGGTGCAAGGTACAAACGAGTGGCTGACAGTAAACGTGTGACAGGTCCGGACCTGAGTGTGGGTGACTGGGTGTGGTTGTCCACAAAAAACATAAAACTCAAGATTCCATCCTTGAAATTGGGTCCAAGGTTTATTGGTCCATTTAGGGTTGCCGCCATCATTAACCCGGTAGCCTACCGTTTGGCGCTCCCTACGGTATATAAAATACACAACGTGTTCCACAGATCTTTATTAAAAAGGTGGTGGGTTTTGTGGACACGGCGCCTATGCCACCTCCAGTCTTGGTGGATGGCAATTTGGAGTTTGAAGTCTCCAAGGTGGTTGACTCTCGAGTAGTGCGCCGCACATTACAGTACCTGGTACACTGGCGTGGTTATGGGCCGGAAGAGAGGTCCTGGGTACCAGCCTTGGACATACATGCGGACCGGCTGGTATGTTTCACCGCTGCCATCTGGACAAGCCGGGTCCTATTAGTCGTGAGGGCCCTGGGGTCCCTCGTAGAAGGCGGGGTACTGTCATGTCGGACGCTGTTCACACTAGGGCATCCGACAAACAGCGGTAATTCCACATACGTCCACTACACGCTCAGTGGCGTCGGCTAGACTTTATCCAGCTTGCTCGGGGTTAATCTAGCTGGTAATCAGGTTGGAGGCTGGGTCACGCCCACGGCCTTTAAATAGTCGTGCTGGACTTTGGGCGTCGCCGATTATAGCTTGTGCTTTGTGCCTAGTGATTCCGGTCTGGAGTGGTGGTCTTGTTGTAGGAATATCGTATCTGGTGGTGTATTATCCTTTGTCATATTCCTCCTTCCTATTTGTATTTGTTTTGCCCTGTGCACATTATAGTGTATTCCTGTGTGTCTGCGGCGTGGTGTGTTTTTCAGTTTTCCCTGTCTGTGCTTTCTGTGGGGATTGGTGTGTGGTCTCTTCACTGGGTGGCGGGTGGTGGTTTCAGCTTAGGGCTGAAACAGGAGACAGGGTCAGGCCTGGCGGCCCAGACATGCACGCCTTTAGTGTAACTTCTGGGAGAGGGACATACAGGGTTTCCCTAGCCTGAGGGATATCGCAGGGGCCTGTGTAACCAGCCTTAGTCTACCCAGTACTCCCGTGACATGGACAATTTGAATCTCTTGTGATGCCCTTCGGGCTTTGTAACGCCCCGGCAACGTTTCAACACCTTGCTAATGACATTTTCAGAGATTTGTTGGACCAGTTTGTAGTGATCTATTTGGACGATATACTGATCTTTTCTGACTCTCTACAGGAACATGAAGAACATGTCAAAACTGTTTTAGGATGTCTGAAAGAGAACCATCTGTATATTAAGCCGGAGAAATGAGAGTTCCATCGTTCTGAGATACAGTTCTTAGGTTATATCATCTCTCCCCAGGGGCTGAACATGGAATCTGGTAAGATTCAGGCTATCCTTGACTGGCCGGTACCCAAGAACGTTAAGGAGATCCAACGTTTTATTGGTTTTGCAAATTTCTACAGACGCTTCATTCAAAATTTTTCTGATATTGTCTGTCCCATTACTTCCTTGACAAAAAGGAAAAGCCCTTTAAGTGGTCATCACAGGCTCAAGAAGCTTTTGATCGGCTTAAGATCTATTTCACATCAGCACCGCTGTTGATACACCCAGATCCAACACTTTCATTCATTGTGGAGGTGGACGGTTCTGATAATGCTTTGGGGGCTATTCTCTCCCAAAGAACTGGAGAGAAGGGTCTGCTACATCCTTGTGCTTTCTTTTCCTGTAGACTAACCTCAGCAGAGAAGAATTACGACGTGGGAGACAAGGAATTGCTGGCTATTATTGCGGCTTTCAAAGAATGGAGGCATCATCCCTCCTCATTTAAGCATGCCATCATAAATCCATTACTTAAAAAACCCTCCCTCGACCAAAACTGTGCCGCTAATTATAGACCTGTCTCTAATCTTCCCTTCATCTCTAAACTCCTGGAACGCCTGGTCCACTCCCGTCTAAGGGTACCGTCACACAGTACCATTTACATAGCTACGACGGCACGATTCGTGACGTCGTAGCATCGTATGATTATCGCTCCAGCGTCGTAGACTGCGGTCACACGTTGCAATCACGGCGCTGGAGCGATGCCGAAGTCCCCGGGTAACCAGGGTAAACATCGGGTTACTAAGCGCAGGGCCGCGCTTAGTAACCCGATGTTTACCCAGGTTACCAGCGTAAACGTAAAAAAAAACAAACAGTACATACTCACATTCCGGTGTCTGTCCCCTCGCCGTCAGCTTCCCGCACTGTGTAAGCGCCATAGCCGGAAAGCACAGCGGTGATGTCACCGCGTCACCGCTGTGTTCGCTTTCCGGCCGGCAGGCGCTCACAGTGCAGAGAAGCTGAGACGCCGGAGGACAGACACCGGAATGTGAGTATGTACTGTTTGTTTTTTTTACGTTTACGCTGGTAACCAGGGTAAACATCGGGTTACTAAGCGCGGCCCTGCGCTTAGTTACCCGATGTTTACCCTGGTTACAAGCGAACACATCGCTGGATCGCTGTCACACACAACGATCCAGCGATGTCAGCGGGTGATCAAGCGACGAAAGAAAGTTCCATACGATCTGCTACGATGTACGATTCTCAGCAGGGTCCCTGATCGCTGCTGCGTGTCAGACACTGCGATATCGTATGGATATCGCTAGAACGTCACGAATCGTACCGTCATAGTGATCAAAATGGCACTGTGTGACAGTACCCTTACCCGATATCTCTCAGATAACTCTCTTCTCGACCCTCTTCAATCTGGCTTCCTGTTGTGAATTTGCTTTTTGCTCCCTCTAGTGGTTACTAGTTTTTTGACTCTGGTTTTTCTGTCATTCCTTTTATCCGCACCTGGGTCGTTAGTTAGGGGTGTTGCTATATAAGCTCCCTGGACCTTCAGTTCTATGCCTGGCAACGTAGTTATCAGAGCTAGTCTGCTGTGCTCTTGTCTACTGATCCTGGTTCCAGTTATATCAGCTAAGTCTGCCTTTTGCTTTTTGCTATTTGTTTTGGTTTTGTATTTTTGTCCAGCTTGTTCCAAATCTATATCCTGACCTTTGCTGGAAGCTCTAGGGGGGCTGGTGTTCTCCCCCCGGACCGTTAGACGGTTCGGGGGTTCTTGAATTTCCAGTGTGGATTTTGATAGGGTTTTTGTTGACCATATAAGTTACCTTTCTTTATTCTGCTATCAGTAAGCGGGCCTCTCTGTGCTAAACCTGGTTCATTTCTGTGTTTGTCATTTCCTCTTACCTCACCGTCATTATTTGTGGGGGGCTTCTATCCAGCTTTGGGGCCCCCTTCTCTGGAGGCAAGAAAGGTCTTTGTTTTCCTCTACTAGGGGTAGCTAGATTCTCCGGCTGGCGCGTGTCATCTAGAATCAACGTAGGAATGATCCCCGGCTACTTCTAGTGTTGGCGTTAGGAGTAGATATATGGTCAACCCAGTTACCACTACCCTATGAGCTGGATTTTTGTATTCTGCAGACTTCCACGTTCCTCTGAGACCCTCGCCATTGGGGTCATAACAGCTTCCGCTCTTTACACTCTACTGAAACTGCCCTCACTAAAGTCTCTAATGACCTACTAACAGCTAAATCTAATGGTCACTACTCCATGCTAATTCTATTGGATCTTTCCGCAGCATTCGACACTGTGGATCATCAGCTCCTCCTCACTATGCTCCGCTCCATTGGCATCAAGGACACCGTTCTCTCTTGGTTCTCCTCTTATCTCTCTGACCGATCCTTCACTGTATGTTTTGCTGGTTCCTCCTCCTCTCACCTTCCCCTTACTGTTGGGGTTCCTCAAGGATCAGTCCTAGGCCCCCTCCTCTTCTCTTTGTATACTGCCCCTATTGGACAAACAATCAGTAGATTTGGGTTCCAGTACCATCTCTATGCTGATGACACCCAATTATACACCTCTTCTCCTGCTTTCACTCCGACCTTCTTAGAAAACACCAGTGATTGTCTTACCGCTGTCTCTAACATCATGTCCTCCCTCTATCTGAAACTGAACCTGTCAAAAACTGAACTCCTCGTGTTCTCTCCCTCTACTAACCTACCTTTGCCTGACATTGCCATCTCCGTGTGCGGTTCAATCATTACTCCAAAGCAACATGCCCACTGCCTTGGGGTCATCCTTGATTCCGAGCTTTCATTCACCCCCCACATCCGATCACTGGCTCGCTCTTCTTATCTGCATCTCAAAAACATTTCTAGAATTCGCCCTTTTCTTACTTTCGAGTCTGCAAAAACTCTTACTGTTTCTCTTATTCATTCCCGTCTGGACTATTGTAACTCTCTACTAATCGGCCTCCCTCTTACCAAACTCTCCCCGCTCCAATCTGTCCTGAATGCTGCTGCCAGGATCATATTCCTCACCAACCGTTACACCGATGCCTCTACCTTGTGCCAGTCATTACACTGGCTACCCATCCGCTCCAGAATCCAGTACAAAACTACTACCCTCATCCACAAAGCACTCCATGGCTCAGCACCACCCTACATCTCCTCTCTGGTCTCAGTCTACCACCCTACCCGTGCCCTGCGCTCCGCTAATGACCTCAGGTTAGCATCCTCAATAATCAGAACCTCCCACTCCCGTCTCCAAGACTTTACACATGCTGCGCCGATTCTTTGGAATGCACTACCTAGGTTAATACGATTAATCCCCAATCCCCACAGTTTTAAGCGTGCCCTAAAAACGCATTTGTTCAGACTGGCCTACCGCCTCAACGCATTAACCTAACTATCCCTGTGTGGCCTATTAAAAATAGAAAAAAAACAAAACACATAATCAGGTTCCTTGCATCGTGTTCTCATACACTTTATGCAGTTAATAGCCCTCTGTGTCTGTACTGCTACATACTTAGGCTGTTAACTGGTTCATGCAGCTTTACATGAACACCCGGGCCTTACACTATGGCTGGTCCAAATAACTAAAGCAATTGTTACCATCCACCTCTCGTGTCTCCCCTTTTCCTCATAGTTTGTAAGCTTGCGAGCAGGGCCCTCATTCCTCCTGGTATCTATTTTGAACTGTGATTTCTGTTATGCTGTAATGTCTATTGTCTGTACAAGTCCCCTCTATAAGTTGTAAAGCACTGCGGAATATGTTGGCGCTATATAAATAAAAATTATTATTATTATTATTATCATCTGCAAGGAGCTGCACAACAGATCATAGTGCTAACTGACCATCGCAATTTAGAGTTCCTTAGATCCTCTAGATGTCTTTCTCCTCGTCAGGCTCGTTGGAACTTATTTTTAAATCAATTTAACTTTGTTATCTTGTACTGTCCAGGTTCTCGTAATGGGAAGGCTGATGCTTTATCCCAAATAAATGCTGCGATTTCCGTACCTGGAGCCCCGTCCAAGACCATTCTATCTGATCCCAATTTCATCGGAGTTATCCATGATCAGGACTTGTGGAAGGAGTGCAGGGAGGCCTATGAAGGTGATGTATTTCTGGCCAACCCACCTGTGGATATTAATCTTGTCATTAAGGGTGGCATGTGGTTCAGAGATCGACGTATCAATGTCCCTGAGGTCGTCCGTCTGCACATCCTCAAGTTGGTACATGACTCCAAGTTGGCTGGTCACAGGGGGGTACAGAAGACACAAGAGTTCCTGAGCCGATTCTTCTGGTGGCCAACATGCCTGAAGGATACCAAGAACTATATTCTCTCTTGCGAGGTATGTGCCCATTACAAGACTCCTCATGTGGCACCTACAGGTCTAAAATCATTACCTGTTCCGTCCCGCCCTTGGGGGTCTATATCAATAGACTTTATTGTGGAGCTGCCTACATCGGGGGGCATGAATACAATCATGGTGGTAGTTGATCGCCTGACTAAAGCTGCTCATTTTGTTCCATGCACCGGCCTCCCCTCAGCTAAAGATACAGTGAACTTGGTCATACAGAATGTCTTTCGGTTGCATGGGGTCCCGGATGAGATCATCTCTGACCATGGAGTGCAGTTCACTTCAAGATTCTGGAAGGGGTTTTGCTCTGCACTCAATATTAATGTCTGTCTCTCTTCCGCTTACCATCCCCAGACAAATGGTCAGACTCAGCGGACCAACCAGACGCTGGAACAATATCTAAGATGCTATGTCAGCCATCTCCAGGATGATTAGTTGGAATTGCTGCCGTTAGCCGAATTTTCATATAATAATTCTCAGAGCGCCTCCACTAAATTTACACCTTTCTTTGCCATTCTGGGTTATCATCCGTGTATTTTACCTAGGTCTCCAATTAATTCTCCGGTTCCGGCAGTGGAGGAAAGGCTGACTGCGATGAGACAAAATCTGGAGGTTCTGAAGGAATCCCTGACAACAGCTCAAGAATGTTATAAGAGATCGGCTGATAGATTCCGTAAACCTGCACCCATGTCCAAGGTAGGAGATTCCGTGTGGTTAGCAACTAAGAATCCGAAGTTAAATGTTCCTTCACAAAAACTTGGACAGAAATTAATTGGCCCTTTCAAGATCGACGGTATTGTGAGCTCTGTGGCCTGCCGGCTGAAGCTGCCTGGACTATGAAGGTACACCCAGTTTTTCATGTATCTTTACTAAAGCCTGTATCTCCTAATACCTTCCAGGGACGTGTTGTGCCACCTCCGCAGCCTGTGGTGATTGATGGGCAAGAACAATTTGTGGTGGAGGAAATTATTGATTCCAGGATTCGCAGGAATCGGCTCCAATATATGATAAGATGGCAGGGATATCCCCCTGAGGAAGACTCTTGGGAACCTGTGGAAAACATCAATGCCCAACAGAAGATTTCTCATTTTCATCAGAGATTCCCTGAGAAACCAGGTCCAGGATCGTCCTGAGGCCGCTTCTAAGGAGGGAGTAATGTCAGGACTCTGAACATTTTTTTACCTTTTGTGCATTACTGCCCTTTTCCAAGATGGCGTCTTTGGTCTCATGTGCACTGTGTCTTCCTGCTATAAAACTTCACCCCAGCCTTCAGTCTGCTAGAGTATTCTGCCTTGCATCCAGCTCCTGACCTCTGATTACTCCCTGGCTATATACCTGTTCCTGTGAACCTGTGTGGTTATCCTGCTACTCTGCTCTGAGATCCTGCTGCATACACCAGTTCCAGTAATCCTCCTTCATCTGCTGCTCGTGTTTACTTCCATCTGCATTTGCTGGACATGTAAGCTGTTTCTGCTCTGCAAGAACCTGAGACTATTAACCAGGTCTCCCTGGTTGAGCTAATATATGATTTGAACTGCCTTATAAGCTTATCTATCTGTGTTTGGACTAAGACAAGGATTTATTCGTGTCAAAGTATCCTCAAAAATAACTGTGCATCATAGACTTTCTGCTTGATTGCATTTTCCTCTGAAGTTTCCTATAGACTGCTAAGCTGCGTTTTATATTTACACCAAGTGTTGTGGACTTGAGTTTCTCTCTGCACCTGTTTGAATCACCATGTGATAATATAGACATTACCACTTATAAAACTGTGTCCTGTAGTTGTCTTGTTCCACGCAGTCTCCTGAGTTATCCCCTATAATCATTCTCCCTGTTGAGGCTTGGAGCAATAGCAGTTGGCTATCTTCCTCTGTGGTTTTGCTGGAGGACTGCTGTGTTACAAGTCCGAGTCTCCTCAAGATAAGTGTTCCCCTTGTTCGTCTATCCCTGCTGCCTTTAGTTGTAGTAGGGATCGGCTAGTGCACCCTGTCCTTACCTAAGCAGGGCTTATTGCCAGGGGCAGGCAGGGATTAGGTTACTGCTCGGCAATAGGTGCAGAACTTACAGTATATAGGGATGTTTAGGGCAGACAGGGTGACTTTAGATCTGCCTAGGGGTCACCACTCCCCCTTTCCCCTCATCCTTTCGTGTTGCACTTATTCTTTCCTACACTCTGTGACAATAATGCAGCCCCCTCATAGAGTATAATGCAACCTCCTCACAGAGTATAATGCAGTCCCTTCAAAGAGTATAATGTAGCCACCCCACCGAATATAATTCAGCCCCCCCATAGAGTGTAATGGAGCCCCACAGTCTTGTTCGGTTAAAATTGCATTAAAAAATTATGCGACCCATTTCTCCTATTACCTTCGTGTAAATTACAAATTTGATTCCAAAACAGTATTTTAGTGGAAAAAAAATATTTTTTGTATTCACATCTAAAAGTTATGATGTTTTGTGAATCACCTGTAGGTTAAAATTTCTCAGTACACCACTAGATAAATTCTAGTTTCCAAAATGGAGTCACTTGAGGTGGGTTTCTGCTGTCTTAGGATGTCCAGGGTTCTACAAATGTGACATGGCATGCATACGGTAATCTGTTCCAGACAAATTTAAGCTCCAAAAATCAAATAGAGCACTTTCCTTTCCTAGCCCTGCCATGCAGCAGTTTTTACCACGTAAGGGGTATCATCACGCTCAGGAGAAATTGCGTGACAATCTATTTCGTCTGTTTTCTCTTATTATGCATTGTGAAAATTACAAATTTTAGGTTAAAACAACATTTTAGTGGAAAAAAATAATTTTCTTTTTCACATCTACATTTTAAATATTTCTGTGAAGCAAATGGGTTCAAAATGATCCACACACCCCAAGATGAATTCCTTGATTTGTCCAGTTTTACAATATGGGGGCATGTGGGGGTTTCTACTATGTTGGTACCGCAGGGACTCTACAAATGGGACACGGTGTCTGTAATCTATTCTGGGAAAATTTACACTTTAAATACCAATTGTCGCTTCTTCCGTTCTGAGCCATGCCGTGTGTCTAAACAGAACTTTTGACTAAATCTGGGGTATAGGCACGCTCAGAAAGCGGGGAACAAACTGTGAGGTACAATTTTTATGTTACCTCTTTCAAAAGTGAAAACCGTGGGGCTAAAGCAGCATTTTTGTGAAAGAAATGAACATTTTCAATCTGATGTCCTTATGTTATCAAATTCTGTGTAGTACCTGTTTGCTGAAAATGCTCACTATACCCCTGTATAAAATACATTGAGGGTGCAGTTTCCAAAATAGGGTCACTTGTACTTGCTTCTGCTGTGTCACGGATATGGTTTGTGGAACCACTGTTTCTCAGACCGCTGAGAGCCTGGAGGGGCATGACTAAACGAGCACCGGACTGTTCACTAGAGAAAATAAATTTGTCCAGCACAGCCTAAAGGGGAGGTGCTTAAGAATAGGTAACCAAACCTTGATAAGTGGAATAATTATACTTAGCACACTCCAATAAATGTGATGCAAAAAGGCTATTTAATACATACAGTAGTCACAAACGTTTCGGTCTGCAAGGACCTTCATCAGTGTGCTAATAATAGCAAAGAATGGGTGTGTATGGTAAAAAACCTTTTAAAGACCATTTGCATCAGTATAGGGGATAAAAGTGAAAATGTTGGTAATATTATTGAAGGCCGAGGAATGGCCAATCAAATCGCAGAAGGGCTACGGGAGAGAGAAGAAAGGACAAGGTGTCCACCGCAAGTCAAAATCAAGACCGGGAAGGACAGACTGGATGGTGCAGGAGGCAGAGTTTGAATCAGAGTGCAGCAGGCAGAGTACATATCAGAGTGCAGCAGGCAGAATATGCATCAGAGTGCAGCAGGCAGGATCTGCACCAGAGTGCAGCAGGCAGGATCTGCACCAGAGTGCAGCAGTCAGAGTGCGTGTCAGAGTGCAGCAGGCAGGATCTGCACCAGAGTGCAGCAAGGACTGGAACACAACCTTACACAACTTAGACTGAAAAACAGGAAGGTTTCTCAGGCACCTCCCCAGAGAGAAGAAAACAATATATACATAATACCCCACAGCCATAGCACACGCTGACCCTTTAAGAGGGTGAGAGTGTGCACGCACGTGCTCTAAGGACATGGCTGGAGGCCCAGCTGGAAGCTACGCTAGAAGCATGCAGAGCATGGGGAAGGGAAGCACCCACCCAGCACGGGTAAGTGAAGTGACACGCCAGAGATCCAGCCTGTCAGAGCAGGGGGCCGGCATGGTGCCAGCATGCTGTCTAGGCACCTTAAGGGCCCTGCAAATGCGACATGGTGCATGCAATCTATGTCACTCAAATTTATGTTCCAATGGTGCCCCTCTCCCCCAAGCCATGCCATTTGTCCAAACAGAGGTTTCTGACCACATGTGAGCTATCAGTGTGCTCAGAAGAAACTGGGTGACACATTTTGCAGTCTATTTCCTTGTGCTATTTCTTGCAAAAGTGAAAAACATTGAGGCTAAAGCATCAATTTAGAGGAAAAATCACAACTTTTTTTTTTTAAATTTCACATTGCATTAATTTCTGTGTAGCACCTGAAGGGTTAAAAAAAATTCCTGACAGCAGCTATTAAGTCTATGAGGGCTGCACTTTTTTAAAATGGTATAACTTAGGGGAGTTTCCAATATATAGGCCTCTCATAGTCCATTGAAATCTGCATCGGTGCCTAAATTATTTTTTTAAATTTCGTGAAAAAATGAAAAAAAGCTGTAAAACTTTTAACCCTTCTAACATCCAAACAAAATAAAAAAATTGAAAAATGATGCAAATGTAAAGTAGACATATCTGAAAAGTTATTTATTAATTATTTTGTACAACATGAATAACAGGTTTAAGGATACAAAAACTGAAAATTTGGAAATTGCTAATTTTTTTAAATTTCCAAATATGTTTGCCAAAATTCCAATATTTTAACAAATAAACACAAATCCTATCATAAACTGCAGTATGTCATGTAAAAACATTCTCAGAATTACTGGAATATGTTGTAGCATGCCATAGTTGTTGCCACTAGTGATGGGCGAATCCGAATAGTAAAGTTTGGCATCCATACTGAACACCTACTGTTTGGGCACAAACCCCGAACATGGACTTATCTAGGAAGTCCGTGATAGGCCGGCATCACACATGCGAGAAATACGGGCGAGTCTCGCATGTTAATACCCGGCAATACATGCAGCCGCACGCTCCGCTCCTGAGTGATGGCGGCAATGCCAGGTATTAACATGCGAGACTTGGCCGTATTTCTCGCATGTGTGATGCCGGCCTTACTGTTTGGGTCCAGCACCCTGAATATCGGCTGTTTCCCACGCTGTCATCTGCATAAAACACCAGCAACTCTGAAGATTATTACCGCAGGTCAGAGAGCTGCGTTTCCCATGCTGTCAGATGAGCATGGGCTTGCAGATGTAAACGGTGATAAATAGTTTACTGCCATCACAGAGGCATTGACTACTCCCATTAGCCTATGCCTGCTGTAACTGACAGCAGCGAGAGTAGGAGCTGCAGGTGGGATCATCAGCTGACAACTATAAATAAATAATTAAAAAATGATGTAGGGTCGCTTCTATTTTTATAACCAACAAGGCAAAACTGGCAGCTGCGGGCTGCGACCCTCAGATGTCAGCTTTATCATGGCTGGTTATCAAGAATAAATGGGTCCTGCTCTGTTTTTTAAAAAGGTTTAAAATAAATAATTTTTCTATTTTTGACAACCAGCCAAGCTAAAGCAGATAGCTGGGGGCTTGTATTCTTAAGCTGGTAAGAGGCTGGATCTTTCCCCCCCCAGCCTAAAAATAGAAGCCCGCAGCTGCCTCAGAAAAGGCATATCTTTTAGATACTCTAATTGTGGTGCTTTGCCTGACTCGTCCCACTTGCCTTGTGGTGGTGGCAAGTGGGGAAATATTTGTGGGATTGATGTCACCTTTGTGTTGTCAGGTGACATCAAGCTCATCTTTAAGATGCCTATCCATTACTAACCCCATAATCATATTGTAAATAAAAAAAACACCCAGAATAAAGTCAATTTTTTTAAATAAAAATCCACACCCTGTTTTACAAATTTATTTAAAAATAACAAACAATATTATACTTACCTTAAGCCCATTCCATTGAAGCCTTTGTCACCTGTAAAAAAAACAGGAAAAAAAACAACCACATGCTTACCTTACACCTAATCCACTGATGGTCATGTCCCCTGTGAAAAAAGAAAAGTAATATACAACCATCTCCCTCATCTATCTGAAGAAAAGATAATTCAGAATGTCCCATGATGATTCGGATGATTTGGAGAGCAGTCACATTAGTAATCGCTCCTGTCAGTGCCTAGGGTTGCTGTGAGAAACTTCACTGCAGTTCATAGCTGAACCCCGGTGAACTTACTTACGACACCGCTCACTGCATGAGAGAGTTCTCACTTATTAGAAAATGGAACACACATATGCACATAAACCTCCTGGCTCCTATGTCAGGGATTCATTGGATTTGATTAATAAATTGGAAGATCTATCCGTGCCACCTAAAGCTATTCTGGTTACCATGAACGTGGAGTCATTATACACAAGTATTCAACACGATCAAAGCAGGCATCCGGAAAGGTGATGGGGCCAGGTGTGCTCCATCTTGCGCTAACCTCTTCATGGGTTGGTGGGAAGACACATGGGTGCGAAAATTGTTGACCTTGCAAACACATGTTTTGCTTTGATTCCTCTACATAGATGATACCTTCCTGTTTTGGACAGACTTTTTGGACTTGAAAATTTCGATTGAAGATACTCGAGTGGTCACTTCCTTGTTCTGCTAAACGACAGCTACCAACAATCATTTGCATTACTCAAGCTTTCACCCGGCGCATATGTGTAACTGTATACCCAAGGGACAATTCCTGCGGCTTAGGAGAAATTGTAGCTTCATGATTTATTTCCGTATCCAGTCACGTGATTTGATGACTAGATTTATGGCTAGGTGGTACCCTTGGAAAGTTATTTTGCAAGCATATGAATACACTTACTATAGTGATTGACAGGAAGCACTTAGACCATGAATAAGACAGTCTTTGCAAGCCATCAATTTGATTACTTCCTTCAATAACCAATGGAAGGACATTTATCGCATCTTGAGGAAACATTGGGGCATCTTATTGAGTGAGCCTAGACTGTCTACATTCATCTCAATTACTCCAAAAATGGCATGTGACTCCGCAGTGCGGTGGTAAATGAGTTCCGCCACATGCATGGATGCCCCCATGTCTGATTATCACTTTTCGTCATCATCATCATATTAGATGAACTCCTATTGGATCTGTGGGGCACATGACCGTCGTTCTTGTTTATGCACCGGTCACTTTATTGCGCATGCGCATTACACAATGAGAGACACCAACATTTTTGAGTGACTAACATCTTTTCGCCACTAGCTGGTAATGATTTCTTAATTATTTACATCCATATATAACTTTATTGGGCCAATGTTTATTGCACATTAGCCCCTGAAGCGAACAGAAATTTGTGGTGATATTCGTGGGATTTGGTCCCTACTCCTACCTGATAATTGGCACAGGTTTTATATGATCATACGGTTCATTATGGATGGATCGTTTATCTTAATTGTATATACCTTTGGGTTTATATCCTTTGTTTATGCCTCTTTCCCATGACCTGCTATGCTCATGGGAAATGACTGGTTGTCCATGTTATACGATACCTTTTACATGTTTCTCTTTTTTCCCATTGGGGATACCTCTTCTCATTGGTATATCTTATCTGCACTTGTTTGGTGTTATATAGCATTGTGTACTCATTTTAGTGTGTTTTCTGATCCATTCCTTCACGTATATTGGTACTTTATTGTATACTGATTTTACGCATTGGGATCATTTTTTCTATTCTTTCCGCTTTATTGTATTACATTATAACTACAGAGGCAGTTAATAAATGTGTGTTCACATTTAGCTGTGTCGATTGGTGGATTAGGGCAGTTGCAACTTTATTACAAGTTGTATGGTCAGTTTTGTAAACCTTTTGCCTTTTTTAAATGTCTAGAATGTTTTTCCTGTCTTCATATTCAAAATGTCTGCTGATTTATGAGTAGGGATCTTGGAACTGACACCCTACTGGTTTATAGAATAAAGGTGTCATAGCAAATTTTTAGCTTCCAGTTGACTTCAGGAAACCCACCTATAGTATAGTCATATTGGAGGTGATTCTGGTGGTATTCCGATAACAAGAACTAAAGAACCATCACTTATCTTTAAGAATAGATGATAACTTCTAGATTGGGGTAAAACCACTAAATAGACCCACTGATTGCAAAAACGGGCACTATTATACCAGTGCTCAAGCTCCTGGTGCGCATGCTCAATCACTCTATTCATTCCCTATAAATAATGATCAGTTTTCTGTACCAGTCTCACAACGGATTCATAGAGCAGAAATAGAGCAGGTGCATTGTTCCTTTATTCAAATGGAGGATAAAAGTGCCCTTTTCTGGTGATGGGTCGGGTGTATCTCCCATCTAGATGTTATTATGTATCTTGTTGATCGGTGGTAATCTCTTGTTACTGGAATACGCCATAAGAAGATTTAAGGAACCATAGTCAAATGTAAAAATAAAGCATGGAAACAGAGACACTTTAAAAAAACTGAGCATGAGGGGCCTAATTAAAAGCAGAATGAGACCAACCACCTCCTTTTTATAGTCCCGTACACCATATAGCTGTAAGCTATTTTATAGTGATCTTGGTTTACAGAAAGAATTGCTGAAAATGCAATTTTTGTAATAAGTTTAAAGTATTAATGGCTTCTTTTAATTTTGCTGTCTCCCAATGCTTGTTTGTGAAATAGCTGCCTTTGAGATTTGGGACCAAAGTTTGGACTATTCCCATCATTGAAGGGAAATTGCTGATGAGGCAAAATAATAATGTATTCCTGCCGCTCTGCAATATGAATCAAATCCTTGTTCTGTGACCGAAAAGTAAAAGATCTGTTTTTGTGTTGTGAAATGGTGAAATGTAATTCAGGGCCACTTGAGAAATAGTTGTCATTCTACTGTAGAATCAGGGCAGCATTTTCTCTAAATTCCTGATTTGATTTCCACAGTTCTCATCCTTTTTTGCTATCTATAGGAATGTGCATGTGAGCCCTGTTTCTTATTTCAAGCAGATCGGTTACAAGCAGACCGGTGGGGTTCAGGTCCTGAGACCTCCACCAATCACTCAAACTCCCCTCCCCAAGAGGTGAGTAGCTCAGTAGTCAGGAGCACAAAGCTCATGGCTGAGTGAGCATAGTGAGGGTTACGGATTCCTTATAGAGCACAGGTCCCATAGTCTATATATATTGGATCAGTACTCCCGGTTGTGTGCATGCTGAGCAAGGAGCTGTGTACTCCCATCTCCTAAGCTGTGCATTTTTCAGGGGGTGGGGTGGGGGAGGAGGGGATTAAAGTGATCTGTGGGCATCTCAGAACAAAACATTACAAAGTTTTAGTTACTCTTTAAAGAATTTTCCAGGTTTTATTTTTTAGGGCACAGGCTTGCTCTAAATATTAAAAAATCAAACTTACCTAAGCCTGTTGCTCCCGTGCTGCCTCTCTGTCTGTCCCCACGCTTTGTTGATATTGATGCTGCAGTGACAACATGACTACAGCATATGAATGCTGCAGCCAATCACTCGCCTCAGCTATCTTGTACAGACTATATTGGCATAATCCTGAGCATAGTGATTGGCTGCAGTGGTGACATGCTGTAACTATCACAACCGCTGCAACTGCATCAACATGTAAAGCAGATTTTGGTTGCGTGAGTACAAGGCAGGACCACCACCTCGTCATCACATACTTTCCTTCAGAATCCCCCCTGTGGTTGTATCACCAATGGGATACCATGGTGACTGAGGCCTGTTGTGTGAGAGCATGAATTTCTCTTTACCTATTGCAGTATTTAAGACATGCAATCAGACTACAGCAGGTTAAAAGAAAGAGCAGTAACACAAAGTTTTTAAAAATTTTGAAAAAAAAAAATCAAATATAGTCCCTCCCCCCCCCATTAAAAATCAAATTATTACAAATTTAACATATTTGGCATTGTTGCATCTGTATAAATTCAATCTATCAAATTATGAAAAACTATTTAATCAGTGTGTAAAGCAATAACAATCTAAACAGAAAAATTGCCGAACCTCTGCAAAAAATGCAATAAAAGTTGATCAAAATATATTTACCCCCCAAAAACGTCATCTTGCCCAGTAAAAAACAAGCTCTCACATTGCTCAGTTATGAAAAAATAAAAAGTTACTGGGCACAGAAAATGACAAGGCAAACTAAATTTTAAATAAAAAATACATATATGTTTGGTATCGTCATTAGCATACTGGCCTGAAGAACCATATTACCAGGTCATTTTTACCACACAATTAATTCTGTATAAGCAAAACCCCAAAAAACCATGGCAGAATTGCATTTTTTTTTCAGAAAGCACCATACTTGGAATCTTTTTCCCATGTTCCAGTACATTATATATTAAAATAAATTGTTTCATTAAAAACTACAACACGTCTTACATAAAAAGAAACCCTCATATGGCTATAAAGATGGAAAAATAAAAAAAAGTTCTGGCTCTTGGAAGAAAGGGAGGAAAACAATAAATTGTACAAATTGGATGTGGCGGGAAAATGTTGAAGAGGTGTTAACGTCTGTTTTACTGTGTGTGGGGCAGGAAAATATTAAGCATCAAATATTCCGCAGTCTTTTCCTTTATTCTCTAAGGTAGGGACCCCCAACCTGTGGCTTGGGGGCCCATGATGTGTGACTTGCTGCTGTCTACCAGCTTAGTGCATAAGCACAAGGTCTAACAAACAACTATGAAGAGCAGCTCTCCAAATGGCGACTTTTGTGAGTAGCCCTGCACAGAAAATCAGATCTGGATGGTCATACACTGGTCTTGGTGTTGGAGAGATACAGTGGGTACGGAAAGTATTCAGACCACTTTAAATTTTACACTCTTTGTTTCATTGCAGCCATTTGGTAAATTCAAAAAAGTTCTTTTTTTTTCACATTAATGTACACTCTGCACCCCATCTTGACTGAAAAAAACAGAAATGTAGAAATTTTTGCAAATTTAATAAAAAAAGAAAAACTACAATATCACATGGTCATAAGTAGGGATGCGCGAGTAGTGAAATATTCGGACTCGCTATCCTCGTAACGAGTAGGTCCCATTACTCGGGTATTCATAACGAGTAGAGAGTCCAATGCAAGTCCATTGGTTGCGAGAAAAAATTACACAGCACTCGCACCATGCAAGTGCTGTCCGATTTTTACGCACCGGTGTCCTTTGAAAAGCCGGCAATTCATATGCGGCTACAGTAAAATCACACTGACAGGTTAGAATAGAAAATATAGAATACATACATACACATAAAATAGTGTATATATATATATATATATATATATATATATATATATATATATATATATATGTCAGTGACACACACATATATATATCTTTATATTGCATAGAGATATAGATAGAAGATTAGCCGTTAATTCATTTGTCGGCTTCTGTAAAATCAATGCAGGAGCCGACAGGATAGGAGACATGGTTTACATATAAAAAAAAAGTAAATCCATGCAGAATAGTTTGATATATAGATGTGTGTGACTAATACAATTAATATAGTGTGCGTGCAAATTATGGGACTTGTATATATTTAATAAAAGTATATTTTCAGGAAAAGTTTATAGCTTAGGAAGGGGTTAATACCCATGGATCTTCCCAGGCTATGAATCTCACCCCGCAGCTGTATATTTAGCCTTTACTGGCTATTACAATTGGGGGACCCCAAAAAAATGCTGTGGGGTCCCCCTATAATTAATAGCCAGAAAAGGCTGTGCAGACAGCTGCGGGCTGATATTCATAGTCTAGGATGGGACCATGGTTATTGCCCCCCCGGCTACAAATACCAGCTCACAGCCGCCCCAGAGATGGCGCATTTGGAAGCTTACAGGGACAGAGCAGAGCACGCACACACTGGAAGTGTACAGGGACAGAGCAGAGCACGCACGCACCGGAAGTGTACAGGGACAGAGCAGAGCACGCATGCACTGGAAGCGTACAGGGACAGAGCAGAGCATTCATGCACTGGAAGCGTACAGGGACAGAGCAGAGCATGCACGCACTGGAAACGTACAGGGACCTGAAGTACTGAAACCTAAGTGGACCTGGTGGGAGCACGGAGAGATACAATAATAATCAGGTGCTTCCTCTAGCAGGAAACGACCTGATATACCTGGAGGCCACTGCCCAGACAGGACAGCGTTTCCATGTCAGTACAAACCGGCAACATAAAGAAGCCGGGAGTGCTCGCGACTGCGACCTATGCGGCCTAGCGCACATGCGTGGGAAACGAGATCCCCAGCGCGGCCGAGGACCCTGAATAGGAGGAGGAGGAACACAGCGAGGGACCCGGGAAGCTAGGTGAGTATCACAGTGCGCAGTAATAGCTTGGTGTGATGAAATCAACTGTGGGAGCAATAATAATAAAATGGAAGACATACAAGACCACTGATAATCTCTCTCGATCTGAGGCTCACCCCATGGGGTTAAAATGATCATAAGAACGGTGAGCAAAAATCCCAGAACCACATGGGGGGACTGTTATGATTTGAACTGGTGGTTAGGAGCACTAGAAATGACCAGATGAGCAAACTAGTAATACAGGACGAGCTCTGGGAAGTGGGAGCTCTGCTGACCGCAACCCCTAATCCTATCACAACAACTAGAAATAGCCGTGGAGCATTCCTGACTCTGCCTAGACGCCTCTTCACAGCCTAAGAGCTAACTGCCCCTAAAGATAGAAAATACAGCCTAACTTGCCTCAGAGAAATTCCCCAAAAGAAATAGGCAGCCCCCCACACATATTGACTGTGAGTTAAGATGGAAGTCACAAACACAGGAATGAAATAGGTTTCAGCAAAGGAGGCCAGACTTGAACTAAACCGACTGAGGATAGAAAAGGAATCTTTGCGGTCAGCATAAAAAACTAACAAAAAACCACGCAGAGTATGCAAAAGAGAGCACCGCACCGACTCACGGCGCGGTGGTGCCACTCTGCATCCCAGAGCTTCCAGCTAACAAGACAAAATCATAATAGCAAGCTGGACAAACACACAGTGGTAACAAATAAGCTAGCGGGGACTTAGCTTTTGCTGAAGTAGACAGGTCATCTGAAAGATCCAAGAGAACTGAACCAGTACTAGGACATTGACAGCTGGCATCAAGTAACGATCTGAGTGGAGTTAAATAGAGCAGCCAGCCAAGGCCTGAACGAGGTCAGCTGGGGAAGGAACCTCAGAACCAGCAGCTCCACTCACAGCCACCAGAGGGAGTCCATGGACAGACCTGGCCGAAGTACCATTCATAACCACAGGAGGGAGTTCGAGAACAGAATTCACAACAGTACCCCCCCCTTGAGGAGGGGTCACCGCACCCTCACCAGAGCCTCCAGGCCGATCCAGACAAGCCAAATGAAAGGCACGAACAAGATCGGCAGCATGAACATCAGAGGCAACCACCCAGGAATTATCCTCCTGACCATAACCTTTCCACTTGACTAGGTACTGAAGTTTCCGTCTCGAAACACGAGAATCCAGAATCTTCTCCACCACAGACTCCAACTCCCCCTCAACCAACACCGGGGCAGGAGGATCAACGGAGGGGACCATAGGAGCCACATATCTCCGCAATAACGACCTATGGAACACATTATGGATGGCGAAAGAAGCTGGAAGGTCCAAACGAAATGACACAGGATTAAGAATTTCAGAAATCTTATAAGGACAAATGAATCGAGGCTTAAACTTAGGAGATGAAACCTTCATAGGAACATAACGAGACGACAACCAAACCAAATCCCCAATACGAAGTCGGGTACCAACACAGCGACGGCGGTTAGCGAAACGTTGAGCCTTCTCCTGGGACAATGTCAAATTGTCCACTACGTGAGTCCAAATTTGCTGCAACCTGTCCACCACAGAATCCACACCAGGACAGTCCGAAGGCCCAACCTGCCCTGAAGAAAAATGAGGGTGGAAACCAGAATTACAGAAAAAGGGCGAAACCAAAGTGGCCGAGCTGGCCCGATTATTAAGGGCGAACTCAGCCAAAGGCAAGAAGGACACCCAATCATCCTGATCAGCAGAAACAAAACATCTCAGATATGTTTCCAAAGTCTGATTGGTTCGTTCGGTTTGGCCATTTGTCTGAGGATGGAAAGCTGAAGAAAAAGACAAATCAATGCCCATCTTAGCACAAAAGGACCGCCAAAATCTTGAAACAAACTGGGAACCTCTGTCCGACACGATGTTCTCCAGAAAGCCATGTAAACGAACCACATGCTGGAAAAACAATAGAACCAAATCAGAGGAGGAAGGCAATTTAGGCAAAGGTACCAAATGGACCATCTTAGAGAAGCGATCACAAACCACCCAGATAACTGACATCCTCTGAGAGACATGGAGATCTGAAATAAAATCCATAGAAATATGCGTCCAGGGCCTTTTCGGGACCGGCAAGGGCAAAAGCAACCCACTGGCACGAGAACAGCAGGGCTTAGCCCGAGCACAAGTCCAACAGGACTGCACAAAAGAACGCACATCTCGTGACAAGGAAGGCCACCAAAAGAATCTAGCCACCAAATCTCTGGTACCAAAGATTCCAGGATGACCAGCCAACACCGAACAATGAACCTCAGAGATAACTCTACTAGTCCATCTATCAGGGACAAACAGCTTCTCCGCTGGGCAACGGTCAGGTCTATCAGCCTGAAACTCCTGCAGCACCCGCCGCAAATCAGGGGAGATGGCAGACAAAACTACCCCCTCTTTGAGAATACCAGCCGGCTCAGGAACTCCCGGAGAATCAGGCACAAAACTCCTTGAAAGGGCATCAGCCTTCACATTCTTAGAACCCGGAAGGTACGAAACCACAAAATTGAAGCGGGAGAAAAACAGCGACCATCGAGCCTGTCTAGGATTCAACCGCTTGGCAGACTCGAGATAAGTCAGATTCTTGTGATCTGTCAAGACCACCACGCGATGCTTGGCTCCTTCAAGCCAATGTCGCCACTCCTCAAACGCCCACTTCATAGCCAACAACTCTCGATTGCCCACATCATAATTGCGCTCAGCAGGCGAAAACTTTCTAGAAAAGAAAGCACATGGTTTCATCACAGAGCCATCAGAACCTCTTTGAGACAAAACAGCCCCTGCTCCAATCTCAGAAGTATCCACCTCGACCTGAAACGGGAGCGAAACATCTGGCTGACACAACACAGGGGCAGAAGAAAAACTACGCTTCAGCTCCTGAAAAGCCTCAACGGCCGCAGAGGACCAATTGACCACATCAGCACCTTTCTTGGTCAAATCAGTCAATGGTTTAACAACAGTAGAAAAATTAGCGATGAAGCGACGGTAAAAATTAGCAAAGGCCAGGAATTTCTGAAGGCTCTTCACAGAAGTAGGCTGAGTCCAATCATAAATGGCCTGAACTTTAACAGGGTCCATCTCGATAGTAGAAGGGGAAAAAATGAAGCCCAAAAATGAAACCTTCTGAACTCCAAAGAGACATTTAGACCCCTTCACAAACAAGGAATTAGCACGAAGGACCTGGAACACCATTCTGACCTGCTTCACATGAGACTCCCAATCGTCCAAAAAGACCAAAATATCATCCAAATATACAATCATGAATGAAGGACTGAAACACAGATGGAGCATTAGAAAGCCCGAAAGGCATCACCAAGTACTCAAAATGGCCCTCAGGCGTATTAAATGTTGTTTTCCATTCGTTGCCCCGTTTAATACGCACAAGATTATACGCCCCTCGAAGATCTATCTTGGTGAACCAGCTAGCCCCCTTAATCCGAGCAAACAAATCAGACAGTAGCGGCAAAGGGTACTGAAATTTGACGGTGATTTTATTGAGAAGGCGGTAATCTATACAAGGTCTCAGAGAACCATCCTTCTTGGCCACAAATAAGAACCCTGCTCCCAACGGTGACGACGACGGGCGAATATGCCCTTTCTCCAAGGACTCCTTTATATAACTCCGCATTGCAGCGTGTTCTGGCACAGATAAATTGAACAGTCGGCCCTTCGGAAACTTACTACCAGGAATCAAATTAATAGCACAATCGCAATCCCTATGAGGAGGTAGGGCACTGGATTTGGGCTCATCAAATACATCCCGGTAATCTGACAAGAACTCAGGGACTTCAGAAGGATGGGAAGATGAAATAGACAACAATGGGACATCCCCATGTACCCCTTGACAACCCCAACTGGATACAGACATTGATTTCCAATCCAATACTGGATTATGGACCTGTAGCCATGGCAAACCCAAAACGACCACATCATGCAGATTATGCAACACAAAAAAGCGAATATCCTCCTGATGTGCAGGAGCCATGCACATGGTCAATTGAGTCCAGTACAGAGGCTTATTCTTGGCCAAAGGTGTAGCATCAATTCCTCTCAATGGAATAGGATACTGTAAGGGCTCCAAGAAAAAACCAGAGCGCCTGGCAAACTCCAAGTCCATCAAATTCAGGGCAGCGCCTGAATCCACAAATGCCATAACAGAATAGGATGACAAAGAGCAAATCAGTAACGGACAAAATAAATTTTGGCTGTACCGTACCAATGGTGGCAGACCTAGCGAACCGTTTAGTGCGCTTAGGACAGTCAGAGATAGCATGAGTGGAGTCACCACAGTAAAAACACAGCCCATTCTGACGTCTGTACTCTTGCTGTTCAGCTCTGGTCAAGGTCCTGTCACATTGCATAGGCTCAGGCCTCCGCTCAGAAAACACCGCCAAATGGTGCACATTTTTGCGCTCACGTAAGCGTCGATCGATCTGAATGGCCAAGGACATAGACTCACTCAGACCAGCAGGCGTGGGGAATCCCACCATAACATCCTTAAGGGCTTCAGAAAGACCCTTTCTGAAAATTGCTGCCAGGGCACATTCATTCCACTGAGTAAGCACAGACCACTTTCTAAACTTCTGACAATATACCTCCGCTTCATCCTGACCCTGACACAAAGCCAGCAAAATTTTCTCTGCCTGATCCACTGAATCTGGTTCATCATAAAGCAATCCAAGCGCCAGAAAAAACGCATCTACATTACGCAATGCAGGATCTCCTGGCGCAAGGGAAAATGCCCAGTCTTGAGGGTCGCCACGCAGCAAAGAAATAATGATTTTTACTTGCTGAATGGGGTCACCAGAGGAGCAGGGTTTCAAAGCAAAAAACAGTCTACAATTATTTTTGAAATTCAGGAACTTAGATCTATCCCCAGAAAACAAATCAGGAATTGGAATTCTGGGTTCTAACATCGGGTTCTGAACTACATAATCTTGAATGCCTTGTACCCTTGCAGTGAGTTGATCCACACAAGAGGACAAACCTTGAATGTCCATATCTACACCTGTGTCCTGAACCACCCAGAGATTTAGGGGAAAAGAGAAACAAAACACACTGCAGAGAAAAAGAAAAAAAAATGGTCTCAGAACTTCTCTTATCCCTCTATTGAGATGCATTAACACTTTACGGGCCAGCTGTACTGTTATGATTTGAACTGGTGGTTAGGAGCACTAGAAATGACCAGATGAGCAAACTAGTAATACAGGACGAGCTCTGGGAAGTGGGAGCTCTGCTGACCGCAACCCCTAATCCTATCACAACAACTAGAAATAGCCGGGGAGCGTTCCTGACTCTGCCTAGATGCCTCTTCACAGCCTAAGAGCTAACTACCCCTAAAGATAGAAAATACAGCCTAACTTGCCTCAGAGAAATTCCCCAAAGAAATAGGCAGCCCCCCACACATATTGACTGTGAGTTAAGATGGAAGTCACAAACACAGGAATGAAATAGGTTTCAGCAAAGGAGGCCAGACTTGAACTAAACAGACTGAGGATAGAAAAGGAATCTTTGCGGTCAGCATAAAAAACTAACAAAAAACCACGCAGAGTATGCAAAAGAGAGCACCGCACCGACTCACGGCGCGGTGGTGCCACTCTGCATCCCAGAGCTTCCAGCTAACAAGACAAAATCATAATAGCAAGCTAGACAAACACACAGTGGTAACAAATAAGCTAGCGGGGACTTAGCTTTTGCTGAAGTAGACAGGTCATCTGAAAGATCCAAGAGAACTGAACCAGTACTAGGACATTGACAGCTGGCATCAAGTAACGATCTGAGTGGAGTTAAATAGAGCAGCCAGCCAAGGCCTGAACGAGGTCAGCTGGGGAAGGAACCTCAGAACCAGCAGCTCCACTCACAGCCACCAGAGGGAGTCCATGGACAGACCTGGCCGAAGTACCATTCATAACCACAGGAGGGAGTTCGAGAACAGAATTCACAACAGGGGACCTAGCAAATGACCTGCATAGAGCTGGGACCACCGTAACAAAGACTACCATCAGTAACACACTACACCACCAGGGACTCAAATACTGCAGTGCCAGACGTGTCCCCCTGCTTATGCCAGTACATGTCTGGGCCCATCTGAAGTTTCCTACAGAGCATTTGGATTATCCAGAAAAGTATTGGGAGAATGTCATATGGTCTGATGAAACCAAAGTAGAACTGTTTGGTAGAAACAAATCTCATCGAGTTTGGAGGAGACAGAATGCTGAGTTGCATCCAAAGAACACCATACCTACTGTGAAGCATGGAGGTGGCAGCATCATTCTTTGGGGCTGTTTCTCTGCAAAGCGACCAGGAAGACTGATATGTGTACATGAAAGAATGAATGGGGCCATGTATCGTGAGATTTTGAGTGCACACCTCCATCCATCAGAAAGGGCATTGAAGATGAAACGTGGATGGGTCTTTCAGCATGATAATGATCCCAAACACACATCCAGGGCAAGGAAGGAATGGCTTCATAAGAAGCATATGAAGGTCCTGGAGTGGCCTAGCCAGTCTCCAGATCTCAACCCCATAGAAAATCTTTGGAGTGAGTTCAAAGTCTGTGTTGCCCAGCGACAGGCCCAAAACATTACTTCTCTATAGGAGATCTGCATGTAGGAATGGGCCAACACACAGTGCTGTGCAAATTAATTGGGACAAAGCATTTTTTAAGTAAAATCGTAAGTTGGTTACCAGTCAGTGATTCAAACCAGTTTTAATATATAATAAATAAATCTTTGTCAACTAGCCAGTGGAAATATGTAATTTTCAGAATTAGTATGTAACGGTGCATTAAAACATTTTTTTTTTTTGCTTTGTCCCAATTAATTTGCACAGCACTGTACCACCAACAGTGTGTGCCAACCTTTTGAAGACTTAGAAAAAATGTTTGACCTCTGTAATTGCCAACAAAATATTGAGATGAACTTTTGTTAATAAACAAATACTTATTGGGCAGCACGGTGGTGGAGTGGATATCACAGCAGCCTTGCAGCGCTGGAGTCCTGGGTTTAAACCACACTAAGGACAACATCTGCAAAGAGTTTGTATGTTCTCTCTGTGTTTGCGTGGGTTTCCTCCGGGTACTCTGGTTTCCTCCCACATTCCAAAGACATACTGATAGGGAATTTAGATTGTGAGCCCCAATGGGGACAGCGATGATAATGTGTGCAACCTGTAAAGCGCTGCGGAATATGTTAGCGCTATATAAAAATAAAGATTATTTTTTTATTACTTATTTTCCACCATAATTTGCTAAATAAATCTTGCCAAATCAGACAAGGTGATTTTCTGGATTTGTTTTCTCATTTTGACTTTCATAGTTGTGGTCTACCTATAATGTCAATTACAGGCCTCTCTCTTTTTTAAAAGTGGGAGAACTTGCACATTTGGTGGCTGACTAAATACTTTTTTTCCCCACTGTATGTCTCCCCTTTGGCATATGTTCACATGGAGCATTTTGGCTTCAGCTTTTTCTTCAACATTTGTGAGGTCTCTCACTCCTACAATTGGGAGGTCCCTCCCTCATGCCAAATAGTTAGCAAGATAGTGGAATACATATTCCCCATCCCTTCACAAGGCCTCTTTCAAACATGCCCATTTGAATTTTGGGCTTCGCCCTCTTCCACCACCATGTTCACCGCCATTTCATTATGCGGCCCTCGCTTATAATTTGCAGAGTGCCAGCAGGTGCCGTGAAACCCTGAGTTTAGTAAGGGACCTCAGGAGGCCCTGTATCATACATTTGGGAGAATTCTCACTCCTACATTTGGGAGGTCCCTCCCTCATTCCAAATTGGAAGATAGTGGAATACATATTCCCCAACGATTTTCAATGCCATTTCAAACATGCCCATTAGAATTTTGGGCTTCGCCCACCACCACCACGTTCATCGCCAGCTCATTATGCATCCCTCGTTTCACATTTTCAGATGGCCAGCAGGTGCTGTGAAACCTGCTTTTTGTAAGCTCAACAGTTCTTTTTTTGCCACCGGATCCCAATGGAACCACTGTCATAGCAGGTGAAGCCGCTGTGAGGTGAATATAATACAGGAGTTGGGGGAGCTGTATAATCAATGTCAGTAAATTGGATTCTACCAGACACCAAAAGCATTACAATTAAATTCTGAATACAGTGTATGCAAGTAAGGGCCTGTATTGTAGTCAGTTTGTCAGGCCTAAAACCCATGTCAGGAACATTTACAAGCATCATTTTACTTGGAAGCAGCCTCCTCAAGGGAATGAGACAGGAGTGTGTTATGATCTGGTGACCTTGGAGCCGCATGAAACTTTCTCTGGAGTCGGTGGAACCTGTACTGACCGCAAATCCTAAACTAACACCGCAACTAGAAGTAGCCGTGGGGTGTGCCTAACAAAGCCCTAGACACCTCGACACAGCCGGAGGACTAAATACCCCTATAGATGGAAATAGGAATGCTACCTTGCCTCAGAGCAGACCCCCAAAGAATAGGCAGCCCCCCACGAATAATGACTGTGAGTAGGAGAAGAATAGACACACGCAGGTAGAAAACAGGATTTAGCAAAAGAGGCCACTCTAGCTAAATAGGAAAGGATAGGACAGATTACTAGGCGGTCAGTATTAAAACCCTTCCAAAAATATCCACAGCAGATATTACAAAAAGTTCCACAATCTAACTAAAGACATGGAATGTATATCTGCCACTCCAGAGAATCCAACAAGACTGAGAAAATACTGACACAATCTAAGCTGGACAAGAAAACACAAAGAATAGCACTGAATTGTGGAGCACACAACATGTGTGCCACAGGAAAAAAAAAACAGACACTTATCTTTGCTGATTTGGCAGAAAGGCAGGAGGAACCAGGCAAAGGTCCTACACCTCCCAACAACAATTGACAACTGGCAAGGACTAATGAATCCTGCACGCCTAAATACCCCAGTCAGAACTGCAATCAGCAGATACACCTGACCAGGACTGCAACTCAGGGGCAACTGCATTACCACCTACAACCACCGGAGGGAGCCCAAAAGCAGAATTCACAACAGTACCCCCCCCCCCCTTGAGGAGGGGTCACCGAACCCTCACCAGAGCCCCCAGGCCGATCAGGACGAGCCAGATGAAAAGCATGAACCAAATCAGCAGCATGGACATCAGAAGCAAAAACCCAAGAATTATCCTCCTGGCCATAACCCTTCCATTTGACAAGGTACTGAAGCCTCCGCCTTGAAAAACGAGAATCCAAAATCTTCTCAACCACATACTCCAACTCACCATCAACCAAAACAGGGGCCGGAGGATCAACAGAGGGAACAACGGGCACCACATATTTCCGCAATAAAGATCTATGGAAGACATTATGGATAGCAAAAGAGGCCGGAAGCGCCAATCGAAAAGACACCGGATTAATAATCTCAGAAATCCTATAAAGACCAATAAACCGAGGCTTAAACTTAGGGGAAGAGACCTTCATAGGAACATGACGGGAAGACAACCAAACCAAATCCCCAACCCGAAGCCGGGAACCAACACACCGATGACGGTTAGCAAAACGTTGAGCCTCCTCCTGAGACAACACCAAATTGTCCACCACATGAGCCCAAATCTGCTGCAACCTGTCAACCACAGAATCCACACCAGGACAGTCAGAAGGCTCAACCTGCCCAGAAGAAAAACGAGGATGAAAACCAAAATTACAAAAAAAAAAGGCGAAACCAAAGTAGCCGAACTAGCCCGATTATTAAAAGCAAACTCGGCCAATGGCAGCAAAAAGACCACCCAATCATCCTGATCGGCAGACACAAAGCATCTCAAATAAGTCTCCAAAGTCTGATTAGTTCGCTCGGTCTGGCCATTTGTCTGAGAATGAAATGCAGAAGAAAAAGACAAATCAATGCCCAGCCTAGCACAAAAGGCCCACCAAAACCTACAAACAAACTGGGAACCTCTGTCGGACACAATATTCTCCGGAATACCATGCAAACGAACCACATGCTGAAAAAACAACGAAACCAACTCTGAAGAGGAAGGCAATTTAGGCAAAGGCACCAAATGAACCATCTTAGAAAACCGGTCACAAACAACCCAGATAACCGACATCCTCTGGGAAACCGGAAGATCAGAAATAAAATCCATAGAAATATGCGTCCAGGGCCTCTCAGGGACCGGCAATGGCAAAAGTAACCCACTAGCACGGGAACAACAAGGCTTGGCCCGCGCACAAGTCCCACAGGACTGCACAAAAGAACACACATCACGTGACAACGAAGGCCACCAAAAGGACCTACCAACCAAATCTCTGGTACCAAAAATACCAGGATGACCAGCCAACACAGAACAGTGAACCTCAGAAATCACTCTACTAGTCCATCTGTCAGGAACAAACAATTTCCCCACAGGACAGCGGTCAGGTCTATCAGCCTGAAATTCCTGAAGAACCCGCCGTAAATCAGGGGAAATGGCAGAAAGGACCACCCCTTCTTTCAGAATGCCGACCGGTTCAAGGACCTCAGGAGAATCAGGCAAAAAACTCCTAGAAAGGGCATCAGCCTTAATATTCTTAGAACCCGGAAGGTACGAAACCACGAAATTAAAACGGGAAAAAAACAAGGACCATCGAGCCTGTCTAGGACTCAGCCATTTGGCAGACTCGAGGTAAATCAAATTCTTATGATCGGTCAGGACCACAATACGGTGCTTAGCTCCCTCAAGCCAATGTCGCCACTCCTCAAACGCCCAGTTCATAGCCAACAACTCCCGATTGCCGACATCATAATTGCGTTCAGCAGGCGAAAACTTGCGGGAGATGAAGGCACACGGTTTCATCAAAGAACCAACAGAATCCCTCTGAGACAAAACGGCCCCTGCCCCAATCTCGGAAGCATCAATCTCAACCTGAAACGGAAGAGAAACATCTGGTTGGCGCAACACCGGAGCAGAAGTAAATTGGCGTTTAAGCTCCTGAAAGGCAGAGACAGCCGCAGAGGACCAATTCGCCACATCAGCGCCTTTTTCGTCAAATCAGTCAAGGGTTTAACCACGCTGGAGAAGTTAGCAATGAAACAGCGATAAAAATTTGCAAAACCCAAAAATTTCTGAAGGCTCTTCACAGATGTGGGTTGAATCCAATCATGAATGGCCTGAACCTTAACCGGATCCATCTCCATAGATGAGGGAGAAAAAATAAAGCCCAAAAAAGAAACCTTCTGCACCCCAAAGAGACACTTAGACCCCTTCACAAACAAAGCATTGTCACGAAGGATCTAAAATACCATCCTGACCTGTTCCACATGAGACTTCCAATCATCGGAAAAAATCAAAATATCGTCCAAATATACAATCAAGAATTTATCAATATAAGTCCGGAAGATATCATGCATGAAGGATTGAAAAACAGATGGAGCGTTAGTGAGCCCGAATGGCATCACAAGGTATTCAAAATGGCCTTCGGGCGTATTAAACGCAGTTTTCCATTCATCACCCTGTTTAATACGAACAAGATTATATGCCCCCGAAGGTCAATCTTCGTAAACCAACTAGCCCCCTTAATCCTAGCAAACAAATCGGAAAGCAAAGGTAAAGGGTATTGAAACTTGACCGTGATCTTATTCAAGAGGCGATAATCAATACAAGGTCTCAAGGAGCCATCCTTCTTAGCAACAAAAAAAAAACCTGCTCCCAACGGTGAAGAAGATGGCCGAATATGCCCTTTCTCCAAAGACTCCTTAACATAACTCCGCATGGCGGTATGTTCAGGCACAGACAGGTTGAAAAGTCGGCCTTTAGGAAACTTACTGCCTGGAATCAAGTCAATCGCACAATCACAGTCCCTGTGCGGTGGAAGAGAACTGGACTTGGGCTCATCGAATACATCCTGAAAATCAGACAAAAACTCTGGAATTTCAGAAGAGGAAGAAGAGGAGATTGACATCAAAGGAACATCATTATGAACCCCCTGACAACCCCAACTAGTCACAGACATAGATTTCCAATCCAACACAGGATTATGTACCTGCAACCACGGGAAACCCAGCACGATAACATCATGCAAATTATGCAACACCAGAAATCGACAATCTTCCTGATGGGCTGGCGCCATGTGCATGGTCACCTGTGTCCAAAACTGGGGCTTATTTTTAGCCAAAGGTGTAGCATCAATCCCCCTTAAAGGAATAGGGTTCTGCAAAGGCTGCAAGGGAAAACCACAACGTCTGGCAAACTCAAAATCCATTAAGTTCAAGGCGGCGCCTGAATCCACAAACGCCATGACAGAAAATGATGACAATGAGCAGATCAAGGACACCGATAACAGAAATTTAGGTTGTACAGTACTGATAGTAAATGAACTAGCGATCCTTTTTGTCCACTTAGGGCAGACTGAAATGACATGAGAAGCGTCGCCACAATGACTTTGCTCTAAGGACGATGCCACAGCGCGCACAGTTTGACGCTCCCGCAAGCGCCGATCAATTTGAATGTCCAGAGACATAGAATCACTCAGACCGGAAGGCGTGGGAAACCCCACCATAACATCTTTAACGGATTCAGAAAGACCCTTTCTGAAAATTGCCGCCAAAGCACCATCATTCCATTTAGTCAAGACAGACCATTTTCTAAATTTCTGACAACACAATTCTGCCGCCTCTTGACCCTGAGACAGGGCCAACAAGGTTTTCTCCGCTTGATCCACAGAATTCGGTTCATCATATAATAATCCTAAAGCCTGAAAAAAGGAATCTACATTAAGCAAGGCCGGATTCCCAGATTCCAGGGAAAATGCCCAATCCTGTGGATCGCCACGCAGCAGGGAGATGACAATTTTAACCTGCTGAATGGAATCACCGGAGGATCGCGGTCTCAGAGCAAAAAACTGTTTACAATTGTTTTTAAAACCCCAAAATTTGGACCTATCACCAAAAAACAAATCAGGAGTAGGAATCTTCGGCTCTAAAGCAGGAGTCTGAACAATATAATCAGAAATACCCTGTACCCTAGCAGCAAGCTGGTCTACACGAAAAGCTAATTCCTGAACATCCATGCTGGCACAAGACTCCTCAGCCACCCATAAATAAAGAGGGAAAAAAGACAAAACAGACTGCAGAAAAAAAAATGGCTCAACACCTTTCTTCCCTTCTTCTGAGATGCATTTAACTCATTATAGGCCAGTTGTACTGTTATGATCTGGTGACCTTGGAGCTGCATGAAACTTTCTCTGGAGTCGGTGGAACCTGTACTGACCGCAAATCCTGAACTAACACCGCAACTAGAAGTAGCCGTGGGGTGTGCCTAACAAAGCCCTAGACACCTCGACACAGCCGGAGGACTAAATATCCCTATAGATGGAAATAGGAATTCTACCTTGCCTCAGAGCAGACCCCCAAAGGATAGGCAGCCCCCCACGAATAATGACTGTGAGTAGGAGAAGAATAGACAAATGCAGGTACAAAACAGGATTTAGCAAAAGAGGCCACTCTAGCTAAATAGGAAAGGATAGGACAGATTACTAGGCGGTCAGTATTAAAACCCTTCCAAAAATATCCACAGCAGATATTACAAAAAGTTCCACAATCTAACTAAAGACATGGAATGTATATCTGCCACTCCAGAGAATCCAACAAGACTGAGAAAATACTGACACAATCTAAGCTGGACAAGAAAACACAAAGAATAGCACTGAATTGTGAAGCACACAACATGTGTGCCACAGGAAAAAAAACCCAGACACTTATCTTTGCTGATTTGGCAGAAAGGCAGGAGGAACCAGGCAAAGGTCCTACACCTCCCAACAACAATTGACAACTGGCAAGGACTAATGAATCCTGCACGCCTAAATACCCCAGTCAGAACTGCAATCAGCAGATACACCTGACCAGGACTGCAACTCAGGGGCAACTGCATTACCACCTACAACCACCGGAGGGAGCCGAAAAGCAGAATTCACAACAGGAGTGCCACTGACCAATCTGCACAAGCCTATGCACTTCTTCTGGAAACTACACAACCAGGCAGAATTCATCCTTTGCATGGTTTTGAGCAACAATGGAGTAATTACAGGACATGTCTCAGAGAGTGTCGAGGTCTGCAGAGTGTATTACTCAGGTGACAAGCAGTGTTACAGAGATCAGGTAAAGGCCTTAGCATGACAATGACCATGTTCCAATATATGTAAGGCTGCAGCCTGAATAGATCAGTGGAGTGTATTAACCCAGTCTCTTAGACATGCTTAAAATATACAAAAACTGGCCAATACCCCACCACCATTTTTTTTGTAAGGACCCAAATTTAGAAAATGTAAGGGAAGCAACAGTTTAACAAAGAGACAGAAAACTCACATACTGGGGTGCTGGGTATACAATGGGTACAGAAAGTATTCATACTCCTTTAAATGTTTCACTCTTTGTTTCATTGCAGTTATTTGGTAAATTCAAAAAAGTTCATTTTTTTCTTATTACTGTATACTCTGCACCCCATCTTGACTGAAAAAACAGAAATGAATTAATTTTTGCAATTTTATTTATTTTTTAAAAAAAGATAAACTGAAATATCACATGGTCATAAGTTTTCAGACCCCTTGCTCAGTATTGAGTAGAAGCACCCTTTTGAGCTAGTACAGTCATGAGTCTTCTTGGGAATGATGCAACAAGTTTTTCACATGTGGATTTGGGGATCATCTGCTATTCTTCCTTGCAGATCCTTTGCAATTCTGTCATGTTGGATGGTGAACGTTGGTGGACAGCCATTTTCAGGTCTCTACAGAGATGCTCAATTGGGTTTAGGTCAGGGCTCTGGCTGGGCCAGTCAAGAATGGTCACAGAGTTGTTCTGAAGCCAACTCCTTTGTTATTTTAGCTGTGTGCTTAGGGTCATTGTCTTGTTGGAAGGTGAACCTTCGGCCAAGTCTGAGGTACAGAGCACTCTAGAAGAAGTTTTCATCCAGCATATCTCTGTACATGGCCGCATGTTTCCTTCAATGACAATCAGTCTTCCTGTCCCTGCAGCTGAAAAACACCCCCATAACATGATGCTGTCACCACCATGTTTCACTGTTGGGATTGTATTGGGCAGGTGATGAGCAGTGCCTGGTTTTCTCCACACATACTGCTTAGAATTATCACCAAAAAGGTCTATCTTCATCTCATCAGTCCAGAGAATCTTATTTCTCATAGTCTGGGAGTCATTCACGTGTTTTCTAGCAAACTCTATGCGGGCTTTCATATGTCTTGCACTGAGGAGAGGCTTGCATCGGGCCACTCTGCCGTAAAGGCCCAACTGTTGGAGGGCTGCAGTGATAGTTGACTTTGTGGAACTTTCTCCCATCTCCCTACTGCATCTCTGGAGCTCAGCCACAGTGATCTTGGGGTTCTTTTTTACCTGTCTCACCAAGGCTCTTCTCCAACGATTACTCAGTTTGGCTGGACGGCCAGGTCTAGGAAGATTTCCGGTGGTCCCAAACTTCTTCCATTTATCTGTGCCTTACCATAATTCTGTCTCTGAGCTCCTTGTCCAGTTCCTTTGACCTCATGATTCTTATTTGGTCTGACATGCACTATGAGCTGTGAGGTCTTATATAGACAGGTGTGGGCCTTTCCAAGGAGTAGAACCATCTCAAGGAGGATCACAAGGAAATGGACAGCATGTGACATAAATATGAGTGTCTGGGCAAAGGGTCTGAATACTTATGGAGATGTGATATTTCAGTTCTTCTTTTTTATTACATTTGCAAAAATTTCTACATTTGTTTTTCCAGTCAAAATGGGGTGAAGAGTATACATTAATGTACAAAAAATGAACTTTTTTGAATTTACAAAATGGCTGCAATAAAACAAAAAGTGAAAAATTAAAAGGGGTCTGAATACTTTTCGTACCCACTGTATGAGGAGTATATGGCGTATGTCAAAAGTTTCAAAAAATTAGCCAAGGGGTCTCTCTCAAATCAGCGAAAAGACGCCATGATGGGGGCATCACAATACACTTAGCAGCTTTTACAAGAGGTAGCGATAGAGAGTACAAGTTTCACCATTGCACAATGTGCAAAGGTTTCAAAAAATTAGCCAAGGGGTATCTCTAAGACCAGCTGAAAGACGCCATGATGGGGACATCTCAATACACTTAGCAGTTATTATTACAAGAGGTATAGATAGAGAGTACAAGTTTCACAATTGCACAATGTGCAAAGGTTTTAAAAAGTACAAAACATTACCCACATGGGGTATACATAGATGAACACTAAGTACTTGTTGCAGAAGCAGAAGGAGGAGGAGATGATTTCCGAAACAAAATGGTTTTGGATGGTAAGAGATGGACATTAAAACATCTTCCCAAAAAAATTTTGTCCTGCATTTGTGACACCCCAGGAATCCGGTTGTCACAGTGGTATTGCCTGCCTCACAGGGAGGGTGATGCCATGCCTGGAAGCAAGAAGGAATACCCTTGGGAGATAACACTTACAGTACATACAACACTTTCCTGACTCCAGGCCAGAAGGGGGAGCTCAAGACCTGTTTTCAGGGTAGCCTCCCTATAAGTTCTGACATGGAGGAGGAGATAGTAGTCAGTCTGTGTGAGACAGTGAAGGGAGAGGAAGCACAGGAGGAGAGAGAAATTGGGGTGGAGCTGCGATTGAGCTCTTCCCAGGATTAAGCGCAAAAGAAACCGGACACCGGAATCTGAGGTTGTGTGGGAACTGTATGCCACACAGCAGAAACCGGAGGGCAGGAGATTGCAGGTCTCTTGGCCACAACTGACACCCAAAGGCACAGCAGCAGATTAGAGCCCGGAGTCACCACGAGAGAGGGACACCTGTAAAAAGGCTCAGGCTGCCTGCCACACAGGTAGAGTGCCACCTAAGGGACAGATTCAGAGAGGGATTTGAGGAAAGCTAATGCATCAAGAACCTAGAATTCAGAGAAGGTAGGAAGGCTTCCAACCCCACCTGGCTAGGGGGATTCCGAACCGCTTCCAGGCTGCCAGGATTTTAAAGATCACCTGTAACCTGTGCCCTGGACTGCAATTTCATCAGTAAAAGGTAAAGAGACTGAAAATCATGTGTCCTCCAATTATTTCCTGCACTTCACCATCTATCATCCTTTACCAACTGCATCGGGAGCCCTGGGGACTAAGCTCTACCTGTAGGGAGCTATACCAACTCTGCTGCAATACTATCATCCCCAGTGGACCTCTTTAAGCAGCGTCGGCCATCCCTGGCCGAGTACCACAGAGTTTATCCCATAAACTCTATTCCCTTTTATTTCACTTTTATTGAATGCCCAGGGCCACAGATCGGGTCATTGCTGCCAAGACACATCCTCTTTAAGAACGGGCCCGGTACCGAATACCCCACGTTCATAGAGTGCGCTCCACATTTACATAACATTGCTGTCATCCGTAGGGCTTACAAAGTAATGGGAAATCCAGCCCTTGTCCAATTTTAGAAGAGTTAGCCTGTCAGCATTTTCCGTTGAGAAGTGTGTGTGCCTATCCATTATGATTGCACCTGCCGAACTAAAAACCCGCTCAGACAACACACTCGCGGAGAGGCATGGAAGCACTTCCAAGGCATAGAAGGAGAGGTCAGGTAAGTGTGCAGCTTGGACATCCAATAGTTATAGGGCAATGAAGAATCAGGAAGGACGCTGGTATAGTCACTTAAGTAGTCCTTCACCATCTTGGTCAACTTCTCTCCTCGTCATAGTTACACCCACAGATAGCCCTTGCTGATGGGATGGTCTAATGAAAATGGCTCAGTTGGTAGACATTTCTCCCCACCCCGAATTGCACCTGGTGTACGTATCCCTCCTCTGTAATCCTTGTGGGTGAAAAGAGACAGTACCTCTGACACTAGCGTTGTCTGAGGGAAATCTTTTGAGCAAGTCTTCCACTATGGCCCTCTGGCATGCATGCACTGAAAATGGCACATCTGCCTCTGACCTTCGAGAAACAAATTCCTCCTTGTACCATGGGTCAAGAAAGGTGCACAGTCAGTATTTCATAGTGTAGAAAATGTCTTTCACGCAAGGGTCTTGGGAAAGGGATCAGGGCATGAACTCTGCCATGTGTGGTAGACTACAAAGAGTCAAACGTTCAGTGTCCTCACCAGGAAGAACACTAACCATCCTCTCTTCCTCATGATGCATAGCCTCCTCTTCCTCTTCAGGCCATCCATGCTTGACAGGCATGAATCTGTGATTGGGAATCTTGTTTGTAGTGTAGAAAAAACTCCTGTTCCTCCTCATCCTCCTCCTCTTCCTCGTCATCACCCAATGTGGCCTGAGAATACTGTGTGAGGCTGTGTGGTATCAGCCACTGAACAATCTTGCTCCATAGCCACCTGCAGGATGGTTACGCTCATAATAGCGTCATCAGCGCTCACCATCTTAGTGCAGTACTCAAAGTTTTGAAGAACCTCACATAGGTCAGCGATCCACACCCACTCGGCAGTTGTTATGTGAGGGGGCTGAGTGTTGCTCTGCTGGGCATTGAGAAACTGGAATTCACAGACTGCCCTCTGCTGCTCACTAAGCTTTGCCAATAGATGGATCATCGAATTCCAGCGTGTGGGCAAGTAAAAAATCAGTCGGTGACAAAGCAAGTTAAAGTGCGGCCGCTGTGAAGCTAGACTGGCGAAAGCCTTAGATGCCTCTCAGAAATGTGCACTGATATGGTGTACCTTGGCAAGTAACTCAGGCAAGTCAGGTTATGTTTTTAAAAACCACTGTACAACCAAGTTCAGCACTTGGGCCATGCATGGAATGTGAACCAGCTTACCGAGCTTTAAAGCCGCCACAAAGTTAAGCCCATTATCGCACACAACCAAAACTGGTTGGAGGTTCAGCGGGGAGAGCCACTGATCGGTCTGTTCTTTTATCCCTTTCAACAGCTCGACTGCATCGCAAGCTTTATCACTTAAACAGATGAGCTTCAGCAGAGTGTGATGCCGCTTTGCCAAGGCCTTGCTGCAGATTTCTCAGTTAGGGAGTGATGGAGAGGCTAGTTCCGCTTAGGATGAGAAGGAGGAGGAGAGACAAGAAGTGGATTATGGAGAGATTGAAACCCTGATGAAAGTTGGGCACGCTATTCTTGGTGTGAGTAAGATGTGTGATGTCCTAGTCTCTGACTCTGTCCCAGACTCCACCAGGTTAATCCAGTGTGACATCAGGGAAATGTATCATCCCTGTCCACAAGAACTTGTCTACGTGTCTGTGGTTAGGTGGACCTTCCTTGTGATTTCATTGGCCAGAGCACAGCTGATATTGTGCAACATGTGCTTATGTAATGCGGGGATAGTACTCTGGGAAAAATAGTTTCAGCTGGGAATCGAGTACCATGGGGCTGCCATCGCCAAGAGGTCGAAGAAAGACTGAGTTCCCACAAGTCGAAACAGCAACATTTCCAGGGCTAGCAATCTGGCAATGTGGGTGTTTAGTATTTGGGCCTGTGGGTGGGTGGATATTTCTGCTTTCTGGTAAACGTTTGGGGCAGGTACAACTTAATGCTGTGCTGGGAAAATTAACTGGATGTGGTTGCTGACTGTTTTGTGTGTGCAACCGCTGGTTGTGGGCAGGAGGCATCAGCACCTGCATTATGTTCAGCAGTTTGGGAAGACCATAACAAAGGGGAAGGGGCAGTGGTTTGACCGTCAGATACAGATTTGGTACCAAGGTGTTGCGCCCACCTACTGAGGTGCTTGGCTGCCATGTGCTTTTGTATACTGGTGGTGTTCAGGTTGTCAGTGTTCTTGCCACTTCTTAGCTTGGTTTGGCAAATGCTACAAATTACAGTTGTTTCATCTGAAGGACTTTGAGAAAAAAACTGCCATACTGTAACAGGCTGGGTGGTGTAACCACTGTGCCAAACCCAAGGAAGACCTGGAGGGGCGAGACTAGGAGCCTCACCTAATCTGACCATGGACATGTAGCTGCCATTGAGGTGAGTCTTGGCGGGTGCAGCTGGCTCAACTGCCGTTGAGGCGAGCACTGGTATGTGCAGCTGGCTCGGGTGCCGCTGAGATGAGCACTGGCAGATGCAGATGACTCTGCTGCTGTTGAAGAAAGCACTGGCGGGTGCAGCAGGCTAAGATACAAGTACTGGGACCTGAGAACTGACAAGCATGTTATGAACAAACTCACAACATTGCACAGGCGCCTCCATGTTGGAAGAGAGGCTTTAACCCCTTAACCCCCGGAGGTATTTTCGTTTTTGCGTTTTCGTTTTTCAGTCCCCTTCTTCCCAAAGCGATAACCTTTTTATTTTTTTGTAAATATGACTGTGTGAGGGCTTGTTTTTTGTTGGATGAGTTGTACTTTTGAACGACACCATTGGTTTTACCATGTCGTGTACTATAAAATGGGAAAAAGTTCCAAGTGCGGTGAAATTGCAAAAAAGTGCAAACCCACACTTGTTTTTTGTTTGGGTTTTTTACTACGTTAATATCTAGCAAAGAAGGGGTTATAAACCACCCAAATCAAAAAACAAATTGGGTACCCAAAGTATTACTCAAAATAACAAAAGGGAAACCTAAAACATAACATTTATTTTACACCATTTAAAAAGAATATATATAAAGACACAACACTCAAAGACAAACATGTACGTTAACCAAAGTTAATCAGACAAATTACTGATAAAAAGTCCAGAGGCAAATACTCAGTAGACAAATTTGTTCACTGCACCACCCTCATGGTTGTTATTCAAACATACAACCGTTTTTGGGAAAGCAGAAAGACCAAATATATACATAAATGCTACAGTCAAAAAAAAGGGCAACATCTATAAGGTGATAAATCAATGCCACTGATGATCACCAGTACTATGTTATAAGTGCCAGGGAACACATAAAAGATTTAGAACAATCTCACCCAAATCTTGTTCTAAATCTTTTATGTGTTCCCTGCGTAAGGTTAAAAGAGCAGCTGCAAAAATGCCTTGTCATAGCAGCAGACAAGTTTTTGAAGCTGCTGGTGCCTCCAACGTCCCCAGAACAACAAGATGCAGGGTCCTTCAGAGGTTTGCAGCTGTGCATAAGGCCGGTTTCACACTGGCATTTGTAGCAGCTGCGGAGGGCTGCGGACTTCCTCCGTGAAGCCCCGCCTTCCGCCGCTAGCTCCACAGTGTATGTATCTGAAGTACTTGCTATGAACGCCAACCACTGGGCAGCACTCACAGAAAGCTACTACATCCACATCCCTTAACATCACCCTTTCTCATCTTGAATGCATTATGCATATGAAACAAAAAAATGCTTGCTTTATTTTTCACAAGTACTCTTACAAAGGTTTTATGTACAAATTAACTGAATCTAGCAATGTGTGGCTATTTTTTTGGAGATCGCAACTTGATTATACATGGTAACAGCAGACTGATGTAAATTACAACTGAAAAAATTGCGTAAGGTAGCGGCGCTCGTGGGATGGATGTAAATAGCTGCGGGTATTGCTCCTTACCACACAAAGGAGAAAAAAAGGAAATGAAACAGTAAAAATATTGTAACAATATTTATACCTGCGCTAAAACTTAAGGTGCACTGGTCAACGTTCACAGTAGGAATTTACCTGTTTGGTGAGGGATTTGTTGAGAGTTCTGCTTGTGAGCGTGTATAACGAGTCAGGGTTTGATCATAGGAAGGGACTAGAATGGGAAACAATAGGAGTTGTAAAATAAGATCACAGATATTTGGTCACTCGTATATCGCTTGATTAATTCATAAAATTAGGGTGATACCATATAAAATAATAAATAATATGTGCACTAGATATGACTAATATCAATCCGTGTGTGCTGGATCACTATTGTGAAACTTAAAAACTGACACCCTGCATGTGCGTTACCCAGAATATAAGGCATGTGCTTCTCCACCTAGTAGGCTAAAATGCGAAGTCCGATACCTGTAGTGTTGATGTTTATAGAGGAAAAAGGAGAAACAATGTCCATATGTCCTTAGCGGTAGTAGTCAAGTGGATAAAAACAGTTTTTACTTAGCTGAATTACAGCATGTACTTGCAATGATGAGAACACCCAGGTGCCTGCCTTTTGCTTTCCCTCTTATTAAATGTCTCCCTATGCTATCCCCACCTAACAAAGAACTGTTCACACTCTTCAGCTCTTAAAAGAGCTTTTTGGAATGAATATTACTCCTTATACGGTCCTATCACACTCCCTACGCTCACACTATGCTCTCCCTATGTTGTTTCCAGCTGCAATGTGTGCAAGATGGCACCGGCAGCCTTTAAATATCCCCTACGATGCTGTAAGGCCAGCCAAGAACAGTAATGCCACACCAGAGATGGTGCCAGCATTACTGTGATTGGCAAGCCAGCTCAGCATGTTCATTGGCTACAAAGAACGTACCAAACATGCTGGGCAGGTCACTTGACCATACTGAGGTGAATACCTAATTACTCGACATGTAACGAATAGCCCGAATAGCATACTATTCAGGCAAGTAACAAATAGTGCAAAATGTATTCGCTCATCACTATCACTAATACAAGTATTTTTAAATGCATTCATAATGTGCAGAATTTATTGAATAGGAAAATAGATATATTTATATAACCCAGTAACATGCAAATGATAGTGATCCTAGTGGTCCTAGTGCAAAAGTTGCACTGTGGTCCCTATAACTTTCTAAGTTGGGCAACTTCTAAACTTTGCTCCGTATTGATCCTAAGTCACAAACTGCACTAAATATGTGATGCTTATTTTTGTCTTCTATAACAGGGCATCCAGGTTTGGCCTATGTAGCAAAAGAGAAGAGGCTTTTTATGTGTCTTGGAATTGCATTTAAGTTCATGTAAAATCTGAATTTCTCTAGTGGCAGGACTATATTTCAAACAGCGGCCAACCTAATGAAACAGCTGTGGAAAAGCAACATGTGGGCAGTTGTTCTTCAAAAGATGCCAGGACTATAAATTTGACCCAATCCTGCCCTGCTTATAAAGTGCCTGGAAAGAGTATTCATACCCCGTGAACTTTTTCCACATTTTTTCACACTACACCCACAAATTTAAATGTATTTTATTTTGTGATATAAGAACACAAAAGTATCAAGTATTTGTGAAGAAAATGTGTAATGGAAATATTCATTGTTTTCAAAAATATTTTTAAAATATAAATCTGAAAATTGTTATGTGCATTTGTATTTAGCTTTCTGTAATCTGATACCCCTAAATAAAGTCCTGAGTAACCAATTGCTTCCAGAAGTCAGTAAATTGAGTTCACCTATGTGTAATTTATTCTCAGTATAACTACAGCTGTTCTGTGAATGCCTTGTTTGATAACATTAGGGAACACACAGCATGATGAAAATGAAGGAACACAGTAGACAGGTGAGGGATAAAGTTGTGGATAAGAGTAAAACAGGGTTAGGTTATAAAAAAAATATCCAAAGCTCTAAACATCTCACAGAGCACTGTTCAATCTATCATTCAAAAATGGAACTGCAAACCTAGTAAGACATGGCCAGCCATCTGAACTGACATGCCAAGCCAGGAGAGCGCTAATTATAAAGCAGCTGCATGAAAGCCTTACATCACTAAGCACAATGTCAAGCTTTAGATGGAGTGGTGTAAAGCACACCGCCACTCTACAGAAATGGAAACATGTTCTGTAAAGTGACAAATCGCACTTCTTTCTCAGACCTTTCAACGGATGTATCTGGGTTTGACGAATGACAGGACATCATTGGCTGCCAGCCTGCATTGTGCCAACTGTTGAGTTTGGTGAAGGAAGAATAAACCTATTGAATTGTTCATACAAATTCAAAGACACCAAACATCTATAGGTTCTTTTTTATTTAAGTGGTGAAAAAAAAATCCAAACTTTGGTAAAGAAAAAGAAGGAGCCATCTTCAGAGACCTGCAGTGTCTCCATTTTTCCTGATCTTGGGCTGGGTCAGGGTTTATTTTTTGTGTGCTGAGCTGACGTTTTTATTGATACCATTTTGGTGTAGATATGATCTTTTGATAGCCTGTTATTGCATTTTATTGCAATGTTGCGGCGACCAAAAAACATAATTCTGATGTTTTGAAATTTTTTCTTGTTACGCCGTTTAGCGATCGGGTTAATTCTTTTTTTATATTGATAGATCGGGCGATTCTGAACGCGGCGATACCAAATATGTGTATATTTGATTTTTTTATTGTTTTATTTTTAATGGGGCGAAAAGGAGGGTGATTTGAACTTTTAGATATTTTTAAAAACTTTTTTCATGCTTTGTCTCCATGGGAGACTAGAAGCTGCACTACTTTGATCGGCTCTGCTATATACAGGCGATGATGAGATTGTCTGTATGTAGCAGAAATGCTCACTTTCTAGCATTCCAGCTATGACAACCATAGAGATCTGCTGGAGACCTCAGGTTGTCATGCCAAACCATCGGTGACAAGCGATCACTAGTGTTGAGCGATACCTTCCGATATTTGAAAGTATCGGTATCGGATTGGATCGGCCGATACCGATACCCGATACCAATACAAGTCAATGGGACACAAATATCGGAAGCTATCCTGGATGGTTCCCAGGGTCTGAAGGAGAGGAAACTCTCCTTCAGGCCCTGGGATCCATATTCATGTAAAAAATAAAGAATAAAAATAAAAAATATGGATATACTCACCCCTCGGACGAGCCCTGGCTGTCACCGCTGCAAGCGTCTGCCTCCGTTCCTAAGAATGCAGAGAGTGAAGGACCTTCGATGACGTCGCGGTCACGTGAGCAGTCACGCGACCAATCACAAGACCGCGACGTCATCGCAGGTCCTACACTCACTGCATGCTTAGGAACGGAGGCTGCCGGTTGCACCGCTGAGGTCCAGGGTCCGTCGAAGGGGTGAGTATATCCATATTTTTTATTTTTATTCTTTATTTTTTACATGAATATGGATCCCAGGGCCTGAAGGAGAGTCTCCTCTCCTCCAGACCCTGGGAACCATACCCACCGCACACGCCTGGGAACTTCCGATTTCTGATATCACAAAAATATCGGAACTCGGTATCGGAATTCCGATACAGCGAATATCGGCCAATACCCGATATTTGCAGTATCGGAATGCTCAACACTAGCGATCACATGACAGGGTCACCGATGAGTGGGATTTCTGGTGCACTTCCAGAAATCAAGAGTTAAATGTCTCTGTCAGAGATTGACAGTGGTATTTATCATGTTAACAGCTTGTCCATGTATTGAATTATATCACACAGTTACTTTAATTGGATTTTTTAAATGTAATTAGCTGTTTATTTTATGTATTTACTTTATTCACTTATATAGCACCATTAATTACACAGCACTTTACAGACATTATCACTGTTGGTATTAATATTAGCTGTTAAATATTTTACACACAACTTTTTGACAATTTTATGATTTTTTTTCAAATACTATTTTTTGTTTCATATAGACGTATATTACTTAGAAAATATACAATATTAAGGATGCAATTTATCCACAAAAAAAGACAAATGGGTTAACAACAATGAAAGAGTTTCATGCCTATTGCTGTTCTTGAACTAGCAGAAGTGTTTGTGTATCTGTTCCATGCTCCTGGGCACAGTTGTAACAAATGTAAGAAACAGTTTTCTACATCTGCTCCACATTGGAAGGTGTATGCCAGAAAACAGAGAACTACTTAGAGATCATGAGAAAAAAACAAATGTTTAATACATGTCTATTAAACAGTATTGTTCTAAACTGTGGCATACTCTTTACCTGGCATGTCCTACCTTCTGGTCATGGATTAAATGTAATCAGTATGCGTTTAGTAGCTTGCCTTAAGTGTTTTTAAATGATTTAACATTATACTAACAGGCTTGATGTATGTGAGCATTGTGAAACGGACCCTAAGCTAAATAGGGCATAACATGAGAAATTGTATCTAGTTCATTGCTAGGTTTAATCTGATGTTATTGAAAGTTTTAAACAAAAGAAACTATGTAAATCTTAGATACAGTTTAATTTTGCTAAAGACAAGTTTCCCAGACATAGTATGCATATACTGATAGAAAACTAAATCCTAAGGCTTTGATGAGGATCCGCAGTGTTTTTGGAAGCGCGGAATTGCATCAAATCCGCAGTGTAGTGCAAAACCAATGTTATTCTATGTGAAATGAAGAATTGTTGTGCACATGCTGCGGAAAAATCCATGCACATTTGCAGCATTTTATTGTCAATTCTTTTTGCGGATCTGCAGCGTTTCTGCACCCATTGACTTCCATTGAGTCAGGCACATCTGCAGCAAAACCGCAGGTGTAAAAAAGATCTGCGGATTTGCTGTGGATGTGGGTAAAAGGAACCCTGCAGATTGGGAGGAGGGAAGTGTGTGGGCGGAGTGTGGGCAGAGACTATGCGTGTGTCTATGTGCAGGGGTCTGCATGTATGTGTGTGTGCGAGTTTGTGTGTGTCTCTGTGTGTGTGCATGTGTGTGTGTCCCTGTGTGTGTGCGGGCCTGTGTAAGCAGCCATTGTCTGACGGGACTACTGCTCCCATCCAGCTATGAGTGTTCACAGTGACAGCAAGTCCCATCAGACAATGCATGTGTTCAGTAGTAAAAAAAACCCAAAACATACAGAACATACAGCAGACATACAGGACATACATTACAGATGGTACATAAAACATGTACAGTACATACTCACCAATCACCTAGTCCCCAAAGCCCTCGATCTCCTGTAATAAAAATAACATAAGAAACCATCCTATACTTACCTTTCCGCCATAGTCCAGTTAATAACGAGTGTCCCATGACGATCTCCAGTGTAGAACAGTGACAATGGGCTAAGTCAGTGCTCTACAGGGCCTCCGCGATGAACTGACAGGCGGAGGTAATCGTCCGTGATGTATCCCTCCACCGCTGCCAGAAGAGAGGTCACCTGAGTTCACTCTCTCAGCGGCAGCGCTGTTGTGAGAAAATTCCCATGCAGCATTGCAGCAAAGTGAGCCTGAACTCACGTAACCTCTTCAGTGATGCACTACAGGAGCCATTATCTCCTGGCAGTGCATCGTGGGAGGTGCTGTAGAGCAGTGACATCACTCGATGTCACTGTTCTATAGGAGAGATTGTCATGGAACTGTTGTTATTAATTGGACTAAGTCGGAACAGAGAGTATACTGTTGGTTTATTATTTTTTTATTTTTTGCAGGTGATAGATGGCTTCGGGGAATTAGGCGTGGTTGTAAGTATGGTGAAATTAAGAATATTAAAATACTTTTTTCTGGCTGTGTCTTTATTTAACCCTTTCACTACTATAGGATTAGTAATGGATAGGTGTCTTATTGACGACTCTCCATTACTAACCGGGCTTAATGTCACCTTACAATCAAAGGTGACTTTAATCCCTTATTACCCCATATGCCACCGCAACAGGGCAATGGAAGAGAGAGGCTAAGTGGCGGAATTGGCGCATCTTACAGATGCGCCATTTCTGGGGTGGCTGGGAGCTGGTATTTGTAGCCGGGGGGGCAATATGCATGGCCCCCTCTAGGCTATGAATATCAGCCCACAGCTGACTGCATAGCCTTTCTGGCTATTAATTATAGGGGGACCCCACATCATTTTTTGGGGGGTCCCCCTATTTTAATAGCCAGCAAAGGCTAAATATACAGCTGCGTGCTGATATTCATTACCTGGGAAGCTCCATGGGTATTACCCCCTTCCCAGGCTAGAAACATCGGCCCCCAGTCACTGGCTTTCCCTCTCTGGCACAGAAAATTGCGCGGGAGCCCACATATTTTTTTTCCCTTTTTTTTTAAATTAAAGATATTGCGTGTAGATTTTGTGTGTGTCTTTATTTAACTATTTATGTAACATTTTGTTTGGTTCTTTACTAAACATCAGCCTTGGTATTATCTATCTATCTATCTATCTATCTATCTATCTATCTATCTATCTATCTATCTATCTATCATCTACCTGTCTGTCTATATCTGTCTGTCTGTTTGTCTGACTGTCTGTGTAAACATTATTCTTCAATGTAGTATGCAAAATAAGAGGTTGGACAAAGAAATAACATCACAATTCTTTTTTTTTGTTAAATAATAGATCGTTATTTAGGTTACAAAACCGCATACAAATCCACATGAAAATTCGCATAAAAAACACATAAAAAACGCCTGGATTTTTACCTGCGTTTTCTGCCAAGAGATGCAGAATCTCCACAGAAAATTCCACAGGGAAATCTGCAACGTGTGCACATACCCTAATAGTATAAAAGGCTGTAGCAGTATATTACAATATCAAAAGTCTGGTAAAGGCACAGATAGAGGAAGCACATATATATCAGACATAATCGATACGGATAAGAGATTTAAGGAAAAGAGGAGAAAGAACAAGAAAGGAGGAAAATAAAGCCAAAAAAAGAAATAAATAGAAGGATATGAGGAGAAGAGGAAAACCTGTAATATGAAAAAGGAGAGTGAATGGATGATAGGGCAAAATCAATATCTGAAGTCCAGCAATCCTGTTAAGGTATGAAAAAAATTATTGTAGTGGCTACTCGTGGTATCAGACAACAATTACTCCATCTGCATAATGTCATTGAATTCCTTACCTGAAAGCGATACACTGGACCCCATTGTAAGACCAAATCCCTGTACAGGGGTTAGTGTGAAGGTCTGGGTTCCCATGGAATCTGCCAAATAGAGCGGCTTGTGCCAAGTCTGTCCGAGGTAGCCTTTTGAACCTGTGTCCACAGGTAGATGTGACAGTGGAGTCCATTTCCCGAAAACTCAATGTCCTGACCGTCAGTGGGAAATCTGGATTAATAAACAAAGAGGTCTTAAGGTCTGTCTTATTAGAGATGTTCCACTTTTTTCACCAATCAGTCCCAAATATAGAGGGAGGATGGAAGGGTGAAACAAATTGGTCTATGGCATGGGAGATATCCAGGGGAGTGGGATAAGACCTTAGCGAGACCCATAACTTCATAAGACACCTCAGTCAATGAGTCACAAATGCCCTGAGATATGCTATTCATAGCAGAAAGTTGACTTTTTGTTGCAACTAGAGGATGAAATTAAGCTCTTGACTAGTGTTGAGCCACCCCCCTAGTGTTCGAGTTTGGTTCGGTTCGTCAAATTGGGGCGTGTTCGACAAATGTTCGTCGAATGTTCGACGAACACCATCGAACCCCATTGAAACCAATGGCAGGCAAACACAAACACATACAAACAAATAGAAAACACATAGAAAACACCTTAAAAGGTGTCCAAAATCTGACAAACTGCTCAGAAGATGCAACAAACACATGGAAAAGTCACAAGTACATATAGTCATGCGAAAAGAAAAGAGGTGGAGGAGTAAAAGGAGGAGGAGACACAGATATAGGCATGTCATGCCCTTCTAAAATCATGAAAGGCTGGAGTAAAAATCTAAAATCAGTCTACCAACACCTAGACGTCATGACAAAAAAATGTAAAAAAGAAGTATCTTTAGGTAGAATGGCGGGTTTATTCAGAACACTTTCCTTAGAAGACGTAGTGGTATCCTCGTTGGGAGTCATGCCAAAAAAGGAACCCAATACATTCAGACTAATCCACCATTTGTCATATCCAAGGGGCAGGTCAGTAAACGACAATATCGACGCGGAACCAAGTACAGTACTATATACTGTACCTCCTTTGACGAGGCAATCAGGCGGGTCAAGAAGATGGGAAGGGGCACCCTAATGGCCAAAACAGACATTGAGGGGGAATTCCGGTTACTACCTGTGCCTATTGGGCTGCTTCTGTGAAGGAGCATACTACATAGATCACTGTTTGCCCATGGGGTGCTCCATATCCTGCTCACTATTTGAGGAATTTAGTTGCTTCCTCGAATGGGTTGTCATGGGCGTTTCTAAGGGGGCACATATTATCCATTACCTAGACGACTTCTTATGCCTGGGCCCTGGGCTCAAAAGATTTGCCACAGTGAGAATACACGCGGCAGTCCACCTGTGAGAAGGAGAGAGCTGGAGGGAGAGCGGACACCCCAGACCTGAGTGGTTAGATTGAGAAAGGAAAAAGGCGGTGTAGATTGCTTCATGGGTGGGGTACTCTGCTGAGTAGCAGAAACTGCTACTAGGCCCAAAAGGATTTCCTGGGCTAGATGCAGTTAAAAATTAGTAATTAGATCTACAGGTGGTGTAGCTTGCTTCATGGGTGGGGTACTCTGATGAGTAGCAGACACTGCTATTAGGCCCAAAGTATTGCCTGGGCTAGATGCAGTTAAAAATTAGTAATTCGATAAACAGGCGGTGTAGCTTGCTTCATGGGTGGGATAGCCCAGCTCCAGTTCGTCCTCCTCTTCTTCCTCGGCTCCTGCACCTTCCTCAACAGTTTGGCTGCTATCATGCGCCCTCGGTAATCCCTCTCCCTCACCCTCCAATGCCAGCTGCCTTGGTGCTGCCAACCTCCAGACCTTGGAGATATTATCCATTCCGCAAACGACTCCTCCTGTTCCTCCTCCTCCTCTTGTCCCACCACCTGACTCCGAATACTGTTTGAGGTGTGCTCCAGCATGTAAATGACTGGAATAGTCAGGCTGGTAATGGCATCATCAGCACTAAACATCTTCGTCGCTATTTCAAAACTGCAGAAGGGTGCATAGGTCCCTGATCTGAGACCACTCCTGCAGCGTGATTTGCCTCACCTCTGGATCTCGTTGGCCCAGGCTATACATCATAACGTATTGCACCAGGGCTCGTTGGTGCTGCCTCAGTCGCTGCAACATGTGCAGAGTTGAATTCCACCTTGTGGGTACATCGCATTTCAGCCAGTGAACTGGCAGGCCCAATGACTTCTGTAGAGATGTAAGTTGTTGAGCTGCGGGATGCAAATGGCGGAAGTGAGCACGCAGTGACCGTGCCCTCTGCAGAAGCCCATCTAGTCCAGGATAGTAAGATAAAAATTGCTGTACAACCAGGTTCAAAACGTGAGCCATACAAGACACATGTGTGACATTGCCACATTGTGGCACACGGCCTTCCCTGGCTGCAGGTTCAGTGGAGAGAACCATTGATGAAACTCGGTCTCCAGAGCTGACCACAAATCATCAGCTGTGTGACTCACATTTCCCAGACATTTCAAGGTAAACACCGCCTGATGCCGTTGAGCCCTGGTGACAGCATAGTAAGGAGGTGTGCAGGATTCCTTCTGCGCAGTTAGAATGCGGGTGGCATTACCAAACAGGCTTTGGGTGCAGGTGGAGGACCGAGAGGAGGTTGAGGGGGCAGAAGCAACGGAGAAACTTATAGATACAGAGGATCGATGAGCAACTCGTGGGGACGGCAAGACTTGGACAGCAGCCCCTTCTCCTGCTGTCACCATAGTTACCCAGTGCCCAGTCACTGACATGTAAAGCCCCTGTCCATGTCTACTCGTCCAAGTGTCTGTGGTGAAATGCACCCTGTCACACACAGAGTTTCTCAAGGAAGTGGTGATGTTGCGACATGCTGGTGTAGCGCAGGCACAGCTTTTTTTGAGAAGTAGTGGCGACTGGGCATCTGGTACTGGGGCACTGAGATGGACATAAGGTCTCGAAAATCCTCTGTGTCCACGAGGCGGAAAGGCAGCATTTCTGTAGCCAACAGCTTGCAGATGGTGAAATTCAGCCTCTTAGCTTTGTCATGGCTAGGAGGAAATGGTCTTTTACTTGTCCACATCTGAGGGACCGAGGGATGGCTGCTGTGCTTAAACGGGGTTGAGTAGGGTGTCCCCGGCAAACTGCTGGTCTGTGAGGAAGGTGCAGGCGGAGATATTATGTTGCCTTGATCAAAATGTGGTGGTCTCGATGTCGGAGAGCGCTCAACACCAGGAGGTGTTTCCACTTGCAAATGTACTGACGACCTGCCAATCACACTGGCTGTTGCGGGTAAAGAGGTGGAAGGTCTGCATCCAAAACCATGTGCGACTGCTGTCCCCACAGACACAGAGGATGAAGAGGCCACAGACGCACTCGATGGGGCAGGTGGTGGTTGGCCCGGCCCACTAGGCCGCATTGTATCACAGTAAGCTTCCCACTGCAACTTATGCCTCATATGCATGTGACGGTTCATGCATGAAGTACTCAAACTATTCATTTTTGGCCTCTACTGAGATTTTGGTGACAAATCTTACAGACAACATGAGTTGGGTCATTCTTTGTGATCTCAAAATATGCCCAGGCTATGCAAGGCTTAGAGCTCATGCGACCTGAAGAGCCACCACGATTTGTGCTCAGTGGCACAGTTGTGGTTGAGGATGCACTTGTTGACGTGCTTCCAGTACTCTGTCTCTGTCCAGGAAGGCGCAACCTAACCTCATCGTCTCTAGCATCCTCCTCCACCTCCTCTGCTGACCTCATGGACTGGCGGACTGTGGGTTGACAGTGGGGTCTCCAACCTCATCATCATCACCCTGTGTGTTCTCACACCCGTCGTCCTCGGAGCCAACTTCTTTCTGCCCTGACCGAAAAGTCAGGTTTTTTGTTCCAATCAGGTATCTCAGTCTCAACATCATCTTCCTCATTGTCTCCACCAACAGGAGTTACAGTTTGGGAACGAGGGTCTATATTATGCTCAGAACCTTCCTCATCTGGGCCTGGATCCAACTCACAAAGATTCTCAGCATCAGTGCAGATCATTTCCTCGTGAGTAAACTGCTCTGCAGACTCAACCATCTGTGTTACCCCATACTCAGATGGGCGGCTGGAGACTTGGGAGCTGTGAGGAAGCAAGTGCGATTTGGGTGACACCTCTGAGGACTGGAATATTTGTGATGTTGAAGTTGAGGTGGAGGAGAGCCCACTTGAAGGAGCACTTGATATCCGTTCAAGCACCTGCTCTTTTTGTGCCTCATCTGGAATTTGTAGCGATGCTCGTAGCTATGGTCGTAAGAAAGGGATCATATCAGATTGTCCACGAAAAGAAGTAGACATCTTACTTTGGCTGGAAGATGGTCTTTCTTCTGCAGATGTTACTGTTGCTTTACCACCTGCCCCATGGACACAACCTTTTTTAAAATTTCCAACACGCCTTTTCCCCTTTCCACCAGCAGCAGGCCTTTTGCCACTCATTTTGGTGCTTAACTCATTGGCAACTGTGCAGTTGTTGGCACAAAAAACGATGGATGGAAACCAGAGCTGAGTGGCCCAACTGTGGTACTAGCCCAAAATGATTTACTGGGTTAGATGCAGTAAAAAATTTATTAGATACACAGGCGTTGTAGCTAGCTTCACAGGTGGGCTACTCCGCTGACATGCAGACACTGCTGCTAAACCCAAAATGATTTACCGGGTTAGATGCAGTAAAAAATTATTAGATACACAGGCGGTGTAGCTAGCTTCACAGGCGGGCTACTCCTACTACTATCATAGTCAAAACAAACGCACCCTTTCATATATAAATTGAAGGTCTCAGCGGACACAAGGGCGCACGTCCAAAACCAGGGAGCCCATCCCGGCCAGTATCAAGACAACAAAGAACAAAAAGACAGCGCCACAATAGATGGTGAAAAGCTTACATTTATTCTGCCTCCTGTAGCGACGTTTCAGTCAACAGACCTTTGCTTGATAAAGGTCTGTTGACCGAAACGTCGCTACAGGAGGCAGAATAAATGTAAGCTCCTATTTTTTCACCATCTATTGTGGCACTGTCTTTTTGTTCTTTGTGGTCCAGACACTGCTACTAGGCCCAAAACGATTTACTGGGTTAGATGCTGTAAAAATTTAGATACACAGGCAGTGTAGCTTCACAGGCGGGCTACACCGCTGATGTGCAGACACTGCTACTAAGCCCAAAAGGATTTACTGGGTTAGATGCAGTTAAAAATTATTAGATACACAGGCAGTGTAGTTACCTTCACAGGCGGGCTACTTAGATGACTACCAGACAATGCTACTAGCTCAAAAGTTTTGGCTGAGCTAGATTACACCAAATGCTGTGACAAATACTTGCACAGCACTGGCACAGACCTGCCTGGCAAAAAGTGTTATGAACTGCTGTAACCTACCCTGAAAAGGGCTGATATTACAACTAGTCCCGACTCCCTAAACCTATCTCTCTCTATCTAACTGCAAATTCGTTCACAATTCACACTCTTATACTGTATAGTGCCCATAGGAGCAGCGGTGCAATCTAACACTAAGCTGCAGCAGTGAGGAAATGGTGGTGATGGTGAAAATGGCTGGTTCTTATACGGCAAGGACATGTGACATGCACAGCCAATGACACATGCCCTTGCTTGTGTGCATCGCATGCACTTCGCTGTGTGTGCACTGCTGATAGGCTGAGAGACTGCACCGCCCCACTGTAAATGCGGGAAAGTAAAAAAAAATGGAGGTCGGCATTATTTCAGCACAGATCTATCCCCCCCCCCGCACACTATACACTGAAACAGTCTATTAACATTGATAAACTTGAAAATCAAGTTATGCTTTTGGTGAACGAACAGTAACTCGAACAGCTGAATCTTAAGCAAATTGTTCGAGTTCGTCAAACGACTCGAACACCGCCCAAAGGAGCTCAAATTTGAAATTGGCGAACAGTTCGACTCGAACACCGCTCATCTCTACTCTTGACTAAACACTGTGACAAAGTGAGATTTCCTATTGATGCCACTGCTCCTGTGGCACTCATGGCCTGAGTTTTCTGTTATGAGCTTAACCGCTGAAGTGAATTCTCTAAGCTATAGGTCAGGATCAGTAGGAAATGATGCAGCAGAAAAGATGGCTTGTTGATCAGTGAGTACTAGCACAGCAGAGTATGCAGGACAGCAAATAGACAAAGAAAGCTGGAAGCACCTGATTCTCCTGGAAGGAAGTCACACACATGAATATCAGAGAAGTACATGCAATCAAAAACTTGTTGCAGGGATATGGTTAATAGCATGTAATCAGGAAATTCCAGTAGGGACATACTTAATAGCAGAGAAGTAATCAATCAGGAATTGGTAGCAGGTATTTGGTTAGCCACAGAATATTCGTGATGAATTGGCAAACTAGTAACTTGCTTGCAGAGATGTAGTGCACAATTAAATAGCAGAAATTGTTACGATACTGGAGTATCACTGCTGGAAACCAGTGGCCGAAGGAACATGAGCAGGAACAACAAGTGGCAAAAGATGTTCTTCGAAATAACAAAGGGTTGTAGGAAACAATCCAGAGATGAATGAGAACAGTGGCTTTAAGTAGGCCCAAACAGTAAATAAGATGGATTCCACAGGTTTAGAATATGACATCTTAGTAAAGGGCAGTTGATGAACACAACAGCAGCCTTCAGTGGTAAGGAGTAGTGATGAGCGAGTGTACTCGTTGCTCGAGTTTTCCCAAGTATGCTTGGGTGACCTCCGAGTATTTATGACTGCTCGGAGATTTAGTTTTCATTGCCACAGCTGAATGATACACAGCTATTAGTCTGCTTGATTACATGTGGGGATTCCCTAGCAACCAGGCAACCCCCACATGTACTCAGCCTAGCTACTAGCTGTAAATCATTCAGCTGCCTTGATGAAAACAATATCTCCGAACACTAACAAATACTCGGAGACCACCCGAGCGTGCTCAAGAAAAGGAGTGAAATTGCAGCACAATAGGACAACAGGAATCCTGACAAATGTATTGCCAAACTTGTAACTCTCTTGCAGAGACGTGGTACAGAATTAAATAGTAAAAATATTGGCAAAAACATAACTTGCATGCAGAGATGAAATGCTTAACACACCCCTAAATGTATTACTTGAGGGGTCTAATTTCCAAAGTGGTGTCGTCTGTGGGGTTTTCTGCAGTTTAGCACCCTAGGGGCTCTGCAAGTGAAACATGGTGTCTGCAATATATTCTAGCCAAGTTTACACTCCAAACACCAAATGGTGCTTCTTCCCTTCTGAGCCCGGCAGTGTACCCAATCAGCATTTTTTGGCCACATTTGGGATATTGTCACATTCAGGAAAAATTGTGTAACAAATTATGGGGTCCGTTTTCTCCTATAAATTCTTGTAAAAATTACAAACTTGGGGCTAAGATAATATTTTACTGGAAAAAAACATAATTTTTCCGGTGGCGACACGCAATCAGGTCACGAGTGCATCGAGGTGAGCATGGAATGACGCGCCCCCATGCCAGCACTTGTTAAATGCTGCTGTCAGAGATTGATAGCAGCATTTCACAGATTAACAAGCGTGGGAGGAGCTCCACTCAACCCACGATTGTTAGAGACAGGTTCTTGCTGTAATCTATAGCCATAACCTGCTGAGTTTGAGCCCTCTTCTGATTTGCGCCCTACATGTACAGCACATGGCATGGAGGGGTTAAATCATCCTCCTTTTCTCAGTTTTAAAATCTTAGTTGAGATATTGATGTGCGCATCTGCTGACTTCGCCATCGTTTTAATGAAGACTAGAGGTGGAATCTCACACAGTGGCAGCACAACATTTCAAAATGATGGCAGGTAACTGAACAATCAGTGACCTGTAGAAACACAGGGGACAGTCGGAGGGGCCGGACGAGAAGAAGACCCAACCCTGCCAGGCCATCCCCAATGCACAGAAGACATCAGCAGAAAACGTAAAACCATGAATAAAAAAGAAACACTGATTGGATTCATTTAGCAAAGGTATCAATTTAGTCAGTGTAATAGCACCATTATGGTCATACCTTTAGTTTATAGTGCTAAACCCTGCTGACATGTTAGGATTTTGTGTTTTTAGTCTTTTTTATTTTTTTTAAACTTAATGTTCTATTTTATCATGATTTGAGAAAATCATCTGCAAAATATTAAATGTTAAAAACAAAAATCATTAGCATAATGCTTTTAATCTAGGAACTAAGTACACAGCATTATGTAAATCTGAGTAAATAGGGTTATGGTCATTTGTCTGCAGAAGACACAAACATGTAAATCTCATAATGCAGTCAAAAAATACTTAAAATATGGTAGATATAAACTCATTGTATAATGACCTCTTCTAATACACTGTTTGTTTTCACAAAATGATCTTCCAAAATCTATTATCAAGGCTGGCAAGGGAAGTCCCTGGTAGACTTGTCTGAGAAACATCCCAGAAGGAAGTACTAGAGATTACAACTATTGTCAGCTAGTCTTGTCTTATACTACCAGGAGGAAATGTTTTAACAAGGCTAAATCTCTAATTAGATGCCCCATACATGTGAATTACAGCTGTGCCCGCAGCTGAGAAACTGATTTAAAAACATTAATTACATGTACACTATATGCATTCAGTACTTTGTGGCCATTAAATATTAAACATAATTAAAATACCAGAATAAATCCATTGATGACATTTTAATTTGAGCCATTTTGTGATGTGACATATTCAAAATACACCGAAACCATGAAAGTATCAAAACCTCACTATGGTCAATTTTGGAAGAAACCAAATAACCTATCAGTATATTTATGTAGATTAAGTATGCATTGTTTGAATAGACAACAGCTTTAGTCTTATGCCATGTAGGGACTACCTTGACCAGACAGCAAATGGCGCTTTGTAGCTAAACTTTGCCCATACTGTACTTTTTTGTGTGTGTTTGTTCTGTCCTTGCAGTCATGCATGTTATGATTATGCAGATAGTGCTTGTTTTATGGTACAAACAAACTTGTTCAGTCTCCTACAATGAATGCAGAAGATTCTACTGAAAGCTGAAATTCTACAACTTGCATAAACAGTGGAGGTGCAAACTTTATATGGATGTCAGACTATGTTTACATTATTTGTAATTGAAAATTCAGTAGATATCATCTAAAGGTTAGGGTTAAAATGACGTAGAGCACTCAAGTTTTAAAGTCATATTTAGGAGCCCAAAGTGTGAATTTATATGAGTTGAATTTTGAAGTTACAGTAGTTTTAATGAAAACAATGTTTCTATTTGCACCAAATTTATAAATTTCAAGTTGCAATTCCTAAATTTGGCTTAGTCATATTTGCTTAGCTAACCACATCCACTTCTCCACATGTGCAATTTTTTAACAAAAATGCTGGTGATTAAAATAAAAGAAAAAACCTGTGAAAGAGCATGTTAAAGTCCCCCTAAATAGTGTTCTTTATACATACATTTAGCAAGTATATAAAAGACCTGTATGCTATGTAGTTTAGTTTTTTGCTAGTGTGATGGAGTCTCAAGTTCACAGACACAAAAAGAGGACTTAAAAATCCTCCAAAAATTGAAAAAAGTCACAGAGAAAAAAGCAGAGATGATTACCTGCTGAAGCCTCCAAACAAATGCACTATCAGGGTGCAGCGGACCCTCTTTTTGTGTCTGTGAGCTTTTACTCAATGTTTAGCGTTAGGACTGGCAAAATGTAAGGACCCTTGACGCGGTTTGCCAGCTTAGGTATTGAGGCCCTAATATAAACCAATACCTTACATACATTGATATGTGTTTGTTTGTTTTTTGCACTTTATCTAGCAGGGTGCAGTCGGACCAAGATGGCTCTGTAAACTGTAGGCCTCTATTCACACAGCATGCATTTTGCAGCACTGGGCAGCCCGCCTGTATGTGCGATAGTAATGTGATGGAGTCTCATACAAGTGAACAGTGTAGTGTGGCTAATGGTTGCGTAGTCGATAAGAGGTATATATCGCAGAGATGGCTTGTTTCTTTGATTTAACCCGGAGAATTTTCTCTAGTGCATAAACATAAAAGCACCAAGAGGTTCGTTTGTTGCACCTGGGACCGGGTTGTGGGTAGCTGTAAGAGATGGGCGGGTCTAGCTACCCACATACCTCACCTCTGGGTGTGGTTAACAGCCTATATAATGGAGGCTGCTGTTTGGCCCATGGTCTGTGTGTTGGGAGAGAGAAGGCCTCATGTGGGTGTTTGGCTCCAGACCGAGCCTGAATACTGGACATTACCCCAGCCTGTGTGCCCACAGGCCTGGTGGAGCAGAGCCCTGCTATGGAAATCTGTATTTTGTTTGCCTGACCTAAAGGCTGTTTGTTTTCTTCTTTTTTTTTTTTTCTTCTGGGTTTATGAAGCAATATACCCGTGAACTTTTAAAAGAACAAGCCTCCTGTTTTCCTCCCGTCTCACTCTAGTGAGTAAAACCCCTACAATTGGTGCTAGACATGCGGGCAGCGTTCCCAGCAGAGACGTGTGACTGCTACAGGAAGGACTGCATGTCCTGGATTAAGTCTGTCGCAAGCCAGCAAGCATTGCCATACAAAATGGAAGACTTGCTGAAGCAAGTGGTCCAGTCTCAGCAGCAACAGCATGAGACCAAGAGGCTGTTGTTACAGCAGATCCAGCAGGAGCAACGGCAGCAGATGCAGCTTCTGGCAACCGCCATCCAGGGAAGAACGAGCACCCAACCCCAAGTCCAGCTGATGATGCCCACGTCCAGATGGCGGTAAGATGGGCTTTGCAGAAAATGACCCCTGGGGATGATGTTGAGGGATTCCTGACGGTGTCTGAAAGGGTCGCCGAAAGGGAGAAACTCCCACCAGAAAACTGGGAAGAGGTACTAGCGCCATATTTGATGGGAGAACCCCAGAAGGCATACTATGATTTAGCTTTGCAGGATGCCAAAGAGTATGACAAGCTAAAAACTGAGATTCTCACGCGCTTGGGGGTGACAATCACTATCAAGGCACACCGGGTTCACCGCTGGGTGTATCACCGGGACAAACCACCTTGCTCCCAAATGTTTGACCTCTTGCACCTGGTCCAGAAGTGGCATCAACCAGAGTCCTCTACGCCTGCGCAGATGGTAGAATGGGTGGTGATGGACTGTTTGTGCACTCCCTGCCAAAGTCCGTACAGACTTGGGTTGCCCAGGGTGATCCCTGGAATGCCAATGAACTGGTCGGACTGGTCGAGAGATACCAGGGGATTGAAGGTTCCTTGGGAAGGCAGCCCACTCCATACTGGGAATCCCAACATAAGGCAGAGGCCCAAAAGGGGTGGGGCATCCAAGGTCCAAATGGGCAGGGGAGGTGGTGCCCAAGGTCCTTACGGGTGATGTTGTTTGCTGGAGGTGCCACGTTGTCCCCTGATCCCAGAGCAGATGGACTGCAGCATAGGATGCCAATGTTCATATTATGAGTATCCGGCCTGCACTGTGAACTGTTCCCCAAGCGAGGGGTCTCAAGCGTGTACTGTACAGGTGAATGGGAGGGAGGTAATGGCACTGTTTGACTCCGGGAAATTAGTGAGGGCAACCCTTCTTCTCCAACTGATCCCGGGAAAAAGAGTTGCCATTCGGTGCATACATGGTGAGGACTACCCTATGGCCAGAGTGGACATTGAAATGGCCCACAGTACTGTGTTCCATGAGGTCAGTGTTGTTTGGGACTTGGGCAGCCCAATCTCCAGACCTGAACCGCATTGAAAACCTCTGGAATGTAATCAAGAGGATGATGGATAGTCACAAACCATCAAACAAAGAAGAACTGCTTAAATTTTTGCGCCATAAGCAGTGTGAAAGACTGGTGGAAAGCATGCCAAGACGTGTGAAAGCTGTGATTAAAAATCATGGTTATTCCACAAAATATTGATTTCTGAACTCTTCCTGAGTTAAAACATTAGTATTGTTGTTTCTAAATGATTATGAACTTGTTTTCTTTGCATTATTTAAGGTCTGAAAGCACTGGGGTTTTTTTTTTTTTTAATTTTGACCATTTCTCTTTTTCAAAAAAACCCAAAACAAAATGCATTGCTTGGAAATTCGGAGACATGTTGTCAGAAGTTTATAGACTAAAAGAACAATTTACATTGTACTCAAAAATATACCTATAAAGAGAAAAATCAGACAAACTGAACATTTTGCAGTGGTCTCTTAATTTTTGCCAGAGCTGTATAGCGCCATTATATTCCGCAGCGCTTTACAGTTTTTTTGCGCACATCATCATCATTGTCCCCAATGGGGCTCACAATCTAAATTCCCTATCAGTTTATCTTTGGCTCTCTAGAACCTCTTAGCCGACCCAAGTTTGGACTCTCCATATCAGTCCAGCCCCAACAAAGCCGTTGAGACGTCAGTCATCCCGTTTGGACTCCCCCCAGGAAGTTATGACCCATCCTAGATAATTATTTCAGCTAGGAGGTCAAGGGAGGAGAATTCAGTCATACCTAGAGGGGCGGTGGGGAATATGGGAGGGGGTGAGCTATATTACATGCACACTGATTTTGCAACGTACATCTTACATTTAACATTTAAGCGGTTGAATCACAACTAGAGCTTGGGGAGTAATCAAAACACTACTGGAATTGTGAGACAGCGATATTGGGACACATTTCTAATATACTCCGATGTGTCTGTTTCATTGTGGTCTGTGTTATGACCCCAATGGCAGAGGGTCTCAGAAATAAATATCAAGTCTGCAAACACAAAAAAACAGCTCATAGGGCAGTGGTAACTGGGCTGACCGTATATCTAATCCTAGCACCACAAATAGCAGCAGCCGGGGAACGTGCCTACGTTGGTTCTAGACGTCTCGCGCCAGCCGGAGAACTAACTAACCCTAGAAGGGAAAAGATAGACCTTTCTTGCCTCCAGAGAAAAGACCCCAAAAGTTGGATACAAGCCCCCAACAAATAATAACGGTGAGGTAAGAAGAAAAGACAAACGTAAGAATGAACTAGGTATTTAGCAAAGAGAGGCCCACTGACTAATAGCAGAATATAGTAAGATGACTTATACGGTCAGCAAAAACCCTATCAAAATTTCCACGCTGGATATTCAAGAACCCCCGAACCGTCTAACGGCCCGGGGGGAGAATACCAGCCCCCTAGAGCTTCCAGCAAAAACAGGAATCACATTTAGCACAAGCTGGACAAAAAATAAGAGCAATGCAAATAGCCAAAAAACAAGGAAGCAAGACTTAGCTTAATTTTGCAAGAACCCGGACCAGCAGACAGGAGCAAACAGAAAGGACTGATTACAACGATGCCAAGCACCAGACTGAGAATTCAGGAAGTTCATATAGCAACACCCCTGGACTAACAACCCAGGTGGGTGCCAAACTGAGGAAAGACAATCCCAGAGTCATATCACTAGTGACCACAAGAGGGAGCCAAAAAAGTCTAATTCACAACAGTACCCCCCCTTTAAGGAGGGGTCACCGAACCCTCACCAAGACCACCAGGGCGATCAGGATGAGCAGCGTGAAAGGCACGAACTAAATCGGCCGCATGCACATCAGAGGCAACCACCCAGGAATTATCCTCCTGACCATAGCCCTTCCACTTGACCAGATACTGAAGCCTCCGCCTGGAGAGGTGAGAATCCAAGATCTTCTCCACCACGTACTCCAACTCGCCCTCAACCAACACCGGAGCAGGAGGCTCAACAGAAGGAACCACAGGTACAACGTACCGCCGCAACAAAGACCTATGGAACACGTTGTGAATGGCAAACGACACCAGAAGATCCAAGCGAAAGGACACAGGATTAAGGATTTCCAATATCTTGTAAGGACCGATGAAGCGAGGCTTAAATTTAGGAGAGGAGACCTTCATAGGAACAAATCGAGAAGACAGCCATACCAAATCCCCAACACGAAGTCGGGGACCCACACCGCGGCGGCGGTTGGCAAAACGCTGAGCCTTCTCCTGTGACAACTTTAAGTTGTCCACCACATGATTCCAAATCTGCTGCAACCTATCCACCACAGAATCTACCCCAGGACAGTCAGAAGGCTCCACATGTCCCGAGGAAAAACGAGGATGGAAACCAGAGTTGCAGAAAAATGGCGAAACCAAAGTAGCGGAACTAGCCCGATTATTAAGGGCAAACTCAGCCAACGGCAAGAAGGTCACCCAATCATCCTGATCTGCAGAAACAAAACACCTCAAATAAGCCTCCAGAGTCTGATTAGTTCGTTCCGTTTGTCCATTAGTCTGAGGATGAAAGGCAGACGAAAACGACAAATCAATGCCCATCTTAGCACAAAAGGATCGCCAGAACCTGGAAACAAACTGGGATCCTCTGTCAGACACGATATTCTCAGGAATGCCGTGTAAACGAACCACATTCTGAAAGAACAAAGGAACCAGATCGGAAGAGGAAGGCAGCTTAGGCAAAGATACCAAATGGACCATCTTGGAAAAGCGATCACATACCACCCAGATGACAGACATGCCCTGAGACACCGGAAGATCCGAAATGAAATCCATGGAAATGTGTGTCCAAGGCCTCTTCGGGACAGGCAAGGGCAAGAGCAACCCGCTGGCACGAGAACAGCAAGGCTTAGCTCGAGCACAAGTCCCACAGGACTGCACAAATGACCGCACATCCCGTGACAAGGAAGGCCACCAAAAGGACCTAGCCACCAAATCTCTGGTGCCAAAAATTCCCGGATGCCCTGCCAACACCGAGGAATGAACCTCGGAAATGACTCTGCTGGTCCACTTATCAGGAACAAACAGTCTGTCAGGTGGACAAGAGTCAGGTCTACCAGCCTGAAATCTCTGCAACACACGTCGCAAATCCGGAGAAATGGCTGACAAGATTACTCCCTCTTTAAGAATACCAACTGGTTCTGCGACTCCAGGAGAGTCAGGCACAAAGCTCCTTGAAAGAGCATCAGCCTTCACATTCTTTGAACCTGGTAAATACGAGACCACAAAGTCAAAACGGGAGAAAAACAATGACCAACGGGCCTGTCTAGGATTCAGGCGTGTAGCAGACTCGAGATACATCAGATTTTTGTGATCAGTCAAGACCACCACACGATGCTTAGCACCCTCGAGCCAATGACGCCACTCCTCAAATGCCCACTTCATGGCCAGCAACTCCCGATTGCCAACATCATAATTCCGCTCAGCAGGCGAAAACTTCCTAGAGAAAAAAGCACATGGTCTCATTACAGAGCAACCAGGGCCTCTCTGCGACAAAACGGCCCCTGCCCCAATCTCAGAAGCATCCACTTCAACCTGAAAGGGAAGTGAGACATCAGGCTGGCACAAAACAGGCGCTGAAGTAAACCGGCGCTTCAACTCTTGGAAAGCTTCCACGGCTGCAGGAGCCCAGTTAGCAACATCAGAACCTTTCTTGGTCATATCCGTCAAAGGTTTAACAACGCTAGAAAAATTAGCGATAAAACGACGGTAGAAGTTAGCAAAACCCAAGAACTTCTGAAGACTCTTAACTGACGTGGGTTGAGTCCAATCATGAATAGCTCGGACCTTGACTGGGTCCATCTCCACCGCAGAAGGGGAAAAAATAAAACCCAAAAAGGGAACCTTCTGTACTCCAAAGAGACACTTTGAGCCCTTAACAAACAAAGCATTCTCACGCAAGACCTGAAACACCATCCTGACCTGCTCTACATGCGAGTCCCAATCATCAGAAAAAACCAGAATATCATCCAGATAAACAATCATAAATTTATCCAGATACTTCCGGAAAATATCATGCATAAAGGACTGAAACACTGAAAGAGCATTAGAGAGCCCAAAAGGCATCACCAAGTACTCAAAATGACCTTCGGGCGTATTAAATGCAGTTTTCCATTCATCTCCCTGCTTAATGCGCACAAGGTTGTACGCACCACGAAGATCTATCTTGGTGAACCACTTGGCACCTTTAATCCGGGCAAACAAGTCCGACAACAGAGGCAAAGGATACTGAAATTTAACAGTGATTTTATTCAGAAGCCGATAGTCAATACAAGGTCTCAAAGATCCGTCCTTCTTGGCCACAAAAAAGAATCCCGCACCAAGAGGGGAAGAGGATGGACGGATATGCCCCTTCTCCAGAGATTCCTTGATATACGAACACATTGCGGTATGCTCAGGTACAGACAGATTAAATAGTCTTCCCTTAGGAAATTTACTACCTGGAATCAAATCTATAGCGCTGTCACAGTCCCTATGAGGAGGCAGAGCACTGGACTTGGACTCGCTGAATACATCCTGAAAATCAGACAAATACTCAGGAACTTCCGAAGGAGTAGAGGAAGCAATAGACACCGGCGGGGAATCACCATGAATTCCCTGACAGCCCCAACTTGACACAGACATTGCCTTCCAATCCAAGACTGGATTATGGGTCTGTAACCATGGTAGACCCAAAACGACCAAATCATGCATTTTATGCAGAACAAGAAAACGAATCACCTCCCGATGTTCAGGAGTCATACACATGGTTACCTGTGTCCAAAACTGCGGTTTATTTTCCGCCAATGGCGTAGCATCAATACCTCTAAGAGGGATAGGATTTACCAATGGCTCAAGAACAAAACCACAGCGCCTGGCAAATGACAGATCCATAAGACTCAGGGCAGCACCTGAATCCACAAACGCCATAACAGGGTAGGAAGACAATGAGCAAATTAAAGTCACAGACAAAATAAATTTAGGTTGCAAATTACCAATGGCGACAGGGCTAACAACCCTTGTTAGGCGTTTAGAGCATGCTGATATAACATGTGTAGAATCACCACAGTAAAAACACAACCCATTCTGACGTCTATGATATTTCCGTTCATTTCTAGTCTGAATTCTATCACATTGCATTAAATCAGGTGTCTGTTCAGACAACACCACCAGAGGATTAGCAGTTTTGCGCTCCCGCAAACGCCGATCAATTTGAATAGCCAGCGCCATGGAATCATTCAGACTTGTAGGAATGGAGAAACCCACCATCACATTCTTAATGGCTTCAGAAAGGCCATTTCTGAAATTTGCGCCCAGAGCACACTCATTCCACTGAGTAAGCACGGACCATTTCCGAAATTTTTGGCAATACACTTCAGCTTCATCCTGGCCCTGAGAAATAGCCAGCAAGGCTTTTTCTGCCTGAATTTCAAGATTGGGTTCCTCGTAAAGCAATCCGAGCGCCAGAAAAAACGCATCAATATTCGCCAATGCCGGATCTCCTGGCGCTAGCAAGAAAGCCCAATCCTGAGGGTCGCCCCGCGAGAAAGAGATAACAATTTTAACTTGCTGAGCTGAGTCTCCAGATGAACGGGGTCTCAGAGATAGAAACAATTTACAATTATTCCTGAAATTCCTAAACTTAAATCGGTCTCCAGAGAACAGTTCAGGAATAGGTATTTTAGGTTCAGACATTGGACTACTGGTAACAAAATCTTGTATGCTCTGCACACGAGCAGCAAGCTGATCCACACTTGTAATCAAAGTCTGGACATTCATGTCTGCAGCAAGCATAAGCCACTCAGAGGTAAAGGGGAGGAAGAAAGAGAGGAAGAAAAAAAAAAAAAAATCTCAGAATTTCCTTTCTTATTATCCCACTTCTGCAATGCATTAAACATTCAATGTTGGCTTGGCATACTGTTATGACCCCAATGGCAGAGGGTCTCAGAAATAAATATCAAGTCTGCAAACACAAAAAACCAGCTCATAGGTCAGTGGTAACTGGGCTGACCGTATATCTAATCCTAGCACCACAAATAGCAGCAGCCGGGGAACGTGCCTACGTTGGTTCTAGACGTCTCGCGCCAGCCGGAGAACTAACTAACCCTAGAAGGGAAAAGATAGACCTTTCTTGCCTCCAGAGAAAAGACCCCAAAAGTTGGATACAAGCCCCCAACAAATAATAACGGTGAGGTAAGAAGAAAAGACAAACGTAAGAATGAACTAGGTATTTAGCAAAGAGAGGCCCACTGACTAATAGCAGAATATAGTAAGATGACTTATACGGTCAGCAAAAACCCTATCAAAATTTCCACGCTGGATATTCAAGAACCCCCGAACCGTCTAACGGCCCGGGGGGAGAATACCAGCCCCCTAGAGCTTCCAGCAAAAACAGGAATCACATTTAGTACAAGCTGGACAAAAAAATAAGAGCAATGCAAATAGCCAAAAAACAAGGAAGCAAGACTTAGCTTAATTTTGCAAGAACCCGGACCAGCAGACAGGAGCAAACAGAAAGGACTGATTACAACGATGCCAAGAACCAGACTGAGAATTCAGGAAGTTCATATAGCAACACCCCTGGACTAACGACCCAGGTGGGTGCCAAACTGAGGAAAGACAATCCCAGAGTCATATCACTAGTGACCACAAGAGGGAGCCAAAAAAGTCTAATTCACAACAGGTCTGCCCACAGCTCAAATGTAGGTAGTGAGGGGGCTCATGCGGTCTGAGCGCCGGAAGTTACACAATCAGTCCACTGCTGAAATGCAGGGACGTGCTAACCGGAAATGCTGAGTGGATTGATCACACGTGCTTTCCATTGGGTACTTTATGCAGTCCAAGGGCCAGAAGTGACGCTAGCGTTCCACTGCTGAGATGCAGAAATGCAGAAACCAGAAATATTGATGGAAAATGGAGATCTCTAGGGCATTTGTGGAGGTTATTCCCACCCCCCATCACAGGGGAGATGTCGCCGGACTATACAAAGGTCACATATAGTGGAACAGGATCATAGAGAGGTTAAAAGGACCCTCCCACCTCCACCCTCCAGTGTTTTTCCTGTCCCTACACGGATGGATGTATGAGAGGTTGCTCCTAGAGGGAAGATAGCCTCTGGATTCTCTTCCCCCTGTCAAGTGGTCCGTGGCCGACACCTCACTGGGTAGAGGTCCCTCAGCTATCAGTGCTGTACCAGATGGACTCAGAGTTTGGGGGTCTCAACCTTCCCTTTTCCCAGTCAGATGGACCGTGGCCGACTCCTCTTTGAGAGGTTCCTCAGCGAACAGTCAGCCTGTGCAATGGCCTTAGGGGGATCGTGCAGCAAGTCCAATCCTTCCCCCTGTCAAGTAGCCCAGGGTGGAAACTCCCCGTTGGGGAGTCCCTCAGCCCCAGAGACCAGTCAAGCGCACGGGCTCCTGGGTAGAGCTGCTTCCTCCCGGTGGGGGCTCTCGGCTCGGACGCCGACCGGCAAAACATCGCTACTTCCGAAAGTCGTGTGGTGGAGAAGGCCGTTGCGCTTCCGGTGATGTCAGAGAGGGGCGCCGGCACATAGGATTGGCGTGCATTGCATGATGGAACACAGAAGGGGGCACAGGCAGTATTGCAGCATTCCTGACGGGACGCCGCTTCCTTCCACGGTAGGCTCTCGGCGTTACCAGCTCCCCTTGTCTTCTAGCAGGTATAAAGCCAGCACAGGTGAGTGCATGGTTTAATGTTGCATTGATGGCCTGGGCGGTCACGTGACTGCTCCGCGACCAATCACAGGCCGCGACGTCATCTAAGGACTTTCAAGCGCTCATTCTTATGAACGGAGGCTGGCGGTTACATCGGTAAGGTCCAGGCTGCATCGGAGAGGTGAGTATATCAATATTTTTTATTTTTATTCTTTATTTTACACATTAATATCGATCCAGATACCGATTCCCGATACCACAAAAGTATCGGATCTCGGTATCGGAATTCCGATACAGCAAATATCGGCCGATACCCGATACTTGCGGTATCGGAATGCTCAACACTAATTATTATTAATCCTTCCCAAACTCCACATTCAGCAATCAGATAGACAGATTCTTGTCCCATAAGTCTGTTGCGTTTTGTTTTCCAGGGACATCAGCACTGCCTTTTGTACCTTGTGGTGAAGCAGCAGCACAGTGTCGTGTGGCAGAGGATCCCATTCTCGCGGCTCTTACAGCAGTCACGGCTCCTAAGATAAATGAAACTGTATCCAGGGCTCTTACTGTTAAGACCCCATAGTCTCACTGCCTCACAGTAGATAATCTCCCTCTGTGATGAGGAAGAAACCTACCTTTTCTCTAGCCATGGAATATGGTTACTCCCACAATGGCAGTCTGAGTGTATAAAGATCCCTGAGAAGATTGCCTCTTGGGATATGTATGTGCATATATGCATATACTGTATGGACAAATAAGTTGACATACTTATAATGTCTGGACTAATGACTCGTATAAATGCAGTTTCGAATAATTTCAAGTGTCGGAAGATTTTTACTAGCACCACCACCACCTTCATTGATTCAGAGTCCGGACTCCCTGTGTCTAACATGTAAAACAGGAGTGATGATCCACGTTTCTCTTTCAGCGCTTCTAATGAGAAGCCCGACATTGGTAATGGCAGGATATATTACCTGCCGGATGGTGTATTCCTTAGTTTCAATAATATATAACCCTTACATGGGGTTAGACATCTAAGGATTTGGAATAGACGTGATCTCCTGGATGAGTAATGTGCGTACATCCCAATGCTGTGCCATTATCCATGTACTAACTGTTATTGGTTTGATCTTCCCGCAGTCCAGGGCCTCTGTCCTGCAGGTCTCCTTGTAGTACGGTAAGCTGGTCTGTAACCAAGACTTAACCTGAGCCCAGAAGGTCCAATGAAGGCACAGTCCTGGGTTATAAGCACATGCAGCTTATTATTGGTCGGTACAGTCCTCATTGTGTGGTGGCTGTGTCTTTCACCATATTTTACTGGGCAATAAGGTTTTCTAACCCTATTCTGGGGCTGTGATGTCTATAAGTATCTATCACAATAAACAACTTGCTGTGGTTCATTATTGGTATTGGAGTACAATGGGTGAATTTCACTCTCTGCTCCTGATGCTTATTTCATTTACCACATTCATACTGAAATTGGCCATTATAGATGTATATCAGACACTCACTACGGTGATTTTCTTTGCGGATCTTTTTAGATATCTATGGTTTTTCTGATCTTTCAGATCATTTATATATCTAGTCTGGTTTTTGCCTGGGACTTTGATTCCTGGGCTTCTGTACCCACCCTGGGAGAGTTGCTTTGGTATTAGCCATGGTGCTATCCTGAGGGACATAATGGAAAAAGGGAATTAGACCTACCCGTAATTCGGTTTCCAGGTAGTCCCTCAGGACAGCACCCATAATTGCCTCCCTTATGTTTCTGTTTTTAGGATTGTTCGGGATTAATCTACTGGCAGATTGTTCGTCCTTTGGGTCACCATGGCTCAAAATTAAGATGAAGCCGTTTAATGGTTATTACACACGTGTTTGTAAGGGCACGTTTAGACCATTTATTTCCATCCTTCGGTGGTACTTTGAAAAAACACTGGAGGGTGGAGGTGGGAGGGTCCTTTTAACCTCTCTATGATCCTGTCCCGCTATAGGTTAAGGAAGGACGTCCTCCATGGTGCTGTCCTGAGGGACTACCTGGAAACCGAATTACCGGTAGGTCTAATTCCCTTTTTCTAGACCATTTTCCAACTTCAATACATATCCAAGTTACGAACAAGTGAGGAGGAGAAGCTTGAGATAGAGCTCGTCCCCTCCAGTCTACACATAATCGTATCTTATCTTATCAGTAACAGCTGTCATTTCCTTTCTAACCAATGTAAAAATCTATCTTCACTGAATACAGATATTACCGTGAATTGAAAGTTTTGATAATGACTGATCAGTCCAAGAGAAGAAAGAAGCAGATTTCCATGCTAACAAATACTGTATTACAAAGTTGCTAATTTTCATGTGTACTATCAATTTACAAAATAAAAATTAAAACAGTTGTTACTCTTTGAAGATAACCAGGTGAAAAGTGGCCAGATTGTTTTCTTATTTTATGCCTGCTGCTTCCAAGATAATGCCGTGAGTCACGCCTCATTGGTAAAGGGCATAAAATTTGCACCAAACAAAAGGTCTATATCTCTGGCAGATATTAAATAAAGCTAACTAACTCCCCTAAGTGTCAGGTCCCTTTTGTGGTGACGTTAATGTGACAACATTGATGGAGTGCCAATTTTTCCAGATTTAGAATACATGGCATATTCATGCAATACTCTAGATTCAGCTGTAAAACCTTCTATATTATAAACTACTTACGGTAATTACAGCTTAGTGAAAGTGGGAAAAAACCTGATCTCCACATAGACATGGGTCCCAAAGGTGAAATCTGTATCTATCAGATTTCTTTGGCATATTCTGATGATGTCCATAAATGACTGTATTTGGAATACCTCTTTAATTTGCTAGAAGTTTTCAGAATATAGATAATGAACAACCTGCAGTATTTCTCTGCACAATGTGGGCATTGCAAAGGTATGTATAACACTAACTAACTGAGTATGACAGCATGTTTATCTCTGGGCACAGAATGCCATATGCCCACACATCAAACAGTGTGGGAACAGAGGCTGCGAGCTGAGCAGCTGTACCAAGATCCTGTTCACACCCTTCCTGTATACGGTGACTTAGTATGCACTATTATTTTCCCAACAGGCTTGTGATTTCTCCTCTTTCATTCCCTGCCGCCGTCTCTGCTTCCAGTCTCAAGGGAAGGAGGCCTAGGCACTTGTCTTGCTGTCCGCCCGCCGTTCCTTATTGTTTTCTAAGCAAGGTGTAGATAGCAAGCTAGACAGACGTTCCCTGGCACACAGATAAGCCTCAAGAAATACTTTCTGTTATGTATGAGTAATGGAGAAAATGTGAAATACCTAATCTCTGCATTTAATAGCGCAGACTTTTGATAAGGGGTTTCACATTAAGACAATGAAGAAGTGAGAGGTATAGTGTTTATAGAAACCCAATTCCAAAAAAGTTGGGACTTTGTGTAAAATGTAAAGATCAAGATAAAGAGCCATGTGCCAGACAGAAATGATAAGCTTTATTCCAACAAAAGTTAAAGATAGACATCCACAAAAATATCCAAATTTGTATATCCTTTTCCCACACGTTTAAGACTAGATACACAAATAAGGACTGAGTTGCAGTCTTAAATGCTTATGAAAAGAATATACAAATGTGGATATGCTTGAGGACAGGCTTGGACTGGCCCACAGGAGAACCAGAGAATCCTCCGGTGGGCCCCTGTGTAAGAGTGGGCCACCACCCGCTTATATGAGAAGTATTTGGCACAATATATTTGAACCACTATGAACAGACAAAAGCGGCATCTTATTCATTTCACAATCTGTCATTGTTACATAAATCTGTGATTGAGGAGAATGTCACATTTGCATGTAACTGAAAAGTGGGGCCCTGGAGTTTGTTACTGGTGGGCCCTTGGCACCACACTCCAATTCTGCTTGAGGAAGTCTATTATTTTATCTTGATCTTCATTGTTCCATATCGGGCTGGAGTGTCTTCCGCCATGCTGAGGAATGTCGTAGCCTTATCCAAGGGTGAGCGGGTTTTTCTACATTACTTACTTACTTGTACAATGTAAAGAACATGTTATAGTGATGAGAACAATATAGAGCACATGAGCATTTAAAGGGACTCTGTCAACAGGGTTTTGCTTCTTAATCTGAGAGCACCATAGTTATCACTAGGGTTGAGCGAAACGGATCGGACATTTTCAAAAATCGCCGACTTTCAGCAAAGTCGGGTTTCATGAAACCCGACCCGATCCCACTATTGGATCGGCCATGTGGTCAGCGATCTTCGCGCCAAAGTCGCGTTTCATATGACGCTTTCCCCGCCATTTTTTCAGCCAATGAAGGAGTGTGGGCACCGTGATGACATAGGTTCCGGCTTGCTTTCTGCGGCGTCACAGGGGGGAGAGAGTTTCTGTGGCGTCACAGGGGGGAGAGAGGAGGAGGAGGAAGTTCCCCATTGACTTGCATTGGGTTTCGTGTTTCGGTCGATCCCCGACTTTGCGCGATAATCGGCCGATTTCACTCGACTTGACTTATGACAAAGACGGGTTTCGCGAAACCCGACTCGATCCTGAAAAAGTAAAAGTCGCTCAACCCTAGTTATCACTACAGGACAACTAACCTTCTATACCATAGTCCAACCATGCCTCCAGCACTGAAAAGCAGCTTTCTTTCTTTGACATTAAACAATGTACACATAAGGCTGTGGTATAGTTGGGATTATACACAGGGCAACAACTGAACTCTACATCTGCAGCAGAGAATACTGTGACTATCATAACTGCTGCAACCAGTAAACTATGTGACATATCACTGGAATTGGTTCTCTGCCTCTACATCATGCTGATGTCAGATTACATAAGAAAAACCTACTGACGGATTCACTTTAGGCCTCATTCACACATCCGCGTTTAAACACATAGGTGAAAAAATGGTACTGGTGTCATCAGTGTCATGGATAAATAAATAAATGACAAAGCTTTTTCTTCCTTTTTCAGATATTTATTCAATAAATGTGATGGTTTAGACTGTTTTATTGCGGTTGCTGGATTTTCCCTTCTCCTTTCCTATGGTTTCATGCTCAGGAAACCAGCCTGAAGTCTCCCGTGCACTGCGCTTTCATTCCAGGCATTTCTCAATCCGGTGAGCTGATGGTTGTTTTTCTTTCAGCACACGAACTGCCTACTGATTCCATCCATGTGCTGACCGTATTTTTCACTGATCGATAAGCTCTTTTTATCTGTGCTATTGGAAATAAATAGACATGTCTCTATATGTTTTGCATGAGCACACGGTCTGTGAAAAAACACGGACAAATGAATAGCACCATACATTATAATGGGTATGGATAAAACATGCACATGCATCAGGGATGGGTGAATGAGGCCTAAAAAGTAGAGACATGTCTGTGTGTGGTCCAATTCAATGACCAAACCCATTAATTTTAAAGAATAGTTAAGTGATGTGAACGAACAGCACACAGATGCCATCCATGTGGCATGCGTGTGCTGTCATTACAAAAATGGAATTGTGAATTTTGGCTTTGATTGAAGCTTTTCAAAATGCCCCATGATGTATCTATCAGATAAGTATATTTCTATATAAGTTTGTGAAGCAGAGTAATGACAAAGTAGCAAAATTCAGATATCTAGATGCATCTGTTAGCCCCTTCTCATAATCAATGGAGTAAGATATCCAATGAAATTATTTTGATTAGTATTGATTTTATCTTTTATATTTTACAATTGGGAGTAACAATAAACCTAAACTTGCATTGAAATGTAGACTTATTAAACTCTTTACATATTATAATGTATTTTTGCATCATATGTTGTGTCCCTTACTTTGATGCGTGCTCACACACAGAGACCGCATCTTTCCTAGCAGATGATGGTTGCTTTATTCAGCCATCATGTGCCTCTAACAGGTGCTGGTGAAGCAGAGCCCTGCCCGTGGCAGTTAACTTGTTAAAGGCTACTGTCAATCTCGGACAGCCGCATTTAACATACATCGGCAGTGGGGCATGTCATTCCACTCGCCCATCTGAGCACCAGTGATGTGATCATGGGGTGCCAATGGGTTGCCATAACAGCTGAGAGTCTACTGAAGATCTCACTGCTTGTCATGACAATTCTTCTGTAAAAGCGAGCCGGTAGCTGGCATTCATAGGAGATCTTCATTTTCACTATACATAGTTGTACTGATGCACTGCTATGTATAGTACATGTGATCAGATGATAGCAACTTCAAGTCTCCAAAGGGGACTATTATATACAGTAAAACATTTAAAATAAAAATAAAATTAGAAAAAAAAATACAAAAAATACAAAAGTTTAAAAAAATCACCCTCCATTTTGCCCCAATAAAAATAAAACTAAAAAAAATTTCACACATTTGTTATAGCTCCGTTTGTAAACATCCAATCTATCAAAGTATAAAATAAATTAATCTGGTTAGTAAACAGCGTAACGATAAGAAAACTCAAAATGCCAGAATTACAGGGTTTTTTTACTGCTGCAACAATGCAATAAAATGCAATAAGAGGCAATCAAAACATTGTATCTACCCCAAAATGGTACCTGTAAAAATGTAAAAGAAGATGGCCAATATACTAATATAAGAAGGAATTGAAAATATTGCAAGGACATCTGGTCTGCATGAGGGGATGGTCTTGTTAAAGAGGTGCTCAATTAGAAAGTTTTAATTGTATCATCATAGTACAAGAGATCTGCAAACTGTAAAATTGACAATAGGCACTCACTGTCCCTTTAAAATCCCTTTATTGTATGTCCTTAAAACATGACAGTAAGAGAATTAAGTTGACACTTGATGGACGACGGACGTTTCGCGCCTCCTGCACTTCAACAGGTCTTGTGTAGCCTTGATGCACTGGACCCATTAAAGCACAGGAGGCGCAAAAAACATTCGTTCCATCCAGTGTCCACTTCATTATCTCGCCATCATGTTTTAAGGACATACAATAAAGGACTTTTAAAGGGATGGTGAGTGCCACCTTTTCTCTTTTTTCTCTGGACAATAATCTGTAGTAGTGTTCACATCTCTGTGTTTTTCATGGACCGTGTGGTCGTCCAAAACACACGGGAACATTTCCGCTTTTTTCTGGCAGTATGGTTAAAAAGGGCTAATACAAATCTATGGTTCCATGAAAAACAAGGTATCAGTGTGCCATCTTTGTACCGTCCATGTTTAACATTGTAAAGTGTAGGAGAAGATGGCACACTGATGCACCACACTGATGACACGATCAGAGATTGTTTTACACATGTCAAATTAAACTTAGTAAAGAGGATCATGGTGCCGTTATTGTTTTCTTATAGGATTGTTCTGTGTCTGTTTATTTTCCTGGTTTGTCTCCTACTATAGAAAAACACACATTGTCAGTTCTTGTTTCCTCTGTCTCCAAAGCTTCCTCTGTACCTTTAAATCTATTAGGGTCTCTCCATTGTGCATGTGATTTTCATTTCATGTCAAGATGACCATTTATTTAAAAATCACATTTACCCAAAAGTACAATCACTCATGAGAAAACACTTTCAGGTTACAGCAGTGGTGAAGATTAACAGATCAGATAGAAAAATGTAGCATTCGAGTGAATGGCCATCACAGTAGTGCATGGACAACTCAAGTCCTCCAGAGCAGGTGTCGCTCTTTCACAGTGGCGCTTTTTGTTGTTACTCATAGTGATGACCTCCTTTTATGATGTCCAAATGCCTCAATAAAAGATAACATATAACCCCTTAAGACATAGCTCCAATCCATCCCGCATTCAACGGGACTGTTCTGATTTGAGGAGCCAGTCTACTGACCTGCCAGGTCAAGGCTTTCTCCCGACTTCCACTCACTGTCTTCTCTCCAGTGTCTTTATCGCTCTGTAGGTCTCCCTTCTCAAGGGAAAGGGCCGGGATCTCTGCTCGGCAAACTCTTACATTAATTTAAAAATTCTCTTATTTTCTTGTGATCTGATCTATCCAGGAATCGAACCAAGAATCAGTATTATTGCGGCCAGCAGCTAAATCTACAGCCTACACTGACGATCATGGGAAAAATATGTACACTTGAATCTGCATTGCAAGCTCTGAACCCACATGCATATTATACATGGAGATGCATCTGCACATAGCAGTGCATTTCTATGTCCCTTTTTCTACCTTTAAGATTACACATCAAAGAGTTGTAAACCCATGCAGGGGTAAGGTGTCCCAAAGGGCAATATTAATCATAACAATACCAAAAATAAAAAAAGCGCCAGATTTAGAATAATAACATAATAGATTAAAAGTTAATGAACTTTATTGAATACAAAAAGATAAAAACATATAATAAAATCCCAAATAACTGACACAAAGACATGGTGGATGAGCAACTGTAGGAACCCCCTGTATTCTCAATTACAGATATATATATATATATATATATATATATATATATATATATATATATATATATATATATATACATACACACAGTGGGGGAAATAAGTCTTTGATCCCTTGCTGATTTTGTAAGTTTGTCCACTGACATAGACATGAACAGTCTATAATTTTAAGGGTAGGTTAATTGTAACATGGAGAGATAGAATATCAAAAATAAAATCCAGAAAATCACATTGTATAAATTATATACATTTATTTGCATTTAGCAGCAAGAAATAAGTATTTGATCCCTCTGGCAAACAACACTTAATACTTGGTGGCAAAACCTTTGTTGGCAAGCACGGCAGTCAAACGTCTTTTGTAGTTGATGATTAAGATTTTGAGGCTGTCACTTGGCAACTCGGAGCTTCAACTCCCTCTATAAGTTTTATATGGGATTAAGGTCTGGAGAATGGCTAGGCCACTCCATGACCTTAATATGTTTCTTTTTGATGCACTCCATTGTTGCCTAGGCTGTATGTTTTGGGTCATTGTCTTGCTGGAATACCCAGCCGCGACCCATTTTTAATGTCCTGGCAGAGGGAAGGAGGTTGGCACTCAGAATTGTATGGTACATGGCTCCATCCATTTTCCCATTGATGCAATGAAGTAGTCCTGTGCCCTTAGCAGAGAAACCCCCAAAACAATGTTATCACGTACATGCTTGATAGTGGGGATGGTGTTCTTTGGGTCATAGGCAGCATTTCTCTTCCTCCAAACACAGCGAGTTGAGTTAATGCCAAAGACCTCAATTTTTGTCTCATCTGACCACAGTACTTTCTCACAATCTCTCACAGAATCATCCAGGTGCTCATTGGAAAACCCACACTGGTTTATAAAACATTTTTATTTGCACTAGAAATGACAACAGGTTGGTGGATGCCAATTATTTGTTTACCAGATTGCTAAAAAGCACACATTGGTTTAGAAAAAATATTTCTTTGGCCTATAAATGAAAATAAGATGGCTGATGCCATTTATTTATTTGCCACACTACTAGAAAAGACAGCGGTACAGAAAAATATTTGTCTTGCATAGAGAAAATAATTATTTATTTATTTGGCCCACTAATGGCAACAAGATGGCTCATGCCAATTATTTATGTGCAACACCACTAGAAAACAAACAGCGGTCCAGAAAAAAAAATCTTTGGCCTATAAAAGGCCGCGAGCTGGCTGATGCCAATTATTTATTTCCCAGACTACTAGAAAACACACAAACTGGTTTCTAAAAATTATTTATTTGGCCTAAAAATGGCAATAATGCCAATTATTTATTTCCCAAACTACTAAAGAACACACACCGATTTAGAAAAAATATTTCTTTGGCTTATAAATGGCACTGAGATCGCTGATGACAATTATTTATTTCCCAAACTACTAAAGAACACACACCGATTTAGAAAAATTATTTCTTTGGCCTATAAATGGCACTGAGATCGCTGATGACAATTATTTATTTCCCAGACTACTAAAAAACACACATCAGTTTATAAAAATAATTTATTTGGCCTAGAAATTACAACAAGATGGCTAATGCCAATTATTTATTTCCCAGATTACTAGAAAACACATACCAGTTTAGGAAAATTATTTATTTGGCCTACAAATGGCAATGAGATGTATGATGCCACATTTTTATTTCTCAGACTACCAGAAAACACACAGCGGCGTAAAGGCACAGTACTCCCACAGGTGGGGGCCGTGTACAGAAAGTTTCTTAAAGACACAGTACTCACACATGTGGAGTGTGCAGAGTACACACAGTAGTTTAAAGGCTCAGTACTTCCACAGGTGAAGGGGCAGAGTATACACAGCAGCTTTTTGGCCCAGTATTATCACGGGTGGGGTTGCACAGTATACTCGGAAGCTTAAAGGAACAGTGCTCCCACAGGTGGGGGGTGCAGAGTACACACAGAGGCTTAAAGGCACAGTACTCAGCAGGTAGGGGCTGCAGAGTACATACAGTGGCTTAATGGCACAGTACTCCCACAGATATGGGTTGCAGAGTACACACAGTGGCGTTCAGCACAGTAACTCCCAGAGATATGCATTGCAGAGTACACACAGATGTTTCTTGTAGAGTGCGCAGTCAGGATCTGTACCTCACTCCAGCTCTGTCCTATCCCTACAATAATGAGAGCATAATAGTGGTGGCACTCATGATCTGGCCTTTAGACAGGCTGGGTCACATGATGCAACGGCCAATCACATCCATGCCAATTCTAGGAATGGCTGTGATGGCTCTGGAGGTGCCCACAGTCTCAAAGCTTGTTGATTGGCTGCACTGATAGTGTCATAACATACTGCATTGACATTGCTACTGTTACACATAATATAGTACTTTCTCGTATATATACAGGTGCTTCTCACAAAATTAGAATATCATCAAAAAGTTAATCTATTTCAGTTCTTTAATACAACAAGTGAAACTCATATATTATATAGAGTCAATACGAAAAGAGTGCTATTTCAAGTGTTTATTTCTGTTTATGTTGATGATTATGGCTACAGCCAATGAAAGGCCAAAATACGTTATCTCAGTAAATTAAAATACCTCATAACACTAGCTTGAAAAATGATTTTAAAATGTTGGTCTACTAAAATGTTTCTAAAGTAAATGCACTCAATACTTGGTCAAGGATCCTTTTGCATCAATTACTGCATCAATGCAGTGTAGCATGGAGGCGATCAGCCTGTGGTACTGCTGAGGTGTTATGGAAGCCCAGCTTGCTTTGATAGCAGCCTTCAGCTCATCTGCATTGTTGGGTCTAGTGTCTCTCATCTTCATCTTGACAATTCTCTATGGGGTTAAGGTTAGGCGAGCTTGCTGGCACAGTGCACTATTGTTTTTAAACCAGCTATCGGTACTTTTGGCAGTGTGGACAGGTGCCAAGTCCTGCTAGAGAATGAAATTTCCATCTCAAAAAAGTTTGTCGGCAGAGGGAAGCATGAAGTGCTCTAAAATTTCCTGCTAGATGGCTACGCTTACTTTGGTCTTGATAAAACACAGTGGACCTACACCAGCAGATGACATTGCTCCCCAAACCATCACTAATTGTGGAAACTTCACACTAAACCTCAAGAAGCGTTCCTCTCAACGCTTCCTCCAGACTATGGGACCTTGATTTTCAAATGAAATACAATGTTTACTTTTATCTGAAAACAACACCTTGGACCACTGAGCAACAGTCCAGTTCTTTTTATCCTTGAACCAGGTAAGACGCTTCTGGCATTGGTCATGAGTGGCGTGACACAAGGATTGCGACACTTTTAGCCCATGTTCTGGATACGTTTGTGGTTCTTAAAGCAATGACTCCAGCAGCAGTCCACTCCTTGTGAATCTCCCCCAAATTTTTGAGTGGCCTTTTCTTAAGAATCCTTTCAAGGCTGCGGTTATCCAAGTTGCTTGTGCACCTTTTTCTGCCACACTTTTTCCTTCCACTCAACTTTTCATTAATATGCTTGGATACATCACTCTGAACAGCAAGATTCAAATGACCTTTTGTGGCTTACCCTCCTTGTGGGGTGTGTCAAATACTTCCTTATGGACATGTCAAGTCTGCAGTCTTCCCCATGATTGTGGAGCCTACTGAAATGGACTAAGGGACCTTTTTAAATGCTTAGGTAGCCTTTGCAGGTGTTTTTTTGGTAATTATTGTAATTTACTGAGATAGTGACTTTATATATAGGGTTTTCATTGGCTGTAAGCCATAATCCTCAACATTAACAAAAATAAACACTTGAAATAAATTAATCTATAATTAATATATAATAATATAATATATAAGTAGAGATGAGCCACCTCCCTAGTGTTCAGGTTCGGTTCGGTTCGTCAAACAGGGACGTGTTCGACAAACTGTGTTCGACAAACACCGTCGAACGCCATTGAAACCAATGGCAGGCAAACACAAACACATACAAACACATGGAAAACACATAGAAAACACCTTAAAAGGTGTCCAAAAGCTGACAAACTGCTCAGAAGACACAACAAACACATGGAAAAGTCACAACTACATATAGTCATGCGAAAAGAAAAGAGGTGGAGGAGTAAAAGGTGGAGGAGACACAGATATAGGCATGTCATGCCCTTCTAAAATCAAGAAAGGCTGGAGTAAAAATCTAAACTCACTCTACCAATACCCAGATGTCTTGACAAAAAAAATAAAAAAATAAATATCTTTAGGTAGAATGGCGGCGGGTCCATTCAGAACACTTTCCTTAGAGGACGTAGTGGTACCCCCGTTGGGAGTTGTGCCAAAAAATGAACCCAATACATTCAGACTAATCCACCATTTGTCATATCCAAGGGGCAGGTCAGGAAACGACAACATTGACGTGGAACCAAGTACAGTACTATGTACTGTACCTCCTTTGATGAGGCAATCAGGCGGGTCAAAAAGTTGGTAAGGGGCACTCTAATAGCCAAAACAGACATTGAGGGGGCGTTCCAGTTACTACCTGTGCCTCCGAATAGTGTCCTTCCATTGGGTTGCTTCTGTGAAGGAGCATACTACATAGATCGCTGTTTACCCATGGGGTGCTCCATATCCTGCTCACTATTTGAGGCCTTTAGTTGCTTCCTCGAATGTGTCGTCATGGACGTTTGTAAGGTGGCACATATTATCCATTACCTCGACGACTTCTTATGCCTGGGCCCAAAAGATTCACCACAGTGTGAAAACATGCAGTAGTCCACCTGTGAGAAGGAGAGAGCTGGAGGGAGAGTGGACACTGTTGTGAATTTGGATTCTGGGCTCCCCCGGTGGCTACTGGTGGAATTGAACTTGTGTCATCATCTTCCCTGTTCACCTGTTCTCATCAGATCTGGGTGTCGCTATATAACCTGGCTTCTCTGTTAGTTGCTTGCCGGTCAACAATGTTATCAGAAGCCTCTCTGTGCTTGTTCCTGCTCCCAGACATCTACTAGATAAGTTGGACTTTCGTCCTTGTTTGTTTTTGTTTTTTGGTTCCAGTTCACAGCTGCAGTTTCGTTACTGTGTCTGGAAGGCTCTTGTTGATCAGGAATTGCCACTCTGGTATTATGAGTTAATGCCAGAGTCCTAAAGTAATTTCTGGATGGTGTTTTGTTAGGGTTTTCTACTGACCATGAAAGTGTGCTTTCTGTCTTCTGCTATCTAGAAAGCGGACCTCAAATTTGCTAAAACTATTTTCCTGCTGCGTTTGTTATTTCATCTAAAATCACCGCCAATATATGTGGGGGGCCTCTGTCTCCTTTTTGGGCATTTCTCTAGAGGTGAGTCAGGTCTTATATTTCCCTCTGCTAGCATTATTTAGTTCTCCGGCCGGCGCTGGGCATATAGGGATAAAAAGTAGGACATGCTACCTGGCTACTTCTAGTTGTGCGGTAGGTTTAGTTCATGGTCAGTACAGTTACCATCTTCCAAGAGCTTGTTCCTATATAGGCTTATGCTAGTTCTCTGGCCATGGAGATCATGACAGTTTGACCGGACCACTAAAGGGTTAAAATCCTTGGCTGAGAAAGGAGAGAAATAAGAAGTCTGCTGAGAGTTTTTTTTTTTTTTTTTTTGTGCTCTTAATTGGATCACTTGCCAGTCTGTCTATGCTGCAGTCTTTCTTTTTTTTTTCTCTCTCCTTCTAATCTTTGAATGGCTCTGTGTGCACCTGTCTATAATGGATCTTCAGAGTGTAACTGCAGGTTTGAATAATCTCGCCACGAAAGTACAAAGTTTGCAAGATTTTGTTGTTCATGCTCCGGTATCAGAGCCGAGAATTCCTTTGCCGGAATTCTTCTCAGGGAATAGATCTGGCTTTCAGAATTTTAGAAATAATTGCAAGTTATTTTTGTCCCTGAAATCTCGTTCTGCTGGAGACCCTGCACAGCAGGTTGGGATTGTGATTTCCTTGCTCCGCGGCGACCCTCAAGACTGGGCTTTTTCATTGGCACCAGGGGATCCTGCGTTGCGCAATGTGGATGCGTTTTTTCTGGCCTTGGGGTTGCTCTATGAGGAACCTCATTTGGAACTTCAGGCAGAAAAAACTTTGATGTCCCTATCGCAGGGGCAAGATGAAGCTGAAATTTACTGCCAAAGATTCCGTAAATGGTCTGTGCTTACTCAGTGGAATGAGTGTGCCTTGGCGGCTACTTTCAGAGAGGGTCTCTCTGATGCCATTAAGGATGTTATGGTGGGGTTCCCTGTGCCTGCGGGTCTGAATGAGTCCATGACAATGGCCATTCAGATCGATAGGCGTCTGCGGGAGCGCAAACCAGTGCACCATCTGGCGGTGTCCACTGAGAAGACGCCAGAAAGCATGCAGTGTGATAGAATTCTGTCCAGAAGCGAGCGGCAGAATTTTAGACGGAAAAATGGGTTGTGTTTCTATTGTGGGGATTCTACTCATGTTATATCAGCATGCTCTAAGCGTACTAAAAAGCTTGATAAATCCGTTTCCATTGGCACTTTACAGTCTAAATTTATTTTGTCTGTGACCCTGATTTGCTCTTTGTCATCTATTACCACGGACGCCTATATCGACTCTGGCGCCGCTTTGAGTCTTATGGATTGGTCCTTTGCCAATCGTTGTGGGTATGATTTAGAGCCTTTGGAGACTCTTATTCCTCTGAAGGGGATTGACTCCACCCCATTGGCTAATAATAAACCACAATACTGGACACAAGTAACTATGCGTATTAATCCGGATCACCAGGAGACTATTCGTTTTCTGGTGCTGTATAATCTACATGATGATTTGGTGCTAGGATTGCCATGGCTGCAGTCTCACAACCCAGTCCTTGACTGGAGAGCTATGTCTGTGTTGAGCTGGGGATGTAGGGGGACTCATGGGGACGTATCTTTGGTTTCCATTTTATCATCTATTCCCTCTGAAATCCCTGAGTTCCTGTCTGATTATCGTGACGTCTTTGAAGAACCCAAGCTGGGTTCACTACCTCCGCACCGTGAGTGCGATTGTGCTATAGATTTAATTCCGGGTAGTAAATACCCAAAGGGTCGTTTATTTAATCTGTCTGTGCCTGAACATGCTGCTATGCGAGAATATATAAAGGAGTCCTTGGAAAAGGGACATATTCGTCCATCGTCATCTCCCTTAGGAGCCGGTTTTTTCTTTGTGTCAAAAAAAGACGGCTCTTTGAGACCATGTATTGATTATCGGCTTTTGAATAAAATCACGGTTAAATATCAATACCCATTGCCGTTGCTGACTGATTTGTTTGCTCGCATAAAGGGGGCCAAGTGGTTCTCTAAGATTGATCTCCGTGGGGCGTATAATTTGGTGCGGATCAGGCAGGGGGATGAGTGGAAAACCGCATTTAATACGCCCGAGGGCCACTTTGAGTATTTGGTGATGCCTTTTGGTCTTTCTAATGCCCCTTCAGTCTTCCAGTCCTTTATGCATGATATTTTCCGCGATTTTTTGGATAAATTTGTGATAGTGTATCTGGATGATATTCTGATTTTTTCGGATGACTGGGACTCTCATGTCCAGCAAGTTAAGAGGGTTTTTCAGGTTTTGCGGTCTAATTCTCTGTGTGTCAAGGGTTCTAAGTGCGTATTTGGGGTTCAGAGAATTTCCTTTTTGGGATATATTTTTTCTCCCTCTTCCATTGAGATGGATCCTGTCAAGGTTCAAGCTATTTGTGATTGGACGCAGCCCTCTTCTCTTAAAAGTCTTCAGAAATTTTTGGGCTTTGCCAACTTTTATCGTCGATTTATTTCTGGTTTTTCGGATGTCGTTAAGCCATTGACCGATTTGACTAGACAGGGTGCTGATGTTGCTAATTGGTCCCCTGATGCTGTGGAGGCCTTTCAGGAGCTTAAGCGCCGTTTTTCTTCTGCCCCTGTGTTGCGTCAGCCTGATGTGGCTCTTCCTTTTCAGGTTGAGGTCGACGCTTCTGAGATCGGAGCTGGGGCAGTGTTGTCGCAGAAAAGTTCTGACTGCTCCGTGATGAGGCCTTGTGCCTTCTTTTCCCGTAAATTTTCGCCCGCTGAGCGGAATTATGATGTTGGGAATCGGGAGCTTTTGGCCATGAAGTGGGCGTTTGAGGAGTGGCGCCATTGGCTTGAGGGGGCCAGACATCAGGTGGTGGTATTGACTGACCACAAAAATTTGATTTATCTTGAGACCGCCAGGCGCCTGAATCCTAGACAGGCGCGCTGGTCATTATTTTTTTCTCGGTTTAATTTTGTGGTGTCATACCTACCGGGTTCTAAGAATGTTAAGGCGGATGCCCTTTCTAGGAGTTTTGAGCCTGATTCACCCGGCAACTCTGAGCCCACAGGTATCCTTAAGGATGGAGTTATTTTGTCAGCCGTTTCTCCAGACCTGCGGCGGGCCTTGCAGGAGTTTCAGGCGGATAGACCGGATCGTTGTCCGCCTGATAGGCTGTTTGTTCCTGATGATTGGACCAGTAGAGTCATCTCTGAGGTGCATTCTTCTGCATTGGCAGGTCATCCTGGAATTTTTGGTACCAGGGATTTGGTGGCAAGATCCTTCTGGTGGCCTTCCCTGTCACGAGATGTGCGAGGCTTTGTGCAGTCTTGTGACGTTTGTGCTCGGGCCAAGCCTTGTTGTTCTCGGGCTAGTGGATTATTGTTGCCCTTGCCTATTCCTAAGAGGCCTTGGACGCACATCTCGATGGATTTTATTTCAGATCTGCCTGTTTCCCAGAAGATGTCTGTCATCTGGGTGGTGTGTGACCGTTTTTCTAAGATGGTCCATTTGGTTCCCCTGCCCAAATTGCCTTCTTCTTCCGAGTTGGTTCCCCTGTTTTTTCAAAATGTTGTTCGTTTGCATGGTATTCCTGAGAATATCGTTTCTGACAGAGGAACCCAATTTGTGTCTAGATTTTGGCGGGCATTCTGTGCTAGGATGGGCATAGATTTGTCTTTTTCGTCTGCTTTTCACCCTCAGACTAATGGCCAGACCGAGCGGACTAATCAGACCCTGGAGACATATCTGAGGTGTTTTGTGTCTGCTGACCAGGATGATTGGGTTGCTTTTTTGCCATTGGCGGAGTTCGCCCTCAATAATCGGGCCAGCTCTGCCACCTTGGTGTCCCCGTTTTTCTGTAATTCGGGGTTCCATCCTCGATTTTCCTCCGGTCAGGTGGAATCCTCGGATTGTCCTGGAGTGGATGCGGTGGTGGAGAGATTGCATCATATCTGGGGGCAGGTGATGGACAATTTGAAGTTGTCCCAGGAGAAGACTCAGCTTTTTGCCAACCGTCACCGTCGTGTTGGTCCTCGGCTTTGTGTTGGAGATTTGGTGTGGTTGTCTTCTCGTTTTGTCCCTATGAGGGTCTCATCTCCTAAGTTTAAGCCTCGGTTCATCGGTCCGTATAAAATATTGGAGATTCTTAACCCTGTTTCCTTCCGTTTAGACCTCCCTGCATCCTTTTCTATTCATAACGTTTTTCATCGGTCGTTATTGCGCAGGTATGAGGCACCGGTTGTGCCTTCCGTTGAGCCTCCTGCTCCGGTGTTGGTTGAGGGTGAGTTGGAGTACGTTGTGGAGAAAATCCTAGACTCCCGTGTTTCCAGACGGAGACTCCAGTATCTGGTCAAGTGGAAGGGATACGGCCAGGAGGATAATTCTTGGGTCACTGCATCTGATGTTCATGCCTCCGATCTGGTTCGTGCCTTTCATAGGGCCCATCCTGATCGCCCTGGTGGTTCTGGTGAGGGTTCGGTGCCCCCTCCTTGAGGGGGGGGTACTGTTGTGAATTTGGATTCTGGGCTCCCCCGGTGGCTACTGGTGGAATTGAACTTGTGTCATCATCTTCCCTGTTCACCTGTTCTCATCAGATCTGGGTGTCGCTATATAACCTGGCTTCTCTGTTAGTTGCTTGCCGGTCAACAATGTTATCAGAAGCCTCTCTGTGCTTGTTCCTGCTCCCAGACATCTACTAGATAAGTTGGACTTTCGTCCTTGTTTGTTTTTGTTTTTTGGTTCCAGTTCACAGCTGCAGTTTCGTTACTGTGTCTGGAAGGCTCTTGTTGATCAGGAATTGCCACTCTGGTATTATGAGTTAATGCCAGAGTCCTAAAGTAATTTCTGGATGGTGTTTTGTTAGGGTTTTCTACTGACCATGAAAGTGTGCTTTCTGTCTTCTGCTATCTAGAAAGCGGACCTCAAATTTGCTAAAACTATTTTCCTGCTGCGTTTGTTATTTCATCTAAAATCACCGCCAATATATGTGGGGGGCCTCTGTCTCCTTTTTGGGCATTTCTCTAGAGGTGAGTCAGGTCTTATATTTCCCTCTGCTAGCATTATTTAGTTCTCCGGCCGGCGCTGGGCATATAGGGATAAAAAGTAGGACATGCTACCTGGCTACTTCTAGTTGTGCGGTAGGTTTAGTTCATGGTCAGTACAGTTACCATCTTCCAAGAGCTTGTTCCTATATAGGCTTATGCTAGTTCTCTGGCCATGGAGATCATGACAGGACACCCAAGAGCCGAGGGGTTAGATTGAGAAAGAAAGAAGGCGGTGTAGCTTGCTTCATGTGTGGGGTACTCTGCTGAGTGGCAGAAATTGCTACTAGGCCCAAAAGGATTTCCTAGGCTAGATGCCATTACAAAAGAGTAGTTAGGTAAACAGGCAGTGTAGCTTGCTTCATGGGTGAAGTATGCTGCTGAGTAGCACCAAATTCTACTAGGCACAAAAGGATTTCCTGGGCTAGATGCCGTTACAAAATAGTAGTTGGGTAAACAGGCGGTGTAGCTGACTTCATGGGGGGGTACGCTGCTGAGTAGCACCAAATTCTACTAGGCCCAAAAGGATTTCCTGGGCTAGATGCCATTACAAAATAGTAGTTAGGTAAACAGGCGGTGTAGCTTGCTTCATGGGTGGGGTACGCTGCTGAGTAGCACCAAATTCTACTAGGCCCAAAAGGATTTCCTGGGCCAGATGCCGTTAAAAATAGTACTTAGGTAAACAGGCGGTGTAGCTTGCTTCATGGGTGGGGTACGCTGCTGAGTAGCACCAAATTCTACTAGGCCCAAAAGGATTTCCTGGGCCAGATGCCATTAAAAATAGTACTTAGGTAAACAGGCGGTGTAGCTTGCTTCATGGGTGGGGTACGCTGCTGAGTAGCACTAAATTCTACTAGGCCCAAAAGGATTTCCTGGGCCAGATGCCGTTAAAAATAGTACTTAGGTAAACAGGCGGTTGGTGGTTGGGCTGCTCTGCTGACTAGCAGACGCTGAAGCTTTGGAGCAGACCTCTGAATCCCAGGCCATAGTATGAGTAAACAACTCTGCAGACTCCACCACCCACCTGGAATTGACGATGGCAACGTCATGTAAAACTCAGCAAGGGGACTAAATAAAAGAGTCAATTTTTTCAAAAAATTCGGCCACAGACACCACTTAAGTGGCATCAATTTCGCCAGAGTTTTTTAAAACGGTTGGTGAGGTGATTTTCAAAAATCATCAAGCTTTTAGTCTCCCCAAGATGACACAGGGGTAGAAAAGTCCTTGCGGATCCAGGATTTGTTCATCTTGATGAACGTTAGTCTGTCTACATTGTCACTGGACAGCCGCGTGCGCTTATCTGTCAGCACACCACCAGCAGCGCTGAACACACGTTCAGAGAGAACGCTGGCTGCGGGGCACGACAAGATCTCCAAGGCATGAGTGGCGAGCTCAGGCCATTTTTCAAGATTGGAAGCCCAAAATGAGCAAGGGTCCAGTTCCACAGTCATGGCAACGATGTTAACTTGGAGATACTCTTGTACCATCCTCTCTAGGCATTGGCTTTGCGTCAGACTTCTTGTCTCCTGTGGCCTTGCAAAGGATGGTCTAAAAAAATCTTGAAACGATTGGAAAAAATTGCTGTTACCACCAGATACGATGTTACTGTTACGGTTAGAGTGATGACTCGATAGTCCCACGGTTGGCAAGTTAGAACTCAGAGATTGACTACGTGCACCACTGGTGTTTTGTGGAAAAGAAGATGTTAGATTCTGTAACAGTCTCTGCTGATACTCCTGCATGCGTGAATCCCTTTCTATGGCAGGAATTATTTCGCCAAATTTGCTTTTGAACCGGGGATCTAAGAGTGTGGCAACCCAGTAGTCAGCATTACTTCGGATTCTGACAATCCGAGGGTCATGTTGCAGGTAGTGCAGCAAGAAGGCACTCATGTGTCTTGCACATCCAGGAGGACCAAGTCCTTGTTGTCTTGGTAATGGCGAGGTGAGAATCATGCTTCCTTCGTCTGCCCTCTCCCCCCAACCTCGCACAACAGAAATTTGATCAAGGTCTCCCTCATCTGATGAGTCTTCCATGCCCAGCGCCAGTTCGTCCCCCACTTCTTCCTCGCCTCCTGCACCTTACTCAACAGTTTGGCTGCTACCATGCGCCCTCAGTAATCCCTCTCCCTAGCCTCTAATGCCAGCCGCCTTGGAGCTGCCAACCTTCTTGACCTTGGAGACATTATCCCTTCTGCATACGACTCCTCCTGTTCCTCCTCCTCCTCTTGTTCCACCACCTGACTCCGAACACTGTGTAAGGTGTGCTCCAGCATGTAAATCACCAGAATGGTTATGCTGATAATGGCATCATCAGCACTAAACATCTTCATTGCTATTTCAAAACTGTGCAGAACGGTGCATAGGTCCCTGATCTGAGACCACTCTTGCAGCGTGATTTGCCCCACCTCTTGAGCTCGTTGGCCCAGGCTGTCTTAACGTATTGCACCAGGGCTTGTCAAACAGTGCAGACACTGCTCCTAGGCCCAAAACTATTAACTGGTAGGATGCAGTAAAAATAGAGATACACAGGCGGTATAGTTATTTTCACAGGCGAGCTACTCTGCTGACGTGCAGACACTGTTCCTGGGCCCTAAACTATTAACTGGATTAGATGCAGTGAAAATAGAGATACACAGGCGGTGTTGTTAGTTTCACAGGCGGGTTACTCTGCTGACGTGCAGACACTGCTCCTAGGCCCAAAACTATTAACTGGATTAGATGCAGTAAAAATAGAGATACACAGGCAGTATAGTTAGTTTCACAGGCGGGCTACTCGGCTGACGTGCAGACACTGCTCCTAGGCCCAAAACTATTAACTGGATTAGATGCAGTAAAAATTGAGATACACAGGCGGTATAGTTAGTTTCACAGGCTGGCTACTCTGCTGATGTGCAGACACCACTCGTAGTCCCTAAACTATTAACTGGATTAGATGCAGTAAAAGTTGAGATACACAGGTGGTATAGATTGTTTCACAGGCTGGCTACTCTGCTGATGTGCAGACACTGCTCCTAGGCCCAGAACTAATAACTGGATTATATGCAGTGAAAATAGAGATACACAGGCGGTGTAGTTAGTTTCACAGGCGGGCTACTCTGCTGACGTGCAGACACTGCTCCTAGGCCAAAAACTATTAACTGGATTAGATGCAGTAAAAATTGAGATACACAGGCGGTATAGTTTGTTTCACAGGTGGGCTACTCTGCTGACGTGCAGCCACTGCTCCTAGGCCCTAAACTATTAACTGGATTAGATGCAGTAAAAATTGAGATACACAGGCGGTATAGTTTGTTTCACAGGTGGGCTACTCTGCTGACGTGCAGCCACTGCTCCTAGGCCCTAAACTATTAACTGGATTAGATGCAGTGAAAATAGAGATACACAGGCGGTATACTTTGTTTCACAGGTGGGCTACTCTGCTGACGTGCAGCCACTGCTCCTAGGCCCTAAACTATTAACTGGATTAGATGCAGTAAAAATTGAGATACACAGGCGGTATACTTTGTTTCACAGGTGGGCTACTCTGCTGACGTGCAGACACTGCTCCTAGGCCCAAAACTATTTACTGGATTAGATGCAGTAAAAATTGAGATACACAGGCGGTATAGTTATTTTCACAGGTGGGCTACTCTGCTGACGTGCAGACACTGCTCCTAGGCCCAAAACTATTTACTGGATTAGATGCAGTAAAAATTGAGATACACAGGCGATATAGTTTGTTTCACAGGCGGGCTACTCTGCTGACTTGCAGACACTGCTCCTAGGCCCAAAACTATTAACTGGATTAGATGCAGTAAAAATTGAGATACACAGGCGGTATAGTTATTTTCACAGGTGGGCTACTCTGCTGACGTGCAGACACTGCTCCTAGGCCCAAAACTATTTACTGGATTAGATGCAGTAAAAATTGAGATACACAGGCGATATAGTTTGTTTCACAGGCGGGCTACTCTGCTGACTTGCAGACACTGCTCCTAGGCCCAAAACTATTAACTGGATTAGATGCAGTAAAAATTGAGATACACAGGCGGTATAGTTATTTTCACAGGTGGGCTACTCTGCTGACGTGCAGACACTGCTCCTAGGCCCAAAACTATTTACTGGATTAGATGCAGTAAAAATTGAGATACACAGGCGATATAGTTTGTTTCACAGGCGGGCTACTCTACTGACTTGCAGACACTGCTCCTAGGCCCAAAACTATTAACTGGATTAGATGCAGTAAAAATTGAGATACACAGGCGGTATAGTTAGTTTCACAGGTGGACTACTCTGCTGACGTGCAGATACTGCTCCTAGGCCCTAAACTATTAACTGGATTAGATGCAGTGAAAATAGAGATACACAGGCGTTGTAGTTAGTTTCACAGGCGGGCTACTCTGCTGATGTGCAGACACTGCTACTAAGCCCAAAACCCCAAAACGATTTACTGGGTTAGATGCAGTAAAAATTGAGATACACAGGCGATGTAGCTAGCTTCACAGGCGGGCTACACAGATGACTATCAGACAATGCTACTAGCCCAAAAGGATTGGCTGAGCTAGATTACACCAAATGCTGCGACTAACACTTGCACAGCACTGGCTCAGACCTGCCTGGCAAACAGTGCTACGAACTGCTGTAACCTACCCTGAAAAGGGCTGATATTACAACCAGTCCGGACTCCTCCTGACTCCCTAAACCTATCTCTCTGACAATTCGCTCCAAAAAAACACTCTTAGTCTGTATAGCGCCCACAACAGCAGCGGTGCTGTCTAACACTAAGCTGCAGCAGTGAAGAAATGATGCCGACGGGGCAAATGGCTGGTTCTTATAGGGCAAGGACATGTGACATACAAAGCCAATGACACATGGCCTTGCTTGTGTGCATCACATGCACATTGCTGTGTGTGTGTGTGCACTGCTGATAGGCTGAGAGACTGCTCCGCCCCTCTGTAAATGCAGGAAAGAAAAAAAAATGGAGATCGGCGTTATTTCAGCACAGATCTATCCCCCGCCCCCCCCTATACACTGAAACAGTCCATTAACAATGATAAACAGTTTTAATGTGCAAATCAAGCTAGGCTTTTGGTGAACGAACAGTTATTGAACAGAAACTTGAACAGCCGAATTTTAAGCAAATTTTTCGGGTTCGTCGAATGACTCGAACACCGCCCAAAACAGCTCGAATTTGAAATTGGCGAACAGTTCGACTTGAACACCGCTCATCTCTATACATGAGTTTCACTTTTGTATTGAAGAACTTGCAGCGCCCCAGAGTCCTGGTCATTGCAGTACTGTCGCTCCGCTACTAAGGGGAGTGATGGTACGTCTGATGGCACTAAAGGCGTTCACCTGACCAGGTATCACAGTCACACGTTACACTTCACACTCCGGCTACCAGGGGGAGCAAAGGGTTCTATGTATTAGGCCACTCCTCACACTCTGGTAAAACTGGGGGTTGGATAGGAAGTTAGAAAGAAGCTGACTGGGTTTGCCCAGGTAACATCTAGAGAGAGAAGAGCTTTGCTTGGGAAGATCCAGGGGGGTCCCTGTCAGGGGTGGGATCCTGATAGATGCCTAGCGAAAGGACAGATCGTTACAGAGCCGCGCCTGCACTTCATTGCGGCGGCATCTTAAGAAAGGACACGAAGCGAAGTATATTGTGGAGAAGTGAGAAACGAGATCACAGCACAAAGGCGATAGAACCAGTAGGAGTCGTGCCCCGAGATCGGCAACATCCTACTGAGGCGCGTAGCCGGTGGCCGGAATTGTTGTGAATTCTGTTGTGGGTTCTGCTCTTGGGCTCCCTCCGGTGGTTATAAGTGGTAGTGCTGCTGTTTGTCCTTCACAGCAGTCATCAGGTGCTTCCACTTTGGACGGGGCTATTTAGTCTGGCTTCACCCTTTAGTGAGTGCCAGTTGTCCATTGTTTTTCTGGAGGATTCACATCTCTGCTTGGTTTCTCCTGCTGGATTGTCCAAATCATCAAAGATAAGTCCTGGCTTTGTTTTTGCAGTCCACATGCGGTGGACTTTATAGTTCAGTGAATTGCTATGTTTTTTCTTGTCCAGCTTTGTCTGTGTAATGATTTATTCAGCCAAGCTGGAAGCTCTGGAGTCGCAGAGTTACCCTCCATGCCTTTAGTTAGGTGTGGAGATTTTTGTATTCTCTGTGGTGGATTTTTGTAGTATTTTAATACTGACCGCACAGTACTCTGTCCTGTCCTTCCTCTCTAGGTAGCGTGGCCTCCTTTGCTAAATTCTGTTTTCAGTCTGCGTTTGTAATTTCCCTCTCCTCTCACAGTCAATATTTGTGAGGGGCTGTCTTTCCTTTGGGGATTTTCTTTGAGGCAAGATAGTTTTCCTGTTTCTTTCTTTAGGGGTAATTAGTCCTCCGGCTGTGACGAGGTGTCGAGGGAGTGACAGGAACATCCCACGGCTACTTATAGTTGCGGTGTTAAGTTCAGGGTCTGCGGTCAGTATAGAGGCCACCTACTCCAGAGCTCGTCCATGCTGCTCCTAGGCCACCAGATCATAACAGTACAACTGGCCAACAGTTAGTTAACCGCATCTCAAAAGAAGGGAAAGAAAGTGCTGAGCCATTTTTTCTTCTGTACTCTGTTGTGTTTTTTTTTTCCCTCTTCACCTCTGGGTGGCTCAAGAGTTAGGCGCTGACATGGATGTTCAGGGACTTGCTTCTCGGGTGGATCAACTTGCTGCTAGAGTACAGGGTATTTCTGATTATATCGTGCAGACTCCTGTTTTAGAGCCTAGAATTCCTACCCCCGATCTGTTTTTTGGGGACAGGTCCAAATTTTTGAGCTTTAAAAATAACTGTAAACTGTTTTTTGCTCTGAAGCCCCGTTCCTCTGGTGATCCCATCCAGCAGGTAAAAATGGTCATTTCTCTGTCGCGTGGCGACCCGCAGGATTGGGCATTTTCCCTGGAATCTGGGAATCCAGCCTTGCTTAATGTAGACACCTTTTTTCAGGTGCTTGGGTTATTGTATGATGAACCAAATTCTGTGGATCATGCTGAGAAAACCTTGTTGGCCCTGTGTCAGGGTCAAGAAGCGGCAGAATCATATTGCCAGAAATTTAGAAAATGGTCTGTGCTTACTAATTGGAATGAGGATGCTTTGGCGGCAATTTTCAGAAAGGGTCTTTCTGAATCTGTTAAAGATGTTATGGTGGGCTTCCCCATGCCTGCAGGTCTGAGTGATTCTATGTCTCTGGCCATTCAAATTGATCGGCGCTTGCGTGAGCGCAGAGTTGTGCACACTATGGCATTGTCTTCCGAGCGGAGTCCTGAGCCAATGCAGTGTGATAGGATTGTGTCTAGAGCTGAACGCCAAGGATTCAGATGTCAGAATGGGTTGTGCTTTTACTGCGGCGATTCTGCTCATGTTATTTCTGATTGCCCTAAGCGTGCCAAGAGAATCGCTAATTCCGTTACCATCAGTACTGTACAGCCTAAATTTCTGTTATCTGTGACCCTGATCTGCTCATTATCGTCATTCTCTGTCATGGCATTTGTGGATTCAGGCGCCACTTTAAATTTGATGGACTTAGAATTTGCCAGACGTTGGGGTTTTCCCTTACAGCCTTTGCGGAGTCCTATCCCTTTGAGGGGTATTGATGCTACACCATTGGCTAAAAATAAACCTCAGTTTTGGACACAGTTAACCATGTGCATGGCGCCAGCCCATCAGGAAGATTGTCGTTTCCTGGTGTTGCATAATTTGCATGATGCTATTGTGCTGGGGTTTCCATGGTTACAGGCACATAATCCGGTGTTGGATTGGAAATCAATGTCTGTGACTAGTTGGGGTTGTCAGGGGGTTCATGATGACGTTCCTCTGATGTCAATTTCTTCCTCCCCCTCTTCTGAAATTCCTGAGTTTCTGTCAGATTTCCAGGATGTTTTCGATGAGCCCAAGTCCAGTTCCCTTCCACCGCATAGGGACTGTGATTGTGCTATTGACTTGATTCCAGGCTCTAAGTTTCCTAAGGGCCGACTTTTCAACCTGTCTGTGCCTGAACATGCCGCCATTCGGAGCTATGTAAAGGAGTCTTTGGAGAAGGGGCATATTTGGCCATCTTCTTCTCCATTGGGAGCAGGTTTTTTTTTTGTTGCCAAGAAGGATGGCTCCTTGAGACCCTGTATTGATTATCGCCTCTTGAATAAGATCACAGTCAAATTCCAATACCCTTTGCCTTTGCTTTCTGATTTGTTTGCCAGGATTAAGGGGTCTAGTTGGTTTACTAAGATTGACCTTCGAGGGGCATATAATCTTGTTCGTATTAAGCATGGTGACGAATGGAAAACTGCATTTAATACGCCCGAGGGCCATTTTGAATATCTTGTGATGCCATTCGGACTCTCTAATGCCCCATCTGTGTTTCAGTCCTTCATGCATGATATTTTTCAGAATTATCTTGATAAATTCATGATTGTATATTTGGATGATATTTTTATTTTTTCAGATGATTGGGAGTCTCATGTGAAACAAGTCAGGATGGTATTTCAGGTCCTTCGTGATAATGCCTTGTTTGTGAAGGGGTCTAAGTGCCTCTTTGGAGTACAGAACGTTTCTTTTTTGGGCTTCATTTTTCCTCCATCATCTATAGAAATGGATCCGGTTAGGGTTCAGGCCATTCATGATTGGATCCAGCCCACATCCGTGAAGAGCCTTCAGAAATTTTTGGGCTTTGCTAATTTTTATCGCCGTTTCATTGCCAACTTCTCCAGTGTGGTTAAACCCCTGACCGATTTGACGAGAAAGGGCGCTGATGTAGCTAATTGGTCCTCTGAGGCTGTTTCTGCCTTTCAGGAGCTTAAGCGCCGATTTACTTCTGCCCCTGTGTTGCATCAGCCGGATGTTTCTCTTCCTTTTCAGGTTCAGGTTGACGCTTCTGAGATTGGGGCAGGGGCCGTTTTGTCTCAGAGGAATTCTGATGGTTCCTTGATGAAACCGTGTGCCTTCTTTTCTCGAAAGTTTTCGCCTGCGGAAAGCAATTATGATGTCGGCAATCGTGAGTTGTTGGCTATGAAGTGGGCATTTGAGGAGTGGCGACATTGGCTTGAGGGGGCCAAGCACCGTATTGTGGTCTTGACCGATCATAAGAATCTGATTTACCTCGAGTCTGCCAAACGGCTGAATCCTAGACAGGCCCGATGGTCCCTGTTTTTCTCCCGTTTTGATTTTGTTGTCTCGTATCTTCCGGGTTCTAAGAATGTTAAGGCTGATGCCCTCTCTAGGAGTTTTTTGCCTGATTCCCCTGGGATTCTTGAGCCGGTTGGTATTCTGAAGGAGGGGGTGATTCTTTCTGCCATCTCCCCTGATTTGCGACGGGTTCTTCAGGAGTTTCAGGCTGATAAACCTGATCGCTGTCCAGCGGGGAAACTGTTTGTTCTTGACAGATGGACTAGTAAAGTGATTTCTGAGGTTCACTGTTCTGTGTTGGCTGGCCATCCTGGGATTTTTGGTACTAGAGATTTGGTTAGTAGGTCCTTTTGGTGGCGTTCTTTGTCACGGGATGTGCGTTCTTTTGTGCAGTCCTGTGGGACTTGTGCGTGGGCCAAACCTTGCTGCTCCCGCGCCAGTGGGTTGCTTTTGCCTTTGCCAGTCCCTGAGAGGCCTTGGATGCATATTTCTATGGATTTTATTTCGGATCTTCCTGTTTCCCAGAGGATGTCTGTTATCTGGGTGGTCTGTGACCGGTTTTCTAAGATGGTTCATTTGGTACCTTTGCCTAAATTGCCTTCCTCTTCTGAGTTGGTTCCGTTGTTTTTTCAGCATGTGGTTCGTTTGCATGGCATTCCGGAGAATATTGTGTCCGATAGAGGTTCCCAGTTTGTTTCTAGGTTTTGGCGGTCCTTTTGTGCTAAGCTGGGCATTGATTTGTCTTTTTCTTCCGCATTTCATCCTCAGACAAACGGCCAAACCGAGCGAACTAACCAGACTTTGGAAACTTATTTGAGATGCTTTGTGTCTGCCGATCAGGATGATTGGGTGGCTTTCTTGCCATTGGCCGAGTTTGCCCTTAATAATCGGGCTAGTTCGGCTACCTTGGTTTCACCATTCTTTTGTAATTCTGGGTTTCATCCTCGTTTTTCTTCAGGGCAGGTTGAGTCTTCTGATTGTCCTGGGGTGGACTCTGTGGTTGACAGGTTGCAGCAGATTTGGGCTCATGTTGTGGACAATTTGGTGTTGTCTCAGGAGGAGGCTCAGCGTTTTGCCAACCGTCGTCGGCGTGTGGGTTCCCGGCTTCGGGTTGGGCATTTGGTCTGGTTGTCTTCTCGTCATGTTCCTATTAATTTTTCTTCCCCGAAGTTCAAGCCTCGGTTTATTGGTCCTTATAGGATTTCTGAGATTATCAATCCAGTGTCTTTTCGTTTGGCCCTTCCAGCCTCTTTTTCTATCCATAATGTTTTTCATAGATCTTTGTTGCGGAAATATGTGGTGCCCGTGGTTCCCTCTGTTGATCCTCCTGCCCCAGTGTTGATTGATGGGGAGTTGGAGTATGTTGTGGAGAAGATCTTGGATTCTCATTTTTCTAGACGGAGGCTTCAGTATCTTGTCAAGTGGAAGGGTTATGGCCAGGAGGATAATTCTTGGGTTGTTGCCTCCGATGTTCATGCTGACGATTTGGTTCGTGCCTTCCATTTGGCTCGTCCGGGTCGGCCTGGGGGCTCTGGTGAGGGTTCGGTGACCCCTCCTCAAGGGGGGGTACTGTTGTGAATTCTGTTGTGGGTTCTGCTCTTGGCCTCCCTCCGGTGGTTATAAGTGGTAGTGCTGCTGTTTGTCCTTCACAGCAGTCATCAGGTGCTTCCACTTTGGACGGGGCTATTTAGTCTGGCTTCACCCTTTAGTGAGTGCCAGTTGTCCATTGTTTTTCTGGAGGATTTACATCTCTGCTTGGTTTCTCCTGCTGGATTGTCCAAATCATCAAAGATAAGTCCTGGCTTTGTTTTTGCAGTCCACATGCGGTGGACTTTATAGTTCAGTGAATTGCTATGTTTTTTCTTGTCCAGCTTTGTCTGTGTAAGGATTTATTCAGCCAAGCTGGAAGCTCTGGAGTCGCAGAGTTACCCTCCATGCCTTTAGTTAGGTGTGGAGATTTTTGTATTCTCTGTGGTGGATTTTTGTAGTATTTTAATACTGACCGCACAGTACTCTGTCCTGTCTTTCCTTTCTAGGTAGCGTGGCCTCCTTTGCTAAATTCTGTTTTCAGTCTGCGATTGTAATTTCCCTCTCCTCTCACAGTCAATATTTGTGGGGGCTGTCTTTCCTTTGGGGATTTTCTCTGAGGCAAGATAGTTTTCCTGTTTCTTTAGGGATAATTAGTCCTCCGGCTGTGACGAGGTGTCGAGGGAGTGACAGGAACATCCCACGGCTACTTATAGTTGTGGTGTTAAGTTCAGGGTCTGCGGTCAGTATAGAGGCCACCTACTCCAGAGCTCGTCCATGCTGCTCCTAGGCCACCAGATCATAACACGGAACGCTGAGGAAGTATTGGGCTCTACGCATTACTTCCAACCAACGGCAGGGCAGTTAATTTTAGGTTGGCTGCCTCACCTTAATCACCTAATGAAGACAACGGAGGCAATTGTGGGAGAGGGGCGTCTCTAGGGTCTTTATAAAATTACTCCAGGCCTACCCCGTCATACGGGTGCATCCTATCCATATCATCTGGGGGACGGAGAGAAAGAACAGAAACATACATGACAGTTGTGAGGACTATCCCGTGGTGCTCAGCAGGGAAGTACTACAACACCCAGGCGCTAGTAGGTAGGCACTGATTTCCACCTGCAAAGGGAGCTCTGGATGTGCCTTCGGACCGGCCGGTCTCAGCCAGCCCTGTTAACAGTGCTCTGGATTGCGGATGCCGAAGCCTTCAGTAAAGAGACTGCAACCCTGTATCCTCGTTATTTACTACGACCTACACCACCACCTACACCTTTTATTGGGCGCCCCTTAGCAGGACCACGGACCGGGTCGGGCCACCGTGACATCCGCAGAACCGACAGACCCGGATCCGAGTACGCCGCGGTCCTGCGTCTGGGGGCTGCTCCAACTTGGTGTCACGAACAGGATCTACTTAAGCCTGACGAATCAGGTCATGTGTGCCTTGGAACTGTGATTGAATTGTGCTTGAACCGTCATTTATTGCAAAGACTGTGTATTGCAATTTGCCGCCAAAAATTCCCGCCAAAACCGCCGCCATTACAGCACAACGAGGATCACAGAGGAAGAAGAAGGGCGCGCCATGGGAGGAGACTATCAAAGCGGTGCCAAAAGTGGCGACCGCCCCCTCCGACTACTGCTGCAAGATGATGACCTGCCCGGAAGCAGAGGAGAACCGCCCCCTAATTTGCAACGGGTGGAACCAAGACAAGAAAGAGCTCCACCCCCGAGAAATGGCGGAGCCAGGTGCGTGTGCAGCTGCCGACCTCGAGACAGCGAGGGTGACCAGCGAGTACCTGAACGACGACGAAGTGATCCCGGATTATCCCCACCGGCCAGAAGTGGATCTGAACCCACCGCAGCTGAAGGACCCGAACTTCTTGGAGACGCCAGCGGGGAGCCGCTTCAACCTATCCCGGACATGGAGCCAGCGGGTGCGAAGCAATGGAAGTCAGAGCTGTCCCAGAGGGTCGCGCCGGAAGAACCGCGGTCCGAGCCGCTGCCAACTCCAGTGTCCTTATCAGTGGAACAGACCGGCATCGGTGGAAACACATCAGATGCAGGTATGGAAAGCGCCCCTGCTCCCCCGACCGATCCTGCTCCCGTGACCGCTCCCCATCCCGACAATGACCTGAAACGAGGTTGGAGCTCTATACAAGAACCGAGACTGCCGACTGAAGTCTTCTTTACCAGCTACAATGTGAAGACCCCGTTCCGCAACAGATGTGACGACCCACTACTATGTAAAGGGGACCAGGTGACCTACACTCGCCATCGGAGTGCGCAAGGATGGTGCGCTCGGAACGTCCAACGATGTAAGCCTGCAGTGGCGCCACCTGCTGTCCTGACTACGACTAACTCTGACCTGACAAATTCTACCACTATCACCACTGTGTGCGTAATTGCTGCTACCGAACTTGCAACCAAAGCTGACATTCGAATCCAGACACCGGGTGACCTGACCGCACCTGAGAGACGAACCACTGATACTGACACCGCATCAGCCAAGAACAGGGAATCGAAACTTCCCCGGTCAGGAAGTGTTCGCTACCGGCTGGTGTCTTGCAACTTACTGTAAAGATAAACCTCAGAACCGGAACAACTGTAAATAGTTAACTGTGTGTTCCTTGCTGTTTTAAACCCGACCAGCGTTAGTTCTTAAAGGGATCCCTTCGTTTACCCGGGATCCCTATTGCTTTATGTTTGTTTTGCACAAAGTTCATCACTGTTTTAAAAGAATGCCAAATCATGGACGGTGAATGATGTTGCTGTAAATAGTTGCACCTTCTTAAAGGTGCCCCCTACTGGTTTTACAGAAAGAAGAGCTTTTTGAAGAGACTGTTCCGGATTACAGAGCAGAAGTTCTTGCTTTATCAGACTTGCAAATTGATAGTTTGCACTACCTCAAAGAGACTTGAGATGTCCCTCTTAAAGGGAACTTTCACTGTTGCAATTAGCCAAAATATAATGTTGCTTTAAGAAAGTTGTTTAGTAATAATGTTTTACATAGTAGTATGTAGATAGAAAAATAGTGATGAGGAATCGAAATGTTGATAATGATATGTGAATAAAATTGAAGTTAAAGTGATTATCGGAACTAATGATAGAGAGCCAAGGAAAGTTGCAGTAGGCTCGTGGGGGTAGACCAGAGAGTCCTGCATAGGAGAAAGAGAGCTTAGGAAAATGTTGATTTGCACTTTTAGTCTTGTAGTATGCCTTTAGTGGGTCCCTGCCTTACGCCCTTAAAGGAGAAGTTAAATTATTGTTCGAGAAAAGTTTGCACTTAAGTAGATAGTGGATAGTATACCCGGCTGGGTAATAAAGGTTATTTATAGTCAGTTATTTAATAAGTGTTATTTAAAATCTTAAGCACTATGTAGATATGTTTTGTTTGTAACGTTCAAGTGTCCTCACCTCCCATAAAGGGAAGCACTGTTAAATTTACTTGTTATTTGCATTTCAAAATTTTGTATGTCTTTTGCTAACATGTATTGTTGTTCTTCTTTCCCAGACCGGGAGAACTGGATTTAACCGGGGAAGAGTGCAGCGCCCCAGAGTCCTGGTCGTTGCAGTACTGTCGCTCTGCCACTAAGGGGAGTGATGGTACATCTGATGGCACTAAAGGAGTTCACCTGACCTGGTATCACAGTCACACATTACACTTCACACTCCAGCCACCAGGGGGAGCAAAGGGTTCTATGTATTAGGCCACTCCTCACACTCTGGTAAAACTGGGGGTTGGATAGGAAGTTAGAAAGAAGCTGACTGGGTTTTGACAAGTAAAATCTAGTGAGAGAAGAGCGTTGCTTGGGAAGATCCAGGGGGGTCCCTGTCAGGGGTGTGATCCTGATAGAGGCCTAGCGAAAGGACAGATCGTTACGGAGCCGCGCCTGCACTTCATTGCGGCGGCATCTTAAGAAAGGAAACGAAGCAAAGTATATTGTGGAGAAGTGAGAAACGAGATCACAGCACAAAGGCGATAGAACCAGTAGGTGTCGTGCCCCGAGATCGGCAACATCCTACTGAGGCGCGTAGCCGGCGGCCGGAACGTCGAGGAAGTATTGGGTTCTACGCATTACTTTAAACCAACGGCAGGGCAGTTAATTTTAGGTTGGCTGCCTCACCTAAATCACCTAATGAAGACAACGGAAGCAATTGTGGGAGAGGGGCGTCTCTAGGGTCCCAGAATAACTCCAGGCCTACCCCGACATACGGGTGCGTCCTATCCATATCATCTGGGGGACGGAGAGAAAGAACAGAAACATACACGACAGTTGTGAGGACTATCCCGTGGTGCTCAGCAGGGAAGTACTACAACACCCAGGCGCTAGTAGGTAGGCACTGATTTCCACCTGCAAAGGGAGCTCTGGATGTGCCTTCGGACCGGCCGGTCTCAGCCAGCCCTGTTAACAGTGCTCTGGATTGCGGATGCAGAAGCCTTCAGTAAAGAGGTAAAGAGACTGCAACCCTGTATCCTCGTTATTTACTATGACCTACACCACCAGCTACACCTTTTATTGGGCGCCCCTTAGCAGGACCACGGACCGGGTCGGGCCACCGTGACATCCTCAGAACCGAGAGACCCGGATCCGAGTACCCCGTGGTCCTGCGTCTGGGGGCCGCTCCAAACTGAAATAAATTAACTTTTTGATGATTTTCTAATTTTGTGAGACGCACCTGTATACTGATAGATTTTCTTTGTGCTCTAGTCAAATAATAAGTGTTGGTTAAGTACCACTGTCTCTTCATTGTCTGTGCTGTTGCATCCAAGTAGCTTGCTTACAAAAATACCTTTTATTTTAATTTAAAAAAAAGTTTGTTTCTAATATTGTATTTCAAATTTCCTTTCAGAAAGTTTCTTTAGAAGATGTTTTATATAATTATTTTTCAAGGTCCTGTGATTATGCAGAATATCCAGCATCTTTTAGGTTCCATTAATGTAATACAGTGTTTAGTTTTCCCATTGACTTTGGTTATGATAATAGAAGTCAGGGGACCTCTCTTGTGAATGATGCCGCTCTCCTTGTTTATCTAACAAACAGTAATCCATCCATTTATAGCCCAAATATTATGGATCAAGCTTATCACATATGTGTCTTTATTTCCAGTCCACGAAACAGGCCTCTATGTGTTCAGTTTATGAAGGGTGCTGAAGAGTAAGGTATCAAGCATAACAAAGAAGATTTGGGGCTTCTGAGCAATGAATATACTTCTCTGTAATTTCTTTTACAGCAGGTTATAAATATCTTGAGAATGCAATCTCCGCACAGCAGCTAGTCATCTTTCATTTAATGTGATAACATATGGAAATAATGACAGATATTCGGTGACAAGCACACGACAGCTAATGACTGTCAGTTCACACTTAGATTCTTATAATTATCTGATAAATGTCAATTACATATCTGTGCTTTAGCTAGAAATGTCACTGTATGGAGGAGAATCTGCTGCTCATTCTGTTTTTCACAGACACTTCCATACAATAAAAAATCTGATTTAAAGAGCAAATCTTAGAATTTCATTTTCACAATTGGCTTGTGAGGGTATAACATCACCCTTTTGGCATACTAAGTTATGTGTTTGCATACTAATATGTGTGTACAGTGCCTTTCATTTCTAGCCAATGCCCTATTTGTATGTTGTGTGTTAAGCAGGTCTTGTGCGGGCTGCATTATGGCAGGATCCGCTAAGGCTACTTTCACACTAGCGTCGGTACGGGGCCGTCGCGCTGCGTCGGCCCGACGTACCGACGCATACTGTCCAAGCGCCGCACAACGGGGGCAGCGGATGCTGTTTTTCCACGCATCCGCTGCCCCATTGTGAGGTGCGGGGAGGTGGGGGCGTAGTTCCGGCCACGCATGCGCGGTCTGAAATGGCGGACCGTCGGCACCAAAAAAGTTACATGTAAGGTTTTTTGCTGCCGGCAGTCCGCCACAACACGACACAACCGCCGCACGACGGTTGCGACGTGTGTCAATACGTCGCAATGCGTCGCTAATGTTAGTCTATGGGGAAAAAACGCATCCTGCAGACAACTTTGCAGGATGCGTTTTTTCGCCAAAACGACGCATTGCGACGTATGCAAAAAAAACGCTAGTGTGAAAGTAGCCTAACACGCTACTGTGTATTGAGGCCTCTGGACTGAGCCCCAATGGCAGTTGTAAGGGGAATTGTAGGTCCTGATCTTTTGTCCTGAAAATGAATAAACCATTGTCAATTATGTCTGGCAGCAGTTTGTCTCCTTTTCTTGGATGACATAAATATGTACTCACGCCTAGTGTTTGTCCAACAGCTATGGTAGGCGTAGATCTCAGTGATTTGGCTTTATATAAATACATACTGTATGTGTGATAAGAATTTCTAGCTGCACTTCTTCCATGTTTTGTAGTACTGTATTCAGATTATGACTGCATTGAAATTTCAACATTATTTTTCCAACCCAATAGAAATATGTTTGATGGGGTATATTAACCCCTTCACCCCCAAGGGTGGTTTGCACGTTAATGACCGGGCCAATTTTTACAATTCTGACCACTGTCCCTTTATGAGGCTATAACTCTGGAACGCTTTGACGGATCTTGGCGATTCTGACACTGTTTTCTCGTGACATATTGTACTTCATGTTAGTGGTAAAATTTATTCGATATAACTTGCGTTTATTTGTGAAAAAAATGGAAATTTGGCGAAAATTATGAAAATTTTGCAATTTTCCAACTTTGAATTTTTATGCCCTTAAATCACAGACATATGTCACGCAAAATACTTAATAAGTAACATTTCCCACATGTCTACTTTACATCAGTACAATTTTGGAACCCAAATTTTTTTTTGTGACGGAGTTATAAGGGTTAAAAGTTGACCAGCAATTTCTCATTTTTACAACACCATTTTTTTTTAGGGACCACATCTCATTTGAAGTCATTTTGAGGGGTCTATATGATAGAAAATACTCAAGTGTGACACCATTCTAAAAACTGCACCCCTCAAGGTGCTCAAAACCACATTCAAGAAGTTTATTAACCCTTCAGGTGTTTCACAGGAATTTTTGGAATGTTTAAATAAAAATGAACATTTAACTTTTTTTCACACAAAATTTATTTCAGCTCCAATTTGTTTTATTTTACCAAGGGTAACAGGAGAAAATGGACCCCCAAAGTTGTTGTATAATTTGTCCTGAGTACGCCGATACCCCATATGTGGGGGTAAACCATTGTTTGGGCGCATGGCAGAGCTTGGAAGGGAAGGAGCGCCATTTGACTTTTCAATGCAAAATTGACTGGAATTGAGATGGGACGCCATGTTGCGTTTGGAGAGCCCCTGATGTGCCTAAACATTGAAACTCCCTACAAGTGACACCATTTTGGAAAGTAGACCCCCTAAGGAACTTATCTAGATGTGTGGTGAGCACTTTGACCCACCAAGTGCTTCACAGAAGTTTATAATGCAGAGCCGTAAAAATAAAAAATCATATTTTTTCACAAAAATGATCTTTTCGCCCCCAATTTTTTATTTTCCCAAGGGTAAGAGAAGAAATTGGACCGCAAAAAATGTTGTGCAATTTGTCCTGAGTACGCTGATACCCCATATGTGGGTGTAAACCATTGTTTGGGCGCATGGCAGAGCTTGGAAGGGAAGGAGCGCCATTTGACTTTTCAATGCAAAATTGACTGGAATTGAGATGGGACGCCATGTTGCGTTTGGAGAGCCCCTGATGTGCCTAAACATTGAAACTCCCTACAAGTGACACCATTTTGGAAAGTAGACCCCCTAAGGAACTTATCTAGATGTGTGGTGAGCACTTTGACCCACCAAGTGCTTCACAGAAGTTTATAATGCAGAGCCGTAAAAATAAAAAATCATATTTTTTCACACAAATGATCTTTTCGCCCCCAATTTTTTATTTTCCCAAGGGTAAGAGAAGAAATTGGACCCCAAAAAATGTTGTGCAATTTGTCCTGAGTACGCTGATACCCCATATGTGGGTGTAAACCATTGTTTGGGCGCATGGCAGAGCTTGGAAGGGAAGGAGCGCCATTTGACTTTTCAATGCAAAATTGACTGGAATTGAGATGGGACGCCATGTTGCGTTTGGAGAGCCCCTGATGTGCCTAAACATTGAAACTCCCTACAAGTGACACCATTTTGGAAAGTAGACCCCCTAAGGAACTTATCTAGATGTGTTTTGAGAGCTTTGAACCCCCAAGTGTTTCACTACAGATTATAACGCAGAGCCGTGAAAATAATTTTTTTTTTTTTTTCTCAAAAATGATTTTTTAGCCCCCAGCTTTGTATTTTTACAAGGGTAACAGAATAAATTGGACCCCAAAATTTGTTTTCCAATTTGTCCTGAGTACGCTGATACCCCATATGTGGGGGGAACCACTGTTTGGGTGCATGACAGAGCTCGGAAGGGAAGGAGCACCATTTGGAATGCAGCCTTAAATGGATTGGTCTGCAGGCGTCACGTTGCATTTGCAGAGCCCCTGATGTACCCAAACAGTACAAACCCCCCACAAGTGACCCCATATTGGAAACTAGACCTCCCAAGGAACTTATCTAGATGTGTTGTGAGAACTTTGAACCCCCAAGTGTTTCACTACAGTTTATAACGCAGAGCCGTGAAAATAAAACATCTTTTTTTTCCCACAAAAATGATTTTTAGCCCCCCAAATTTTTATTTTCCTAAGGATAACAAGAGAGCTTGGACCCCAGAAGTTGTTGTTCAATTTGTCCCGAGTACGCTGATAACACATATGTTGGGGTAAACCCCTTTTTGGGCGCACGGGAGAGCTCGGAAGGGAAGGAGCACTGTTTTACTTTTTCAACGCAGAATTGGCTGGAATTGAGATTGGACGCCATGTCGCGCTTGGAGAGCCCCTGATGTGCCTGGACAGTGGAAACTCCCCAATTCTACCTGAAACCCTAACCCAAACACACCCCTAACCCTAATCCCAACGGTAACCCTAACCACACCCCTAGCCCTGACACACCCATAATTCTAATCCCAACCCTAATCCAAACGTAAATGTAATCCAAACCCTAACCCTAACTTTAGCCCCAACCTTAACTTTAGCCCCAACCCTAACTTTAGCCCCAACCCTAACTTTACCTCCAACCCTAGCCCTAACCCTAACCCTACCCCTACCCCTAACCCTAAACGTGACTGAAATACGTGGCACTGAAATACGTGGCACTGAAATACGTGGCACTTAAATACGTGGCACTTAAATTCGTGGCACTGAAATACGCGGCACTGAAATACGTGGCACTGAAATACGTGGCACTGAAATACGTGGCACTGAAATACGTGGCACTTAAATACGTGGCACTTAAATACGTGGCACTGAAATATGTGATACGTGGCACTTAAATACGTGGCACTGAAACACGTGGCACTGAAACACGTGGCACTGAAATACGTGATACGTGGCACTTAAATACGTGGCACTGAAATACGTGGCACTGAAATACGTGGCACTGAAATACGTGGCACTGAAATACGTGATACGTGGCACTGAAATACGTGGCACTGAAATACGTGGCACTGAAATACGTGGCACTGAAATACGTGGCACTGAAACACGTGCAACTGAAATACGTGGTACTAAAATATGTGGCACTGAAATACGTGATACGTGGCACTGAAATACGTGGCACTGAAACACGTGGCACTGAAATATGTGATACGTTGCCCTGAAATACATGGCACTGAAATACATGGCACTGAAATACGTGGCACTGAAATACGTGGCACTGAAATACGTGGCACTGAAATACGTGGCACTGAAATACGTGGCACTATGACTGTCAGAAAATTAAATTTTTCATTAAACGGTTAGGGGTGAGGTTAGGGGTAGAGTTAGGGTTAGGGTTTGGATCCCTTTATCACAATGATGGTGGTGGGTGGCTTTTCAGTGTGTTTTCTGTTTTTTTTTCGATAAAAATGCATGCGTTTTTAACGCAAACAAACGCATGTGCTTAAAAACGCAAGAAAATACTGCAGGTTGTATTTCTGAAAATTAACGCATGCAGAAAAAAACCGCATGCGTTTGAAAACGCGACCAAACGTGTACAAAAAAAACGCATGCGTTTTCAATGTTAAATATAGGGAAAAAACGCATGCGTTTTTTTGTGCAAAAAACGCTGCAGACAAAAACGCAAGTGTGAAACCAGCGACGCTTTTTATAGCAAAAAAGTTTTTGCGTCTCCACATTTTGAGAGCTATAATTTTTCCACATTTTGCTCCACAGAGTCATGTGAGGTCTTGTTTTTTGCGGGACGAGTTGACGTTTTTATTGGTAACATTTTCGGACACGTGACCATTTTTGATCGCTTTTTATTCCGATTTTTGTGAGGCAGAATGACCAAAAACCAGCAATTCCTGAATTTCTTTTGGGAGAGGCGTTTATACCGTTCCGCGTTTGGTAAAATTGATAAGGCAGTTTTATTCTTCGGGTCAGTACGATTACAGCGATATCTCATTTATATCATTTTTTTATGTTTTGGCGCTTTTATACGATAAAAACTATTTTATAGAAAAAATAATTATTTTGGTATCGCTTTATTCTCAGGACTATAACTTTTTTATTTTTTTGCTGATGATGCTGTGTGGCGGCTTGTTTTTTGCAGGACAAGATGACGTTTTCAGTGGTACCATGGTTATTTATATATGTCTTTTTGATCGCGTGTTATTCCACTTTTTGTTCGGCGGTATGGTAATAAAGCGTTGTTTTTTGCCTCGTTTTTTTTTTTTTTTTCTTACGGTGTTTACTGAAGGGGTTAACTAGTGGGGCAGTTTTATAGGTGGGGTCGTTACGGACGCGGCGATACTAAACATGTGTACTTTTATTGTTTTTTTTTTATTTAGATAAAGAAATGTATTTATGGGAATAATATATTTTTTTTTTTTTCATTATTTTGGAATATTTTTTTTAATTTTTTTTTACACATTTGGAAAATTTTTTTTTTACTTTTTTACTTTGCCCCAGGGGGGGACAATACAGATCGGTGATCTGTCAGTTTGCATAGCACTCTGACAGATCACCGATCTGCGAGAGGTGCAGGCTGCTTCACAGTGCCTGCTCTGAGCAGGCGTCTGTGAAGCCACCTCCCTCCCTGCAGGACCCGGATCCGCGGCCATCTTGGATCCGGGTCTGGAGCAGGCAGGGAGGGAGGTAAGACCCTCGCAGCAACGCGATCACATCGCGTTGCTGCGGGGGGCTCAGGGAAGCCCGCAGGGAGCCACCTCCCTGCGCGATGCTTCCCTGCACCGCCGGCACATCGCGATCATGTTTGATCGCGGTGTGCCGGGGGTTAATGTGCCGGGAGCGGTCCGTGACCGCTCCTGGCACATAGTGCCGGATGTCAGCTGCGATATGCAGCCGACACCCGGCCGCGATCGGCCGCGCTCCCCCCGTGAGCGCGGCCGATCGGCTATGACGTACTATCCCGTCGGCGGTCATGGGGGCCCACCCCACCTCGACGGGATAGTACGTCGGATGTCAGGAAGGGGTTAACACCTTTACCCTGGAAGGTGGTTTGCGCATTAATGACCAGGCCAATTTTTACAATTCTGACCACTGTCCCTTTATGAGGTAATAACTCTTGAATGCTCCAACAGATCCCAGTGATTCTGAGAAGTTTTTTTCGTGACATATTATACCTCATGATAGTTGTAAAATTTCTTAGTCATGACTTGCATTTATTTGTGAAAAAAATGGAAATTTGCGAAAATTTCGCAATTTTCCAACTTTGAATTTTCATGCCCTTAAATCACAGAGATATGTCACACAAAATACTTAATAAGTACTGTACATTTCCCACATGTCTACTTAGCATCAGCACAATTTTGGAACCAAATTTCTTTTTTGTTAGGAAGTTATAAGGGTTAAAAGTTGATCAGTAATTTCTCACATCACATTTGAAGTCCCTTTGATATGATATGATCATGATCATGATATGATATGATAGAGAATACGCAAAAGTGAAACCATTCTAAAAACTGCACCCCTCAAGATGCTCAATACCACAATCAAGATGTTTACTAACCTTTCAGGTGCTTCACAGGAATTTTTGGAATGTGGAAAAAAAATGAATATTAAACTTTTTTCACAAAAAAAATTACTTCAGATCCATTTTTTTTATTTTGACAAGGGTAACAGGAAAAAATGGCCCCCAAAATGTGTTGTGTAATTTCTCCTGAGCATGCTGATACACCATGTGAGGGAGAAAACTACTGTGTGGATGCATGGCAGAGCTCAGAGGTGAAAGAGCGCCATTTGACTTTTTGAATGCAAAATTTGCTGGAACAATTGGCGGTCGCCATGTCGCATTTGGAGAGCCACTAATGTGCCTAAACAATGAAAATCCCCCAAGAGTGACAACATTTTGGAAACTAGACCCCTCAGACAACTGATCTAGAAGTGTGGTAAGCACATTGAATTCTCAGGTGCGTCACAGAAGTTTATAACATTGAGCCGTAAAAATTAACAAATAAAATTTTTTCCCCACAAATATGTTTTTAGCTAAAATATTGCATTTTCATAAGGGTAACAGGTGAAATTGCAACCTACAAATTTTTGTGCAATTTCTCCTGAGTATGCCGATACCCAATATTAGGGAGAAAACTACTGTTTGGGCACACGGCAGGGTTCGAAAGAGAAGGAGCGTGATTTGACTTTTTGAATGTAAAATTTCCTGGAATCATTAGCGGTCGTCATGTCCCATTTGGAGAGCACCTGATGTGCAAACCCCCACAAGTGACCCCATTTTGGAGATTAGACCCCTCAAGGAATGTTCTTAGATGTGTGGAGAGCATCTTGAACCCCCAGGTGCTTCACAGAAGTTTATAACGTTGAGCCGTGAAGCCCCACAAAAATGTTATTTTGGCCCCAAATTTTGCATTTTCATAAGAGTAACAGGAGGAATTGCACCATACAGTTTGTTGTGCAATTTCTCCTGAGTACACCGATACCCCATTTGTGGAGAAATACTACTTTTGAAGCACAATGACAAAGCTCAGAAGGGAAGAGGTGCCATATTTGAGTTCAAATTTTGCTGGAATGGTTTGAGGATGCCATGTCACATTGGCTGAGCCCCCGAGGTGCCAGAACAACAGAAACCCCCTGTATGTGAACTCATTTTACAAACAACACTCCCCAATGAATTGATCTAGGGGTGCAGTGATCATATTGACACCACATGTGCCTCACAGAATTTAATACCACTGAGCGGTGAAGAAAGAATAAATTACATTTTTACCACTAAAATGTTGTTTAGCCCCAAGTTTAAAATTTTTCTAAGGGCTAATAGAATTTTTTTTGCAACAAACTGAGGTGCATTTTTGCCTCAGTGCGCCAATACCCTACTTGTAATCAGAAAATATTTTTCATTCACAGTGCAAAGCTCAGAAGCCAAGGAGCACCAGATTTTAATGTTATGGTTTGCAGGTGCCATGACCTAGGGAGAGCCCATGAGGTGCCAGAACAGCAGAACTCTCTATAAGTGACCCCGTTTTACAAACTACACCTCTTAATGAATTCATTTAGTGGCACAGTGCTCATATTGACACCACGGTGCGTCACAGAATTTTATACCATTGGGCAGTGAAGACAAAATAACTACATTTTTACCACCAAAATTTTGTTTTAGTCACATGTTTTACATTTTCACTCAAGAAGTGGGTAAAAATTGCATCAAATTTTGTCCCACAATTTCTACTGAATGTGACAATACCCTATACTCTCATCCCTTCAGAAATGCCAACCGTGGATGTAATATTTGGTTTAGGTACACTGTGAGGCTCGAAAGGGAGAGGGGAAGAGAGGGGAGAATTTGCTGAATTTCTTTTGGTGCTTGAGGAGTCGTTTCGCTTTTCCAGTCTTTGTACTATCAGTAACATGGAAGCCCCTTATATTTAAGGTAACATAACAGACCTGAGTGGGGACTTGCTTTTTCTGTGGATTGAGTTGAAACTTTTATTGGGAACATTTTACATAACGTTTAAATCTAAATCTCTGATGGGATTCAGATGAAACCCCCAAGGGATCCTTTCACTATAATGAAGCAGCAGAGTTACTCTGGACTCCGGCTGGCTTCTGATCAGCGGTGTCCTTTTCAGAAGTGCACAAAACTGTGGCTGAAGGCACTTTTTATGCAATTGTAAAAAAACGACCGTCGGATCACAGGTCAGGCGGCATCCACAGTGCCTCCATCATCCTCATTATAGGGAATCTTACGCCATCTGAATAACGTATTTCAGAAATTTACACAGAAGCCCCCGGGTAAGCACTCAGCGCAGAGTACAGGATAAATGTGCGCTGAACCTTACTGCAATCTTTGGGAGGCAGAATGAAAAATTCAACAGCAGGTGAAGAATTGGTTTTATTTATTTTTTACGCCGTTCCTAGTGCGGTATAAGAAACTGAATAAGAAATCCTCAAACTTATGGTCTAAAAGGAAATACCAGGACTATAAATATTTAAATAAAATCACTTTTATTAAACAGAAATGATAAAAGGTAGTACTACATCAAAAACATGTGCCCATACTCGGAATATAAAATAAAAAATACAACAAAGTATAATTATATTAATGTCCAACTCATATAAACACAGTACATGATAGCCTCCAGATTGCAGCTGGGCACATATCCTCTGGATTACAGTCACTAAACACACCAGTCCACCTCCTGAGACAAGTTACAATGGGCGACTGCATCCAGTCACTAAACCCGCCAGTCCTCCTTCGGGCACAGGACAGTCTACCTCCGGTTCACTGCTGGGCACAAGAAAGTCCACCTTTGAGACCAGTTACCATGGGTGACTGCACCGCTGTGTACGCTGTGGGTGCCAGGTGTCTCAGCTCCCCTGACTATTTGGCTCTGCTGGCCTGTGTTGCCTCACACAGGTGGAGCAGTGCAGAGCCGACTGCTCTATACTCCTCCAAACACCAGACTGACACTAACACACCCAAACCATATACTGCAGGGTTTTTAACTAGCAACCTGTGGCCTTGGGCCACATGGAAAACTTTGGCCGGGAATAAAACAGACTGCACCACTACCATACTGTAGTCTGCTTCAACCACAAAAACCCAAAGCAAGTTTTCCCTAAATCTGCCTTGGACAACCAGCATGTCGAAGACCTATACTCACTTTAGTCTGCATTGCAACCACAGGTACGCCTGTGACTGTAATGCCCTGTCATGACCTCAATACGCCTCCGTGTGCATCCTGGGCGGGAACAAACAGTGACCCTCACATGTAACACCAGTCACTGCCTCACAATAGGTATTGCTGTATTCAGTTTGTGCTGACTCTAGTGCGATATAAGTAATTAGGAGTTTTAATCTTTGGGTCGGTGTGATTACTGCAATACCAGATTTATATCAGGTTTTTATGTTTGGTTGCTGTCACACACAAACAGACACTTTTTATTGCAAAAAATAGTTTTTGCATCACCATATTTTGAGAGCTATAATTTTGCCATATTTTGGCCCATATTTAGTCATGTGTGGGCTTGTTTTTTTGCGGTATGAGATTACGTTTTTTTGGTACCATTTTCAGCGACATGACATTTCTTGATCACCCTATATTCCAATTTTTGGGAGGCAGAAAGAACAAAAAACAGCAATTCAGGAGGTTTTTTTGGGTGGGGGTTATGCCGTTCCATGTGTGGTAAAATTTATAGGCAGTTCTATTCCTTGGGTTAGTATGATTACAATGATATATCTTTTTTTATGTTTTGTCGCTTTTACACAATAAAAACTGTTTTATAGACAAAATAATTACTTTTGCATCGCTTTATTCTGAGAGCTATAACTTTTTTATTTTTCAGCTGATGGAGCTGTATGGTGGCTTAACGTTTGCGGGACAAGATTCCGTTTTCAGCTGTGCCATTTTTTTTATATTCGTCTTTTTGATCGTGTTTCATTCCACTTTTTGTTCGGCGGTATGATGATAAAGCATTGTTTTTTGTCTTTTTTAGTGTTAACTAAAGGGGCTAAGAGTGGAACAGTTTTATTGGTTGGGTCATTGCAGACGCAACGATATCAAATATGTGTACTTTTATTGTTGATTTTTTTCGTTCAAATATTTATTTATAGATACAATATCTTTTGATTTTTTTATTATTATCTTTGATTTAAAAAAATATATATTTTTACGATTATTTAAACTTTTTTTTACTTTTTTACTTTGTACCATTATGGGGCTATCATTTTCTGCAGGCTGATCGCTTCTACAGCACGGGGATGCAGCAACATTCCCATGCTGTATAAACTGTCAGCTCTGCACTATAAGGGAAAGTAGCTGATCATGCACTGCGCATGATCAACAAGTTTCCTAGTTCTGGTGACCCGGATGTTGTCATGACGACATGGGGTCACCATGGCAACGATCGGGACCTCTGTCACTCCACGGGGTCTCCGATCCAAAGGCAGAGAGGCTGTCAGCCCTCTGTCGGCTTCTGGAATGCTGTGATGACCGCTCCTGGCACTAAGTGCCGGGTTTCAGCTGTCAGAATCAGCTGAAACCCGGCGGCGATCGTCCGTACACCACCTGTGTGCGCGGGCGATCGAAATGATGTAATAATCCGTTCCTGGTAAAATTGGCCCATGGTACATGGACGGATTATTACGTCTGATGTCAGAAAGGGGTTAAATATGAGACACATACAAAGTCCAAACATATAGTGTATGTATGCTTCATTTTCCAGATGTCCTATAGATAAAATAGTCGGCTGACACGACAATATTCTTACAACATTCATATGCATGTTTTCCGCTAATATGGCATACCCAGGTAAATCATCATTGCTAATGCTGCAATTTTGTCTGTGACCTTCTTCTCTTTATTTATTGCAAGTGGGGCAAAGCTAGGGAGAACAACCTGGGCAAGTGCACTGGGGACTGATGCCACGGGGCACTCCAATATGTAATTTTGCATTGGAAATAGAATTTTTATATAACCTGAGGCAGTGTCAGACTGGTGTGCCAAGGGCACACCAGTAACATCAACTGCGGGGCTCAACTGTTCAGCTACAAGCTACAAGCATGTGGATGCATGTGAAATATATCACTGCACTCGGATGCCATACAAGAGCAGTTCGATGTATACGCAATACAGTAATGAAGCAGTGACCCAAGATAGTCCAGCTCAAATGTCTGTATTTTGACAACTTACAAAAATAATCTTAAACGTTATCTTCCGGTTCACAGCTGGAATTGTCCATAACAGTCCGTATCAATTGTTGCTGTGGGCAACTGAACCACCATGTAACTCGTGGGTGCGACAATGGCTTTGCTCCCTCTGGCTCTGACCTTTGTTCAGTCTCACAAAGACCTGACATACACAGATCTTCTGCTCTGTGCTTGCAAAATCAAATAATGACACACCCAAAACTTAACTGAAAGTTTAAATGGGAATCGTGGACATGAACGACTCTCAAGACCCGGAAAGCAAGAAGAGATCCATCCTACTATCTTCTTCAGATCTCTCCAAAAATAAAAACCCATGTCAGGTTTTCCTAAATCTGCTTTGGCCAAATATCTAGACCCAGTCCACACTCACTTTTATTTTGCACTGTAGCCACAGCTGTGGCTGTAATTATGCTCTTCAGCGGGTTCAGTATGTTTCTATGCAAATCCTGAGGGACACGTAATGACCCTCGTATATGAACCGCCTTACTGCCTCACAGTGAACAGAGACAATGGAGAAGATGGAGAAATTAAATTTTCTGTGTTCTCGGCAGTAGGGCTGAGCGACTTTTATTTTTATAGGATCGAGTCGGGTTTCACGAAACCCGACTTTCTCAAAAATCGGGTCGAGTGAAATCGGCCGATCCTATAAAAAAGTCGGGGTCGGGGTCGGCCGAAACACGAAACCCAATGCAGCGCAATAGGATACTATGGTTCCCAGGGTCTGAAGGAGAGGAAATTCAGTTGTCACTTGGCACTCTGTCCTCAGCCGTCACTATTTCTACTGGTGTGGCGTCCCCTCCTTGCACCAGCACGCGTCCAGTAACATTATCCGTGCCTTATCAATGCACTTACTGGGATTGTCCACTTAACGATTGACGCGTGGACAAGCGTTTGTGGCTAGGGATGCTACATTTTCCTGATGGCACGCTCGGTGAACTTTGTGGAAGCTGGGACCCAGTCCCACCCTGGCACGACACATATGCTGTAAGCGCCGAGGATTGCTGGCCCTGTTTCTATCAGGTGCCCCCCACCTCCAAAATGAGTTCCTGCACCCCCTCCTGCACCTTCTTAGCCTCCATCTCCAATGTATTTATTTCATTCACATCAGCAGGAAGAAGGAAGCTCTGTAACACTGCCTCAGTGAAGCGGCAATAGGCTCTACTGAAGCTAATTTGCCAAGAAGATCTCACTGCAGAGTTATTGAAAGGAATAATAGACAGATTTGTCAGATTTGTGGGTCTCGCTGCTGAACCTCCAACCAACCATGGTCATGTGTGATAATGGCTGTAACCTGGTGGTGGCTGTGAAGCTTGGTGAGCTCACACACGTACCATGCTTGGCCCACGTTCTCAACTCAATGGTTCAGCAGTTTATGAAAACCTACCCACATTTGGTAGTGCTTCTGTTCAAGGTAGGCCGTGTCAGTGACAATTTCCGCAAATTTCACCAACAGCTGCCGTCGCTCTGGTAGTGCTGCAGTTGTGCATACAAGTGCCAGCTCTTCAACTGGTGTGCGACATGACCAAGTGTTGTAACTCCACACTGCACATGCTGACAAGGCTTTGTGAGCAGCAGAGGCCAGTTGTTGAACGCCAGCTCCAACATAACAACTGAAGAGTGGGCATGAATGTCTGACATTTGTGCTGTTCTGCTGTTCCCTAAGACACTGAGGACTCCACAAAGATGATGAGTGGGGATGACACCATAATGGCACAGAACTCAAATGGTCTTTGGCACTCCCATTAGAATTAATGGATTGACCACTGTTTCACTCACAGGGGACTCTTCAAAGCCCTAATACTCTGGATCAGTGGGGATCACAGTGGTCAAACTCTCGCCGATCATAATGTTATCCCATGTCTAATAAATCCCAACATAGATTATTTTGAGCAACTCACTGAAGTGTATGGAAAATATGATGATAATACAAAACTATTGATGGGGAACTATGCATAAAATAGCACAAGGATGGACATATAGCCAGTGCAGTACAACTGCACTGGAGACCAGAGGTGGAGGGGGGTCCTTGCAGGGCCCTAATAATTAGGGCAATCTGGCCTTGGAGCCTGAGGGAGTGGGAGAGGAGGGGGTAAGGTGCATAGGACACTTTTTAATGAATTGAAAAGTGGGAGAAGATGCTATCAGGGACTTGGAAGGAATTGGGTGGTGGCAAAAGGTGTTAAGTACCTGACAATGTCTTGTCCCACTCCTAATTCATTACAATGCTATCAAGGACTTAAGGTACCGTCACATTTAGCGACGCTGCAGCGATCTAGACAACGATGCCGATCGCTGCAGCGTCGCTGTGTGGTCGCTGGAGAGCTGTCACACAGACAGCTCTCCAGCGACCAACGATGCCGAAGTCCCCGGGTAACCAGGGTAAATATCGGGTTACTAAGCGCAGGGCCACGCTTAGTAACCCGATGTTTACCCTGGTTACCAGTGTAAATGTAAAAAAAACCAAACACTACATACTTACATTCCGATGTCTGTCGCATCCCCCGGCGTTCTGCTTCCCTGCACTGTAAGCGCCGGATGTAAAGCAGAGCGGTGACGTCACCGCTGTGCCTTGCTTTATGGCCAGTCGGCGCTGACACAGTGCAGGGAAGCAGAACGCCGGGGGACGCGACAGACATCGGAATGTAAGTATGTAGTGTTTGGTTTTTTTTACATTTACACTGGTAACCAGGGTAAACATCAGGTTACTAAGCGTGGCTCTGCGCTTAGTAACCCGATGTTTACCCTGGTTACCAGTGAAGACATCGCTGAATCCACGTCACACACGCCGATTCAACGATGTCTGCGGGAGATCCAGCGACGAAATAAGGTGCTGGCCTTCTAGCTCCGACCAACGATGTCACAGCAGGATCCTGATCGCTGCTGCGTGTCAAACACAACGATATCGCTATCCAGGACGCTGCAACGTCACGGATCGCTAGCGATATCGTTGTTAAGTTGTTCAGTGTGATGGTACCTTTATAGTGAATGGGGAGGACACAGGACAGGGACTTAGGCTATGTGCACACATTCAGGATTTGCAGCAGTAAATTCTGCAGCATATCCTAATGTGTTGGCAGGAAGAACGCTGCATAAAATAATTTTTTTTGCAACGTTATTGACATGCTCTTGTTGCATATTTTCCCCCACTCATTAGTATGGTTGAAATACAATTCAAGAATTGATATACTGGAGATTTTGATCTTCTGCAAATCGGCAAGGAAAAAAATAAGCAACGTGTGCATGAGACTTCAGGGATCTCATTCACTTTGCTTGTACTGTAAACCTTTGGACATATTCTGTAAGAAAAAGGTAGTGTGTTCATATAGCCTTAAAGTTAATTGGGGAGAGTCACAGAGACTGAATAATTTAAATTTATTGGGTGGCAGAGAATATAGCCACTCGGGGGGCCCAGTGCTGCTTATCACTTTATATTTTGATTGGTGCATGGCTACTAGCATAATAATGGTGGGAGTAAATATCTGTAGTCGGGGGCACAGTGCGAGGGTGACACATGTACTGTATGTATACAATAAATGTGACCATGTTATTTTCAGGGCTGCAATAGTAGAAAATGGCTGTAATCAAACGAGACGCCAGCGATAAGTACCTGGATGCAAATATTATTCTGTATCTGTTCTTTATGACTTGGAGTGATAATGTTATTTGTAAGATCCTTTAGGCTGCATTCTCAAATTTGTGTGAAATGTCCATGTGCTGCCAGATTTTTTTTATTGGATGGCACATGGACTCTTATCGGTGAGGGTCATAGAACGTCCTGTTCTGATCCAACACTGCACACAGATACAGGAATTTAGCCTTATTTTGTACAGCACAGTCCCTTAGTATATAGTGTGCTCACTTATATGTATAGTGCCTTAGTTACATAGTTACATAGTTTCCTCTTTTATTACGTATAACACCATCCCTCATTACATACCATCGTCTCTAGTTATATATGATGCCGTCCCTTATTTTATAGCTTACTCTGCTTCTGTGTACAATGCTGTCCCTTACATTGTGTATTCTTGTTGTTTTTGTAATTCACAGAGCTGTCTTTTATTACATAGTACTCCCTTGTTAGATATAAAATAGCTGCTGATGAAGTAGTCAGTGGCCAGAAGATCAGCCTTCTCCATTAGAAAAGAAGCTTTCCAATGATCCATCAGCTATAATTGCATTACATATCAAACAAACGAGGACGGTATGTAATAAAGAACAGAGCACTATAAATAATACGATATGTAAGGGATGGTGCTGTACATAGCAAAAGAAGGCACTGTGTAATAAGGGATGTGTGATGCAGTGACCCCTGTTACAGGTAGGGGGCGCTGCATGGTCTTCCCAGAATACGCATGGAGGCGTATTGAGGCCATAGGAATGCATGGCAGTCACAGGCATAACTATGGTGATGAGACAAAGGCCGGCATTATTGTGAATGGCCGGTATGTGTGTCGCACAGGAAATGCTCTGCGCTGTCAGCCTGAAGTAAGGTTGTTCTTGGACCTGTAGACCTATAAGTAATTGTGTTGTTTTAGACAGAGGCTGGCAGGGATAGTTCTGAGAGCTGTGTGGGTTGAACTAGCCACACACACACACACACCACCCATCTATGGTAGTGGTTACAGCTTGTTAATGTGACCAGGGTGTGGGTCACAGGTTCCTATGCATGGTTCCTTTGTATGGACCTGAATGGGCACACGCCCACAGAAGCAGGACGTCCTGACACCACAACAATAGGAGCCCTTAAAGGGACCACACTTCTTATTTTGCACACTATCTAGAAAACGCAGTTTGAGAAAGACCCGAGGCAGGGTCGAAACGTTACTACTCCGTTTATACTCCCTGCTGTGTGTGTATATATATATATATATATATATATATCTATATATATAATTGTCTAAGGGTTTTTCCGTCTGTCTGTCTGTCTGTCTGTCTTTCTGTCTGTCTGTCTGTCTGTCTGTCTTTCTGTCTGTCTGTCTGTCTGTCTGTCTGTCCTGGAAATCCCGCGTCTCTGATTGGTCGAGGCCGCCAGGCCTCGACCAATCAGAGACGGGCACAGCATGGCGACGATGATGTCATAATGGAAATCAATCGACCAATCAGCGACGGGCACAGTATCGACGTAGATGTCATAATGGTTGCCATGGCGACGATGATGTCATAAAGGTTGCCTCGACCAATCAGCGACGGGCACAGTCTGCCACGAATTCTGAAATCATCATTGTTCATATACTACGGGGACATGCATATTCTAGAATACCCGATGCGTTAGAATCGGGCCACAATCTAGTATATATATATATATATAAAAAATTTGTCTCAACACATGTGAATAAATACATCACATTTTTGCAAAGATATACCATAAGAGTGCGGCTGATTTTTCTACATGGGAGGTAGTAATGTGGAGAATGCGCCCCCTAGAGTTGACAGTCCTAAGGTAGGCATGACCAAGGAAAATGGTGGACGGGCCCAACTTAGTGACACGACGGTGGCAGTAACACCTCCCAAAACTGATGGGTCAGACATAGGGGTGACCAGAAGAAAAATTACTGACCTGAGGTCCCCTGACATGTGCCAAAATCTGACTGATAGTGGTCTGGTAGATAAAACAAGTGGAGCTGACACCCAGATAGAGAGTGACTTGGGGGTTCACCATGCTGTGGGATGTGACACAGACTCCAGGGGTGACTGTGACACTGAGGAAGTAAGGGGTACAGTAAAGAACAGCCCCACAAGAAGGGTAAGTCCTCCCGGGGCAAGAGACATAAAGGGCGCAAAGAAGTTGGACCAGTTGTACCTGGTGAGGAAAGGAATAAAGGAAAACAGTGTCTTGTGCTTTTGTTCAAGATGTGAATTCTCTTCCAGACTGTACAAGGAAGATAGATGTATTCATGTTACCTCTAGCAACCGCTAAGTTGGAGTTGGATGACTGGCCAGTTGATGGCGCTGTAGGAGAAGAAATCCTGGAGAGCGCTGGTGGAGTGACAATCCACGGAGGTAATGAGGAACTGACCTGTTGTAGACCCACGTCTGTGGTGACAGAGAGGGGTAAAATAGCAGAGTGTGGTGAAGGCTCCATAGTACCTGATGCTGAAGAGCTGGGGTACCCGGATACCCAAGAGAGGGCTGAAGATGCCATTGCTGAATCCCAGATGAAGACCGAGGGTGCAGAAGTGGAGGAAGCCACCAAAGAAGTAGGGCCTGAAGTAAATACATCCTCAAGTGATGAAAGCTCAACCAATCCAGAGGATGGAGAAAGTGAGCTAAGGAGGGTCAAGGGGACAGTAGAAACCCAATTGAAGCAAGAGAAGCTTCGGAGACAGGCTGCTGAGTGCTGTGTGGGTGCCTTAGAGAAAGAGGTGGCGGAGCTCAGAGGTCACCTGGTGGAAAGCCAGTTGATGAATTTAACAGCCTTGAAGAAGATGGGATGGCAGGTGTCTATCCTAACCAAACATCTGGAAGCAGGTGACATTCAGAGGAAGATGGCCCTGAGATGTGAACAAGATGAGTGTCTAATGAGAGCAGGAGAGAAAGAGACTTCTCTGTTTAAATGCTTGATAGATGTACCTGAAGACCTGAGAGAGGCATGTGCCAGGGAGTCTATGCATGGAGAGTTCAAGAAGGCTGTATGGGCATGTAAGGTGAACTGGACCCCAGAAACTAGACAGTTAGTGATACTGTCCATGACTGATATCACAGCGAAGAGAGTAACTACACTGAGTGACATGCACTTGAGATATGTGCGCACAAAGTGGATGGTCCAATTGAGGAATGAAGACGCTGCTAGGTGGCTGGAGCATCTGAGAAAAGCTTGGAGTCTTCAGGAAGGTGTAATACAGGTGCCTGTCTCTATGGGGAAGAAAGTCATTAGAAGGAATGGTCAAGCCATGCAAGATAGGTGGATAAGACTGGAGTAGTGAAGTTGAGAATACCAGGGGTCCATGAAGACCAGTTACCCTGTGAAAAGGGTATGGTCCCCTTCTTCGTTGTGGGAACAGAGGAGAGTCTTGGAAATGTACAGACTCTGCTGGAGTACCATTTGGCGTATCTAAGGGAGATAGCGCAGTTAAGGCTTGAAAAACGGCGCCTTACAGGACTACTGCACCTAATTGATGGAAGATGGTGGCCGCCTTCAACCCAAGGAAAAGGGAACAGAAGGGGCCCTACAAATAATGGAATGGCTGACAGACAAAGATGCTCAGCAAGACAAAGAGGCCAAGAATCTGCAAGTGGCAGTTCTATTCCCAGTACGAGACAGAGACCTGGACAATAGCCCCTGTCAAGTGTTAGACGGGTCAGACTCAGACTCAGACCCAGACCAGACAGCTGGCTCAACTGTAAGTGGATCTCATGACTGCATCAATCATGGGTGGTGGCCAAGGAGAGAAAGGTCGGGAAAAGGGACGTACTGAAAAAATGTGGTGACTAAAGGTCTGATGACACAGACAGACTCTAACTTAAGGGCCAAAGCTCAAGGCCTACATGTTGACCGCTGGGGGCAGGAAAAACCTAACAAGGGTGTGATGATGAGGGATGCTCAAAACCAACTGAGACAGTCCTCTCGACTGGTAGGGTAAGGTGAATTGGGTACCCAATCTCGAGACCCCTGGTATGTGACAAATGTTCAACCCCACAGTTTTGAATGGGGGGATATGTGATGCAGTGACCCCTGTTATAGGTAGGGGGCACTCCATGGTCTTCCCAGAATATGCATGGAGGCGTATTGAGGCCATAGGAATGCATGGCATTCACAGGCATAACTATGGTGATGAGACAAAGTCCGGCATTATTGTGAATGGCCGGTATGTGTGTCGCACAGGAAGATGCTCTGCGCTGTCAGCCTGAAGTAAGGTTGTTCTGGGACCTGTAGACCTATAAGTAATTGTGTTGTTTTAGACAGAGGCTGGCAGGGATAGTTCTGAGAGCTGGGTGGGTTGAACTAGCCACACACACACACACACACACCACCCATCTATGGTAGTGGTTACAGCTTGATAATGTGACCAGGGTGTGGGTCACAGGTTCCTATGCATGGTTCCTGTGTATGGACCTGAATGGATCTTGGCTGGAAGGTCCTGTGAGAGGAAAGGCCTGAGTGTTGGGAGGTCTAGAGTGTGGACCGGATCACTGAAGAGCACCTGGTGAGGCCGTGATCCTGAGTGATCTGTGTGCCAGGTCCTGGAAGGCCTCTGTGTTGAGAAGTCCTGGGAGTAAGACCGGATCCCTGAAGAGCACATGGGGAGGTATTGGACCTGGGGGCCTGTTTGTTGGATGGTCCCAGGTGGGGACGGACATCCTGAATATAGCGCATAGAGAGGCCGTGTGTGCAGAGTCCATGATGGCACTGCATTGGGGAAGCTACAGCCTGTCTGAGGATCTGGACTGACTAATATGTGCCTGCCAGGCAAGTTGGTGATCCCAGTTTGGCAGTTTCCCTGGAGGAGAGGGGACTGACAGGAGGTCAGCATGTGGAGCAGTAGATCCAGAAATGTAACACCCGGGGGCTATCATAACGGCAGAGACATATCTACCAGTGGAACAGACTGTTGGTGCTTGTTGTGTTCCACGGACATTGATGAACTGTTCGGCATACGGTCACCCATGGTAACTGGGTGAAGTGAGAAGTCCAGCATGTTTAGTGTCTGTGAGTTGAAGCCATATATGAAATGTATATAATGAACTGTTCATGTCCCGGTTTATGCTGCATAAAATAACCCGGATAAACTATTTAAGTGAAAAACCCTGCCTGTCTGAGTGTATCCCGTTGCCAAGCAAGTGTTCCCCAACACGTTAGTGAGTGCTATCTCACAGATGGTAATATGTACATAATAATGGAGACTATGTTAGATTTATATATATATATATATATATATATATATATATATATATATATATATATATATACAGTATATATGTGACTATATATATATATACAGTATATATATATATCTGTAGCTTTGTCACCATCAAAAGAGGGGGGCCCAGACACATTTTTTGCACAGGGGCCCATAGATGTCAGTATCTACCCCTGAATCAGCATATCTCCTGTGGTGCCTCTAAACCCCTAATAACCCCAAAATGACAAATCATATGAGTAATTGTAAATGCTATAAAATGTGTGCAGAAGCTCAAGACGTTGCACTTGTTGTCGGTTTAATTCTTAATAACAACAACACCAGAATGGAGACGGGCAGCATGCCAACATACTAATTAGACTTAGCACCCGGCTCCAGCTAACCTGAACAGCACATAGTTTATCAGCAAGAGAGGAGCCTTTTCACTGTAATAATCATTAAATTGGAATAAATCCTAAGAGACAAATGGAGCAATTTTAAAGCAAGCAATTCAGCATCTGTGAGTATTACATGCTTAGTATTGTTAATATTAAAGGGAAACTACATAGTATATCTGTCTAAGCCCATATACTGATCATTAAATTAGCTGACTTCAGGCTCAGTCTGGACCACCGGGACATTGGCAATCCCCCAGTGAGCCCCTGAAATGTGGCATAATGAGCACGGTCAGAGAGGTTGTAACAGGGCTTGGAAGTGTTGACGCTATTTACAGCTGGAAGTGCTTTCTCGGATGACAGATGATAGAAATCATTTTTCATTTCTTTAATTGCCATGCAAAGATATCCACAGAGGGGGTCATTATACAGACTGGAGGTCACAGAGGTTGGACATTATACTGTATGGAAGCCACAGGGTGGGACATTATACTATATGGAGGCCTTAATGGGGAACAGTACACTTGACGGGGCCCAACATGAGGGACATTATACTGTATAGGTGCCACAATGGAAGACACCATAGTGTACAGGGGTCATAGAGGGTAACATTAAAAGGTCAAGGGGCCAGAGAGGGGCCATTATACTGTATGGGAGTCACAGAGGGGACCATCATATTTTATGAGAACCTGCAAGGTGGATATTATTACTGTATTGAGGCCACAATGACTAAAGATCATTATACTGAATGGAGGCCTCAGAGGGAGACATTAAAGGACATCTGTCGGCAAGTTTTTGCTATCTAATCTGAGGACAGCATGAGGTAGGGGATGAGATAATCCCGTGAGCCCAACGTATTGTTACCCCTGTATAAATCACTTGTAAGGCCACATCTAGAATATGGGATCAACTTTTGGACTTCATGTGACGCCCCAGGGTCCTGGTCGTCACAGTGGCATTTCTTTCCTCACAGGGAGAGTGATATCACGCTTGGATGTGATGAAGGATATCTCTATCAGGTAATCAAAATGCACACAACATGTTCACACTACAGGCCAGAAGGGGGAGCTCTAAACCTGTTTAAGTTGAACTCCCCTATAAATACATTCTTATCTGGAGGGAAGGGAGTGATTTCAGGCAGACTGTCAGAGACAGAGGAAGAGAGCAGACCGACATAGAGTGTTAGAAGGTCTGAAGGGGTCCTGTAGTCTGAGGTACTACAGCCCCTGGAGAAAGAGAACAGAAAAGGAAAGAACATGATTCACTGAGTGTGAAGGAGAGCGAGGCACAGGAGAGTGACAACAGGGGAGGACAGCTGTGAATGAGCTACCTCCTTGTGAAGGGCATATGTGAAGGGCATATTAACCGGTAGCCGGAACACCGAGGTTGTGATGGACTCTAAGACAGACAGCAGAAACCGGCAGGCCAGCTGGATTACACATCAACTGTCCGCTCACATCACCTGTCCGCTCTAATACCCAGGAGGCACAATGACACATAGAGCCCGGGTCATGATAGAGATCCTGTAAAAAGGCCCGAGTCACCTGTCATACCGGTTTGTGTCCTAACCTATATGGGGACAGAGAAGAACTGTGAGGACCTTATCAGAAGCCATAGGCAGTAAGGGACTACAACACCACCGCGCTTTGAGGAAGGCTTTTAACTCCACCTGGTAAAGGGGACTCTGGATTCGCTTCCAAGCTGGCCGTACCTTGCCTGTCCTGTGATCTGGTGCCCTGGACTGTGGCTGCCTGAAGTCTTCAGTAAACCAGGTAAAGAGACTACAAACCTGTGTCCTCATTTTTTACTGCACCAGTCACCATCTTCCATCTACACACCGGGAGCCCTGGGGATATACTTCACCTGTGGGAAGGTATACCATCTAGCTGCCATAACATCACCCCAGAGGACCCCTTAAATCAGCCTCGGTCCCCACTGACCGAATACCACAGGTGGCGTCACGAATAGGGTTGAGCGACTTTTACTTTTTTAAGATCGAGTCGGGTTTCGCGAAACCCGACTTTCTCAAAAGTCGAGTCAAGTGAAATCGGCCGATTATCGCGAAAAGTCGGGGATCGACCGAAACATGAAACCCAATGCAAGTCAATGGGGAAGCATAGTCGGCAGTGAGTGGAGGCCAGGAAAACACCTACAGTGCCCATTTTAATGGAAAAAACATCCATTCTTGTTACTGAAGCTTGTCAATCTTAATTAACTTTATAATAATAGTTAGGCATTGGAAATTGGGGGTCATTTGGCTAAAGTTGTGGGGGGTAGGGCTGGTTCAAGTTTTTAGTGGGCCCAGGAAACGTTGACTACGTCACGGCGGTGGAGCAGGGAGAGGTAAGTATTTCAACTTTGCAAGTGCTGTGATTCTGAGCAAGCGGGGGGGCCCACTCGTTCGCATTGGCACTGGCACAGGGCCCCTCAAAGTACGGCGGTGTGTTTGCATGGCGGGGGCGCCTCCCAACAGCAGCGACACTTTTGCGTACTATGAGGGGCCCTGTGCCAGTGACATCGCCAACGGGTATGCCCCCCTACCTGATGAAGGAACCTGCACTTTCATCTGCACCTTCCTCTTTGTCCCCGTGTAAGGTGGTATAGTATGTGGGAAGGGGAACCTGACTTTCAGCAGGGTCAGATTCTGGCTGTGTAGCATGCAAGGGGAATGTAGTGGTCTGGGTCAATGTACCATCAGACTCATCTAGCACTGGCTGAGCAATGGGCAGGATGAGGAGGAAACACAGATATAGGCCCAAATAATAAAGTGGGCTAAATGCAGTTCAAAATTGGTAACAGGACTAACCAGGTGGCATTGCTTTGTTCAGTGGAGGACAACTGTAATGAGAGGCTGACACAGTGAGTAGGCCCAAATAAGTAAGTAGGCTAATTGCAGTTCAAAATTGGTAACAGTAGTAAACAGGCGGCACTGCTTTGTTCAGTGGAGGAGAACAGCAAGGAGCGGCAGACACCGTTAGTAGGCCCACCCAAACTAGTAGCCCAAATGCAGTTTAAAATTCTAAATACAGGCCGAAAGCCTGAAGATTGAAGCTCAGGAGAAAAGCACAGGAGAACACCAAGGCGTGGCAGACACCGATAGTAGGCCCCAACCAAACTAGTAGGCCAAATGCAGTTTACTATCTGATATAAGCCGAAAGCCTGAAGATTGAAGCTCAGCTTTGTTCAGTGGAGGAGACAAGCAAGGGGCAGCGGACACCGTTACTAGGGCCCAACCAAACGAGTAGGCCAAATGCAGTTTAATATTTAAAATGTAGGCCGAATGCCTGAAGATTGAAGCTCAGGAAAACCAACACAGGACAACAACAAGGTGCGGCAGACTCCGTTACTAGGCCCACCCAAACTAGTAGGCCAAATGCAGTTTAAAATTCTAAATACAGGCCGAAAGCCTGAAGATTGAAGCTCAAGAAAACCAAACAGGAGAAAACCCAGGAGCCGCAGACACCGTTACTAGGCCCACCCAAACTAGTAGCCCAAATGCAGTTTAACATTCTAAATACAGGCCGAAAGCCTTAAGATTGAAGCTCAGCTTTTTTCCGTGAAGGACAACACCAAGGTGCGGCAGACACCGTTACTAGGCCCAACCAAACTAGTAGGCCAAATGCAGTTTAAAATTTTAAATACAGGCCGAAAGCCTGAAGATTGAAGCTCAGCTTTTTCAGTGGAGGACAGCGGTATTGAGTGGCGCAGACAGACAAAGGTAGTATGTGTTAAATAAAAAAGTTGGCTCTATGCAGTTTTAAATTGTTTACAGGGGTACACAGGCAGCATTGGTGTGGTCAGCAGAGGACGATTGCAAGGAGGGACTGCAGACAGACTTCCTAGGCCTAAAATAAAAAAGCAGGCTCCATGCAGGTTTAAATAGGCTACAGGGGTACACAGGCACCATTGGTGTGGTCAGCGGAGGACGATTGCAAGGAGGGACCGCAGACAGACTTCCTAGGCCTAAAATAAAAAAGCAGGCTCTATGCAGTTTTAAATAGGCTACAGGGGTACACAGGCAGCATTGATGTGGTCAGCGGAGGACGATTGCAAGGAGGGACCGCAGACAGACTTCCTAGGCCTAAAATAAAAAAGCAGGCTCTATGCAGGTTTAAATAGGCTACAGGGGTACACAGGCAGCATTGGTGTGGTCAGCGGAGGCCGATTGCACCGAGGGGCAGACACAGTTATTAGGGCCAAAAAAGTAATAGGCAAAATGCAGTTAAAAATCGGTTTCAGGAGTACGCAGGCGGCCTAGCTTTGTTCAGTGGAGGACAACTGTAAGGAGTGTCTGACACAGTTAGTAGGCCAAAATTATAAAGTGAGGTTAATGTGTTGCCACCAAAAAATTTCACAAATAAACAGGTGGCATACCTAGGTACAGGGGTGGGCTCCTCTGCTGACTTGCAGACAGTGGTAGTTGGCGCGAAGTATTAACTGGTGTAACTGTAGGACAGGGCCCCTGAATATTTTAAATAGCATCAATCATGTCAAGAAATTGTTATTGGCAGTGCCATTGAAGGATTTAACAGCACAGACTAAACAGTGGTGGAGCATTGAGATGTAATTTTGCAAGTGGTAGAGCACTGTTTGAGTTGGGGGGGGGAACACTCTCTCGTGGGCGGCGGTACTGGCCCAGGGCCCCTCATGTTACGACGGTGTGTCTGACATTGGGTGAGCACCACCACCGCCAGAGACACTTCATTGTACTATGAGGGACCCTGTGCCAGTGCCGTCGCCCAAAAGTGGGCACACCCACCTGTTCAGCCAAACGGCACTCGCAAGGGGCCAAATCAGCCCATTTAGGGAGGTGTAAAAATGGCATATGGTGGACATACAGCAGCTGCAAATGGAGAAATTGGAGCAGTCAGTAAGACGAGACCAAAAGCAACACCTTTTTACAGGAAAGCTAGGTGTCAGCATGGAAAGGTGGGGCAAAATAATTAGAAATCCATGATTGGTTCATTTTAATGAAGGTTAGATCATCAACATTTTGGGTAGTCAGACGAGTCCTTTTTTCGGTCAGTATTGAACCAGCAGCACTGAATACTCTTTCTGATAGCACACTAGCAGCTGGGCAAGCAAGCTCCTGTAATGCATATTCTGCCAATTCAGGCCAGGTGTCTATTTTGGATGCCCAGTAATCAAATGGGAATGACGTGTGAGGGAGAACATCGATAAGGGAGGAAAAATAGTTAGTAACCATACAGGACAAATGTTGTCTCCTGTCACTTTGAATTGATGCTGCAGTACCTGTCGTGTCTGCGGTCATTGCGAAATCACTCCACAACCTGGTCATAAAACCCCTCTGTCCAACGCCACTTCTGATTTGTGCACCTCTAACACCTCTGCCATGTTGCCCCCTGCAGCTCGTGTGAGAACCATCACCGCCGCTGTGTGCTGGGAATGCCTGAACCAAGCGGTCTACAAGAGTTGCTTGTTTGGTAGCCAATATTTGCTCAAGGTTCTCATGTGGCATGATATTTTGCAATTTCCCTTTATAGCGTGGATCCAGGAGGTAGGCCAACCAGTAATCGTCATCGGTCATCATTTTGATAATGCGGGGGTCCCTTTTTAGGATCCGCAAGGCATAATGCACCATGTGGGCCAATGTTCCAGGTAACAAGTCACTGCTTGTGCTGGGTTGAGGAGCACTTTCTGGCAAATCAACATCACTTGTCTCCCTCAAAAACCCTGTACCTGAACTTGCAACGCCACCAGTTTCTATTGCCCCCTGAGAAGCTTCCTCCTCCCATAATTATTCATCCCCATCATCCTCCGCGTCCTCCTCCTCTTCGTCCGCCACCTCGTCCAGGAGACTTCCCTGAGCAGACAATGGCAGACTGTCATTAAGGCTTCCCTCGTCCTCGGCTGCAGATGCCTGCTCCTTTACGTGCGTCAAACTTTGCATCAGCAGACGCATTAGGGGGATGCTCATGCTTATGATGGCACCGTCTGCACTAACCAGGCGTGTGCATTCCTCAAAACACTGAAGGACTTGACACAGGTCTTGTAGCTTCGACCACTGCACACCTGACAACTCCATGTCTGCCATCCAACTGCCTGCCCGTGTATGTGTATCCTCCCACAAATATATAACAGCACGCCTCTGTTCGCACAGCCTCTGAAGCATGTGCAGTGTGGAGTTCCACCTTGTTGCAACGTCGATTATTAGGCGGTGCTGGGGAAGCTTCAAAGATCACTGATGGTTCTGCATACGGCTGGAGTGTACGGGCAAACGGCGGATGTGCAAGCAAAGTCTTCGCACCTTCAGGAGCAAGGCGGGAAACCCCGGATAACTTTTCAGGAAGCACTGCACCACCAGGTTCAAGGTGTGAGCCAGGCAAGGAATGTGTTTCAGTTGTGAAAGGGCTATAGCAGCCATAAATTTCCTTCCGTTATCACTGACTACCTTGCCTGCTTCAAGATGTACAGTGCCCAGCCATGACTGAGTTTCTTGCTGCAAGAACTCGGCCAGAACTTCCGCAGTGTGTCTGTTGTCTCCCAAACACTTCATTTCCAACACAGCCTGCTGACGCTTACCACAAGCTGTTCCATAATGGGACACCTCGTGTGCAACACTGTCAGCTGCGGATGGAGTGGTCGTGCGACTGCGGTCTGTGGACGAGCTCTCACTTCTGCTGGAGGACGAGGAGGAGGGGTGGTGAACGCCTACAGCCAACTGTTTCCTAGACCGTGGGCTAGGCAGAACTGTCCCACTGGGGCTGTCCCCTGTGGACCCTGCATTCACCACATTAACCCAGTGTGCCGTGATGGACACGTAACGTCCCTGGCCATGCCTACTGGTCCATGCATCTGTTGTCAGGTGCACCTTTCTACTGACAGATTGCCTGAGTGCATGGACAATGCGGTCTTTCACATGCTGGTGGAGGGCTGGGATGGCTTTCCTCGCAAAGAAGTGTCGACTGGGTAGGTCATAGCGTGGTACTGCGTAGACCATCAGGGCTTTGAAAGCTTCGCTTTCAACCAACCGGTAGGGCATCATCTCTAACGAGATTAGTCTAGCAATGTGGGCGTTCAAACCCTGTGTACACGGATGAGAGGCTGAGTACTTCCTTTTCCTAACGAGAGTCTTTTGTAGGGTGAGCTGGACTGGAGAGCTGCATATGGTGGAACTAGCGGGGGTGGTGGTGGACATGGCAGACTGAGAGAGGTTGGTGATGGTATTCTTGCTGTTGGCCTACATACAGTGTTTCCTACCAAGAACCTGGTGATTCCCTGACTGCTTTGGCCTTGGGACGATACCTCCACATCTGCTGCAGGTGGTGTCGTAAACGGTGGGCTTACAGTGAGGGAAGGAATGTTGTGTTGCTGACTAGCTGCATTGTGAGCGGGTGCAACAATGTTACGGGACGTTTGGTAGTTAGTCCAGGCTTGCAAGTGCATGGCGGTTAAATGTCTACGCATGCAAGTTGTATTTAAATTTTTGACATTCTGACCTCTGCTAAAGGACCTTGAGCATTTATTACAGATCACTTTGCACTGATCATTCGGATCTTGGTTAAAAAAGTGCCAGACTGCACTCTTCCTACTATCGAATACCTTTTCAGGCATTGCACACTGTGCTACTGTAACCGGATGGCCACGCTGTCCTACGACTGTTTTTGGTTTTTGACACACGTTTTTGGCCAGATACGGGCCAGCCAGATGAAAGCTGTTGCGATGTTGATGCCTGCTGCGACTCCTCCTCCTCCGCTTCAGAGCTACTGCCAGCGGCACCCTGTTCCCCCAATGGCTGCCAATCGGGGTCAACAACCTGGTCATCTATCACCTCCTCTTCTATGTCCTGTGCACCTTCCTCTGTGTCACCGTGTAAGCCGGTGCTATAGCGTTCGGGACGGGGCACCATAGTCTCATCAGGGTCAGATTCTGGCTCAGTACACTGCGAGGGCAATGTTGTGATCTGAGTCAATGGAACAGCATAATAATCTAGCTCTGGCTGTGCATCTGTGCACTCCATGTCCGATTCATCTTGTAATGGGCATGGCCTGTTAACAATTTCCCTTTCTAACCCAGGCACGGTATGTGTAAAGAGCTCCATGGAGTAACCTGTTGTGTCGCCTGACGCATCCTTCACTGTTGTTCTGGGTGAAGGACACAAGGAAGCGACTTGTTCCTGACCGGGAGCATCCACTGACGACGCGCTGCTTTTAAATTTTGCACTTTCCAAAGAGGAGGCGAAAGAGCTAGAGGCAGAGTCAGCAAGGAAAGCCAAAACTTTTTCCTGCTGCTCCAGCTTTAAAAGCAGTTTTCCTACTCCCAGAAAAGGGAGCGTTCAAGGCCTTGTGTAGCCAGACGATGACGCTGGCTCAACAACTCGAGACTTAGGTGCTATTTTGCTTTTCCCACGACCACCTGATGCTCCACCACCACTACCATCATTACCAGCTGGCAATGACCGCCCACGGCCACGACCTCTTCCACCAGACTTCCTCATTCTTGGAAAAATGTAACCAAACTAACAACCGTTATATAGTAATGTAAAACCAGGTAGAAGGTGTACGTAAACTTGTTGTGAATTTAAATCTCCCTTTATAGGTGTGGGAGACTGTTTGAAAAATCTGGCCCACTGTATTACACTACACAGTTTGGGTCAGAAAGTGGCTGACAGATATGCCACAAACAGGACTGACGCAGATGCACTTAGTGGCAATAGAAATTTCCCTTTATAGGTGTGGGAGACTGCTGGGAAAATCAGGCCCACTGTATTACACTACACAGTTTCAGTGTCAGAAAGTGGCTGACAGATATGCCACAAACAGGACTGACGCAGATGCACTTAGTGGCAATAGAAATTTCCCTTTATAGGTGTGGGAGACTGCTGGGAAAATCAGGCCCACTGTATTACACTACACAGTTTCAGTGTCAGAAAGTGGCTGACAGATATGCCACAAACAGGACTGACGCAGATGCCCTTAGTGGCAATAGAAATTTCCCTTTATAGGTGTGGGAGACTGCTGGGAAAATCAGGTCCACTGTATTACACTACACAGTTTCAGTGTCAGACAGTGGCTAGCAGATATATATATAAAAAAGGGACTGTACTACAATAACAATCTCCCTACAATGATCTCAGGACAAGTATGGCAGCCAGCAGTAAAAAGGACTGCTGCACACAAAAGTGTGGACAAACAAAGAAACAAGAGAACTGTGCAGAAAGAAGCAACAGGATTTTTGCTTTGAAAAAAGCAGTTGGTTTGCACAGCAGCGTACAAACAGCAATGCAGCTATCAGGGAGCCTTATAAGCTACCGAGCTCATGCACAGAAATCTAGCCTCCACTGTCCCTGCAAAGAAAAGGTGGTGTTGGACAGTGGAAATCGCTACAGCACAAGCGGTTGGGGGTTTATATTTCCTCCCTAACAATATCCCTGCTTCTGACGAAGCTGCAGCAACCTGTCCCTATGCTACGATCGGCAGAAGTAAGATGGCGGTCGGCGTGCACGCCCCTTTATAGCCCCTGTGACGCCGCTGAAAGCAAGCCAATCACTGTAATGCCCTTCTCTAAGATGGTGGGGACCGATACCTATTTCATCATGCTGCCCACACTCTGCGTCCACCTTCATTGGCTGAGAAATGGCGCTGAATGCGTCATATGAAACGCGACTTTGGCGCGAAGATCGCCGACCGTATGGCCGATCCCACACTGGGATCTTCTCGGGTTTCACGAAACCCGACTTTGCCGAAAGTCGGCGATTTATGAAATTGACCGATCCGTTTCTCTCAACCCTACCCTATTTTAATAGCCAGTAAAGGCTACGCAGACAGCTGGGGGCTGATATTCATAGCCTAGAGAGGGGCCATGGGTATTACCCCCTTCCCAGGCTACAAATATTGGCCCCCGGCCATTGGCTTTCCCCCTCTGGCACAGAAAATTGCGCGGGAGCCCACGCCATTTTTTTTCCTTTTTTTAACTGAAACATATTGTTCATTAACCCCTTTTTGTCAGCTGATCAGCTGAATAGTACGTCAGCTGGCAGTATCCCCCGCTTTGAGGTGGGCTTCGGCGGTGAGCCCACTTCAAAGCCGCAACATGTCAGCTGTTTTCAATACAACAAAAAATTTACATGATCGCTAAATGGCGTAGCGAGAAAAAAAAATCAAAAGCCAAAATTATGTTTTTTTGGTCGCTGCGACATTGCTTTAAAATGTAATAACAGGCGATCATTAAAAACGTCAGCTCAGTGCGCAAAAATTAGCACTCACCCAACCCGATATCTCAGAAAATATAGACGCTACGGGTATCGAAAAATGGCGCAATTATTTTATTTCTTTTTAGCAAAGTTTGGAATTTTTTTCACCACTTAGATAAAAAATAAGCTAGACGTGTTTGGTGTCCATGAACTCGTAATGACCTGGAGAATTATAATGGCAGGTCAGTTTTATGCTGTGTGCACACTTGCAGATTTGGGTGCAGAACTTTCTGCACAAAATCTGCATCTCCTTGCAGAAAATGCAGCTGCGTTTTTTATGCATTTTTTTCATGGTTTTTGCGCGGTTTTGAAGCCTTTTTTGTGCGGTTTTGATGCAGTTCTTGGTGCGGTTTTGATGCAGTTTTTGGAGCGGTTTTGATGTAGTTCTTGGTGCGGTTTTGATGCAATTCTTGGTGCAGTTTTCATGTGTTTTTTGATGCAGTTTTTATTGCTGTTTTCATGCAGTTTTGATGCAGTTTTTGGTGCGGTTTTGAAGCGTGTTTGATGCAGTTTTTGGTGTGGTTTTGATGCAGTTTTTGGTGCAGTTTTCTTGTGTTTTTGATACAGTATTTGGTGTGGTTTTGATGCAGTTTTTGCTGCGGTTTTGATGCAGTTTTTGGTGCAGTTTTGATGCATTTTTCATACAGTTTTGATGCATTTTTGGTGCATTTTTTGCACGGTTTTGATGCATTTTTTTTTTTTTTGGTGCAGTTTTTGTATGCGTTTTTGAAAGCTAAATAAAGATATATTATTGAACAAAAATAAAAAATTTGATGTCATTATTGTCCAACCTCCTCTTTTACATTTGTCCAACCCACACTCAATTACACACAGATAGACAGATAGATGATAGATGAAATGGATAGACAGATCTACATATAGATAGATTTATAGGTGCATACATCTATCTATTCATATATATATCTGGATAGATATATCTATTGATAGATGTATGGATAGTGTAGGGTGCGTGTCCACTGTCCGGATTAGGCTACTTTCACACTTCCGTCTTCTGGGCTCTGTCGCAATCCGTCGTTATGGGCAAAAAACGGATCCTGCAAATGTGCTTGCAGGATGCATTTTTTGCCCATAGACTTGTATTAGTGCTGTATCGCGACGGATGGGCACACATCTCATCCGTTGTGCGACGGACCTGTCTTGTTTTGGCGGACGCGACGCACAAAAAAAGTTCAATGTAACGTTTTTTTGTGCGACGTGTCCGCCATTTCCGACTGCGCATGCGCGGCCGGAACTCTGCCCCCTCCTCCCCGCTCATCACAATGGGCAGCGGACGCATTGCAAAACTGCATCCGCTACCCACGTTGTGCTAAATTTAGCACAACGTCCGTACGTCCGTATGTACGTCGGGCCGACGGTTTGCGATGGCCCCGTACTGACGGAAGTGTGAAAGTAGCCTTACATCCAAATTAGCTGCAGATTGGATGCTGCGTACTTGTAGTCCCATTGGATGATGCCTGCACACACCCCAAAAGACTCCCCGCACACACCCGAACAGTCCCGCACACACCCGAACAGCCCGCAGACCCCGCCCGCACACACATACACGCACACAGTCACTGCGCACACACTTCCCTCCTCCCAAACTGCAGCGTTTCTCGCACCCACATCCGAAGCAAAACTGCAGATATTTTTTATATCTGCGGTTTTGCTGCGGATGTGCCTGACTCAATGAAAGTCTAAGGGTGCAAAAACGCTGCAGTTCGGCACAAAAGAAGTGACATGCTGCGGAAACAAAAAACTGCATTTCGGTGCGGCTTTTACTGCAGCATGTACACAACAAGTCTGCGGCTTCCATAGGTTTACATTGGTTGTGCACTACACTGCAGATTTGATGCAATTCTGTGCAGCAAAAAACCCTGCGGATCTGCAATCAAATCCGCAACGTGTGCACACAGCGTTAGCATTTAGTGAACCTAGCAAAAAAAGCCAAGCAAAAAACAAGTGTGGGATTGCACTTTTTTTGCAATTTCATCGCACTTTGAATTTTTTTCACATTTTCTGTTACACGACATGGTAAAACCAATGATGTCGTTCAAAAGTAGAACTTGTCCCGCAAAAGACAAGCTCTCACATGGCCATATTGACGGAAAAATTATGGCTCTGGAAAGGAGGGGAGCGATAAACGAAAAAAGCTCCAGGGGTGAAGGGGTTTAGAAACATGGATATGGACATATCTATGGAAATAGACATAGATATATAGATACATATCTATCTATCTATCTATCTATCTATCTATCTATCTATCTATCTATGTATCTGTGTGTAATGGAGTGTGGGTTGGACAAATGTAAAAGAGGAGGTTGGACAGAAATGACATCACAAATTTTTTTCAAGCTAGAGGAGGGAGAGGAGGGAGTGCAAAGCATCATGGAACTTGTAGCATTAGAGCACAATAACTCAGGAGAAAGGAAGTTGTCGATTAACCCCATGAGAGCTGGATCCAGCACTGAAGATGTGCTGCTACAGCATGATAAAAGGTAATATTGCTAAAACAAACACAGTGGATGTTATCAGTGGCACATAATAGCAAGATTTATGAAAAAAAAAATTATTGTAGTGGACAACTTCTTTAAGGTTCATCAATCTAACCCAAGAAGAGGTGCAAAACCAGCTAAATAAGATTAATAGAGATAAATCTCTGGGTCCGGATGGCATACACCCACGAGTACTAAGAGAACTAAGTAATGTAATAGACAAACCATTAATTCTTATATTTAGGGACTCTATAGCAACAGGATCTGTTCCACAGGACTGGCACATAGCAAATGTGGTACCAATATTCAAAAAGGGCTCTAAAAGTGAACCTGGAAATTATAGGCCAGTAAGTAGTGTTGAGCATTCCGATACCGCAAGTATCGGGTATCGGCCGATACTTGCGGTATCGGAATTCCGATACCGGGATTCCGATACTTGCCGCGTATCGGATACCGGAATCGGAAGTTCCCAGATTCAAAATGCACAAATTCAGCCAATGAGAATGATTTCAAGTGTGGGCACATCCTGTTCAGCATGGAGGGCATGAAACTACTGGCATGGCTGTGATTGGCTGCTGAAATGATGTCATGATGCAGTTTAAAAGTCGCTGGCGCCATTTTGCGATCACTCTGCTGTGAATTCAGTTAGTGACAGGACGCTGTTTGCTGACTGAGGGCCAGTTTAGAGATAGCGATTTGCTTCTTTGTGCTTTCCAAAGGCTAATTTAGCAACTGCTGTGTTCACCTACTATTCACCTTGCTTTTGCCTTGTAGCGCTGTTTTCACAGCGATCTGCAAGGTCTGTGTGTGTGTGTGTGAGTGCAGCCCACTCTCTAGTCTGAGTGCAGCCACATAGGCCATCCATAGCTGGTTGTATTCAGTTCAGGGAGGGTGGTTCATTGCCTCATACTGTTCTTTTTTTTTTTTTTTTTCCAAGTAGTGTAGTCTGCTGCTAATTTTTAACAAAAAATCCTATTAGTGTCTTTCCACCCGTCTCCAGCTAATTTGTGGAAAAACACTACATAGGATAACGTAGAGGAGGGTTTTTGGGCCTTGCAGCGCCGTTTACGGCTGTCTGCACGGTCTCCGTGTGACTGCAGCTCGCCCTGTAGTCTGTGAGCAGCCATAGCCTGGTTGTCTCCAGCTCAGGGTTGTTCACTGCGTCATACCGCAAAATCAATTTTCATTTTGTTTTAAGTAGTGCAGGCTGCTGCACATTTTTTCAAAAAATTCCTATTAGTGTCTTTCCACCCGTCTCCAGCTAATTTGTGGAAAAACACTACATAGGATAACGTAGAGGAGGGTTTTTGGGCCTTGCAGCGCCGTTTACGGCTGTCTGCACGGTCTCCGTGTGACTGCAGCTCGCCCTGTAGTCTGTGAGCAGCCATAGCCTGGTTGTCTCCAGCTCAGGGTTCTTCACTGCGTCATACCGCAAAATCAATTTTCCTTTTGTTTTAAGTAGTGCAGGCTGCTGCACATTTTTTCAAAAAATTCCTATTAGTGTCTTTCCACCCGTCTCCAGCTAACTTGTGGAAAAACACTACATAGGATAACGTAGAGGAGGGTTTTTGGGCCTTGCAGCGCCGTTTACGGCTGTCTGCACGGTCTCCGTGTGACTGCAGCTCTATCTGTTGTCAGTTCAGCCCCAAAAAAATAAATAAATAATAAAGTTCACCAAACACACCAGTGACACCACTTTACATTTGTGTAGGCCACATTAGCTCATATTAAAGTCTAGTCCACACTTTAGAAAATTAGTGTTTCTTATACCTGTTAGGAGTTGTTCAGGAATAAGCACACAAAGCCGTTAGTACTTTTCTGCTTATCTTTATCAGTCACCCAAGATGAAGAAGGCAGTGAGTAAGGCACGTGGGCGTGGGCGTGGGCGCGGAGCAGGGAGGGGACGTGGGGATTCTGTGCCCGCTGCGGGCACCGGTGACTCATCAGCACCCACTTTCACCAGGGAACAGTCATTCATGTGTAGCTTTGTCGCAGAGCGCCGTACACCGCTGCTGCGTGAAGACCAAATTGAAGCCGTTGTCGGATGGATGGCAGCTAATGCATCAACTTCAATTAGTGCCACATCCTCTCAGACACAGAGCACTGGAGAGCAGCCATCTGTCTCTTCACCACCTGCCAAATTGCCCAGGCAGACAGAGAGCCCAGGACAGGAGCCGTCTCTACTTCTGTTCTCTGAATCTCTTGGCTTGGAAACAGGGGGCCAGCCAAGCAGCATTGGAGAAATGGAAGAAGAGGCAGGGTGCAGTGATGCCCAACAGCTTTTTCTCTCTTCCTCTGAAGAGGCGGGTGGGCCAGTGGCTCCGGTCACCACATCGCAGGCCGCATCAGCTGATGATGACACTCAGGTGCCACTTACTGGTGCGTGCTCTGCTGCTGAGACTACCCAGGAGGAGCAGTTGGGGGCAGAGGGTAGTGTAGATGATGAGGTCCTTGACCCATCTTGGCGTGAGGGACAGGAAGGTGGTGGGAGCAGCTCTGAGGAAGAGATTCCCCGTACGGCCCAAAGAGGGAGAGGGAGGGGGAAGACTGCGGATCCTGCAGCCTCCGCTTTGGCAGCCGTTAGGAGCATGTCTCTTCCAAAAGCCAAAAAGGGCGCTCCCAAGACTTGCAGTGCCTGGTCCTTTTTGACTCAGTTGCAGCTGACATTTGCTATGTCAAATGCAAGGTGTGTCATCACAAAGTCAAAAGAGGTCGAAATGTCAGCAACCTCAATACCTCCAACATGTGGAAACATGTGCGCACCAGGCACCCGACGGAGTTAGAAAAACACACTGAAGAGCTAGGCCAACCAACAGCGGCAGCTACCACCTCTTCAGCTCGTGTTGCCTCTTCCTCCAGCTCACACGCAGCTGGTTCGGCTTCCTCCCAGGATCGCCGTGGAAGAACCTCTGGCCCTGTTGTCCAGAGACCCGCTGTAATTCCACCCGCAGCACCACTTTCCCAGTCATCCACACACTCCCAGCCCAGTCTACAGCCATCGGTAGTACAGGCATGGGAGAAAAGGCGGCCTTTCTCGTCAAACCACCCACGAGCACAGGCTCTGACTGCAGGCATTGCCAAACTTCTGTCACTGGAAATGCTGTCATTCAGGCTGGTGGAGACTGACAGCTTCCGTGACTTGATGTCATTGGCAGTCCCACAGTACAATGTGCCCAGCCGCTTTTACTTCAGCAGGCAAGCCGTCCCTGCCCTGCACAAGCATGTGGAGGGACACATAAAACACGCGCTACTGAACGCCGTCAGTAGCAAGGTCCACCTCACCACCGATGCGTGGACCAGTCAACATGGACAGGGGTGATACCTTTCCCTCACTGCCCATTGGGTTAATGTCGTTGAGCCGGGTACAGACCGTGCGAGTGGCGCAGGACGTGTCCTGCCCACTCCAAGGATTGCAGGAATCCATTCTGTACGCATTGACTCCTCCTCCTACACCAGTTCCTCAGAATCATCGCTGCAGGAGCCGTCACAGTCCACCTCCACATGGACCCGTGATGAACGTGTACCTGTTACGACCGACATGAGCACAGCCGTGGCCAAACGTCAACAGGCCGTCTTGAAATTAATTTATTTGGGGAATCGAAGCCACACAGCGCAGGAGCTCTGGAATGCCATCAAGCAGGAGAGCGATGTGTGGTTTGTGCCAGCGAATCTCCAGCCAGGCATGGTAGTGTGTGATAATGTCCGAAATCTGGTGGCAGCTCTGGGCCTCGGCAACCTCACTCACATCCCATGTCTGGCACATGTGCTCAATTTGGTCGTGCAGAGTTTTCTGAGGGACTATCCGGATCTTGATGCACTGCTGCACAAGGTCCGCCTAGAGTGTGCTCACTTGTGGCGTTCCAGCACGGCAAAAGCGCGCATTGCGGCTCTGCAGCGCCGACACCGCCAGCCGGAACATCGCATCATATGTGACCTACCTACCAGGTGGAATTCCACGTTACATATGTTGGAGCGGTTGTGTGAGCAGCAGCAAGCTGTAATGGAGTACCAGCTGCTTCAGGCGCAAAGAAGTCGCAGTCAGCGCCGTACAGACTTCACAACCACAGAGTGGGCCACTATGAATGACGTCTGCCAGGTTTTGCGTCCCTTCGATTATTCCACGCGGATGGTGAGTGCAGATGATGCACTAGTCAGCATGACTGTCCCCCTTATCTGCCTGCTTGAAAAATCACTGCAAGCGCTAAGGGATGATGTTGTGGAAGAGGTGGAGGATGAGGATTCAGCATTTCCATCATCTTCTGGACAGTCAGCGCCACGTGGTTCCTCACAAACGCGTAGGCAGGGGACAGTTTGTGAGGAGGATGAGGAGGAGTCAATGGAGGAGGAAGACATCCGTCCAGAGGAGGGAGTTACACAATTGTCCAGTAGTCAGTGTGTACAGCGAGGGTGGGGTGATGACGAGCGGGCAGAGATCACGCCTCCAGCAGGGGACAGCGTTTCTTGGGCAGTTGGCAGTCTGCAGCACATGGTGGATTACATGCTGCAGTGCCTGAGAAACGACCGCCGCATCGCCCACATTCTCAACATGTCTGATTATTGGGTGTTCACCCTCCTCGATCCTCGCTACCGGGACAACATAGAAAGCCTCATCATACCGTTGAACCGGGAGCGAAAAATGCGGGAGTACCAAGACACACTGGTGAATTCCATCATCTTCTCCATTCCAAGTGAGAGAAGTGCTGCTAGTGCATTCCAAAGCAGCTCAGTGCGTCCAGGCAGTGGTGGAGGCTCTGCACAAAGAGGGAGCAGAAGCAGTGCCTCTGCCCAAGGCAAAACCAGTATGGCCCAACTGTGGCACAGTTTTCTGTGCCCACCACAAAAGTCTACACCATCACAGACGGCTCCAGTCAGCAGGAGGCAACGGTTCCGTCAGATGGTGACAGACTACATGTCTTGCCCTCTTGCTGTACTCCCAGACGGCTCTTCCCCTTTCAAGTTTTGGGTCTCAAAGCTGGATACATGGCCAGAGCTAAGCCAGTATGCATTGGAGGTGCTGTCTTGCCCTGCGGCCAGTGTATTATCGGAACGTGTCTTTAGTGCTGCAGGTGGTGTACTAACTGACCGTCGCATGCGACTATCCTCCGATAACGTTGACCGGCTTACTTTCCTGAAAATGAACAAGGCCTGGATCTCGCAGGAATTTGCCACTCCTCTTCCTGATTAAATAATTAGGTGACTGTCTACAGTATCCAGGTCTCCTGTTGTGTTCATCTTTCTACCACCTGAACTTAAATTCCTGGGCTCCAACACCGCCAGTTGAGGCTCAGAAGTGCCGTCTGCACAGTCAAAACATACGACCCAGTGTTATTGGGTTTCAGTAACGTCAGCTGATCCCCAGCTGTGTAGCCGGCAATGTGTCCTGCGACCGCCACGCTGACACAACAACTGAAATGTAAGGGAACCTGTCCCCCCCCCCCCCAAGGCGTTTGTTACTGAAAGAGCCACCTTGTGCAGCAGTAATGCTGCACAAGGAAAAGGTAGCTATTTTTGTTTAGCTCCTTGCACACGCAGAACTTAACACTTATAAAATGTGTCCACTGATACCGTAAAACCATCCCGGAGGTGGGACTTTCCTTCGTAATATGACGCAGCACAGCCGTCATTCCTACCCCCTTGGCGCCGTGCCCCGGCTCCTCAGCGTTGTTTGATTCCGTCCCGGAGCCTGCGCTGTTATGTTATCCCTTGGCCAGGCACACTTAGCGCTGCCCGTCTTCTGACATCATTTGGTGTCAGGATGGCTGCGCCTGTGCGGCCGCGCTGGCCGAGAGCCCGCCTCGCAGTGTCTTCTGATTTCATCCCACTGGGGGCCTGAGATCCATGGACATGCGCAGTGCATATCTGAACCTCCACCTCTCACTCATCTCCCTACGGCTTCTTCAAACTGTGCGGTGTCAGCTGGTCCCTAATAGCATGCCACGGCCGTGACACCGCACAGTCTTAAGAAGCCGTAGGGAGGGGAGTGAGAGGCGAGGATATGCACTGCGCATGGCCACGGATCCCAGGCCCGCGGTGGGATTACATTAGACGACACTGCGAGGCGGGCTCTCGGCCAGCGCGGCCGCACAGGCGCAGCCAGCCTGACACCAAAAGATGTCAGAAGATGGGCAGCGCTAAGTGTGCCTGGCCAAGGGATAACATAACAGCGCAGGCTCCGGGACGGAATCAAACAACGCTGAGGAGCCGGGGAACGGCGCCAAGGAGGTAGGAATGACGGCTGTGCTGCGTCATATTACGAAGGAAAGTCCCACCTCCGGGACGGTCACACGGTATCAGGGGACACATTTTATAAGTGTTTAGTTCTGTGTTTGCAAGGAGCATCATGAAAAGAGCCATCTTTTCCTTTTGCATCTTTTTTGCTGCACAAGCTGGCTCTTTCAGCTACAAACGCCTTTGGGGGGGTTAAAGGTTCCCTTTCGACTTTCTCCAATCAGGCTTCGGCCTACATTGTGTTCCTCTGCTTCTCCTCCTGTCCCTGGGCTCCAACACCGCTAGTTGTTGCCTGGTAGTGCTGTACGCACAGTCAACAGTCCCTCCTCTGTTATTGGGGTTCAGTAACGTCAGCTGTTCCCCTGCTGTGTGTGTGGCAATCCCTCCTATCTCCTCCACCTCCACCTCCCCCTCCTGTCCCTGGGCTCCAACACCGCTAGTTGCCGTCCGGTAGTGCTGTACGCACAGTCAACAGTCCCTCCTCTGTTATTGGGGTTCAGTAACGTCAGCTGTTCCCCTGCTGTGTGTGTGGCAATCCCTCCTATCTCCTCCACCTCCACCTCCCCCTCCTGTCCCTGGGCTCCAACACCGCTAGTTGTTGCCTGGTAGTGCTGTACGCACAGTCCCGACAGTCCCTCCTCTGTTATTGGGGTTCAGTAACGTCAGCTGTTCCCCTGCTGTGTGTGTGGCAATCCCTCCTATCTCCTCCACCTCCACCTCCCCCTCCTGTCCCTGGGCTCCAACACCGCTAGTTGCCGTCCGGTAGTGCTGTACGCACAGTCAACAGTCCCTCCTCTGTTATTGGGGTTCAGTAACGTCAGCTGTTCCCCTGCTGTGTGTGTGGCAATCCCTCCTATCTCCTCCACCTCCACCTCCCCCTCCTGTCCCTGGGCTCCAACACCGCTAGTTGTTGCCTGGTAGTGCTGTACGCACAGTCCCGACAGTCCCTCCTCTGTTATTGGGGTTCAGTAACGTCAGCTGTTCCCCTGCTGTGTGTGGCAATCCCTCCTACCTCCTCCTACCTCCTCCACCTCCTCCTCCTCCACCTGTCCCTGGGCTCCAACACCGCTAGTTGTTGCCTGGTAGTGCTGTACGCACAGTCCCGACAGTCCCTCCTCTGTTATTGGGGTTCAGTAACGTCAGCTGTTCCCCTGCTGTGTGTGTGGCAATCCCTCCTACCTCCTCCTACCTCCTCCACCTCCTCCTCCTCCACCTGTCCCTGGGCTCCAACACCGCTAGTTGTTGCCTGGTAGTGCTGTACGCACAGTCAACAGTCCCTCCTCTGTTATTGGGGTTCAGTAACGTCAGCTGTTCCCCTGCTGTGTGTGTGGCAATCCCTCCTACCTCCTCCTACCTCCTCCACCTCCTCCTCCTCCACCTGTCCCTGGGCTCCAACACCGCTAGTTGTTGCCTGGTAGTGCTGTACGCACAGTCAACAGTCCCTCCTCTGTTATTGGGGTTCAGTAACGTCAGCTGTTCCCCTGCTGTGTGTGTGGCAATCCCTCCTATCTCCTCCACCTCCACCTCCCCCTCCTGTCCCTGGGCTCCAACACCGCTAGTTGCCGTCCGGTAGTGCTGTACGCACAGTCAACAGTCCCTCCTCTGTTATTGGGGTTCAGTAACGTCAGCTGTTCCCCTGCTGTGTGTGTGGCAATCCCTCCTATCTCCTCCACCTCCACCTCCCCCTCCTGTCCCTGGGCTCCAACACCGCTAGTTGTTGCCTGGTAGTGCTGTACGCACAGTCCCGACAGTCCCTCCTCTGTTATTGGGGTTCAGTAACGTCAGCTGTCATGATCTCAATGGCAAGAGATCATAGCATCAGCATATATAGGAACTAGCTCTTGGAAGATGGAAACTGAGCTGACCATGAACTAAACCTAACGCACAACTAGCAGTGGCCGGGTAGCATGCCTACGTTGATTCTAGATGCCCAGCACCAGCCGGAGGACTAAATAAAACTAGCAGAGGAAAATATTAGTCCTAGCTCACCTCTAGAGAAATACCCCGAAAGGAGACAGAGGCCCCCCACATGTATTGGCGGTGAATCAAGATGAAATAACAAACGTAGTATGAAAATAGGTTTAGCAAATTTGAGGTCCACTTACTACATAGCAGAAGACAGAAAGGACACTTTCATGGTCAGCTAAAAACCCTATCAAAACACCATCCAGAAATTACTTTAAAACTCTGGCATTAACTCATAACACCAGAGTGGCAATTCCTGTTCACAAGAGCTTTCCAGACACAGTAACGAAACTACAGCTGTGAACTGGAACAAAAATGCAAAAACAAACATGGACAAGAGTCCAACTTATCTAGTAGTTGTCTAGGAGCAGGAACAAGCACAGAGAGGCTTCTGATAACATTGTTGACCGGCAAGCAACTAACAGAGCAGCAAGGTTATATAGCGACTCCCACATCTTGATGGGAACAGGTGAACAGAGAAGATGAAGACACCAGTTCAATTCCACCAGTAGCCACCGGGGGAGCCCAGAATCCAAATTCACAACAGTACCCCCCCCTCAAGGAGGGGGCACCGAACCCTCACCAGAACCACCAGGGCGATCAGGATGGGCTCTATGAAAGGCACGAACCAGATCAGAGGCATGAACATCAGATGCATTCACCCAAGAATTATCCTCCTGGCCGTATCCCTTCCACTTGACCAGATACTGGAGTCTCCGTCTGGAAACACGAGAGTCTAAGATTTTCTCCACAACGTACTCCAACTCACCCTCAACCAACACCGGAGCAGGAGGCTCAACGGAAGGCACAACCGGTACCTCATACCTGCGCAATAATGACCGATGAAAAACGTTATGAATAGAAAAGGATGCAGGAAGGTCCAAACGGAAGGAAACAGGGTTAAGAATCTCCAATATCTTATACGGGCCGATGAACCGAGGCTTAAACTTAGGAGAAGAGACCCTCATAGGGACAAAACGAGAAGACAACCACACCAAGTCCCCAACACGAAGACGAGGACCAACACGACGACGGCGGTTAGCAAAAAGCTGAGTCTTCTCCTGGGACAACCTCAAATTGTCCACCACCTGCCCCCAGATCTGATGCAATCTCTCCACCACAGCATCCACTCCAGGACAATCCGAAGATTCCACCTGACCAGAGGAAAATCGAGGATGAAACCCCGAATTACAGAAAAACGGGGACACCAAAGTGGCAGAGCTGGCCCGATTATTGAGAGCGAACTCCGCCAATGGCAAAAAAGCAACCCAATCATCCTGGTCAGCAGACACAAAACACCTCAGATATGTCTCCAGGGTCTGATTAATCCGCTCAGTCTGGCCATTCGTCTGAGGATGGAAAGCGGACGAAAAAGATAAATCTATGCCCATCCTAGCACAGAATGCCCGCCAAAATCTAGACACGAATTGGGTCCCTCTGTCAGAAACAATATTCTCAGGAATACCATGCAAACGAACAACATTTTGAAAAAACAGAGGAACCAACTCGGAAGAAGAAGGCAACTTGGGCAGAGGAACCAAATGGACCATCTTAGAGAAACGGTCACACACCACCCAGATGACAGACATCTTCTGAGAAACAGGCAGATCTGAAATAAAATCCATCGAGATGTGCGTCCAAGGCCTCTTAGGAATAGGCAAGGGCAACAACAATCCACTAGCCCGAGAACAACAAGGCTTGGCCCGAGCACAAACGTCACAAGACTGCACAAAGCCTCGCACATCTCGTGACAGGGAAGGCCACCAGAAGGACCTTGCCACCAAATCCCTGGTACCAAAAATGCCAGGATGACCTGCCAACGCAGAAGAATGAACCTCAGAGATGACTCTACTGGTCTAATCATCAGGAACAAACAGTTTATCAGGTGGGCAACGATCAGGTCTATCCGCCTGAAACTCCTGCAAGGCCCGCCGCAGGTCTGGAGAAACGGCTGACAATACCACTCCATCCTTAAGGATACCTGTGGGCTCAGAGTTACCAGGCGAGTCAGGCTCAAAACTCCTAGAAAGGGCATCCGCCTTAACATTCTTAGAACCCGGTAGGTATGACACCACAAAATTAAACCGAGAGAAAAATAATGACCAGCGCGCCTGTCTAGGATTCAGGCGCCTGGCGGTCTCAAGATAAACCAAATTTTTGTGGTCAGTCAATACCACCACCTGATGTCTGGCCCCCTCAAGCCAATGGCGCCACTCCTCAAAAGCCCACTTCATGGCCAAAAGCTCCCGATTCCCAACATCATAATTCCGCTCAGCGGGCGAAAATTTACGGGAAAAGAAGGCACAAGGCCTCATCACGGAGCAGTCAGAACTTTTCTGCGACAACACTGCCCCAGCTCCGATCTCAGAAGCGTCGACCTCAACCTGAAAAGGTAGAGCAACATCAGGCTGACGCAACACAGGGGCAGAGGAAAAACGGCGCTTAAGCTCCCGAAAGGCCTCCACAGCATCAGGGGACCAATCAGCAACATCAGCACCCTTCTTAGTCAAATCGGTCAATGGCTTCGCAATATCCGAAAAACCAGCAATAAATCGACGATAAAAGTTAGCAAAGCCCAAAAATTTCTGAAGACTCTTAAGAGAAGAGGGCTGCGTCCAATCACAAATAGCTTGAACCTTGACAGGATCCATTTCAATGGAAGAGGGGGAAAAAATATATCCCAAAAAGGAAATCCTCTGTACCCCAAAAACACACTTAGAACCCTTCACACACAAAGAATTAGACCGCAAAACCTGAAAAACCCTCCTGACTTGCTGGACATGAGAGTCCCAGTCATCCGAAAAAATCAGAATATCATCCAGATACACAATCATAAATTTATCCAAATAATCGCGAAAAATATCATGCATAAAGGACTGGAAAACTGACGGAGCATTTGAAAGACCAAAAGGCATCACTAAATACTCAAAGTGGCCCTCGGGCGTATTAAATGCGGTTTTCCACTCATCCCCCTGCCTGATTCGCACCAAATTATACGCCCCACGAAGGTCAATCTTAGAGAACCACTTGGCCCCCTTTATGCGAGCAAACAAATCAGTCAGCAACGGCAATGGGTATTGATATTTAACAGTGATTTTATTCAAAAGCCGATAATCAATACATGGTCTCAAAGAGCCGTCTTTTTTTGACACAAAGAAAAAACCGGCTCCTAAGGGAGATGACGATGGACGAATATGTCCCTTTTCCAAGGACTCCTTTATATATTCACGCATAGCAGCATGTTCAGGCACAGACAGATTAAATAAACGACCCTTTGGGTATTCACTACCCGGGATTAAATCTATGGCACAATCGCACTCTCGGTGCGGAGGTAACGAACCAAGCTTGGATTCTTCAAAGACGTCACGATAGTCAGACAGGAACTCAGGAATTTCAGAGGGAATAGATGATGAAATGGAAACCACAGGTACATCCCCATGAGCCCCCTTACATCCCCAGCTCAACACAGACATAGCTTTCCAGTCGAGGACTGGGTTGTGAGATTGCAGCCAAGGCAATCCTAGCACCAAATCATCATGTAGATTATACAGCACCAGAAAGCGAATAATCTCCTGGTGATCCGGATTAATACGCATAGTTACTTGTGTCCAGTATTGTGGTTTATTATTAGCCAATGGGGTGGAGTCAATCCCCTTCAGAGGAATAGGAGTCTCCAAAGGCTCTAAATCATACCCACAGCGTTTGGCAAAGGACCAATCCATAAGACTCAAAGCGGCGCCAGAGTCGACATAGGCGTCCGTGGTAATAGATGACAAAGAGCAAATCAGGGTCACAGATAGAATAAATTTAGACGGTAAGGTGCAAATGGAAACAGAGTTACCAAGCTTTTTAGTGCGCTTAGAGCATGCTGATATAACATGAGTAGAATCACCACAATAGAAACACAACCCATTTTTCCGTCTAAAATTCTGCCGCTCGCTTCGGGACAGAATTCTATCACACTGCATACTCTCTGGCGATTTCTCAGTGGACACCGCCAGATGGTGCACTGGTTTGCGCTCCCGCAAACGCCTATCGATCTGAATAGCCATTGTCATGGACTCATTCAGACCCGCAGGCACAGGGAACCCCACCATAACATCCTTAATGGCATCAGAGAGACCCTCTCTGAAAGTCGCCGCCAGGGCGCACTCATTCCACTGAGTAAGCACAGACCATTTACGGAATCTTTGGCAGTAAATTTCCGCTTCATCTTGCCCCTGAGATAGGGACATCAAAGTTTTTTCTGCCTGAAGCTCCAAATGAGGTTCGTCATAAAGCAACCCCAAGGCCAGAAAAAACGCATCCACATTGAGCAACGCAGGATCCCCTGGTGTCAATGAAAAAGCCCAGTCTTGAGGGTCGCCCCGGAGCAAGGAAATCACAATCCTGACCTGCTGTGCAGGATCTCCGGCAGAGCGAGATTTCAGGGACAAAAATAATTTGCAATTATTTCGAAAATTCTGAAACCCAGATCTATTCCCCGAGAAAAATTCCGGCAAAGGAATTCTCGGCTCAGATACAGGTGCATGACAAACAAAATCTTGCAAATTTTGTACCTTCGTGGCTAGATTATTCAAACCTGCAGTTACACTCTGAAGATCCATTGCAAACAGGTGAACACAGAGCCATTCAAAGGAGAGAAAAAAAAAAAAAAAAAATTTCAGCAGACTACTTATTTCTCTCCTTTCTCAGCCAAGGATTTTAACCCTTTAGTGGGCCGGTCAAACTGTCATGATCTCAATGGCAAGAGATCATAGCATCAGCATATATAGGAACTAGCTCTTGGAAGATGGAAACTGAGCTGACCATGAACTAAACCTAACGCACAACTAGCAGTGGCCGGGTAGCATGCCTACGTTGATTCTAGATGCCCAGCACCAGCCGGAGGACTAAATAAAACTAGCAGAGGAAAATATTAGTCCTAGCTCACCTCTAGAGAAATACCCCGAAAGGAGACAGAGGCCCCCCACATGTATTGGCGGTGAATCAAGATGAAATAACAAACGTAGTATGAAAATAGGTTTAGCAAATTTGAGGTCCACTTACTACATAGCAGAAGACAGAAAGGACACTTTCATGGTCAGCTAAAAACCCATCGCGCTGGCCGAGATCCCGCCTCGTACTGTCTTCTGATTTCATCCCACTGGGGGCCTGAGATCCATGGACATGCGCAGTGCATATCTGAACCTCCACCTCTCACTCATCTCCCTACGGCTTCTTCAAACTGTGCGGTGTCAGCTGGTCCCTAATAGCATGCCACGGCCGTGACACCGCACAGTCTGAAGAAGCCGTAGGGAGGGGAGTGAGAGGCGAGGATATGCACTGCGCATGGCCACGGATCTCAGGCCCCCAGTGGGATTAAATCAGAAGACAGTACGAGGCGGGATCTCGGCCAGCGCGGCCGCACAGGCGCAGCCAGCCTGACACCAAATGATGTCAGAAGACGGGCAGCGCAAAATGTGTGCATGGCCAAGGGCTAACCTAACAGCGCAGGCTCCGGGACTGATTCAAACAACGCTGAGGAGGCGGCGCACGGCGCCAAGGGGGTAAGAATGACGGCTGTGCTGCGTCACATCACAAAGGAAAGTTCCACCTACCGGACGGTATCACGGTAGGAGGGGACACTTTTCATAAGTGTTAGGTTCAGCATGTGCAAGGAGCATAATTAAAAGAGCTAAGTTTACCTTTTCCAGCATTAGTGCTGTACACGATGGCTCTTTCAGCTACAAACGCCTGGGGGGGGGTTAAAGTTTCCCTTTCAACTTGCTCCAGTGCAGGCTTCGGCCTACACTCTGCTCCCTCTCCTCCTCCTGCTGACGCTGAGCTCTAACACCGCCAGTTGGGGCCCAGATGTGCTAGCTGCACAGAGAAAAACACCAGCCAATGTGTCAGTGGGGTTCAGCACCGCCAGCTGTTCCCCTGCTGTGCAGCCAGCAACGTGTCCTGCAACAGCCACGCAGACACAAGAACTGGAATTGAAGGAAACCTGTCCCCCCTCCCCCAGGTGTTTCTACGTTTTACAGCCACCTTGTACGACAGTAATGCTGCATGTGTGCAAGGTGGCTCAGAAACTTATTCTCCTTGCCCATGTTGAACTGAACACATCTAAAATGAGTCCTCTGCGACCATTAAAACGTCCCTCAGGTGTGATTTTCCTTTGTATTGACACGCAACAAGCTCCTTGGTAGCGCTGCCCGTCTTCTGGCATCATTGTTTGGCTGCCTGCGCCTCTGCGGCCGCCTTGCCCCACACAACGCCCCTCGGTGTCTTATTTATTTGGACTGCGAGGGTGTGATTGATGGGCATGAACGGTGCATTTCTTCGCCTGTCCCTCATCTCCTTCCGCCTTCTTCGGACTGTGCGGCTTCATGGCCGTGGCATGCGATAAGGGATCAGCTGACGCCGCATAGTCTGAAGCGGGTGTAAGAACCCAAGCGAGAGGCGAACATATGTACTGCACCAGGCCATGAATCCCAGCCCCGCAGTGTTTTAACAATGTTAAGACACTGCGGGGCTGGTATTCATGGTCATCGCAAACCGCAACGGCCGACATTACATGATGTCAGAGGATGGGCAGCGCTAACAGCGCAAGGCCAAGGGATAACACGACAGCGCAGACTCCTGTGCAACAAATAACGATGCTCAGGAGGCCGCGCCAAGCACCAAGGTGGCATTTTTGCCAGCTGTACTGCGTCTCTTTACGAAGGGAACTCACGCCTCAAAATCAGTTTGACTGTGTAAGGGCCTAAATGTTATACGTGTTCCTTTCAGCGTGTGCAAGGAGCAAAATTAAAAGAGCAACCTTTGACTTGTGCAGCATTACTGCTGCATAAGCTGTGGCTCTTCTACTTTGTAACACCTGAGGGGGGGTTAAAGGTTACCTTTGAAATTGGTTCAATTAGGTTTCGGCCTACACTCTGCTCCCCCTGCAGAGCCCGGGCTCCAACACCGCCAGTTGGGGCCCGGTACTGCTAGCTGCACAGAGAAAAACACCAGCCAATGTGTCAGTGGGGTTCAGCACCGCCAGCTGTTCCCCTGCTGTGCAGCCGGCAACGTGTCCTGCAACAGCCACGCAGGCACAACAGACCCAAAGCTGCTGCCAGTGCAGGTTTCGGCCTACACTCTGCTCCATCTCCTCCTCCTGCTGACCCTGGGCTCTAACACCGCCAGTTGGGGCCCGGTACTGCTAGCTGCACAGAGAAAAACACCAGCCAATGTGTCAGTGGGGTCCAGCACCGCCAGCTGTTCCCCTGCTGTGTAGCCGGCATCGTGTCCTGCAAAAGCCACGCAGACACAAGAACTGAAATTGAAGGGAACCTGACCCCCCTCCCCCAGGCGTTTGTACGTTTTACAGCCACCTCGTACAGCGGTAATGCTGCATGTGTGCAAGGTGGCTCATAAACGTATTCTCCTCGCACATGTGGAGCTGAAAACACATCTGAAATGTGTCCTCTGTGTGACCATTTAACCGTCCCGGTGGTGTGACTTTCCTTTGTAATGACACGCTGCAACCCCCTTGGTAGCGCTGCCCGTCTTCTGGCATCATTGTTTGGCTGCCTGCGCCTCTGCGGCCGCCCTGACCCACACAACGCCCCTCGGTGTCTTATTTATTTGGACTGCGAGGGTGTGATTGACGGGCATGAACGGTGCATTTCTTCGCCTATCCCTCATCTCCTTCCGCCTTCTTCGGACTGTGCGGCTTCATGGCCGTGGCATGCGATAAGGGATCAGCTGACGCCGCATAGTCTGAAGCGGGTGTAAGAACCCAAGCGAGAGGCGAACATATGTACTGCGCCAGGCCATGAATCCCAGCCCCGCAGTGTTTTAACAATGTTAAGACACTGCGGGGCTGGGATTCATGGTCATCGCGAACAGCACCGGCCGACATCAAATGTTGTCAGAGGACGGGCAGCGCTAACAGCGCAAGGCCAAGGGATAACACGACAGCGCAGACTCCTGTGCAGCAAATAACGATGCTCAGGAGGCTGCGCCAAGCACCAAGGTGGCATTTTTGCCAGCTGTGCTGCGTCTCATTACGAAGGGAACTCACGCCTCCAACACAGTTTGACTGTATAAAGGGCTAAATGTTATACGTGTTTCATTCGGCGTGTGCAAGGAGAGAAATTAAAAGAGCAACCTTTGACTTGTGCGGCACTACTGCTGCATAAGCTGTGGCTCTTCTAGTTTGTAACCCCTGAGGGGGGGTTAAAGGTTACCTTTGAAATCGGTTCAATTAGGCTTCGGCCTACACTCTGCTCCACCGGCAGAGCCCGGGCTCCAACACCGCTAGTTGCTGTCCGGAAGTGCTGGCTGCACAGAGCCAAACACCTCGCCAATGTGTCAGTGGGGTTCAGCACCGCCAGCTGTTACCCTGCTGTGTAGCCGGCAACGTGTCCTGCGACCGCCAAGCAGGCACAACAGACCCAAAGCTGCCGCCAGTGCAGGCTTCGGCCTACACTCCCCTCCCCCTGCTCCTCCTTCTGCTGACCCTGGGCTCTAACACCGCCAGTTGGGGCTCTAGGAAGGCAAGCTTGAATAGGTCCCCATCCTGGTTCCAGTACCGTCAGCTGGTTCCGGGCAGAGCCTTTGGCTTATAGCCCGGTTCACTATGTATTGATTTAGGCCTTCGCCGGAATTTTTTGGAGAGTCTGAAAACTATACATTTTTGGAAAGGTTATAGTATAAGCAATACGAAAAACAATGTTTCCATTTGCCCCGAGTCCCACGTGACCGCCATATTGGATTTTACAAAATGGCTGACGTAAAACCAATTTTCGTTAATATCTCAGCTTATAAATAACATAAAAATAAAATTTGACAGCTAAACATACATTTTAGGGCTAAGAAATGCAATATTACTAGTTGCAGATGTGTTTTAGATATTTACTACAGCAGTTTTTTATAATTAATTAGTATTGACATAATAATACATAATGACAGGAATCACATGTTTTTTTTTTCTTTTATTACAGGAGTTGAACATGACAGACAAACCACAAGCTACTGAAGTCACTTGTGAAGGTGAGGCACCTATCAACTGGAAGCTATGTATGCTCTGTCAGTCTTCCAATGGCAATGAGAAGTTGGTGCAAAATCCTCGGATACAGTCTTACCAGCGCGTTTTGGACATAGTAGCAGAGAGGGCAAGTTTACAAGATGGCAACTATGTTGATATCCATCGACGGATTAGCAACAGGAAAGACACAATCGCTACACATCAGGCAGTCTACCATCGAAGTTGTTACACAAATGCAATTAACAACGACCAAATACAACGAGCCCGGGACCGTTATGCACATGCATTAGCTACTGGTAGCCACATTACCAAGAAACGAGGATTAAAAAGAGGACGTGCTGAAATGGACGAATCAGGTTCATTAACATCTGACTCTTCATCACCATTCACGAGGTCACATACATGGCCACTGGATAAGGAAAAATGTTTCTTTTGTCAGAACGATGAGAATGAGAAGCTTTATAATGTGAGGACAGTCAACGCAGGGAAATCGTTGAAACAAGCTATTGAAACATCAGATAATTTAACACTGAAAACAAGACTGAACACATGCATTGCACCAGGGGATGCACATTCTATTGACGTCCGGTACCACAAAAGCTGTTGGACAAAGCATGTTTTTCATGGACAACGAGAACGTAGTACCAACAGAACAGACCACAAAGAACCCTTATTACAACGTGCAAGTCTGCTAGAGTTGCTAAACCTAGTGGATATTCAAACACAGAACCAATCATATCTATCTATACAAGATATCGAAACCACTTATTTGAATATGCTTGGTATAGAAGGCGTGGAAAATCACAAACCTACATTCACTAGAAAGTGGCTCAAAGAAAAGAAATTATAATGAATGCCTTGCCACATCTGAAATCCTGTCTTTCAAAAAACAGAAGGGAATCAGCAGTTCTTTATTCACCAGAAGCCTGTGAGGAAATCATGGTTAATTCTGCAATGGAATGTCGTAGTGATGATGCAGACAACATGCAGACAATCTACAAAGCAGCACAGTTAATTAGGAAAAGCATTGCTAATTTTACAACGGAAGTCAATGATAAAAACACCATAACGGTCACTAGTGACATACACGACGTTCCAGCAGAATTATATTCCGCTATCCGTTGGATCATAACAGGGCCGATTAACAGCCTTGAAACTCAAAGAAGGACCAAAATTGTTGACCGAGCAGCACTCACTATGAGTCAGAACATCATGTATGAATTCAAATCAAAACGCCAGGTCAACTACAAGCCAAAAACCGAATCATCAGTATTCAGACAACCCAACGCACGAGAAAACCCACAGGTCCTGGGGCTAGCTCTGACTGTTCATCACACCACTCGCGATAAGAAATTAATGAATCTTCTTAGTTCACATGGGTTTTGTGTTCCCTATGGCCGTACCCTACGAATGGAAACTGCTTTGGCTAATGCTGTTGTAGAAAACACCCGAGAGTTAAAAGGTCTTTACGTGCCACCATTCTTGAAGAAGGGTACCTTTGTGTTCTTTGCAGTTGATAACACAGACTTTGCAGAGGATACCCCTGATGGGAAAGGAACCACACATGGAACTATTACTGCTGTATATCAGCAAGTAGATGCTGTTGGAGAACCAGTTGCACCACCCTTGAAGATAACAGATGCCCACACTTTATCTGTCACTCCATACCATGTACATATGTTGCACTGTGACAAGCCAAAAGTACAACATACCCAAAGATCAGAACACTTTGTCACAAACAAGGAAATATCAGGTTCTTCCCAACTTTCACAATTTGGATGGATTGTTGCTACTGCTGTATCCAGAATGCAGCAACTAGAGAAAGCATCGAGCAAAATTCCTGGATGGTCAGGATACAACTCACTGTTGTCCGAAAGCAAGCGATTTACCAACGTTGGAGCCTTACCACTGCTACCAGAGCTAGCACACGAGTGGTCAACCTTGCTGACTGTGATCATGCAAGCAAGTGAACTGAGGAAGTTGACTGTTGGTGAAGATCATCCCACTGTTATTTCATTTGATATGGCTCTGTATGAGAAGGTTGTCCAACTTCTAGATGCAAGACCTGATCTGAAACGCACCGTTGTTCCACGACTGGGAGAGCTACATGTTGTAATGGCTGCCCTGCGCGCTCTGGGTACCTCTACGGAGAACTCGGGTATTGATGATGCATGGATAGAAGGTGATGTGTATGGGTCTGCAACAACAAGGCAAATACTGAAATGTACCCATTACAAGCGTGCTCTTCGTGCTCACACATATACATATGTTGCTCTGTATGAACTGTTGCTGGACGAGTTCTTCATTGATAATCCAGAACTAAAACAGGTGTGTTTGATGGCAACAGAGGGAATTGAAGCTGCCTGTTCGGAGGAAAACAAGAACACAAAAAGTAAGTCAGTGAAACAAGCAAGCACTTCCCTACTAGAGGCCTTGACCACTGCTGACATAATCACAGTCTTTCAAACATGGGTGAAACAGAGATCCAAAAATGCAATGTTCAAGTCAATGATGAACTACCTACAGCGAGTGGAAACAATCCTTTTATTTGTTGCTGCAACCAGGAATGCAGACCTTGAGCTTCATCTTCAAGCCGGAGAGCAGCTCAGCAAGCTCTTCTTTGCATTTGACCGGATGAAATACAAGCGATTGTGGCCAAGGTATATCACGGACATGCATGACCTTAAAATAAATCACCCTCAAACATGGGAAGAAATGAAAGCGGGTAACATTTCAGTCACGAAAAGTGCTATCCCATTTGTATCCATTGGGGCGGACCATGCATGCGAGCATCTGAACAAGCTGATGAAAATCCATGCTGGCATAGTCGGCATCTCGAACAATGCCAATGCTCGTCAGAGATTCTTCATGGCCACACCTGAACTCTCCCGAGTTGTCAAAGAATATACCAGACAGTTTGATTTAGAACGTGACAAAACCAGAGAGCATCACGATCTTGGGCCAAGTGCAGTCAAGAAGTGTCATCATGTTATTGACAAGATTAAGGAAGCAATTTTGAAACATGGCAACCCATTTGCTGTTGTAGGTGACAAGTTGCACAATGTAATCACCCATGCCTACATCCCTGATGAGTACGTAAAAATGATCCTGAATGCAGATGAGACAGGTCAAAAGCTGTATGAAGACTATGTGTTGGCGCGAATCAATGGGGATGTTAGCCTATGGGCACCAGTAAAGAAGGAGAACAACAGGATGTTCATGTCGGCAAACAAGAAAACCACAGTAAAACTCCGAGACAAGACTGTTGATCTTAAGGAGACCAAGGACTTGTATGGAAGAATGATGGTTTTGGCAAGGTCCAACAGAGACATAAACCAGAAAGTGGCCATTGGGAACTACGAATTCACTCTGACCCCAAGAGCCTTTTTTGCTCCAGATGGTACAATGTTACCATGCCATGACAAATCAAAACTGATCAGTCTCCTTAACAAGTTGGTTATAGTAGAAACTCCACAGAAAGATCTGCAGCCAGAAGATAGGATGGACACAAGATCAGATGCTCCAAGTCGCAAGATAGCCCTGGTAGATGGAATGGTTCTTCTGCAAAAGATGGCCAAGAAACCGGCAACACTAGTGACAGTCAAAGATCTCAGTTACTGCTTCAATGACAGGCTTATGTCTCTCACAGAAAATTACGATGAAATAATCCTTGTGTTTGATACGTATAGGGAAAATTCTCTCAAGGATGCTACCAGGGATAAAAGAAGAAAAGGAAAGGCACCAATTCAGTACCAGGTCAGAGATGAAACAAACATTAATCATATTCCAATGAACAGGTTCCTTTCACATGACAAGACAAAGGCTGACCTGACCAACTATCTTGCTGCAAAGACTCTAGAGTTCAAAAGTTCATCACAAAAACTGGTCATCACTTGTTCTTCAGGGTGTACCAGGAGCAACAAAAACTTAGTTTTCGACGACAACAATCACGAAGAAGCAGACACACTGTTGATCTACCAAGCTGTCTTGGCAACACAACGAAACCCACCGGATGCAAGGATGGTTTTCTTCTCCCCTGATACCGATGTACTGGTGTTGGTCATAGCTAACTATGACCTCATGCTGAAGAATACATCGATTTCAATGGTCTCTGGGATGATCGAGATAGAGCCAATAAGGCGAGTCATAGGGGCAGACAGAGCAAAGGCTTTGACAGCCTTCCATGCATTCACTGGTGCTGACACAACTGGAAGGTTCTCTCGAATTGGCAAAGCAATCTGGCTGCAAGCTTACATGAACGCAACACCAGATGTAATCAGTTCTCTGCAGATGCTTTCGACTGAAAAAGAAGTGAGCGAAACTATGTTGTCAACTCTTGCTACCTTCGTATGTTTTGCTTACTCTCCAAAAGGCATTTTTATTAAGAATATTCCCGAACTGCGATGGCATCTATTTTGCAAGCATATGGCAGAAAGTGACAGGTTACCTCCTACACTCGGAGCTCTAAAACAACATGTCCTCAGAGTCCATATCCAAGCCAGAGTGTGGGGACAAGCTAACATTGCTTTGCAGGATTCTCAGCTGGATCCCGAGAAGAATGGCTATCACAAAGGGTTGGATGGACAGTTGAAACCAACCATGACAGATGTTCTTCCAGCTCCAAAAGCAATAATCGAGATGATTAGTTGTCAATGCAAACATGACTGTTCTTCTTCAAGGTGTTCGTGCCGAAAAAATAACTTATCCTGTACCGATCTTTGTCAGTGTGACAGCGAGTGTATGAATGACGAGGACACTCAGACCAAATATGAAACTGATGATGACAGTGATGGTGGCGATATGTAAAGACACTCTGGTTGTTCAAAAGTTAAAAACATTAACTCTCTGCTTTTCGAGTTCGAAAATTTGTTCAAATATAAACCGATACAATTTGTAGTCGTATATAGAGTATTTATTTGGATACCACTGCATTTCTTAGTACTCAAAATGTATGTTTAGCTGTCAAAATTTAAGTTTTACGTTACTTACAAGCTGAGATATTAACGAAAATCGATGTAAATCAGCCATTTTGTAAAATCCAAGATGGCGGCCACTTAGGACTCGGGGCAAATGGAAACATTGTTTTTATTATTGCTTATACCATAGCCTTTCCAAAAATGTACATATTTGAAACTCTCCAGAAAATTCCGGCGAAATTACATAGTGAACCGGACTATTAGGTGCCTCCCTCTGGGTATCCGAGTTCCACCAACGTCAGGTGGTCCTTGTTAGTGCTTTCAGGCACGGGTACCTCCTGCTTAGTAACCGGGTTCCAGTAACGTCAGCTGGTCCTCGGTAGTTCCATTGGCTCTTGGACCTTCGGCTACCCATCCGGGTTCCAGTACCGTCAGCTGGTTCTCGGCAGTGTCTTTTGCTCTTGTACCTTCTGCTCCCCATCCTGGTTCCAGTACCGTCAGCTGGTTCCGGGCAGAGCCTTTGGCTTAGGTGCCTCCCTCTGGGTATCCGAGTTCCACCAACGTCAGGTGGTCCTTGGTAGTGCTTTCAGGCACGGGTACCTCCTGCTTAGTAACCGGGTTCCAGTAACGTCAGCTGGTCCTCGGTAGTTCCATTGGCTCTTGGACCTTCGGCTACCCATCCGGGTTCCAGTACCGTCAGCTGGTTCTCGGCAGTGTCTTTTGCTCTTGTACCTTCTGCTCCCCATCCTGGTTCCAGTACCGTCAGCTGGTTCCGGGCAGAGCCTTTGGCTTAGGTGCCTCCCTCTGGGTATCCGAGTTCCACCAACGTCAGGTGGTCCTTGGTAGTGCTTTCAGGCACGGGTACCTCCTGCTTAGTAACCGGGTTCCAGTAACGTCAGCTGGTCCACGGTAGTTCCATTGGCTCTTGGACCTTTGGGTAGCCATCCGAGTTCCAGATCCATCAGCTGTTTCTCTGCATTTTCTCAGCCTTCTTGTACCTTCTGCTACATTTCCAAGTTCAAGACCCTAAAGACGATGACCCGGAAGACCACCCCTAAGATGATGACGACACCAGAGACGACAACCACCGAGATGACGACGACCCTGGAGACGATGACCCTGAAGACGACCCCGATGACGATGACCCCGATGACGACGACCCCGGAGACGACGACCCTGGAGACGACGACGACATGGGAGACCGAGAAGCAGAAGAACAAGAGGCTGCAGAACAAAGAGCAGAAGAACATTAAGCATAACACTAAATATCAGAGCAAAAGATATTATCTAAATTATAAGCAGAAGAAGACTAAGCAGTGTATGGGGGTGAGTCCGTTCCTCCTCGTGGTGCCCCTGGATAAAGCCTGATGCTGCAGGCCAAACTGAACGCGGACAAATGTACCTCTTTTGTGACAGGCAGAACGGAAGGTGTAATCTTCAAACTTTTATAGATAACAACTACGGGAATGCCTGTCACAAATAAGAATATGATGAAGAAGTTGAATATGAAAAAGATAATAGTTAAATAAAAAGAATATGAACAATGTAAAAAAAAAAAATTAGAGGTAGAAGAAGATGAATAAGGTGAAGATAGTTGATGTCAAAGAAGCTGATGATGAGGATAATGAAGAAGAAAGTGTGGGAGAAGTAAAAAAGAAGGTGAAGGACGTGGAAGTAGTGAAACATCAATATCTGACAAAATTTTAAAAAAAAAATAGTCAAAATCTTTCTAACGCCGACCGTCATAAAAAAAAACAAAAAAACCTGCTATTCTATTTGTTTGGGCTAAACCTTTGTGCCTTTAATGTCTCCGCCACCTCCCCCAATACATCCTACATTATTCTTAGTTGTTTTCCTTCATGTAGAATGAACCTACAAGGAAAGAAAGGGTTTATTTTAATTCCGATATTTTCGTCCCATTGACTTGCATTGGGATCGGGTATCGGTATCGGATTAGATCCGATACTTTGACGGTATCGGCCGATACTTTCCGATACCGATACTTTCCGATATCGGAAGGTATCGCTCAACACTACCAGTAAGTCTAACCTCTGTTGTTGGTAAAGATATTTGAAGGGTTTCTGAGGGCTGTTATTCTGGATTATCTCAATGAGAATAACTGTTTAACTCCATACCAGCATGGTTTTATGAGGAATCGCTCCTGTCAAACCATCAATCAGTTTTTATGAAGAAGTAAGCTATAGACTGGAGCAAGGTAAGTCATTGGACATGGTATATCTTGATTTTTCCAAAGCGCTTGATACCGTGCCACACAAGAGATTGGTACACAAAATGAGAATGCTGAGTCTGGGGTGAAAATGTGTGTAAATGGGTAAGTAACTGGCTTAGTGATAGAACGCAGAAGGTGGTTCTAAATGTTATATTCTTTAATATTGTCCCCTGCTGGCGCTGATTGCAGCGCAAGCAGGGGACAGTGATGTGAGCTGTTTTCTTCAGCACCCAGCGCCGGAGAACAGTGCGAACAGCACCACTGATTTCCAGGCGCCGGTACGTGTCACATTGATGACACAGGGATGTCATCCGTGTCATCAGTGTGCACGTATGTCAGACATTTTGCGGCCCGTGCTGCTACTGGAAACACTGACGTCTGAAAGAGCCATTAGGGAACTCGGTCATTTATCGAACTTTGGCCGACTTTGCTGATTTTTAGGAAAAAAATCTTGAGAATCCAAATAAGAATTCGAATGTGCAACGTTCATGTCGAATTTGAGATTAGCAAACATTTTCTTAACAAGTTCGCTCATCTCTACTCACAATCTAATTCTCTAACAATATATCTTTGGAGTGTGGGAGGAAACTGGAGAAACAGGAGGAAACCCACGCAAACATGGGGAGAACATAGAAACTCCTTTCCGATGTTGTACTTGGTGGAATTTTAACCCAGCATTAATTAATTATGTAGAATATTCACAATTACAAACTTTTTTTTAGAAAATGTTTATTTTATAGGCTACTCTTTACAACTTACAAGATTAATCTGGGGCTAAATTACAACTTTGTAGCATCGTCATAGTGTGAATTGTGTAATGGTCTGGACACCATGTTTTATGGTGGAACTCCCTGTGTAGGTGCAGCCTAAGGTGGCATTTACATATCTCTGTTCACAGTCTGTGTAAGGACTGCAATGCCAGGACAGTGGGTTTTCAGACCCAAAATAAAAGTCCCATATATGCATGTGGGTCTGCTAGTTTGCATCAGGAGACATGTGGTTCGTTTGGGCATTACAGTCCATACATGGACTGTGAAATACGGATATGTGAATTTATCCTAAGGCTCCATTTATACATCTGTGTCTATTTTTCATCCATGTAAAAACATATCTTGATTCTCTCATGTGTCCAGTAAAAAATGTGTAAGAGGGTGGTGCTGTTATGGACAGTAAGGAACATGCTGTCACTTTAAGAGCATGCACCCCCTTGTCTGGCGTGGTGGAATGTTCTGCTTCTCCCCTGCAATAGGCTGTGTGAATGAACTGGACTGAGCAGAGGGAGGGGTGGAGCCTGGACAGCGTGTGTGAGCTGGAGCTGCTGCAGAGAGAACTTTGTGCTTATAGCTGCAAGAGAGGACCCACAGCCTGTAACGTAGTGGACTTGTAAAATTTGACAGACTTTTCCGGGTGCAGCGAGAGTGGCTGTCCTGTGTGAGTTTGAGAAGCCACAAAGATCCCGAGAAAAGGATTTACAGTTTCCAGGAGCACCTCCAGGACCCCGAAGCAAGCCCCATATTTAGTGTGCTACCAAAGTTTGATGGCAATATGCCTCTGTCCGACTGGGTGTCCCGGCTGCAAAGCAACCTAAAGATTTATAACATCACTCCAGACCTTGAAGCGGACATTGTTTTAACTGCCCTAGAGGGAGAAGCCCGTAGAAACGTCTGCCTACTACCAGAACTCACTCACAGCAACCTGAAGGAGCTAGTGAAGTTCCTGGAAGAGATCAACGGCGACACTGCTAGAGCCGGACATTCTTGCACCAAATTTTTCTCTCGGCTGCAGCGGGAAGAAGAAGGAATTTCTCAGTATGCAACAGCACTGCAAGAAGTGTTAGCGGAGGTGCAGAGCAAGGAGGCGGATGGACTTGGCGGCATGGGCTCTAAGGACCGGATACTCCGGGAGCAATTCATTCTGGGACTGCACAGCACATCCTTGAGACAAGCACTGTCAGAACAGGTCTGGGCAGATCCGGCTCTTACGTTTCGTCAAATCCTGGTGGAAACAGTGGCCCGAAGTAAAGAGGAGAGCTACGCGTCTGGGGTGATACATGTGTCCCGGGCACCAATACCAGAGGGGAACCAAACCATCAGGAGGTCCTGGTCCAGGTGGTGCAAGACTTGCAGCGGTCCCTTGTCAACATGCAAGAGAAACTGACCCAGATGGAGCGAAGAGTGAGGGAACTACAACAGTCTGACCCACCGTACTCATGCAACCATTTGTTGGCCCGACCGATAAGGGATCAGTGGGGGCAAGCCCCCTCCCATCTGGCTTTGGAGGCATGAGGACAGGCTCGAGGTGCCCCTCGGCGAGGAGGAGGCATCCAATGCTGGGAATGTGGATGACGGGGGCATCTTGCCAGAGACTGTTGGAACTATACTCAAGGCCAGTGGAAGCCACTGTTAAACTACCAACCCCCGCAGTAGTGCGGCATTCTGCTCTGCGGGGGGAGGCGAGGAGAGAGGCCACTCCATATCATAACGAACACTTGATTGCTGGGTATCCCATCCTACGTGCTGAATTTGATGGAGTTTTAGTGGATTGCCTGATAGATACCAGGTCAAAAGTGACGACGATGCCAGAAACGTATTTTAAGTAGCATTTCCAGGCCCTGGCCAAGCCAGAAAAAGAGACATTGATCCGGTTGTTTGCTGTCAACCAACAACCAATCCCGGTCACAGGGGTTGTGTGGATGAATATTCGAATCTGTGGGCAAGAAGTGGGGAGAAAAGGGATCCTGCTAGTCCCTGAGCCTATCAAAGAAGATGTGCCTTAGTACTGGGAATGAATATCCTATGTGAACTCGATAAGATTATGTTTACCAAATGGGGACCTGGATATTGGAAGAAGGCTACTACACATAAGCCTACTCAAAAGCCCTTCAACGACTGATCCGCATCTGTGCGATGCAAAAGAGTGTACCATCCTATCGGACGGTAGAAGTCATCAGGGCTCATGGTAAAGAATCTGTAATCTTGCCTCTCAAGCGAGAAACTATAGTATACCTTCCAGTGGGGATGCATCGCAACCTTGACAGGTTGGAAGTGATTGTTCAGCCTGTGGTAGGCGGAGGAGTGGACCATGAAGTCATGATAGCGCATACGATAGCTGTGGTCCAGTGAGGACACATCCCCATAAGAGCTTTGAATGTGGGCCCCGGGGAGGTCACCCTGCCATGAGGGACAGATCTCGCCCTGGTGTACCTACATAAGGGTGAGTCAGAAGGAGATGTCTTTTTCCCCGAAAGAAGGTGCGGGGTGGACGCTAGCAGTTGCTGCGGTGACCGAAGAGATGCCATCCACGGAGTGGAGTGGATGGGTCAACCTTGATCAAATGGAAGTGGATGTGAAGGCTCTGGGCCCTGAGCGTGTGCAGGCAATAGAAGCTATGCTGTGGGAAAATCAGGCCGCATTTGCCCGTCACTCTGAGGATTTCGGCTGTACTGAAGTCATCATGCATGAGATACCGACCGGAGAAGCTCGTCCAATTCGAGAACGATACCGGCAGATGCCGCCCAAGATGTATCAAGAGGTGAAAACATTACTGAGGCAGATGCTGGATTCAGGAGTGGTGCAGAGTAGTCAGAGCCCTTGGGCAGCCCCGGTGGTGCTCGTCAAGAAAAAGGATGGGACCATCCAGTTCTGCGATGATTACAGGAAACTCAAGGCCTGCGCTGTTCAAGACTCGTATCCATTGCCCCGCATTGAGGAATCCTTGACAGCATTGGGGAAAGCCAAGTACTTCTCCACCCTGGACCTAGGAAGTGGATAATGGCAAGTAGTTGCAGCAGAGAAAGACAAAGAAAAAAACGCCTTCATCTTCCCTATGGGGCTGTTCCAGGCACGTTTCAACGGCTGATGGAAAAGTGTTTGGGAGACTTAAATTTTGAGGCTACCCTAATCTATCTGGATGACATCATTGTGTTTTCGGCCTCATTCGAAGAACACCTTGCCCGGCTTGGACAGGTACTCGGAAGACAAGACTGCGGGTTCATAACCTGAAGGTGAAGCCAAAGAAGTGCCACCTTTTCAAGAGAGACATCGAGTACCTGGGCCACAAAGTGTCACAAGATGGAGTTCTACGCTCACCAGAAAAAGTGGCTGCTGCCCAGAAAAGGCCAGTCCCTCGAACAGTGAGAGAACTCCAGGGCTTTCTGGGGTTCGCCGGGTACTACTGACGGTTCGTTAAAGACTTTGCGAAGGTGGAGGGTCCTCTCAATGAGCTGCTGAGGGGGACTACTGGAGTACCGAAGACCCTGTACATCCCTTGGGCCCAGAGACAAGATGAGGCCTTCCAGGCTATAAAGAATGCCCTTACCTCAGGCCCAATTTTGGTCTACACAGGCTTCGATCAACCGGTCCTGTTGTACACAGATGGTAGCCTTCATGGACTCGGTGCAGTACTTGCTCAGATACAGGTGGACATGAGTCATCGGGTATGCCAGCAGGTCCCTGCGAGACAGCGAAAGAAACCCTCACAATTAAAGCTCCTTCCGGTTAGAGCTCCTGGCCCTGGTGTGGGCCATGACAGAGAAGTTTGCCGGCTTCCTGACAGGGACCAAAATTCAAGTTAAAAAAGACAATAATCCCCTGGCCCACCTTGAGAATGCTAAATTGGGGGCCTTAGAACAACGGTGGGTGGCTCGCCTAGCCAAGTTTGACTTTACCATCCGTTATCGCTCTGCTACCGAAAACGCAAATGCTGATGGGCTGTCAAAAGTGACTGTGGAGACTCCAATGGGGGATCATGATGAGCAACTCAAAGAGGAGGAAACCCCAGACTTTCATAAGTTTAAGCCCCCAGTGGTTGCGGCCTAGTCAAGAAGGGAGGCCTGCGCATTACCACGGTCTCTGGGGAGAACCAATGAGGAAAGGGGACATGGTCAGTATGAAGACGAAAGGCTGAGACAGATGAAATTATGAGTAACTCAGAAGCGGAAGCCTGGCAAACAAGAGAGAGATGATTTGGACTCTGAAATGAAGAGTGTGTTACACCAGTGGGATAGACTGAAAGTGCGAGAGTCAGTGCTATATCGTAAGTGACAACAGCCAACAGATATGGAAGTAAGGTGGCAGGTAGTCATCCCAGGAAGAATGGCTCAAGAAGTAGCTAAAGAAGCCCACAAATTTGGAGCTCACTTCAGGCCCACAAAGACCTACCAATGGTTAGAGCGGTAGGTGTATTACCCCCAGTTGGAGTCTGTGGTGGAAGAAGTTTGCCGGCAATGTCATGTATATGACCTCATTAAGAGTACCGAACAGAGGGCACCCATCCAGACCACACAAGCTAAAGAGCTGCTATAAGTCTTGATGATCGATTATCTCCTCATGGGACACTCGGCCCAGGGGCTGCAGTACTGTATGGTGATGACTAGTGTTGAGCATTCCGATACCGCAAGTATCGGGTATCGGCCGATACTTAGCGGTATCGGAATTCCGATACCGAGATCCGATACTTGCCGCGTATCGGATACCGGAATCGGAAGTTCCCAGGATTCAAACTGCACAAATTTGTACGAAATCAGCCAATGAGAATGATTCCAAGTGTGGGCACATCCTGTTCAGCATGGAGGGCATGAAACTACTGGCAAGGCTGTGATTGGCTGCTGAAATGATGTCATGATGCAGTTTAGTCGCTGGCGCCATTTTGCGCTCACTCTGCTGTGAATTCAGTTAGTGACAGGACGCTGTTTGCTGACTGAGGGCCAGTTTAGAGATAGCGATTTGCTTCTTTGTGCTTTTCCAAGGCTAATTTAGCAACCGCTGTGTTCACCTACTAATCACCTTGCTTTTGCTTTGCAGCGCTGTTTTCACAGCGATCTGCAAGGTCTGTGTGTGAGTGCAGCCCACTCTCTAGTCTGTGTGCAGCCATAGGCCATCCATAGCTGGTTGTATTCAGTTCAGGGAGGGTGGTTCATTGCCTCATACTGTTCTATTTTTTTTTTTTTTCAAGTAGTGTAGTCTGCTGCTCATTTTTTCTAATAATTCCTATTAGTGACTTTCCACCCGTATCCAGCTAACTTGTGGAAAAACACTACATATGATAAAGTAGAGGAGGTTTTTTGGGCCTTGCAGCGCCGTTTACGGCTGTCTGCACGGTCTCCGTGTGACTGCAGCTCGCCCTGTAGTCTGTGAGCAGCCATAGCCTGGTTGTATCCAGCTCAGGGTTGTTCACTGCGTCATACCGTAAAATCAATTTTCCTTTTGTTTTAAGTAGTGCAGGCTGCTGCACATTTTTTCAAAAAATTCCTATTAGTGTCTTTCCACCCGTATCCAGCTAACTTGTGGAAAAACACTACATAGGATAAAGTAGAGGAGGTTTTTTGGGCCTTGCAGCACCGTTTACGGCTGTCTGCACGGTCTCCGTGTGACTGCAGCTCGCCCTGTAGTCTGTGAGCAGCCATAGCCTGGTTGTATCCAGCTCAGGGTTGTTCACTGCGTCATACCGTCAAATCAATTTTCCTTTTGTTTTAAGTAGTGCAGGCTGCTGCACATTTTTTCAAAAAATTCCTATTAGTGTCTTTCCACCCGTATCCAGCTAACTTGTGGAAAAACGCTACATAGGATAAAGTAGAGGAGGTTTTTTGGGCCTTGCAGCGCCGTTAACGGCTGTCTGCACGGTCTCCGTGTGACTGCAGCTCGCCCTGTAGTCTGTGAGCAGCCATAGCCTGGTTGTATCCAGCTCAGGGTTCTTCACTGCGTCGTACCGTAAAATCAATTTTCCTTTTGTTTTAAGTAGTGCAGGCTGCTGCACATTTTTTAAAAAAATTCCTATTAGTGTCTTTCCACCCGTATCCAGCTAACTTGTGGAAAAACACTACATAGGATAAAGTAGAGGAGGTTTTTTGGGCCTTGAAGCGCCGTTTACGGCTGTCTGCACGGTCTCCGTGTGACTGCAGCTCTCTCTGTTGTCAGTTCAGCCCCCAAAAAATAAATAAATAATAAAGTTCACCAAACACACCACTTTACATTTGTGTAGGCCACATTAGCTCATATTAAAGTCTAGTCCACACTTTAGAAAATTATTGTTTCCTATACCTGTTAGGACTCGGAGCTTTTCAGGAATAAGCACACAAAGCCGTTAGTACTTTTCTGCTTATCTTTATCAGTCAACCAAGATGAAGAAGGCAGGGAGTAAGGCACGTGGGCGTGGGTGCGGAGCAGGAAGAGGACGTGGGGATTCTGTGCCTGCTGCGGGCACTGGTGACTCCTCAGCACCCAGTTTCACCAGGGAACAGTCTTTCATTCGCAGCTTTGTCGCAGAGCGCCGTACACCTCTGCTGCGTGAAGACCAAATTGAAGCCGTTGTCGGATGGATGGCAGCTAACACATCGACTTCAATTAGTGCCACATCCTCACAGACACAGAGCACTGGAGAGCAGCCATCTGTCTCTTCACCACCTGCCAAATTGGCCAGGCAGACAGAGAGCCCAGGACAGGAGCCGTCTCTACTTCTGTTCTCTGAATCTCTTGGCTTGGAAACAGGGGGCCAGCCAAGCTGCATTGGAGAAATGGAAGAAGAGGCAGGGTGCAGTGATGCCCAACAGCTTTTTCTCTCTGAGTCTGAAGAGGCGGGTGGGCCAGTGCCTCCGGTCACCACATCGCAGGCCGCATCCGCTGATGATGACACTCAGGTGCCACTTTCTGGTGCGTGCTCTGCTGCTGAGACTACCCAGGAGGAGCAGTTGGTGGCAGAGGGTAGTGTAGATGATGAGGTCCTTGACCCATCATGGCGTGAGGGACAGGAAGGTGGTGGGAGCAGCTCCGAGGAAGAAATTCCTAGAACGGGCCAAAGAGGTAGAGGGAGGGGGAAGACTGCGCAGCCTGTAGCCTCCACTTTGGCACCCTTTAGGAGCATGTCTGTTCCAAAAGCCAAAAAGGGCGCTCCCAAGACTTGCAGTGTCTGGCCCTTTTTTGACACAGTTGCAGATGACATTTGCTATGCCAAATGCAAGGTGTGTCATCACAAAGTCAAAAGAGGTCGAAATGTCAGCAACCTCAATACCTCCAACATGTGGAAGCATGTGTGCAACAGGCACGCGGCAGGGTTAGAAAAACACACTGAAGAGCTTGGCCAACCAACAGCGGCAGCTACCACCTCTTCAGCTCGTGTTGCCCCTTCCTCCAGCTCACACGCAGCTGGTTCGGCTTCCTCCCAGGATCACCGTGGAAGAACCTCTGGCCCTGTTGTCCAGAGACCCGCTGTAATTCCACCCGCAGCACCACTTTCCCAGTCATCCACACACTCCCAGCCCAGTCTACAGCCATCGGTAGTACAAGCATGGGAGAAAAGGCGGCCTTTCTCGTCAAACCACCCACGAGCACAGGCTCTGACTGCAGGCATTGCCAAACTTCTGTCACTGGAAATGCTGTCATTCAGGCTGGTGGAGACTGACAGCTTCCGTGACTTGATGTCATTGGCAGTCCCACAGTACAATGTGCCCAGCCGCTTTTACTTCAGCAGGCAAGCCGTCCCTGCCCTGCACAAGCATGTGGAGGGACACATAAAACACGCGCTACTGAATGCCGTCAGTAGCAAGGTCCACCTCACCACCGATGCGTGGACCAGTCAACATGGACAGGGGTGATACCTTTCCCTCACTGCCCATTGGGTTAATGTTGTTGAGCCGGGTACAGATCGTGCGAGTGGCGCAGGACGTGTCCTGCCCACTCCAAGGATTGCAGGAATCCATTCTGTACGCATTGACTCCTCCTCTTACACCAGTTCCTCAGAATCATCGCTGCAGGAGCCGTCACAGTCCACCTCCACATGGACCCGTGATGAACGTTTACCTGTTACGACCGACATGAGCACAGCCGTGGCCAAACGTCAACAGGCCGTCTTGAAATTAATTTCTTTGGGGAATCGAAGCCACACAGCGCAGGAGCTCTGGAATGCCATCAAGCAGGAGAGCGATGTGTGGTTTGTGCCAGCGAATCTCCAGCCAAGCATGGTAGTGTGTGATAATGGCCGAAATCTGGTGGCAGCTCTGGGCCTCGGCAACCTCACTCACATCCCATGTCTGGCACATGTGCTCAATTTGGTCGTGCAGAGTTTTTTGAGGGACTATCCGGATCTTGATGCACTGCTGCACAAGGTCCGCCTAGAGTGTGCTCACTCGCGGCGTTCCAGCACGGCAAAAGCGTGCATTGCGGCTCTGCAGCGCCGACACCACCTGCCGGAACATCGCATCATATGTGACCTACCTACCAGGTGGAATTCCACGTTACATATGTTGGAGCGGTTGTGTGAGCAGCAGCAAGCTGTAATGGAGTACCAGCTGCATCAGGCGCAAAGAAGTCGCACTCCGCGCTGTTCAGACTTCACAACCACAGAGTGGGCCACTATGAAGGACGTCTGCCAGGTTTTGCGTCCCTTCGATTATTCCACGTGGATGGCGAGTGCAGATGATGCACTAGTCAGCATGACTGTCCCCCTTATCTGCCTGCTTGAAAAATCACTGCAAGCGCTAAGGGATGATGTTGTGGAAGAGGTGGAGGATGAGGATTCACCATTTCCATCATCTTCTGGACAGTCAGCGCCACGTGGTTCCTCACAAACGCGTAGGCAGGGGACAGTTTGTGAGGAGGATGAGGAGGAGTCAATGGAAGAGGAAGACATCCGTCCAGAGGAGGGAGTTACACAATTGTCCAGTACTCAGTGTGTACAGCGAGGGTGGGGTGATGACGAGCGAGCAGAGATCACGCCTCCAGCAGGGAACAGCGTTTCTTGGGCAGTTGGCAGTCTGCAGCACATGGTGGATTACATGCTGCAGTGCCTGAGAAACGACCGCCGCATCGCCCACATTCTCAACATGTCTGATTATTGGGTGTTCACCCTCCTCGATCCTCGCTACCGGGACAACGTAGAAAGCCTCATCACACCGTTGAACCGGGAGCGAAAAATGCGGGAGTACCAAGACACACTGGTGAATTCCATCATCTTCTCCATTCCAAGTGAGAGAAGTGCTGCTAGTGCATTACAAAGCAGCTCAGTGCGTCCAGGCAGTGGTGGAGGCTCTGCACAAAGAGGGAGCAGAAGCAGTGCCTCTGCCCAAGGCAAGACCAGTATGGCCCAACTGTGGCACAGTTTTCTGTGCCCACCACAAAAGTCTACACCATCACAGACGGCTCCAGTCAGCAGGAGGCAACGGTTCCGTCAGATGGTGACAGACTACATGTCTTGCCCTCTTGCTGTACTCCCAGACGGCTCTTCACCTTTCAAGTTTTGGGTCTCAAAGCTGGATACATGGCCAGAGCTAAGCCAGTATGCATTGGAGGTGCTGGCTTGCCCTGCGGCTAGTGTATTATCGGAAAGCGTCTTTAGTGCTGCAGGTGGTGTACTAACTGACCGTCGCATGCGACTATCCTCCGATAACGTTGACCGGCTTACTTTCCTGAAAATGAACAAGACCTGGATCTCGCAGGAATTTGCCACTCCTCTTCCTGATTAAATAATTAGGTGACTGTCTACGTTATCCAGGTATCCTGTTGTGTTCATCTTTCTACCACCTGAACTTAAATTCCTGGGCTCCAACACCGCCAGTTGAGGCTCAGAAGTGCCGTCTGCACAGTCAAAACATACGACCCAGTGTTATTGGGTTTCAGTAACGTCAGCTGATCCCCAGCTGTGTAGCCGGCAATGTGTCCTGCGACCGCCACGCTGACACAACAACTGAAATGTAAGGGAACCTGTCCCCCCCCCCCCCAAGGCGTTTGTTACTGAAAGAGCCACCTTGTGCAGCAGTAATGATGCACAAGGAAAAGGTAGCTATTTTTGTTTAGCTCCTTGCACACGCAGAACTTAACACTTATAAAATGTGTCCACTGATACCGTAAAACCGTCCCGGAGGTGGGACTTTCCTTCGTAATGTGACGCAGCACAGCCGTCATTCTTACCCCCCCCCCGGCGCCGTGCGCCGGCTCCTCAGCGCTGTTTGATTCTGTCTCGAAGCCTGTGCTGTTATGTTATCCCTTGGCCAGGCACACTTAGCGCTGCCCCTCTTCTGACATCATTTGGTGTCAGGCTGGCTGCGCCTGTGCGGCCGCGCTGGACGAGAGCCCGCCTCGCAGTGTCTTCTGATTTAATCCCACTGCGGGCCTGAGATCCATGGACATGCGCAGTGCATATCTCAACCTCCGCCTCTCACTCATCTCCCTACGCCTTCTTCAGACTATGCGCCGTCAGCTGATCCCTAATAGCATGCCACGGCCGTGACGCCGCACAGTCTGAAGAAGCCGTAGGGAGGGGAGTGAGAGGCGAGGATATGCACTGCGCATGGCCACGGATCCCAGGCCCGCGGTGGGATTACATTAGACGACACTGCGAGGCGGGCTCTCGGCCAGCGCGGCCGCACAGGCGCAGCCAGCCTGACACCAAATGATGTCAGAAGATGGGCAGCGCTAAGTGTGCCTGGCCAAGGGATAACATAACAGCACAGGCTTCGAGACAGAATCAAACAACGCTGAGGACCCTGGGCACGGCGCCGGGGGGGTAAGAATGACGGCTGTGCTGCGTCATATTACGAAGGAATGTCCCACCTCCGGGACGGTCTCACGGTATCAGGGGACACATTTTATAAGTGTTTAGTTCTGTGTTTGCAAGGAGCATAATGAAAAGAGCCACCTTTTCCTTTTGCATCCTTTGTGCTGCACAAGCTTGCTCTTTCAGCTACAAACGCCTTGGGGGGGGGTTAAAGGTTCCCTTTAGACTTTCTCCAATCAGGCTTCGGCCTACACTGTGTTCCTCTGCTCCTCCTGCTGTCCCTGGGCTCCAACACCGCTAGTTGCCGTCCAGAAGTGCTGTCCACACAGTTCCAACAGTCCCTCCTCTGTTATTGGGGTTCAGTAACGTCAGCTGTTCCCCAGCTGTGTGTGTGGCAATCCCTCCTATCTCCTCCACCTCCTCCTCCTCCTGCTGTCCCTGGGCTCCAACACCGCTAGTTGCCGTCCAGAAATGCTGTCCGCACAGAGCCAAACACCTCGCCAATGTGTTAGTGGGGTTCAGTAATGCCTGCTGCTCCCCTGCTGTGTATACGGCAACGTGTCCTGCGACCGCCACGCAGGCACAAGTTAAATTTAAGGGAACCTGTCCCCCCCCAGGCGTTTGTTACTGAAGGAGACACCTTGTGCAGCAGTAATGATGCAAAGGGAAAAAGTGCCTCTTTTCGTGGTGCTCCTTGCACATGCTGAACCTAACACTTATGAAATGTGTCCCCTCACACGGTTAAACCGTCCGGTCGGTGGAACTTTCCTTTGTCATGTGACGCAGCACAGCCGTCATTCTTACCCCCTTGGCGCCGTGCGCCTCCTCCTCAGCGTTGTTTGAATCTGTCCCGGAGTCTGCGCTGTTATGTTATCCCTTGGCCAGGCACACTTAGCGCTGCCCGTCTTCTGACATCATTTGGTGTCAGGATGGCTGCGCCTGTGCGGCCGCGCTGGACGAGATCCCGCCTCGTAGTGTCTTCTGAATTAATCCCACTGCGGACCTGTGATCCATGGACATTAGCAGTGCATATCTTAACCTCCGCCTCTCACTCATCTCCCTACGCCTTCTTCAGACTATGCGCTGTCAGCTGATCCCTAATAGCATGACACGGCCGTGACGCCGCACAGTCTGAAGAAGCCGTAGGGAGGGGAGTGAGAGGCGAGGATATGCACTGCTCATGCCCATGGATCACAGGTCCGCAGAGTGATTACATTAGATGACACAACGAGGCGGGATCTTGCCCAGCGCGGCCGCACAGGCGCAGCTAGCCTGACACCAAATGATGTCAGAAGACGGGCAGCGCTAAGTGTGCCTGGCCAAGGGATAACATAACACAGCAGACTCTGGGACAGATTCAAACAACGCTGAGGAGGCGCACGGCGCCAAGGGGGTAAGAATGACGGCTGTGCTGCGTCAGATGACAAAGGAAGGTTCCACCGACCGGACGGTTTAACCGTGTGAGGGGACACATTTCAAAAGTGTTAGGTTCAGCATGTGCAAGGACCATCATTAAAAGAGCTAAGTTTACCTTTTCCAGCATTAGTGCTGTACAAGATGGCTCTTTCAGCTACAAACGCCTGGGGGGGGGGGGGGTTAAAGGTTCCCTTTCAACTTGCTCCAGTGCAGGCTGCGGCCTACACTCTGCTCCACCTGCAGAGCCCGGGCTCCAACACCGCTAGTTGCTGTCCGGAAGTGCTGGCTGCACAGAAAAAAAACACCCGCCAATGTGTAAGTGGGGTTCAGCACCGCCAGCTGTTCCCCTGCTGTGTAGCCGGCAACGTGTCCTGCAACAGCCACGCAGACACAACAGACCCAAAGCTGCCGCCAGTGCAGGCTTCGGCCTACACTCTGCTCCCCCTGCTCCTCCTGCTGACCCTGGGCTCTAACAACGCCAGTTGGGGCCCAGATGTGCTAGCTGCACAGAGAAAAACACACGCCACTGTGTCAGTGGGGTTCAGCACCGCCAGCTGTTCCCCTGCTGTGTAGCCGGCAACGTGTCCTGCAACAGCCATGCAGACACAAGAAATGAAATTGAAGGGAACCTGTCCCCCCTCCCCCAGGCGTTTGTATGTTTTACAGCCACCTTGTACAGCGGTAATGCTGCATGTGTGCAAGGTGGCTCATAAACTTATTCTCCTTGCACATGTGGAACTGAACAAGTCAAAAATGTGTCCTCTGTGACCATTTAACCGTCCCGGAGGTGTGACATTCCTTTGTAATGACACGCTGCAACCCCCTTGGTAGCGCTGCCCGTCTTCTGGCATCATTGTTTGGCTGGCTGCGCCTCTGCGGCCGCCCTGACCCACACAACGCCCCTCGGTGTCTTATTTATTTTGACTGCGAGGGTGTGATTGATGGGCATGAGCAGTGCATATGTTCGCCTGTCCCTCATCTCCTTCCGCCTTCTTCAGACTGTGCGGCTTCATGGCCGTGGCATGCGATAAGGGATCAGCTGACGCCACACAGTCTGAAGCAGGTGTAAGGACCCAAGTGTGAGAGGCGAACATATGTACTGCGCCAGGCCATGAATCCCTGCCCCGCAGTGTTTTAACTATGTAAAGACACTGCGGGGCTGGGATTCATGGTCATCGCGAACCGCAACGGCCGACATTAAATGATGTCAGAAGATGGGCAGCGCTAACAGCGCAAGGCCAAGGGATAACACGACAGCGCAGACTCCTGTACAGCAAATAACAACGCTCAGGAGGCTGCGCCCAGCACCAAGGTGGGATTCTTGACATCTGTGCTGCGTCTCATTACGAAGGGAACTCTCGCCTCCAACACAGTTTGACTGTATAAAGGGCTAAATGTTATACGTGTTTCATTCAGCGTGTGCAAGGAGAAAAATTAAAAGAGCAACCTTTGACTTGTGCTGCACTACTGCTGCATAAGGCGTGGCTCTTCTACTTTGTAACACCTGAGGGGGGGTTAAAGGTTACCTTTAAAATTAGTTCAATTAGGCTTCGTCCTACACTCTGCTCCCCCTGCAGAGCCTGGGCTCTAGCACCGCCAGTTGGTGCCCCGAAGTGCTGGCTGCACAGAGAAAAACACCCGCCAATGTGTCAGTGGGGTTCAGCACCGCCAGCTGTTCCCCTGCTGTGTAGCCGGCAACGTGTCCTGCAACAGCCACGCAGACACAAAGCTGCCGCCAGTGCAGGCTTCGGCCTACACTCTGCTCCCTCTCCTCCTGCTGACCCTGGGCTCTAACACCGCCAGTTGGTGCCCAGTACTGCTAGCTGCACAGAGAAAAACACCCGCCAATGTGTCAGTGGGGTTCAGCACTGCCAGCTGTTCCCCTGCTGTGTAGCCGGCATCGTGTCCTGCAAAAGCCACGCAGACACAAGAACTGAAATTGAAGGGAACCTGTCCCCCCTCCCCCAGGTGTTTGTATGTTTTACAGCCACCTTGTACAGCAGTAATGCTGCATGTGTGCAAGGTGGCTCATAAACTTATTCTCCTTGCACACGTGGAACGGAACACGTCTACAATGTGTCCCCTGAGACCATTAAAACGTCCCTGAGGTGTGACTTTCCTTTGTAATGACACGCAACAACCCCCTTGGTAGCACAGCCCTTCTTCTAACATCATTGTTTGGCTGGCTGCGCCTCTGCGGCCACCCTGCCCGACACAATGCCCCTCGGTGTCTTATTTATTTTGACTGCGAGGGTGTGATTGACGGGCATGAGCAGTGCATATCTTCGCCAGGCTGTCACTCAGCTCCTTCCGCCTTCTTCAGACTGTGCGGCTTCATGGCCGTGGCATGCGATAAGGGATCAGCTGACGCCGCACAGTCTGTAGCAGGTGTAAGGACACGAGCGAGAGGCGAACATATGTACTGCGCCAGGCCATGAATCCCAGCCCCGCAGTGTGAAACACTGTAAAGACACTGCGGGGCTGGGATTCATGGGCATCGCGAACCGCACCAGCCGACATGAAATGATGTCAGAAGACGGGCAGCGCATGGCCAAGGGATAACGCAACAACGCAGACTCCTGTACATCAAAATGCGATGCTCAGGAGGCCGCGCCAAGCACCAAGGTGGTATTTTTGCCAGCTGTGCTGCGTCTCATTACGAAGGGAACTCCCGCCTCCAAGACAGATTGACTGTATAAGGGCCAAAATGTTGTACGTGTTTCATTCAGCTTGTGCAAGGAACAAAATTAAAAGAGCAACCTTTGACTTGTGCAGCACTACTGCTGCATAAGGCATGGCTCTTCTAGTTTGTAACACCTGAGGGGGGGGTTAAAGGTTACCTTTAAAATTGGTTCAATTAGGCTTCGGCCTACACTCTGCTCCCTCTCCTCCTGCTGACCCTGGGCTCTAACACCGCCAGTTGGGGCCCGGTACTGCTAGCTGCACAGAGAAAAACACCCGCCAATGTGTCAGTGGGGTTCAGCACCGCCAGCTGTTCCCCTGCTGTGTAGCCGGCAACGTGTCCTGCAACAGCCACGCAGACACAAAGCTGCCGCCAGTGCAGGCTTCGGCCTACACTCTGCTCCCTCTCCTCCTGCTGACCCTGGGCTCTAACACCGCCAGTTGGTGCCCAGTACTGCTAGCTGCACAGAGAAAAACACCCGCCAATGTGTCAGTGGGGTTCAGCACTGCCAGCTGTTCCCCTGCTGTGTAGCCGGCATCGTGTCCTGCAAAAGCCACGCAGACACAAGAACTGAAATTGAAGGGAACCTGTCCCCCCTCCCCCAGGTGTTTGTATGTTTTACAGCCACCTTGTACAGCAGTAATGCTGCATGTGTGCAAGGTGGCTCATAAACTTATTCTCCTTGCACACGTGGAACGGAACACGTCTACAATGTGTCCCCTGAGACCATTAAAACGTCCCTGAGGTGTGACTTTCCTTTGTAATGACACGCAACAACCCCCTTGGTAGCGCAGCCCTTCTTCTGACATCATTGTTTGGCTGGCTGCGCCTCTGCGGTCGCCCTGCCCGACACAACGCCCCTCGGTGTCTTATTTATTTTGACTGCGAGGGTGTGATTGACGGGCATGAGCAGTGCATATCTTCGCCAGGCTGTCACTCAGCTCCTTCCGCCTTCTTCAGACTGTGCGGCTTCATGGCCGTGGCATGCGATAAGGGATCAGCTGACGACGCACAGTCTGTAACAGGTGTAAGGACACGAGCGAGAGGCGAACATATGTACTGCACCAGGCCATGAATCCCAGCCCCGCAGTGTGAAACACTGTAAAGACACTGCGGGGCTGGGATTCATGGGAATCGCGAACCGCACCAGCTGACATGAAATGATGTCAGAAGACGGGCAGCGCATGGCCAAGGGATAACGCAACAACGCAGACTCCTGTACATCAAAATGCGATGCTCAGGAGGCCGCGCCAAGCACCAAGGTGGTATTTTTGCCAGCTGTGCTGCGTCTCATTACGAAGGGAACTCCCGCCTCCAAGACAGATTGACTGTATAAGGGCCAAAATGTTGTACGTGTTTCATTCAGCTTGTGCAAGGAACAAAATTAAAAGAGCAACCTTTGACTTGTGCAGCACTACTGCTGCATAAGGCGTGGCTCTTCTAGTTTGTAACACCTGAGGGGGGGTTAAAGGTTACCTTTAAAATTGGTTCAATTAGGCTTCGGCCTACACTCTGCTCCCTCTCCTCCTGCTGACCCTGGGCTCTAACACCGCCAGTTGGGGCCCGGTACTGCTAGCTGCACAGAGAAAAACACCCGCCAATGTGTCAGTGGGGTTCAGCACCGCCAGCTGTTCCCCTGCTGTGTAGCCGGCAACGTGTCCTGCAACAGCCACGCAGACACAAAGCTGCCGCCAGTGCAGGCTTCGGCCTACACTCTGCTCCCTCTCCTCCTGCTGACCCTGGGCTCTAACACCGCCAGTTGGTGCCCAGTACTGCTAGCTGCACAGAGAAAAACACCCGCCAATGTGTCAGTGGGGTTCAGCACTGCCAGCTGTTCCCCTGCTGTGTAGCCGGCATCGTGTCCTGCAAAAGCCACGCAGACTCAAGAACTGAAATTGAAGGGAACCTGTCCCCCCTCCCCCAGGTGTTTGTATGTTTTACAGCCACCTTGTACAGGAGTAATGCTGCATGTGTGCAAGATGGCTCATAAACTTATTCTCCTTGCACACGTGGAACGGAACATGTCTACAATGTGTCCCCTGAGACCATTAAAACGTCCCTGAGGTGTGACTTTCCTTTGTAATGACACGCAACAACCCCCTTGGTAGCGCAGCCCTTCTTCTGACATCATTGTTTGGCTGGCTGCGCCTCTGCGGCTGCCCTGCCCGACACAACGCCCCTCGGTGTCTTATTTATTTTGACTGCGAGGGTGTGATTGACGGGCATGAGCAGTGCATATCTTCGCCAGGCTGTCACTCAGCTCCTTCCGCCTTCTTCAGACTGTGCGGCTTCATGGTCGTGGCATGCGATAAGGGATCAGCTGACGCCGCACAGTCTGTAACAGGTGTAAGGACACGAGCGAGAGGCGAACATATCTCCTGCGCCAGGCCATGAATCCCAGCCCAGCAGTGTGAAACACTGTAAAGACACTGCGGGGCTGGGATTCATGGGCATCACGAACCGCACCAGCCGACATGAAATGATGTCAGAAGACGGACAGCACATGGCCAAGGGATAACGCAACAACGCAGACTCCTGTACATCAAAATGCGATGCTCAGGAAGCCGCGCCAAGCACCAAGGTGGTATTTTTGCCAGCTGTGCTGCGTCTCATTGCGAAGGGAACTCCCGCCTCCAAGACAGATTGACTGTATAAGGGCCAAAATGTTGTACGTGTTTCATTCAGCTTGTGCAAGGAACAAAATTAAAAGAGCAACCTTTGACTTGTGCAGCACTACTGCTGCATAAGGCATGGCTCTTCTAGTTTGTAACACCTGAGGGGGGGGTTAAAGGTTACCTTTAAAATTGGTTCAATTAGGCTTCGGCCTACACTCTGCTCCCCCTGCAGATCCTGAGCTCTAACACCGCCAGTTGGTGCCCCAAAGTGCTGGCTGCACAGAGAAAAACACCCGCCAATGTGTCAGTGGGGTTCAGCACCGCCAACTGTTCCCCTGCTGTGTAGCAGGCAACGTGTCCTGCAACAGCCACGCAGACACAACAGACCTACAAATGCCTCCAGTGCAGGCTTCGGCCTACACTCTGCTCCCCCTGCTGACCCTTTGCTCCAACACCGCTAGTTGGGGCTCTAGGAAGACAAGCTTGAATAGGTCCCCATCCTGGTTCCAGCACCGTCAGCTGGTTCCGGGCAGAGCCTTTGGCTTAGGTGCCTCCTTCTGGGTATCCAAGTTCCACCAACGTCAGGTGGTCCTTGGTAGTGCTTTCAGGCACGGGTACCTCCTGCTTAGTAACCGGGTTCCAGTAACGTCAGCTGGTCCTCGGTAGTTCCATTGGCTTTTGGACCTTCGGCTACCCATCCGGGTTCCAGTACCGTCAGCTGGTTCTCGGCAGTGTCTTTTGCTCTTGTACCTTCTGCTCCCCATCCTGGTTCCAGTACCGTCAGCTGGTTCCGGGCAGAGCCTTTGGCTTAGGTGCCTCCCTCTGGGTATCTGAGTTCCACCAATGTCAGGTGGTCCTTGGTAGTGCTTTCAGCACGGGTACCTCCTGCTTAGTAACCGGGTTCCAGTAACGTCAGCTGGTCCTCGGTAGTTCCATTGGCTCTTGGACCTTCGGCTACCCATCCGGGTTCCAGTACCGTCAGCTGGTTCTCGGCAGTGTCTTTTGCTCTTGTACCTTCTGCTCCCCATCCTGGTTCCAGTACCGTCAGCTGGTTCCAGGCAGAGCCTTTGGCTTAGGTGCCTCCCTCTGGGTATCCGAGTTCCACCAACGTCAGCTGGTCCTCGGTAGTTCCATTGGCTCTTGGACCTTCGGGTAGCCATCCGAGTTCCAGTTCCATCAGCTGTTTCTCGGCATTTTCTCAGCCTTCTTGTACCTTCTGCTACATTTCCAAGTTCAAGACCCTAAAGACGACGACCCGGAAGACCACCCCTAAGATGACGACGACACCAGAGACGACAACCACTGAGATGACGACGACACTGGAGACGATGACCCTGAAGACCACCCCGATGACGACGACCCCGGAGACGACGACCCTGGAGACGACGACGACCTGGAAGACCGAGAAGCAGAAGAACAAGAGGCTGCAGAACAAAGAGCAGAAGAACATTAAGCATGAGATTAAATATCAGAGCAAAAGATATTATCTAAATTATAAGCAGAAGAAGACTAAGGAGTGTATGGGGGTGAGTCCGTTCCTCCTCGTGGTGCCCCTGGATAAAGCCTGATGCTGCAGGCCAAACTGAACGCAGACAAATGTAACTGTTTTGTGACAGGCAGAACGGAAGGTGTAATCTTCAAACTTTTATAGATAACAACTACGGGAATGCCTGTCACAAATAAGAATATGATGTAGAAGTTGAATATGAAGAAGATAATAGTAAAATAAAAAGAATATGAACAATGTAACAAAAAAAATAATAAGTAGAAGATGAAGAAGAAGATGAATAAGGTGAAGAAGTTGATGTCAAAGAAGCTGATGATGAGGATAATGAAGAAGAAAGTGTGGGAGAAGTAAAAAAGAAGGTGAAGGGCGTGGAAGTAGTGAAACATCAATATCTGACAAAATAAAAAAAAAATTAACATAGTCAAAATCTTTCTAACGCCGAACGTCATAAAAAACAAAACAAAATCCTGCTATTCTATTAGATCGGGCTAAACCTCTGTGCCTTTAATGTCTCCGCCACCTCCCCCAATACATCCTACATTATTCTTAGTTGTTTTCCTTCATGTAGAATGAACCTACAAGTTAAGAAAGGGTTTATTTTAATTCCGATATTTTCGTCCCATTGACTTGCATTGGGATCGGGTATCGGTATCGGATTAGACCCGATACTTTGACGGTATCGGCCGATACTTTCCGATACCGATACTTTCCGATATCGGAAGGTATCGCTCAACACTAGTGATGACCGATCATTTCTCTAAGTTCACAGTAGTCACCCCGAATAGAGATCAGACTGCAGAATCGGCGGCGCGAGCCATCTGTCAAGACTTCATCTGAGTGTATGGTTGTCCAAAGCGCATCCATTTCGACCAAGGCGCATGTTTCCAAGGCAAGGTGATGAAAGAACTGTATCGTATGTATGGAATCGAGCGGTCCGGGACCACCCATTACCATCCTCAAGTCAACGGAGCATGTGAACGCTTCAACCGAACCTTACTTCAAATGCTGACAACGTAGGAGGAGGATAAGAAGGCATGTTGGCCAGACTACCTGCCAGAGTTGGTCTGGACCTACAACAATCGGGTCCACTCCACCACGGGTTATACCCCTATCTACTGCTGTTTGGAAGAGCTGGACAAGAGATCATTGAGCTGAATTTGGAACAGCCAGAGGAGCTGATGGAGCAAACTGTCACCTCATGGGTGAAAGAGCATCGGCAAAGATTAAAAACGATACGGCGGTTGGCGGGTTAGCAGCTGCAAGAAAAAGAACATACGGGCCGTAAACTGACTCAAGAGTTACCGCTCCAACCCGGAGACCGGATATTAGTCAGAGAGAAATGCCCCAAGGGAAAACTAAGTGAGAGATGGGACATACAGCCTTACAGAGTAATTGAGCGAGTGCATGCTAACAGCCCTGTCTACATGGTGCAGATTTAGAGTGGTGCGTCCGCCTCTAGAGTACTTCACAGAAATATGCTGCGGCCCTCCCAGTCTGAGATCTGTTCTATGCCATTGTCTCCTGAAGGCGCTACTCCACTTCTTGAATCTGTCATGCCTGATGGTGAAATCAATGATGAGTGGTGGACTGTCCCTGACAGAGTAGGGCATCCTCAGCCACACAGAGACGGTAATCCTATGGATGTACCAGTACCGCCACGCAAGGATGAGACCAGACAAGAGCCCATGATGACTCCTGCAGCAAGTGTTCCTCTGGAAGGTAATCAAGCCTTGCCTGACAGCCAAGAGCTCTGGAGATCCCAGAGGTCTAATGCAGGGGTTCCACCAGTCCGATATGTAGAACAGTGTGCTCTGTCTGTTTTTCCAACTATGTTGCCTCCTCTATAGGTGCTGTTTCTGCATTGCATGCTCCTTCATTGCATTTTGACCTTGATGCTGTGATGGCCGAGGACAACCATCATTAAGAAGGGAGGCATGTAAGAGGGTGGTGCTGTTATGGACAGTAAAGAACAAGCTGTCACTTTAAGAGAGTGCTCCCCCTTGTCTGGCGTGATGGAATGTTCTGCTTCTCCACTTCAATAGGCTGTGTGAATGAACTGGACTGAGCAGAGGGCGGGGGTGGAGCCTGGACAGCGTGTGTCAGCTGGAGCTGCTGCGAACTTTGTGCTTATAGCTGCAAGAGAGGACCCACAGCCAGTAACGTAGTGGACTTGTGAAATTTGACAGCTGTCATGCAGCTGCAGTGCAGCACAGCACAACCTCCACCAGGGGGAGCTTGGTAGAGAAGCGAGACTGCACTCACAGAGCAGCTGAACAAATGCCACCTAGTGGCGAGAGAGAGGTCAGGATAGCCAAGTCAGAACACAAGATAGCACTACAGTACAAAATGTTTAGACAGAATGGATAGTCAGGACATAGCAAGGGATCAGTAAACCAGGACGGGCAAAATACGGTACAATTGGGTCAAGCTGAAACAGAGTCAAAACGCCAAGCCAAGAGGTCAGAAACAGGGAGTCAAGCAGATCTACAGACAAACAAAGAGACACTGGGAAAGGGCAGGCAGGGGGAGATAACATACACAGGACAAGTCAGGGTTCACAGCAGGACAAATCAAGAGCTTCCAGAGTCAGGTACACACGCCAAAGACAGAGCTATAGCTGACACCACCCTCAGGATACCTGGGAGCTAAATAGCAAACCCGAGCCCAAAATGAGGCAGAGCAAAGTTAACCCTAGACATGATCCACTCAGAGAATGAGCAGACAGGACTAAACTCCGGACTTGATCATGACAACAGCCTTTTCCGGGTGCAGCGAGAGTGGCTTTCCTGTGTGAGTTTGAGAAGCCACGAAGATACCAAGAAAGGGATTTACAGTTTACAGGAGCACCTTCAGGACCCGAAGCAAGGAGAAGACCACGTTTCACGGAGCTGGCAGAAAGCTGTGCACACCACCATACTAGACTGTTGGGGGCCCCCAGGACTGGATCTGAGTCCCCAACATCACCGTGAGTTTGTTCCTGTTTTGTACACATGTCAGGGCCTAGTGTAGGCTTCAATAGTCAGTACACGGGAGCCGTGTGGCCTGCTTAGTAAAGGCCAGGGAGGTTATACGTAGAGTAGCATCATTATTTGTTTATTGTTTGCATTTGCTTGTGTGGCATATATTGAATCTGTAACAGTTGGAGCACCGTGCTATGTTATGGACAAACTAAAGAATATAACTCTTGTAAACTATCTTTTGCCATTGCATACCCCTGTTTGCATCTTCCTCATCCACTTCATTGCCTTCCAATAAATCTACCATTTGTTGTTTGCATCTCATCTTGTGTACGGTAGTTGCAGCGATCCAGAGTTCTGGTCGTTGCAATAATGTCATTCTTCCACCAGGGGGAGTGATGTTACATCTGAAGGCAATAAAGGAGATCTCTTTACCAGGTATCACAAACCATACACCACACTTCACACTCCAGTCCAACAGGGGGAGCTACGCTCCTATCTATTAGGGCACTCCTCACAATTAGGTAAAACTGGTGAGCTGGATAGGAAGTTAGGCAGAAGCTGACTGGGCTTCACCTAGGTAGCACCCTGTTGGGCAGCCAGAGGGAAAGGAGGAACATCAAAGAGCTGCAGACAGAGGGGTCCCTGACAGGGGTGGGATCCTGTCCGAGGCCTAGATAGAAGGCCACAGAGCTGCGCCTGCCCCACGTGCAGCAGCATCCTAAGGAAGGACACAAAAGAGAATTGTATTGCAGAGAGTGAGAAGCTAAGTCATAGCACAAGGAGAGGAATCCAGAAGGAGTTCTGCCCTGCAAAAGGCTGCCTTCTTTCTGAGGCGCAGAATCCGGTAGCCGGAACACAGAGGGAGTAATCAACTCCAAGCCTTGCTCCAGAGACCGGCAGGACAGTTAATTCCACGTTAGCTGCCCGACCCATACCTACCCAAATGGCACGGTGGCAACTTGTGGGGGCCGGGCCGTGATAGAGTCCCTGTAAAAAGCCTCAGGCCACCAGTCATATGGGTTTGTCCTATCCATTCCATCTGGGGGACAGAGAGAGAGAAATAACATCTAGAACACCAACATCAGTTGTGAGGACCTTATCGAGAAGCTCAGCAGGGAGGTACTACAACACCCAGGCGCTAGAGGAAGGCTACTGATTTCCACCTGGATAAGGGGACTCTGGATTTGCCTTCAGACCGGCCAGACTCTGCCTACCCTGTGGTCGGTACCCTGGACTGTGGATGCTGAAGCCTTCAGTAAAGGTAAAGAGACTGCAACCTTGTGTCCTCGTTCTTCACTGCGCCTTACACCATCCACCATCTACACTCTGGGAAGCCCTGGGGATACACTTCATCTGTGGGAAGGTATACCATCTAGCTGCCATTACATCACCCCAGTGGACCCCTAAGCAGAGTCGGTCACCCTGACCGAATACTACAGGTGGGGTCACGAACATTATCCCTTTAAAGACCTTTCCCCCATTTATAACGGATGCCCTTAGGGCCACGGACCGGGTCAGCCACCGTGACATCCCCGCTGAGAACCAAAGGACCCGGTACCGAGTACCCCACGACCCTCTGGGGCCGCTCCATAGTCTTCCTGCACCGTGGTGGTCCCTGGCCATCGCTTCAAATGAATGAAACCTAGAAGTACAAAGTTTGTCTTCTTAGCTTCTTTCAAATATTATTAATAGACTTTAATGGTCAAGTGTCACGGATCGGGCCCAGATTTGTTTCTAAAATGGATGTGTGTATGAACGAATAAAACTCTATGGGTATATTTGTTATATGAGAAAAAAGAGGACACTACTAGGACGTGTCACATGAATGGATGATTGTAGCCTATTTAATGAGGGAGGGGGAGCTGCTGAAAATAGGTAATATTGTTAAATTAAATAGAATATATCACACTGATTAATAAGCTATCCAATTGATAGAACATTTCTACGTAGTGTTAAGTAAAATAATAAAAATGTATTTTATATTGTTATCATTAATGCAACTATTTTCCATGCTAGCAATAACCTCAGTAACAGAAGATATCCGGGACGGAGTCGTTTTAGAAGAAGGTGACGTGTTACTGATCCATGTGGCACTGTCGTCTGACTCTCCTTGAAGAGACAGAGACTTATTTAAAAGGTGCTTGAATGATAAAAGACATGGATTACATGTTGTCACATTCTGCAGATGACTGGGAGACTTGTCATGGGTTATCTGTAGGTCGTATTGAGGTGGGAAGGGAAGCTGGGGGTCAAGTATGTGCACATGGCACAAATATACAAACACTGTGCTGACAAGGCAAAGACAAGAGCACTTAATAGTTTCACTACAAAGGTCTCTGCTGGTGCTGGTAGCTCATGCACGCCTTTATATAGAAAATATGAGAAATGTAACACTTTTAGGCATTGATTGGCTGTAAATTCAGGAATGGAGAGTTGCACTTTAAACTCAATTCAGGAGTATATTTTTTCAAACATTTTGTTTGTTGTAAGAAGAATAAAGGTTACATGAGAAGCTGTAAAATTGTGTGTAATTCTCAGCGGTTAGATAAACCACAGAGCATCTCATCTTTACATTGTTTAACCATTTAATGACCTTTAATGCCTCTTTAAAGGCACTCTTTTAGGGGTCATGCATGGAAAATCGTACAACCAAAGGTCAGCTATCCAGCTGTCAGAGAAAATGCCAAAAAAATAATCAGTTTTGCAATGTTTTCTTGCAAAGCATTCATAAAATAGTGAAAGCAAAATAAATATTGAAAAAGCTCTATTACTCAATTAATCTAATAGTCTAAAAGTTAAAGGTAAAATGTTAATGTTCAATAAAATTCAGTTTAGTCATTAAGGCCCAAAATGCACTACTGTTTAAAGTTGAGAATTACTTACCGAAAAATTCTTAAAACTAATTTAAAAAATACAATCAAGACACTGACAAAACTATAAATTGTGACAGGGTAGACAACATTGTACCTATCAATCTAGAATGTATACTGTTTAGATCAGAAATCATTATCTAGACTGGATACAAATGTAGCAGCCTTTGACTGCAAGTAAGTGTCCTCAATTGCCATCAAACAAATATTTAGAAAATGGTGAGGAATTAAACCATAAAGTATAATACAAATGTATTCATACAGTAAGTTTAAATTGTATAAAAATCCTAAACTTTTTAAAAGAAATCTGTCAGCACAAAATGACTGTCCAAACCAAGTAGAGGCCCTCGGTGCAACCTTGGGGTGGCCAAACAGCCTAGTGCACTCTCTCATTATACATGTTTTGAATCTCTCTCTGCACTCCACTTTTTTGTTTTATAGCTCTGGATTTACAGGAGTGAGAGAAGGGTGAAGATAAATGGAAAACAAGTAGTTGAGGAGGTGCGAAGAACTGTTGGCCACGCAAAGGGTGCACTGAGCATCTCTACATGGTTTGAACTCTCATTTTATGCTGACAAAATTTCTTTAAGGCTGGGGTAACCCGGGTGTAGATTCTCTTATGCTAGAGAATTGGATTGAATATGTCAATGACACTTGGTTCAATCTCTTAGCTTATTGTAATCTGATTCTCTCAGATGAGAGAACTGTAGCATTCGTGAGGAGAATCTTCTCCATTGTGTGAGTCCGTTTTCCACACACCAATAGACTTGAATGAATGAGTGCAATCTGCTTTACGCAGCAACTCACAGCATGCTGCAATTTGTTTTTCATGCCAAATCGGCATGAAAATAAAAAAACACTAATCATCACTTAGTTATCTCATAGAGTAACATTGGTCCGAGAGCTCTCCAATAAAATATTGGATAGCACTCGTCCATTTTATAGGCTTGTGTGAGCGAGTCTTAAAAAGGAACAGGTAATCTGTTATGTTTGGTTTCCCAGAGGTTTACTCCTCAGGGATTTTCTTCTTTTCCTGAGTCAGGTATAAAGCTATGAACTTCAGGAACACAATGAATCTGAACATTTTCTATAGGTTGCCACAAGAGCTGTACTAATAAATTTGATCATAATTGAATTATACTCAAGTTTTACAAAAATTCGCATTCAACATTTTTCTAAACCATAAAGGGTGATCAAAATGTTAAAAAAATTCTCAGTAATTAGCACTGTAGCCTTACAATCCTGGTTCAAATCCCATCCAAGGACAACAAGTGCAAGGAGTTTGTATGTTCTCAAGTGGGATTCCTCCGGGTACTTCGGTTGACTCCCCCACACTCCAAAGACATACTGATAGGGAATCTGGATTGTGAGCCCCAGTCGGGATAGCAATGATAATATCTGTAAAGCACTGGAGAATAAATGGAGCTCTGGAAATGAGTAAAATAATAATAAAAAAATACTTGTACTCATATTACCGCTCACCTCTCCAGCCAATCCACTGCTCACCACTAGGGTTGAGCGACTTTTATTTTTATAGGATCGGGTCGGGTTTCACGAAACCCGACTTTCTCAAAAGTCGGGTCGAGTGAAATCGGCCGATCCTATAAAAAAGTCGGGGTCGGCCGAAACACGAAACCCAATGCAGTGCAATGGGATACTATGGTTCCCAGGGTCTGAAGGAGAGGAAACTCTCCTTCAGGCCCTGGGATCCATATTAATGTGTAAAATAAAGAATCAAAATAAAAAATATTGATATTCTCACCCTCGGACGCGCCCTGGTACTAACCGGCAGGCTTCCTTCCTAAGAATGAGCGCGTGAATGACCTGCGGTGACGTCGCGGCTTGTGATTGGTCGCGAGCGGTCACATGGACAAGCCGCGACGTCATCTAAGTTCCTTCACACGCTCATTCTTAGGAAGGAAGCCTGCCGGAAAGAAGCAGGGCGCGTCCGAGGGTGAGTATATTCCTATTAGGTATATACTCACCCTCGGACGCGCCCTGCTTCTTTCCGGTAGCCTTCCTAAGAATGAGCGCGTGAAGGACCTTAGATGACGTTGCGGCTTGTCCATGTGACCGCTCGCGACCAATCACAAGCTGCGACGTCACCGCAGGTCATTCACGCGCTCATTCTTAGGAAGGAAGCCTGCTGGTTAGTACCAGGGCACGTCCGAGGGTGAGTATATCAATATTTTTTATTTTGATTCTTTATTTTACACTTAAATATGGATTCCGATACCGATTCCCGATATCGCAAACATATCAGAACTCGGTATCGGAATTCCGATACCAGATTCAGAAGATCGCCCACCTCATGGCCGACCCCACACAGGGGTCGGGTCGGGTTTCATGAAACCCGACTTTGCCAAAAGTCGTCGACTTCTGAAAATGGCCGACCCGTTTCGCTCAACCCTACTCACCACCACTCATCCGGTCCTTTAGCATTTTTTGATCCTTGCCCCAAGCTTCTCATACTAACCTGAGATTTCCAGCTCTGAGTAGGTCTGAGACAGTTTTGTGCATGCACGTGCAAGGTCACAGCGCATGGCATAAAGTCATGAACGTTGACATGCATATGCAGAAGCCTCCTGTGCCTCATCAGAGCAAGAAGTCCAGGCTCAGTGTACGAGGCCCAGGATTTCAGCACTCGCGGTGTGGATCAGAATATATGAAGCGGACCAGACAGTAAGAAGCTGAAAAACTGGAGAGGCAAGTGGTAAGGTGAGTATACAGTAAGTATTTGTATTCTGCTTTTACATCTTACGTTTATTATGCTCTGGGGTAAGAGTATAAAAATAAAATAATAGAGAATAATAAGGGATAATAAATTGAGCATAAGAGCAGAATAAGGAACAATAAATTTGAAAAGAATAACTTCTTCGCAAATCTAATTTTCCAGGAAAATCCATACAAAAAGGCGAATTTGAATTTTGCCTGATCTGCTCATTTCTAATTCCCACAGTTGAAAACCTGCAGAAAAATAGAAGCATGGCGCAGGTTTTCAAATCCAAAGCAGAGTCAGTCTTGTGTGTATTTTTGCAGTGGAATTCACCCTATGCAATGCTTTCTAATAGTATGGTGAAGTATGCAACAGAATCCACATGGAAAATATGGAGATTTTGTTGCAGATTCATTTTGGATTATTTGCGGATTTGTGCCAAAACCACCAGTGGAGACTGCATGTCATTGAGCGAACATAATCCTAAAGTCTCATACTTGTAGGATGTGAAAATGGAAATAATTTGCCAATGCTATAAGAAAAAAATTGATAGCAAAACAAGGCATAATCAAAAAATGGGGCAGTCAAAGCACTCAATAGTGCTCAAAAGACCCACAACCAAGAAAACAAGCTAGCTCCATATGAATCATGGGAGATTACGGTGGGGGCACTGGCAGAGATTCACGTTTTTAACTATCCCTTTTCTAATTGTATGTCATGTACAGGTCCTTCTCAAAAAATTAGCATATAGTGTTAAATTTCATTATTTACCATAATGTAATGATTACAATTAAACTTTCATATATTATAGATTCATTATCCACCAACTGAAATTTGTCAGGTCTTTTATTGTTTTAATACTGATGATTTTGGCCTACAACTCCTGATAACCCAAAAAACCTGTCTCAATAAATTAGCATATCAAGAAAAGGTTCTCTAAACGACCTATTACCCTAATCTTCTGAATCAACTAATTAACTCTAAACACATGCAAAAGATACCTGAGGCTTTTAAAAACTCCCTGCCTGGTTCATTACTCAAAACCCCCATCATGGGTAAAGCCCCCGTCTCACATAGCGAGATCGCTAGCGATATCGCTGCTGAGTCACAAGTTTTGTGACGCAACAGCGACCTCAGCAGCGATCTCGCTATGTGTGACACGTACCAGCGATCAGGCCCCTGCTGTGAGATCGCTGGTCGTGTCGGAATGGCCTGGACCTTTTTTTGGTCGCTGAGGTCCCGCTGACATCGCTGAATCGGTGTGTGTGACACCGATCCAGCGATGTCTTCACTGGTAACCAGGGTAAACATCGGGTTACTAAGCGCAGGGCCACGCTTAGTAACCCGATGTTTACCCTGGTTACCAGCGTAAATGTAAAAAAAAAAAAACAGTACATACTCACCATCTGATGTCCGTCAGGTCCCTTGCCGTCTGCTTCCTGCTCTGACTGAGATCCGGCCGTACAGCGAGAGCGCAGCACAGCAGTGACGTCACCGCTGCGCTCTGCTCTCACTGTACAGCGGCACTCAGAGCAGGAAGCAGACGGCAAGGGACCTGACGGACATCAGATGGCGAGTATGTACTGTTTGTTTTTTTTTACATTTACGCTGGTAACCAGGGTAAACATCGGGTTACTAAGCGTGGCCCTGCGCTTAGTAACCCGATGTTTACCCTGGTTACCCGGGTGCTGCAGGGGGACTTTGGCATCGTTGAAGACAGTTTCAACGATGCCGAAGTCGTTCCCCTGATCGTTGGTCGCTGGAGAGAGCTGTCTGTGTGACAGCTCCCCAGCGACCACACAACGACTTACCAACGATCACGGCCAGGTCGTATCGCTGGTCGTGATCGTTGGTAAATCGCTATGTGAGACGGGGCCTTAAGACTAGCGACCTGACAGATGTCAAGAAGGCCATCATTGACACCCTCAAGCAAGAGGGTAAGACCCAGAAAGAAATTTCTCAACAAATAGGCTGTTCCCAGAGTGCTGTATCAAGGCACCTCAATGGTAAGTCTGTTGGAAGGAAACAATGTGGCAGAAAACGCTGTACAACGAGAAGAGGTGACCGGACCCTGAGGAAGATTGTGGAGAAGGACCGATTCCAGACCTTGGGGAACCTGAGGAAGCAGTGGACTGAGTCTGGTGTGGAAACATCCAGAGCCACCGTGCACAGGCGTGTGCAGGAAATGGGCTACAGGTGCCGCATTCCCCAGGTAAAGCCACTTTTGAACCATAAACAGCTGCAGAAGCGCCTGACCTGGGCTACAGAGAAGCAGCACTGGACTGTTGCTAAGTGGTCCCATGCTGATGAAAGCAAATTTTGCATGTCATTCGGAAATCAAGGTGCCAGAGTCTGGAGGAATACTGGGGAGAAGGAAATGCCAAAATGCCTGAAGTCCAGTGTCAAGTACCCACAGTCAGTGATGGTGTGGGGTGCCATGTCAGCTGCTGGTGTTGGTCCACTGTGTTTCATCAAGGGCAGGGTCAATGCAGCTAGCTATCAGGAGATTTTGGAGCACTTCATGCTTCCATCGGCTGAAATGCTTTGTGGAGATGAAGATTTCATTTTTCAGCACGACCTGGCACCTGCTCACAGTGCCCAAACCACTGGTAAATGGTTTACTGACCATGGTATTACTGTGCTCAATTGGCCTGCCAACTCTCCTGACCTGAACCCCATAGAGAATCTGTGGGATATTGTGAAGAGAAAGTTGAGAGACGCAAGACCCAACACTCTGGATGAGCTTAAGGCCGCTATTGAAGCATCCTGGGCCTCCATAACATCTCAGCAGTGTCACAGGCTGATTGCCTCCATGCCACGCCGCATTGAAGCAGTCATTTCTGCCAAAGGATTCCCGACCAAGTATTGAGTGCATAACTGAACATTATTATTTGATGGTTTTTTTGTTTGTTATTAAAAAACACTTTTATTTGATTGGACGGTTGAAATATGCTAATTTATTGAGACAGGTTTTTTGGGTTATCAGGAGTTGTATGCCAAAATCATCAGTATTAAAACAATAAAAGACCTGACAAATTTCAGTTGGTGGATAATGAATCTATAATATATGAAAGTTTAATTGTAATCATTACATTATGGTAAATAATGAAATTTAACACTATATGCTAATTTTTTGAGAAGGACCTGTACTTATGCACTTTATGCTTGTTAATTTATAAACATTTGAACTTTTGCACCATTTCTCTGCTCCGTTGGTACTCCTCTTTTCCTATAAGAAAAAAATTGTAGCAAGAATTATCTTTTCTCCTCTACACATCTTATTTCTTATTTCTAATCCATCAAAAAAAACTATTGCTGAGGATTTTCACTCAAAATATAAAAATTACTTTCTCTGCAATGGTTGCTTTGCCTTTGAGAAAGCAGACCCAACAGCAGCTTTTGGTCACTTTCTGAGAAACTTATACATAGAAATTGGATATAAAAAGCTGCAATTATCAGTTCATTATATCACTTGTGGTATGGCGACTGGTCATTTGGTGAATGTATCACAGAGGTGGTGGTCCTGTGATGGAAGCCTGAGCTTGTTTTCTCAGCAGATCTACTGCTGAGTGTTTACTATACATTGGGAAGGCTTCCAGGTGACTCGGAGAGATGGGTGGGTCCAGTCACCTACATACCCCACCCAAGGGGGTGTGTCTCGAGACCGAAGATGGAGTCTGTGTGTTTGTGCTTGGGCGGCAGTTATGGCTAGTGTGAGCCAGAGTGAGACGTGTTGGAAGGATGCCTCTGAGAGTAAGAGGTATCCGGGCACCTGTGCGGACATCGCTGACAGTTATTGGACATTAATCCATATCCGGCATACCGGGGCCCAGTGAGGACTGTGGGTTCTATGAAGCCGAATGGCTGCCGGACGGTGCACGGGGTGCTGTATGTTACCAAGTTCCTGAAGAGAGGTTTAAATATCTAAATAATAGATGAGCAAATTGATTTGAGGTGAATTGAATTAGCATTGAGCTTCACAAAAAAATTCAGCTTCACCTAAGTCCAAATTTTTGGGGAGTCTCTTCTGACAAATTCAGCAAAATAGCAACCATCCAGTATTCATTTTCATGGATTAAAGATAAGCATTTTTTTTAACCTGCCTTCCTGTACTTGACCCATCTCAACTGGTCCTCTGATTGGCTCTTCTGTGTGATTTCTTTTATATTCCTTCCAGGCCCCACACCTTCAAGTGACCTTATGTAGTCATGACGAGCATTGTGCCTCATGTGAAGATGTGGGGCCTAATGATTGGAAGACCAAGCTGAAAGAAACATAGAAGACAGGAAGTGGAAAAGTCAATTGTAGGATTGGCGGTGGTAGAGGAATTGAGCTGAGGGCCGAGGAGAGGTGAGTATAATTTTTTTTAACCCTTCCCTGAATTGAGCATTCATACCCAAATCAAATTACTGGAACTTCACTCAACTCTATTAAAGGGTACCTGTCACCAGATTTGACTGATATGAGATAACACCACCACCTTTAATGCCTGATATGCAGCATTCCATAATGCTGTATATATGCACCCAACCTGACCTGAAAAATATGAAAAAGACCCTTTATTATAATCCACTGCAGGGCAGTCCAGTCCGATGGTTGTCTCTGGTCCTGGTCTGGCGCCTCCATTTTTCTTGCGTTGCCATTCTCCTTCTTGCTTAGTGTGGATGACTCATTCTTACGTCATCCACACAGTTTCCTCAGCATCATGTTCCTGTGTAATTCTTTGTAATGACGAGGGTAGAGCAATGTACTGCAGTGCGCAGGTGCCGGGAAAGGTCTAAGATCCCTGATGCATGCGCACTGCAGTACTTTACACTGCCCTAACCAACTGGGGAGACTGTGTGGGTGACATAGGGATGCATAATTCACATGAAGCAAGAAGGAGGATGGCATCAAAAGGAGAAGGAAGGTGCCGAATCAAGACCAGCGACACCCATTGGACCAGGCCGCCCTGTAGGTTAGTATAATGAAAGGTATATTTCTTGCCTTGCAGGTTGGATTGAGGGCATATCAGGTATGAAAGGTGGTGGTGTTATCTCATGTCGGTCAAACCTGGTGACAGGTTCACTTTAAATAATAATACAGTTCAGGACACAATTTCCTCTGCTTATTATCAGTCCTATTTCTACCAGACATACCCCAGTTATGAGCATATTGTATGGATAAAGAATAAATTATCTGCTTGACCTTACAAGCATTCACTTGGCTTTTTGAACCCTCTGTAACAACTGCACTACATGTTTTGCAAGAGTCACTTCTATCTTTGATTTCTTCATTTGTTCAGCACTCTGCAATCTGCATTCTTGCTTGTTCTTTGTCTCCTGCGCTTCCAGACTTTGACAGTGCCTATTTAATTTCATTACCAACTCTAATCTTATAATTCACATTATCTTAGCAGCATTTAGGTATCATCATTGTCACTCAGCAGACTCTTGGTCTTGCTTCTGTGCTATGCTTTCTTTTAGTGGCCTGCATTCTGACAGTTTTCTTAGGGTTTGTGAGGTGTCTGCCTTTTACATCTATAAAACACCGAAAGCATCTGCTAACAATTTACAACGTGTATAGAAAAAATGAAAGTAATGTATACGATTTCTCTTTTTTGATTAATGCATGACATAATTTACCTTTCAGGCCACGTGTACACATTGAGTACTTGGTGATTTTTTTACATCAAAACCAGGAGTGGGTGATAAATAAAGAAGTGGTGACGTGTTTCTATTATACTTTCCCTCTGATTGTTCCACTCCTGGTTTTGACTTAGAAATAATGAGGTAAAAAACTCCCCAAATACTCAACGTGTGCATGTGGCCATACTGATCCTGAGTTGCAAACAAATTATATTCAAGAACTGCATTCACTGTTAGTTTTCTTGGGACATGATATTGATATTGATACTTTTAATATCTTACATGTGAGCCTTCAACTTTCTGTGAAGTGGTTTTTCTGTGGGGTCTTTTAAAAAAAAATTGTAAATAAAAAATAGTAGTAATGTTCAAGTGAAAGATTCCCGAGGAATGGTTAGGTCACGTCTTTTAGCAGCTTCATGACATTTGAAGAGACGCAACATATGCACAGCAGGTTGTTTTGATATTGCCGTAAACATTTTCACTGTTTTTAACATTTATTGAATGTCATGTGCACATGTAAAGTGTTACAGAGCAATAATAGAGACCGAGCTACTGTCTGGTTGAACTGCAGCACTTTACAGACAATGGGTGTCCCAGTCCTAGTGTTTTGTAGGGTGTGGGGTGCATCACACTCAATTATAGGCCGCAGGCCTCTGCTGCCTCTAGGTTTCCATCCTCAGTAGCCGTCGCACATAATGCATTGGACACCAGGTCCTTTGAAACAGTAAAAATTTTATTAAACAGTCCAAGTTCATCAGGTGGGTACAGGTGGGATAGTGCATAGCAATGCAGACTTCCTTTCTTCTTAGCACTCCTCATCTTCTGTTCTGCTACATGTTCATTCTGGGCTACTCTCAAACCCACTGACTCCATTAGCCCCAGGGATTCGTTGTCTACTCTGGAAGTGCACCCAGGATTGGCCACCTGCCCCTCATGTGACTCCATGTCCACCAACCTTGTGATGTTGGAAGACCAGACTCGCTCCATGGTACCTGACCCGAGCCCTAAGCTCCAGCTGTTGTTGGAATGACTATCAGGGATCTCCATTTGACCACCCACTGCCCTGAACGTCTGGCACATGCTGAAATAAATTAACTTTTTGAGGATATTCTAATTTTGTGAGCAGCGCCTGTATTTTCTTGTAAAATACCTATTTACTGGTGCTTCTCACAAAATTAAATTAACTTTTTGATGATATTCTAATTTTGTGAGCAGCACCTGTATTTTCTTGTAAAATACCTATTTACTGGTGCTTCTCACAAAATTAAATTAACTTTTTGATGATATTCTATTTCAGATCTTCAATACAAAAAGCGAAACTCATATATTACATAGAATAATTACAAGCAGAGTGATCTATTTCAAGTGTTTATTTCTCTTAATGTTGATGATTATGGCTTACAGCCAATGAAAACCTAAAAGTCATTACCTCAGTAAATTAGAATAATTAACAAAATTAACTCCACAATCATGAGGAAGACTGCTGACTTGACAGATGTCCAGAAGGCAGTCATTGACACACTCTACAAGAAGGGTAAGCCACCAAAGGGCATTGCTAAAGTATCTGGCTGTTCACAGAGTGCTGTATCCAAGCATATTAAGGGAAAGTTGAATGAAAGGAAAAAGTTTGGTAGAAAAAGGTGCACAAACAACTGGGATAACTGCAGGCTTGAAAGGTTTGCTAAGAAAAGACCATTCAAAAATTTGGGGGAGATTCACAAGGAGTGGACTGCTGCTGTCATTGTTTCAAGAGCCACCACACACAGACATATCCAGGACATGGGCTACAAGTGTCGCATTCCTTGTGTCAAGCCACTCATGACCAATAGACAATGCGAGAAGAGTCTTACCTGGACCAAGAAGAAAAAGAACTGGACTGTAGCTCAGTGGTCCAAGGTGTTGTTTTCAGATAAAAGTAAATTTTGCATTTCATTTGGAAATCAAGGTCCCAGAGTCCGGAGGAAGAGTGGAGAGGCACACAATCCAAGCTGCTTGAGGTCTAGTGTGAAGTTTCCACAATCAGAGATGGTTTGGGGAGCCATGTCATCTGCTGGTGTAGGTCCACTGTGTTTTATCAAGACCAAAATCAGTGCAGCCGTCTGCCAGGAGATTTCAGAGCACTTCATGCTTCCGAGAAAATGAAGTTACAGTGCCTTGTGAAGGTATTCGGCTCCCTGGAATTTTTCAATCTTTTCCAACATATCATGCTTCAAACATAAAGATACCAAGTGTAAATTTTTGGTGAAGAATCAACAACAAGTGGAACACAATTGTGAAGTTGAACGAAATTTATTGGTTATTTTAAATTTTTGTTGAAATTCAAAAACTGAAAAGTGGGGAGTGCAATATTATTCGGCCCTTTACTTTTAGTGCAGCAAACTCACTCCAGAAGTTCATCGTGGATCTGTCAATGATCCAATGTTGTCCTAAATGCCTAATGATGATAAATAAAATCCACCTGTGTGTAATCAAGTCTCCGTATAAATGCTCCTGCTCTGTGATAGTCTCAGGATTCTGTTTGAAGCACAGAGAGCACCATGAAGACCAAGGAACACAACAGGCAGGTCTGTGATATTGTTGTGGAGAAGTTTAAAGCCGGATTTGGATACTGTGAAGAGCGGAACAAAAATGGTTACCTCAATGAACCAAAAAGAATTTGTGATCAATATTGACCTGTCCATTCAAGGACATTTTAGCCATAGTGTGAAATCCTATTTTTTGTTTGTGAAACTGCCACTTAGGTGAAACTGTACTGTTTTGTTTGTTGTGAAACTATCACATAGCCGAAACTGTTTTTTTTGTCTTCTCTTTTCTCTCTTTGTTTAAACAAGCAAAACTTGTATAACCACTGAAACTACCTGTACAACTATATAAAGAGGGGATAGCACCTTGAAGGCAGGCGTGCTTCAGAGGCTTCCCAGTGATATACTATACGAGACGTGTCTTGTGTATTATTTCTGGTGATTCCCCACTCCCAAAGGCTGCTCCGACTGAGTGTGGTCCCGACATTTCCTGGCGCCCGAACAGGGACCCAAGGTCTGTGTACTCCTTCAAGAACACCGGCAGAATACGAACGAAAAGAGAATCTGGGATAATGGACGGCAGATGAATAAAAACCTGGCCAGGTAAGAGACACTGTTAGATCTCTTATATCTGCCCTGCACTGTCCGTAAGATTTTCTGTGTCGTGTCCTTTAGCGGGTAGTTCTAGTAGAGGAGGATACCTGTAGCTCGGGTTCTTGAACTACTTAGGAATTGACCACCTCACGGAGTACGGCATTGAATGAGAGTGAATGTGAATAGAAGGTGTGTGGAAGTTGGGAATAGCCCTATAAGCCGCCCAGGGTGTTGAAACAGAAGAAGTGACTGTCCCACTGGGCAACGTGGTTGCGTCCTTTCGGGGAGACCTCCGCGCCTATGTTCAATCTCTGATCCTGTCTTTGACGAAAACCTGGTGACGGATAAGTGTATGATAGTATGAGCCCAGGACAGATAAATTAGCCTGGGACAAGATACGTTGTATTTTGATCCTCTGTCTGGTTGCATTTGTGTTGTTTGCTATAGGTGTAGGAATCAGGATTTTCTTACATCAGCACGGTACGCAGAAGCCGTTAAACATCCTAGCTCCTTAGGAAGAAGGTAACGAGGTATTCTCATACCCAAACGCCACCTAGGGCAAGAAAAGAAAAAAGCTCAGGATAAGAAAATGGGGAATAAGCAAACAAAGTCGGAACCAGAAGAATTAGATATCTATACTATCATAAAGGAGAGAAGTGGTGAAGATGCCACTAAGGGGCTGAGAAAGATTTTTAGTAAGTTTGGAGTTACTAAGGCAGAAGCCTTTAGTAGAAAAAAATGGGAAGGAATTCAGGAAAAAAAAAAAGGCATAATCAGAGACAAGAAATGGATAGATCAGATCCAAGCGTTGATTGATGTCTCTAGGGTAGCAGAAAAAGAGGGATGGACATATAATCAACAGAATAAAAAGTGGTGTATTAGACCCGCAGGCTATGGAGAAAAACAAAATGTGGAATGTAAGAACACCCCACCCCCATACCTTAACCCACATGCCCCATCTTTTCTCCAAACACCACCTCAAAGTTTAGCCGGACCAGGAGGATGGGTATGTCCGCACTATGGACAACAAAATCCAGACTGGAGAAATGATTGCCTAGCCTGTGGTACACCTAGACATGGCGCTGTACTTGCCCCTGTTAGGGTAGTACCAAGACCCTTTAGGGAACCTGGTGCTGACGGAGTAATGGGAACTAGATATCACCAAACTCGACAATATTTCCCTTGGTCCCCCGCTGAAGGCATGTCTCTCTTGCATAACGCACCAGATCCCACCCAGTGTCCAGTTAGATTTGCACAATATATACAGCAAATTATGCAGACTCACGCTGGAGTTTGGGCAGATGGAGAAGAATTATGTAGAATGAAAATGACTCCTGGACTCTTCCAGGAGCTATTAGCAAATCTACAGGTACATAGGCCCCAGGCAGGAGATGGTGCCTTACAAACGATAGAATCAGGTACGCAATTTGTAGATCACTTAATGGTTTTCATGAGGGAAAAACAGAGGCAGAGAGGAACAACGGGAGTGGTGGCTCAGAAATCTGGACAATCAGTAGACGAATATTATCTAAGTGTAGAAAATAATTTCAGAGATGAAGGCATGGATCTAACCGCTTCAGGAATGATGAGGTTAGTTACAAAAACCTTTATAGATGGATTGTCTCCAAAAGTGAAGGAAAAGCTTAAGGCCGCAACCCCTGATTGGAGAACCTTGGAAGACCCACACCTGGCTAGACAGAAAGCTGTAGGGATAGAAATGGACTTAAGAGAAAATTCTAAGCCAGTAAGAATTGCACAGGCTAATACTGGCTCTGCTAATCAAAAGTTTACTTGTCATTACTGTAAGAAGCCAGGACATTTCCAAAGGGAATGTAGGAAGAGAAAAGCAGATATAGATTCAGGAACCTTTGTACCCAAAAATAGGATAAATAACCCAGCGCCTGATCAAACAGACAGCTCAGAATGACTGAAGGTTATGCAGGTCTCTCTTCCTTCTAGAAGACCAATAATACAAGTTGAGGTTGAGGGTAAAAATGTACCTTTTCTGATAGATACGGGAGCAACATCCTCCATTTTAAATCAAGACTTTTTACCATATCCTGACAATATATCCTCAAAGGTAACATATGCAGAAGGGTATGATGGTAAAATTCAGGCGTTGCCCTTTACAAAACCTTTAAATGTGAGCTTTGGCCCTAAAACCTTTGTATCCAAATTTTTATTTGCTAAAGGTGCACCTACCTGCTTGCTAGGTACTGATGTCTTAAGTAAAATGCACGCAAACATCCATTTTAGAGAAAATGGCACAGTTATGCTGACCATCCCTGAAGATGCAGAAACTCTGGAACAATATGTTAGAATACAGGCAATGGAGGATTTTCCCGAAATTTACACTCAACAAGCAAAAATTGACTTGTCTCGGGTTCCTGACAGCCTATGGGCAAAAGGAGACACTGATGTAGGATTCTTATCAGTAGCTCCTATACTGTTAGAAACTGCCCCGGGAACCATTTTACCTCAGCTTAGGCAATACCCCATCAGCGCCCAGCAAGAACTGGCGATTTCTCAACAAATTCAGGATTATGTGTTACAAGGTGTTTTGGTAGAAATCAGGTCACCTGCCAATACACCCTTATATCCTGTTAAAAAGAAAGTTTCCTCCAAAGAAACTATGGTGAAATATCGCATGGTGCACGACCTACGGGAAATCAATAAGGTTTTGGCACCGGTCACCCCTGTGGTACCGAATCCTCATACCTTACTGTCTCAAATTCCCAGCACTGCTGCATATTTTACGGTAATTGACTTATCAAACGCATTTTTTTCTGTGCCACTACATAAGAACTGTTGGCATTTGTTTGCCTTTACATTCAAGGGTAAACAATTAGCATGGACAAGATTGCCACAAGGTATGGTACACTCACCAACTTTGTACTCTGAAGCAATGCAGACCGTGCTGAAAAATTTCACCCCAGAACCAGGAGTAGTCATTCTACAGTATGTAGATGACTTACTTATTTGTTGCCCTGATGAGCAGACGGCAGTTACCTCAACTGTTAATTTCTTAATTTTCCTAGCGCAAGCAGGCTGTAAAGTAAATAGACAGAAACTCCAGGCTTGTCAACAAACAGTCGTGTTCTTAGGTCACTGCATATCACAGGGCATCAGACATCTCACACCTCAACGTACGGAAGCCATACGTAACATGCTTGAACCCAGGAATCACAAACAGCTGCGTGCTTTCCTGGGTATTGTTTCACACTGTAGACAGTGGATCATACATGCAAGTCAACTCATGCAGTCTTTATATGACTGTATTGCCAACACGCCATATTCACTCAGTGAAGAGGCTAAACAGTCATTTTCCTCTTTGAAAACAGCACTGGTATCAGCTCCGGCTCTGGGACTCCCAGACTACACTAAACCTTTTCAATTGATGGCAGCTGAGATATCCTCACATGCTACAGGGGTGCTCAGCTCACACAAAAACATGGAAACAAACAGAGACCTGTGGCATACATATCAGCTCATCTGGACCCTGTAGCTAGAGCCGCACCTTCTTGTGTAAGAGTAGTAGCCGCAATTTCACTGTTATTAGATAAAGCTTCTGAGATTGTTCTTGATCACCCACTTCTAGTTCAGACCACTCATGATGTACATGGCATTCTTAACCAGGTCCAACCTAAACATATTTCAATGGCCAGACACCTCCGTCTCCAATGTTCCCTACTACTGCCGCCCAACATTTCCTTTGCCAGGGTTCAGACTCTTAATCTCGCGTCTTTGCTCCCTTTAGAGTCTGAGGGGGGTACCATACCTGAGGAAACTGCACTCTCCAACTCCTTTGACCCATCAGAGTCAATGCATGATTGTGTACAATTAATGGAACAAGAGACTCAGGGCTTACGTAATGTACGTGACAAGCCACTCTGTAATGCTACATTTGAACTTTTCATAGATGGCAGTAGATATGCAGATATGAATGGACAATTTCATACAGGTTATGCGGTAGTAACTCAGCATGAAGTGCTGAAAGCAGAACCTCTCCCTGCTAATCAGTCTGCACAAGAAGCAGAACTTACGGCATTAGTTGAAGCTCTAAAAATAGCCAAAGATCAGACAGCAAACATATACACTGATTCTAGATATGCACATGGCATTATTTTCGATTTTGGCGTAATATGGAGAGCCAGAGGTTATATGACTGCTTCAGGCCAACCTGTTAAACATACCTCCCTCATTAGACAGATTCTGGAGGCAGCACAAGAAACTAAAGAAATAGCGGTGATAAAGGTAGCTGCACATGTGAGACTCGACACCGAGGAAGCCAGGGGTAACGATAAAGCCGACAAGGCAGCAAAACAGGCAGCACGTAAACCCTTACATCATGCCCACACACTAGATAGCTCTGAAGATGATGAGGAGAGATTGAAGGAAGCTCAGAAACAGATAGACGACGAAGAACGAGGGCAGTGGCAGAAAAAAGGGGCAGAAGATCAGCAAGGATTATGGAAAAAAGGAACTTTGTTGTGTTTACCCAGAGCCTGGTACCCCGCAGTGGCGAGTGACCTCCACCTACCTACGCATGTATCAGCAAACGGTATGACGCTCAAGGTAAAAGAAAGGTGGTTGGCTCCAGGCTTTGGTAATTTCGCTCGGAACATGTGTGCTGCATGCGCTATATGCCTGGCACACAATCCAGGTCAGACCATTAAAACCCCAACCAAGCATCATGTAAGACCACTGTATCCCTTTCAAAGACTCCAGATCGACTACATCCAGCTTCCTAGGTACAATGGATACGAATATGTGCTTGTGTGTGTGGACATGTTCTCAGGGTGGCCAGAGGCTTATCCAGTTCGTAAAGCCTCAGCAAAAACTACTGCCATTAAAATAGCACATGAACTGATACCCCGTTACGGCATGCCTGAGGTGATCGAGTCAGATAGGGGTACCCATTTTACTGGAGAAATATTCCAGAATGTTATGAAAATGTTGGGAGTAGAAAACCAGTTTCACACTCCGTATCACCCACAGAGTTCAGGTAAAGTGGAAAGATTAAATGGAACAATAAAATTAAAAATCCAGAAGGCCATGGCAGAAACAGGAAAGCCTTGGACCGAGTGTCTACCACTTGCCCTGTATTCCATCCGAAACGCCCCAAGGGGGAAGGCTAAGCTGTCACCACATGAGATTCTTTTTGGTAGAGCAGCAAATTTGGGTTGTTATTTTCCACAACAACTGATGTTGAATACTGAGACTTTAACTGCTTATGTACAAGAATTACAAAAACGTTTAACTAAAGTGCATTCGCAAGTTTTTGCTTCCCTTCCAGATCCAGAAAATCTCGAAGGAGGCCACAAGTTGGAACCTGGTGATCAAATCTACGTGAAAAGACACACCAGAAAGACTCTGGAACCGAGATTTGACGGACCTTTCCAAGTCCTGTTAACAACTCCAACAGCAGTCAAGCTTGAAGGAAAGGCATCATGGATACATGCAAGCCATTGCAAAAAAGCAGTATAAGACTCATGATATTGATGTTAATAATGTTAACCTCAACGGAGGCATGGGGAAGATTGAATTCTCTAGCCCCTTTGAACAATAGATTTGTACAACATCATAGAAAATTAGTGCATGATTTGTTAAATAATACGCAACCCCTGGCAGATTGTTGGATCTGTACCCATTCACCAGTATCAGCCACAAGTATACCTTTTCTAGCAGTTCCCGTGTCAGCTGAAGAAATATTCGCTTGGCCTAATTGTTCAGACAACCTGGCCAACAACCAACCTGGCAATACTAGACTATGGAATACTACAATCGCCATACCAGTTGTGGGATGGGTAGAATTTCCTTGGTGGCAGGGCAATCTTACAGGAAAAATAGGCAACTTACAATATTTAGCACTCAGAGAAGGAGCATGGGTACCTAGGAATAAGACTGGATTAACTGATTTAGGACAGGTCCCCACTGAAAATCTACAGCTCAGTTTCAGTACAACCACCCCTTCCTCTGATGCTTTCAAACCTACAGTATTGGAAAGGTACATACATAATAGAAAATGGGAACATTCCGAGTTGTTCCCCCAAGGTGATGCAAACAGTTGTACAAGTAAGCCGGGGAACCTGGTTTGTAATGAATCCGATGAGTATGTCAACGGAATGCATGTATGTGGGAATCCCGCAGCCGGGTACTGTAGCCCCTTGGGACAAAAACCCTCTTGGTGTATGCTTCAGAATGTATCTAGTTTTGTGGATTTGGCTCACAGATTGGTATTGCAGCACTCAGCTTTGTGGGATCTGCCTGAGGGTACATTTTGGATATGCGGAGAAGGAGCATATAAATGGCTTCCCGTAGGTATAAAGGGTACTTGTACATTAGGACGCCTAACCCCGGCTACTTTCATAATTTCGAACAAACAAGTGAATATGCAAGCCGTGCCCAAGCACACACTGTATAAAAGAGCTGCAGATAACTCACCACGTCCCTCGGGGAGGCCACATATAGTACAAATGGGAATTCCCAACAAAATTGCTAGTACCATTTTTATTTATCCTATGTTAACACAGATGTGGGATAAATTAGTTAGAGCCACGGATTATCTAGATGACCAGATTTGGGATATATTGGACATATTAAATACTAGTATAGCTGTACAGAATCAGCTTATAATAGTCACTAACCAACATACCCTGGTATTGGATTACCTAACTGCCTCACAAGGGGGTATGTGTCAAATCATCGGACCCACCTGCTGTCATTATATAGACCCGAATAGTACTATGAGTATGAGATTTAAATTAGAAGACGTACAACGACTCAGGGATCAGTATGACAAAGACAATGACCAAAATAAGGATAGCTGGTGGTCAGATACCTTTTCTTTTCTTAACCCGGCCAATTGGTTCAGGGGGATCGGTGGGTGGGTTACCGGGATTATGCAAAGCCTAATACATACAGTTATAGTTATTGTAATTATATATGTATTATTCAAGGTTGTACTCAAGGGTATCTCGGTATGCACAAATAAATTTTGTGTAATGGATGCGAGAATATAAAGTTTTTTTGTTTTTTTTAATATCACAAAAAGAATGACTAAAATAATCGTCTATACGACAAGGTTTTGAATGGAATATGTCAAAGGGGGGATTGTGAAGAGCGGAACAAAAATGGTTACCTCAATGAACCAAAAAGAATTTGTGATCAATATTGACCTGTCCATTCAAGGACATTTTAGCCATAGTGTGAAATCCTATTTTTTGTTTGTGAAACTGCCACTTAGGCGAAACTGTACTGTTTTGTTTGTTGTGAAACTATCACATAGCCGAAACTGTTTTTTTTGTCTTCTCTTTTCTCTCTTTGTTTAAACAAGCAAAACTTGTATAACCACTGAAACTACCTGTACAACTATATAAAGAGGGGATAGCACCTTGAAGGCAGGCGTGCTTCAGAGGCTTCCCAGTGATATACTATACGAGACGTGTCTTGTGTATTATTTCTGGTGATTCCCCACTCCCAAAGGCTGCTCCGACTGAGTGTGGTCCCGACAATACAAATTGATTTCCAAACTTTAAACATCCCAAGGAGCACTGTGCAAGCAATCATATTGAAATGGAAGGAGTATCATACCACTGCAAATCTACCGAGACCTGGCCGTCCCTCTAACCTTTCATCTCAAACAAGGAGAAGACTGATCAGAGATGCAGCCAAGAGGCCCATGATCACTCTGGATGAACTGCAGAGATCTACAGCTGAGGTGGGACAGTCTGTCCATAGGACAACAATCAGTCGTGCACTGCACAAATCTGGCCTTTATGGAAGAGTGGCAAGAAGAAAGCCATTTCTTAAAGATAACCAAAAAAGTGTTGTTTAACCCCTTTCTGTCATTGGACGTACTATTCCGTCTCACGGGGGGAGCGCGGCCGATCGCGGCCGGGTGTCAGCTGACTATCGCAGCTGACATCCGGCACTATGTGCCAGGAGCCATCACGGACCGCCCCCGGCACATTAACCCCCGGCACACCGCGATCAAACATGATCGCGGTGTACCGGCGGTATAGGGAAGCATCGCGCAGGGAGGGGGCTCCCTGCGGGCTTCCCTGAGACCCCCGGAGCAACGCGATGTGATCGCGTTGCTCCGAGGGTCTCCTACCCCCTTCCTCGCTGCAGGTCCCGGATCCAAGATGGCCGCGGCATCCGGGTCCTGCAGGGAGGGAGGTGGCTTACCAAGTGCCTGCTCAGAGCAGGTGCTGGTAAGCCTTCAGTGCTCTAAGTGAGATCGGTGATATGACAGAGTGCTGTGCACACTGTCAAATCACCGATCTGTGATGTCCCCTCCTGGGACAAAGTAAAAAAGTAAAAAAAAAAGTCCACATGTGTAAAAAAAAAATAAAAAAAAAATTCCTAAATAAATAAAAAAAAAAAAAAATTATTCCCATAAATACATTTCTTTATCTAAATAAAAAAAAAATCAAACAATAAAAGTACACATATTTAGTATCACCGCGTCCGTAACGACCCCACCTATAAAACTACATAACTAGTTAACCCCTTCAGTGAACACCATAAAAAAAAAAAAAAAAAACGAGGCAAAAAACAACGCTTTATTCTCACACCGCCAATCAAAAAGTGGAATAACACGCGTCAAAAAGACGGATATAAATAACCATGGTACCGATGAAAACGTCATCTTGTCCCGCAAAAAACGAGCTGCAATACACCATCATCAGCGAAAAAATAAAAAAGTTATAGTCCTCAGAATAAAGCGATGCCAAAATAATTATTTTTTCTATAAAATAGCTTTTATCGTATAAAAGCGCCAAAACATAAAAAAATGATGTAAATGAGATATCGCTGTAATCGTACTGACCCGAAGAATAAAACTGCTTTATCAATTTTACCAAACGCGGAACGGTATAAACGCCTCCCCCAAAAGAAATTAATGAATAGCTGGTTTTTGGTCATTCTGCCTCACAAAAATCGGAATAAAAAGCGATCAAAAAATCTCCCGTGCCCGAACATGTTACCAATAAAAACGTCAACTAGTCCCACAAAAAACAAGACCTCACATGACTCTGTGGACTCAAATATGGAAAAATTATAGCTCTCAAAATGTGGTAACGCAAAAAATATTTTTTGCAATAAAAAGCGTCTTTCAGTGTGTGACGGCTGCCAATCATAAAAATCCGCTAAATAACCCGCTATAAAAGTAAATCAAACCCCCCTTCATCACCCGCTTAGGCTACATTCACACTTGCGTTGTGCGCCGCAGCGTCAGCGATGCAACGCACAACGCAGGAACAACGCATGCACAACGCATGCACAACGCTGCGTTTTGCGACGCATGCGTCCTTTTTTTGCTTGATTTTGGATGCACAAAAAATGCAACTTGCTGCGTCCTCTGCGCCATGACGCGTGCGCCGCAGTGACGCATGCGTCGCAAAACGCAAGTGCAACGCATGTCCATGCGCCCCCATGTTAAATATAGGGCGCATGATGCATGCGGCGACGCTGCTGCGGCGCAGAACGCTAATGTGAACGTAGCCTTAGTTAGGGAAAAATTAAAAAAATTTAAAAAATGTATTTATTTCCATTTTCCCATTAGGGTTATTGCTAGGGTTAGGGCTAGGGTTAGGGTTAGGGCCAGGGTTAGGGCTAGGGTTAGGGCTAGGGCTAGGGTTAGGGCTACATTTAGGGTTGGGGCTAAAGTTAGGGTTAGGGTTGGGGCTAAAGTTAGGGTTAGGGTTTGGATTACATTTACGGTTGGGAATAGGGTTGGGATTAGGGTTAGGGGTGTGTCTGGGTTAGCGGTGTGGTTAGGGTTACCGTTGGGATTAGGGTTAGGGGTGTGTGTGGATTAGGGTTTCAGTTATTATTGGGGGGTTTCCACTATTTAGGCACATCAGGGGCTCTCCAAACGTGACATGGCATCCCATTTCAATTCCAGCCAATTCTGCGTTGAAAAAGTAAAACAGTGCTCCTTCCCTTCCAAGCTCTCCCGTGCGCCCAAACAGGGGTTTACCCCAACATATGGGGTATCAGCGTACTCGGAACACATTGGAGAACAACTTTTGGGGTCCAATTTCTCCTGTTACCCTTGGGAAAATACAAAACTAGGGGCTAAAAAATAATTTTTGTGGAAAAAAAAAATATTTTTTATTTGCATGGCTCTGCGTTATAAACTGTAGTGAAACACTAGGGGGTTCAAAGCTCTCACAACACATCTAGATGAGTTCCTTAGGGGGTCTACTTTCCAAAATGGTGTCACTTGTGGGGGGTTTCTTTTGTTTAGGTACATTAGGGGCTCTGCAAACGCAATATGACGCCTGCAGACCATTCCATCTAAGTCTGCATTCCAAATGGCGCTCCTTCCCTTCCGAGCCCTCCCATGCGCCCAAACGGTGTTTCCCCCCCACATTTGGGGTATCAGCGTACTCAAGACAAATTGGACAACAACTTTTGGGGTCCAATTTCTCCTGTTACCATTGGGAAAATACAAAACTGGGGGCTAAAAGATAATTTTGGGGGGAAATTTTTTATTTTCACGGCTCTGCGTTATAAACTGTAGTGAAACACTTGGGGGTTCAAAGTTCTCACAACACAACTAGATAAGTTCCTTGGGGGGTCTAGTTTCCAATATTGGGTCACTTGTGGGGGGTTTCTACTGTTTAGGTACATTAGGGGCTCTGCAAACGCAATGTGACGCCTGCAGACCAATCCATCTAAGTCTGCATTGCAAATGATGCTCCTTCCCTTCCGAGCTCTGCCATGCGCTCAAACGGTGGTTCCCCCCCAGATATCAGGTATCAGCGTACTCAGGATAAATTGGACAACAATATATATGGTCTAATTTCTCCTGTTACCCTTGGAAAAATACAAAACTGGGGGCTAAATATAATTTTTGTGGAAAAAAAAATATTTTTTATTTGCACGGCTCTGCGTTATAAACTGTAGTGAAACACTTAGTGGTTCAAATCTCTCACAACACATCTAGATGAGTTCCTTAGGGGGTCTACTTTCCAAAATGGTGTCACTTGTGGGGTTTTTTTACTGTTTAGGTACATTAGGGGCTCTGCAAACGCAATGTGACGCCTGCAGACCATTCCATCTAAGTCTGCATTCCAAATGGCGCTCCATCCCTTCCGAGCCCTCCCATGCGCCCAAACAGTGGTTCCCCCCCACATATGGGGTATCAGCATACTCAGGACAAATTGGACAACAACTTTTGGGGTCCAATTTCTCCTGTTACCCTCGGAAAAATACAAAACTGGGGGCTAAAATATAATTTTTGTGGGAAAAATTTTTTGTTTTATTTTTACGGCTCTGCATTATAAACTTCTGTGAAGCACTTGGTGGGTCAAAATGCTCACCACACATCTAGATAAGTTCCTTAGGGGGTCTACTTTCCAAAATGGTGTCACTTGTGGGGGGGTTTCAAAGTTTAGGCACATCAGTGGCTCTCCAAACGCAACATGGCGTCCCATCTCAATTCCTGTCAATTTTGCAGTGAAAAGTCAAACGGCGCTCCTTCCCTTCCGAGCTCTCCCATGCGCCCAAACAGTGGTTTACCCCCACATATGGGGTATCAGCGTACGCAGGACAAATTGCACAACAACTTTTGGGGTCCAATTTCTTCTCTTACCCTTGGGAAAATAAAAATTTGGGGGCGAAAAGATCATTTTTGTGAAAAAATATGATTTTTTATTTTTACGGTCCTGCATTATAAACTCCTGTGAAGCACTTGGTGGGTCAAAGTGCTCACCACACATCTAGATAAGTTCCTTAGGGGGTCTACTTTCCAAAATAGTGTCACTTGTGGGGGGTTTCAATGTTTAGGCACATCAGTGGCTCTCCAAACGCAACATGGCGTCCCATCTCAATTCCTGTCAATTTTGCAGTGAAAAGTCAAACGGCGCTCCTTCCCTTCCGAGCTCTCCCATGCGCCCAAACAGTGGTTTACCCCCACATATGGGGTATCAGCGTACTCAGGACAAATTGTACAACAACTTTTGTGGTCCAATTTCTTCTCTTACCCTTGGGAAAATAAAAAATTGGGGGCGAAAAGATAATTTTTGTGAAAAAATATGATTTTTTATTTTTACGGTTCTGCATTATAAACTTCTGTGAAGCACTTGGTGGGTCAAAGTGCTCACCACACCTCTAGATAAGTTCCTTAGGGGGTCTACTTTCCAAAATGGTGTCACTTGTGGGGGGTTTCAATGTTTAGGCACATCAGTGGCTCTCCAAACGCAACATAGCGTCCCATCTCAATTCCAGTCAATTTTGCATTGAAAAGTCAAATGGCGCTCCTTCGCTTCCGAGCTCTGTCATGCGCCCAAACAGTGGTTTACCCCCACATATGGGGTATCGGTGTACTCAGGACAAATTGTAAAACATCTTTTGGGGTCCATTTTCTCCTGTTACCCTTGGTAAAATAAAACAAATTGGAGCTGAATTAAATTTTGTGTGAAAAAAAGTTAAATGTTCATTTTTATTTAAACATTCCAAAAATTCCTGTGAAACACCTGAAGGGTTAATAAACTTTTTGAATGTGGTTTTGAGCACCTTGAGGGGTGCAGTTTTTAGAATGGTGTCACACTTGGGTATTTTCCATCATATAGACCCCTCAAAATGACTTCAAATGAGATGTGGTCCCTAAAAAAAAATGGTGTTGTAAAAATGAGAAATTGCTGGTCAACTTTTAACCCTTATAACTCCCTAACAAAAAAAAATTTTGGTTCCAAAATGATGCTGATGTAAAGTAGACATGTGGGAAATGTTACTTATTAAGTATTTTGTGTGACATATCACTGTGATTTAATTGCATAAAAATTCAAATTTGGAAAATTGCGAAATTTTCAAAATTTTCACCAAATTTCCATTTTTTTCACAAATAAACGCAGGTAATATCAAAGAAATTTTACCACTATCATGAAGTACAATATGTCACGAGAAAACAATGTCAGAATCACCAGGATCCGTTGAAGCGTTCCAGAGTTATAACCTCATAAAGGGACAGTGGTCAGAATTGTAAAAATTGGCCCGGTCCATAACATGCAAACCACCCTTGGGGGTGAAGGGGTTAAAGTTTTGCAACAAGCCACCTGGGAGACACACTAAACATGTGGAAGAAGGTGTTCTGGTCAGATGAAACCAAAATCAAACTTTTTGGCAACAATGCCAAACGATATGTTTGGAGTAAAGGCAACACAGCTCATCACCCTGAACACACCATCCCCACTGTCAAACATGGTGGAGGCAGCATCATGGTTTGGGCCTGCTTTTCTTCAACATGGCAGGGAAGATTGTTAAAATTGATCGGAAGATGGATGGAGCCAAATACAGGACCATTCTTGAAGAAAGCCTGTTTGAGTCTGCAAAAGACCTGAGACGGGGACAGAGATTTGTCTTCCAACAAGACAATGATCCCAAACATAAAGTAAAATCTACAATGGAATGGTTCGCAAATAAACATATCCAGGTGTTAGAATGGAGCTGTTTACCAAGGAAGAATGGGCAAGAATTTCAGTCTCTCGATGTACAAAACTGATAGACACATACCCCAAGCGACTTGCAGCTGTAATCACAGCAAAAGGTGGCACAACAAAGTATTAAGTTAAAGGGGCCGAATAATATTGCACGCCCCAATTTTCAGTTTTTGATTTTCCACAAAAATGTTAAATAACCAATAAATTTTGTTAAACTTGTTGTTGATTCTTCACCAAAAATTAACATTTGGTATCTTTATGTTTGAAGCATGATATCTGGGAAAAGGTTGAAAAGTTCCAGGGAGCCGAATTCTTTCGCAAGGCACTGTATATTTTCTAAGCAGCCACTCGCTTCCAGTCATTATAGCTGTACTGGGAGCTGCCATAGTCACCGATGATTATGCTGTGAGCATGTTGTAATCTCTCCCTAGTGTATTTATTGACAGCCAGCTGTGCAGCATACACTGTGCGCACAATTATTAGACAATTTATAATTTTAATGATTCATTTTACTATTGAACAGCTACAGTGCTGTTTGTCAATCCAAAAGGTTAATAAACCTGAATTTTTAAGAAAGTAAAAGGGAGGTTTTCTCTTTCTTAGGAGAATTATTAGACAACTATTAGTGTGTAGAATTATTATGCAACCATATCAAAAATGTAATTTTTTTCTCCATCTCAGTTGTTTATTTTAATTTGTTAAAGTGAGGATAATAACCAGACAACTTAAAATGTACAAAAATAAGTTTCTGACATTTCCCAAAAAATATTGACCAATATAACCACTCTTCTTTTCAATAACAGTCAAGGCCTTCCATCCATGAAGTCTATCAACAAATGTTAGTCTAAATATTAGTCTGTCAATAAATATAGTCTGTCGGCAAATATTTTTTTTATTAGCGGACTTTCGCCATAGACATGAAAATCGACAGGTAAAAAATGCATATGGATTTTTAGTGGATTTCCACAGCAGAAATAATAAGAAGAAATGCACACATAATCTTCCCATTACTTTATCAATAAAGTTTTTTTTTCAAGCAACATAATGAGAATTTTCAAAAATAAAGCAGCTTTTTTTTAAACAAGATGTATCACCGTGTTTTTAATAACTAATCTGAGAGCAGCATGATGTAGTACCCTGATTCCAGTAATGTGTCACTTACTTGGCTGCCTAGTGTAGTTTAGATAAAAATCACTGTTATCATCAGGAGATTATCATTAGAATACTAGTAAACCTACTGCCAGGTAGTCAAGCATATTCATGAGCTGTGTATACATCCGCCCACATATTCAAGAGAAAAGGCAACCACCAATCTTGCGACAACAATCGAGGCATCTCCCTTCTGTTCACTGCTGGGGGGATTCTGGCTTACCTCTTGTTCAACTGCCTCCTCCAGCATCTTGAGCAAGGTCTACTACCCAAAAGCTGGTACAGCTTCCGTGCTGAATGTGGAATGGCAGATATGGTCTTTGCAGCTCATCAACTCCAGAAAAAGAGCCAGAAGCAATGCAACAAACTTTTTGGGACCTTTGTCAAGTTGACTAAGGCTTTCGACACAGTCGGCATAGACAGACTGTGGGAATCATGTCAAAGTTTGGCTGCCTGAGCAAGTTCATCACAATCATCTGGCATCTCTATGTTGGTAGGATAGTGAAGGTCCAGAATTATAGAGATGAATTGGAGGCCTTCTCAGGTACAAACAGTATAAAACAAGGCCATGTACTCACCTCGACCCTGTTCAGTATGCTTTTTTCTGCCATGCTGAGAGATGCCTTTAGCAACTGTGAAGATGTAATACATGTCCGGTACAAGACTGACTGCAACCCCAGACACCAGAAGGCTGGTACAAAGTTGCATGAGAGCATTACTACTTCTTTTTTGCTGATGACTGTGCACTCAACGCCAGCACAGGGCAGCAGATGCAGCATGAAATAGACTGTTTTTCACAAGGTTGCAACAACTTTGGTCTCGTTATCAATACTAGAAAGACAGAAGTTATGAAGCAACCTGCTTCGGAGAACCAAACCAGTAGCCACACATTAATGTGAAGAAGCACAACCTCAAAGCAGTTGACAACTTCACCTACCTGGGCAGCACACTCTCCTGCGTAGTGACCATAGACGCTGAGGCTAACAACAGAATTACTAAAGCCAGCACCACCTTCAGGAGACTGTATAAGAGCATCTGAAAATGAAGGATACTCAGCCTTACCATGAAGCAGAAGGTCTACTGCACGGTGGTCCTATGACACTGAGTCACAACTCACAGCCAAGACATTACACGGGTTAGTCAAGGAGTATGAGGTCAAAAGCCAGGAGGGTACGTCATAAACAGAAGGAAGAGAGTTAGGTAACATTTTAAGGTCAGAATACCAGGAGGATAGTGGATCAGAGCAGAAGGGGTTAAACAGACGGTTGGTCAGAACGAGGTCCAGGGTCAGGCAATGAAATATCTACAAACAGAATGCAAGGCACAGAGAGACAAACCACACAGTAGCTGAATGTATATCTGGCAGAGGTCTAGGAATAACAGCCCAGGTAAGTAGCCTGGCAATCACCTGGGATAATGAACACCTGGACACAGCCAGAGCCTCCCAGTCACAAATTGGACAGCCAAGCGCTCAATCAAAAAACTGACAGCACAGCATGCCCCTGCACGAGACTGGATGACTGAGCTGTCAATCAAAGTACTTAGGGCTTGTTCACACTTTGCAGATTTTGCTGCGGATTTTTCAGCAGCGGATTTGGAAAAACTGCAGTGCCAAAACCGCTGCGGTTTTCACTGCGGATTTTCCTGCGTTTTCATCTGTGGATTCCTCTGCGGGTTTTCAACAGCACTTTCCTATTGGTGCATGTTGAAAACCGCTGCGGAATCCGCAGAAAGAAGTGACATGCTCCTTCTTTTTTTCCGCAGCAATTCCACGTGGTTTTTAAAGGGATTTTCCGCAATGTGGGCACAGCGGTTTTTGTTTTCCATAGGGTAACATTGTACTGTACCCTGCATGGAAAACTGCTGCGGATCCGCAGCGGCAAATCCGCTGCGGATCCGCAGCAAAAACCGCAAAGTGTGAACATAGCCTTACACCTTCAGCACATCCCTGTACCAGATTGGACGGATGAGCTGTCAGTAACTGCATCCCAGACACACTGTCGGGTGGAACCGTGACAGGTCCTTATCACACTTCTCTATGCAAACAAGACCTGGACTGTGTATGTAGGAAGATGGACTGGGCTAGTGGTCCCTCTTTTATGTCCAGGCCGGAACTGTCGGGGCTGTCACCAATGTTGCTGGGGGAAAGACTTCCTGACTGGAGCAGACCTTTGCACCTTACTGATGGAGCGGATCAGGTACAAAAGCGACTGAGCTCGGGAAGACAGGACTTTTGGTGGGTATCCAGAGTGTGCGACAAGAGAAGGTTGACTCCCTCTCCGCTGATGAACGCCAATTGACAGGGCCGTGTGATCCAACTACGGTCCCCGTTCAGACAGACCTTCGTTATGATCTGGTGGCCCAGGAGTAGCATTGGACGTACTCTGGAGAAGGTGGTATCTATACTGACCACGGACCCTGAACTTAACACCGCAACTAGAAGTAGCCGTGGGATGTACCTACTGATCCTAGACACCTCGACACAGCCGGAGGACTAATTAACCCTATGGATAGAAAAGGGAAAACTATCTCGCCTCAGAGAAAATTCCCAAAGGATAGGCAGCCCCCCACAAATATTGACTGTGAGAGGAGAGGAAAAAACATACACAGGCTGAAAACAGGATTTAGCAAAGGAGGCCAATCTAGCTAAATAGGAAAGATAGGACAGAGAACTATGCGGTCAGTATTAAAATACTAGGAAATATCCACCACAGAAAATACAAAAAACTCCACATCTAACTAAAGATATGGAGGGTATATCTGCCTCTCCAGAGATTCCAGCTTGACTGCATAAATCCTTACACAGATTAAGCTGGACAAGAAAAAACATGAAATGCACTGAACAATGAGACCCACAACATGTGGGCTGCAAAACAAGCAGAACTTATCTTGGTGAAAAGACCAGGAAGCAGGAGAAACCATGAAGGGATGTGAATCCTCCAGAATACAATGGACAACTGGCACTGACTAAAGGGTGAGGCCAGACTAAATAGCCCAATCCAGAGTGGACACACCTGATAACTGCTGTGAAGGACAGACAGCAGCGCTACCACTTATAACCACCGGAGGGAGCCCAAGAACAGAATTCACAACAGACCTTATTTCCGAAAGGGACATTTACACGACGCACTCTGACCCTGAGACTCCTTACCGGACTGTACCTCTGACAACCACGGACATACCGCGAAGTGCCGATCCTGCGGTGCATGCCACGTGCAGGAGTGAGATTGCAGCCTACTCTCCAGGACTGTGCACTTCACCAGTGGTGTTACAAACTTGCTCACGGACAGCTCCCCGTTCCAAGATCAGGAGATCACGTGCAGGAGACCACGTGCAGGAAGAATCGGATACTTCACCGCCATGTAGAGACAGTGCTTCACTTATCTACAGGACCGGATTAGAAACTTCTCGTGCCACCTATGGCGCCATCGTGGGATTTTCCAGCCTCCACCGTCCAGGAACCAGAGACTGATAGGTTAACTTATTACTTGACCCTCTGCTATAACCCTGTTGCCCTTATCGTTTTTGTGTTGTTTACATATTGTTCCCCACATTCTCTATGAGTGGAGAGTAACTGCTGAATTGGTTAATTATAAAGAACCTGTTAACTCGTGCTCTGTCTTCTGCCTGTCACTGCATCCCTCATTCCTGCTAGTACCTTACATGTACACCTGGCATTCCAAACAGCTCTAACACTTTTCCCTGAGCTGTGTCTACAGACTTCTCCACATCATTTGGCAAGACAATGTCACCGACAATACAATCCTGGAACAAACTGGGCTCTGCAGCGCTTACACTCTCCTGCTAAAAGCCAAAACCAGGTGGGTTGGACATGTAGGCAGAATGGCAACCAGCCAATTGCCTAAACAAGTGCTGTATGGTGAACTGTGTCAGGGACAGCAAACAGGTGGGGGCACACGAAAAGGTAGAACTGCCTTAACCCCTTCCCGACCTGTGACACAGCACATGCGTCATGAAAGTCGATGCCAATCCGACCTGTGCTGTGTCACAGAATGATCGCGTTCCTGCAGGTCGGGTGAAAGGGTTAACTATAATTTCACCCGACCTGCAAGGACAGGGGGAGTGGTACTTCAGCCCAGGGGGGATGGCTTTGCCCCCCCGTGGCTATGATCGCTCTGATTGGCTGTTGAATCAGAGCAATCGTAATATTTCACCAATGAAAATTGGTGAAATATTACAATCCAGCTATGGCCTATGCTGCAATATCATCGGCCATGGCTGGAGACCACGATCTGCCCCCGCCACCACCACCGATCTCCCATCCGTCCTCTGTCCTGTTCTCTGCTGTCCTCCGCTCCCCCCCGCAGTCCGATCTCACCCCCGGTGGTTCGATCCCCCCATACTTACCGAGCTCCGGTGCCCCTCCCGGTGTCCGTCTTCTCCTTGGGCGCCGCCATCTTCCAAAATGGCAGGCGCATGCACAGTGGGCCTGCCGAATCTGCCGGCCGGCAGATTCATTCCAGGTACATTTTGATCACTGTGATAGAACCTATCACAGTGATCAAAAAAAAAAAAATAGCAAACAAACCCCCCTTTATCACCCCCATAGGTAGGGAAAATAATGAAATAAAGAAAATATATTTACTTTTATTTTTCCACTAGGGTTAGGGTTAGAACTAGGGTTAGGGTTGCAATTAGGATTAGGGTTGCAATTAGGGTTAGGGTTGCAATTAGGGTTAGGGTTAGAATTAGGGTTATGGTTGCAATTAGGGTTAGAGTTGCAATTAGGGTTAGAATTAGGGTTAGAGTTGCAATTAGGGTTAGGGTTATAATTAGGGTGAGGGTTAGGGTTGCAATTAGGGTTAGGGTTAGAATTAGGCTTTGAGCACACGGTGCGGATTTTGCTTCGCATCCGCAGCGAATTGGCCGCTTCGGATTCGTAGCAGTTTTCCATCACGTTTACAGTACCATGTAAACCTATGGAAAACCAAATCTGCTGTGCCCATGGTGCAGAAAATATCACGTGGAAACGCTGCGTTGTATTTTCCGCAGCATGTCAATTCTTTGTGCTGATTCTGCAGCGTTTTACACCTGTTTCTCAATAGGAATCCGCAGGTAAAACCAGCACAAAAAACACTGGAAATCTGCGGTAAATCCGCAGGTTAAACGCAGTGCCTTTTACCTGCGGATTTTTCAAAAACGGTGTGGAATAATCCTCACACGAATCCGCAATGTGGGCACATAGCCTTAGGGTTAGGGTTGGAATTACAGTTAGGGTTGGAAATAGGGTTAAGATTAGGGTTAGGGGTGTGTTGGGGTTAGGGTTAGGCTTGTGGTTAGGGTTAGGGGTGTGTTGGGGTTAGAGTTGTGGTTAGCGGTGTGTTGTGGTTAGGGTTGTGATTAGGGTTATGGCTAGAGTTGGGATTAGGGTTAGGGGTGTGTTGGGGTTAGTGTTGGAGTTAGAATTGAGGGGTTTCCACTGTTTAGGCACATCAGAGGTCTCCAAGCGTGACATGGCGCCACCATTGATTCCAGCCAATCTTGCGTTCAAAAAGTCAAATGGTGCTCCCTCCCTTCCGAGCCCCGACGTGCGCTTAAACAGTGGTTTACCCAAACATATGGGGAATAAGCATACTTCGGAAAAATTGCACAACTTTGGAGGTCTAATTTCTCCTGTTACCCTTGGGAAAATAAGAAATGGGGCTAAAAAATTATTTTTGTTAGAAAAAAATGATTTTTTATTTTCATGGCTCTGCGTTATAACATTCTGTGAAGCACTTGGGGGTTCAAAGTGCTCACCACACATCTAGATAAGTTCCATGGGGGGGTTAGTTTCCAAAATGGGGTCACTTGTGGGGGTTTTCTACTGCTTAGGCACATCAGGGCCTCTGCAAACGAAACATGATGCCCGTAGACCATTTCATCAAAGTCTGCACTCCAAAACGTCACTACTTCCCTTCCAAGCCCCGACGTGTGCCCAAACAGTGGTTCCCCCCACATATGGGGTATCAGCGTACTCAGGACAAACTGGACAACAACTTTTGGGGTCCAATTTCTCCTGTTACCCTTGTGAAAATAAAAAATTGCTTGCTAACAATAATTTTTGAGGAAAGAAAAATGATTTTTAATTTTCACGGCTCTGCGTTATAAACTTCTGTGAAGCACTTGGGGGTTCAAAGTGCTCACCACACATCTAGATCAGTTCCTTGGGGGGTCTAGTTTCCAAAATGGGGTCACCTGTGGGGGGTTTCTACTGTTTAGGCACATCAGGGTCTCTGCAAACGTAACATGATGCCCGCAGACCATTCCATCAAAGTCTGCATTCCAAAACGTCAATACTTCCCTTTTGAGCCCCGACGTGTGCCCAAACAGTGGTTCCCCCCACATATGGGGTATCAGTATACTCAGGACAAACTGGACAACTACTTTTGGGGTCCAATTTCTCCTGTTACCCTTGTGAAAATAAAAAATTGCGGGCTAAAAAATTATTTTTGAGGAAAGAAAAATGATTTTTTATTTTCACAGTTCTGCGTCATAAACTTCTGTGAAGCACTTGGGGATTCAAAGTGCTCACCACTCATCTAGGTTAGTTCCTTGGGAGGTTTAGTTTCCAAAATGGGGTCACTTGTAGGGGAGCTCCAATGTTTAGGCACACAGGGGCTCTCCAAACGTGACATGGTGTCCGCTAACGATTGGAGCTAATTTTCCATTCAAAAAGTCAAATAGCGCTCCTTCCCTTCCGAGCCCTGTCGTGCAGTAGTTTAGCCCCACATGTGAGGTATCGGTGTACTCAGGAGAAATTGCCTAACACATTTTAGGATCCATTTTATCCTGTTGCCCATGTGAAAATGAAAAAATTGAGGCTAAAAGAAATTTTTTGTGAAAAAAAAGTACTTTTTCATTTTTATGGATCAATTTGTGAAGCACCTGGTGGTTCAAAGTGCTCACTATGCATCTAGATAAGTTCCTTGGGGGGGTCTTGTTTCCAAAATGGGGTCACTTGTGTGGGAGCTCCAATCTTTAGGCACACAGGGGCTCTAAAAACGCAACATGGTGTCCACTAACGATTGGAGCAAATTTTTCATTCAAAAGTCAAAAGGCGCTCCTTCCCTTCCGAGCCTTGCCGTGTGTCCACACAGTGGTTTACCCCCACATGTGAGATATCAGTGTACTCAGGACAAATTGCCCAACAAATATTAGTATCCATTTTATCTTGTTACCCATGTGAAAATGAAAAAATTGAGGCTAAATTAAATTTTTTTGTGAAAAAAAGTACTTTTTCATTTTTACGGATCAATTTGTGAAGCACCTGGGGGTTAAAAGTGCTCACTATGCATCTAGATAAGTTCCTTGGGGGGTCTAGTTTCCAAAATGCGGTCACTTGTGGGGGAGATCCAATCTTTAGGCACACAGGGGCTCTCCAAACGCGACATGGTGTCTGCTAAAGATTGGAGCCAATTTGTCATTAAAAAAGTCAAATGGCGCTCCTTCCCTTCCGAGCCCTGTTGTGAGCCCAAACAGTGGTTCCCCGACATATGGGGTATCGGCGTACTCAGGACAAATTGTGCAATAACTTTCTGCATCTAGTTTCTCTTTTTACCTTTGGGAAAATAAAAAAATTGTTGCTAAAAAATCATTTTTGTGACTAAAAAGTTAAATGTTCATTTTTTGCTTCCATGTTGCTTCTGCTGCTGTGAAGCACCTGAAGGGTTAATAAACTTCTTGAATGTGGTTTTGATCACCTTGAGGGGTGCAGTTTTTAGAATGGTGTCAGTTTGGGGTATTTTCAGCCATATAGACCCCTCAAACTGACTTCAAATGAGAGGTGGTCCCTAAAAAAAATGGTTTTGTAAATTTTGTAAAAATGAGAAATTGCTTGTCAAATTTTAACCCTTATAACTTCCTAGCAAAAAAAAATTTTGTTTGCAAAATTATGCTGATGTAAACTAGACATGTGGGTAATGTTATTTATTAACTATTTTGTCACATAACTCTCTGGTTTAGCAGAATAAAAATTCAAAATTTGAAAATTGCTAAATTTTCAAAATTTTCGCCAAACTTCCATTTTTTTCACAAATAAACGCAAAAATTATCGACCTAAATTTACCATTAACATGAAGCCCAATATGTCACGAAAAAATATTCTCAGAACCGCTAGGATCCGTTGAAGCATTCCTGAGTTATTACCTCATAAAGGGACACTGGTCAGAATTGCAAAACATGGCCAGGTCATTAAGGTCAAAATAGGCTGGGTCATGAAGGGGTTAAAGCATCCCTTAAAAACCTGGGAGTTAACATCAACAGATGGGAGAATCTGCCCTGGTAAGTCCAGCTTGGCGAGGCATGATCACATCAGGAGTACGTGCATCTAAAGATAGGAGAATCTTTGAGGGCAAAAAAAAGCGAACTGTGCACAAGGCACAAGTACTATCTACTGTCCTTACCACATCTACTTATGACACATAAGTGGTCAAGCATTCAGAGCCTGGATTGGCCTCATCAGTCATCTCTAGACCCACCACCACTGATCCTCCTCAAAATCCTGAAGTCATAGTCATCTTTGACTACAAAGGATGAACAACATAAACCCACTCACACCACTGATTGACAGTTTTCTGCAAATGCACAGTGTATACAGAAAGCTGTCAATCAGTGGTGTGGGCGGGGTTATACAAAGCTCAGTATTTTTAAAACTAGTAGTCATTCAGCAGATTAAACACTAATTTAATAAATTTACAGCATGCAGACCAGTAAGTGATGCATCACTGGAAAGAGAGTCTCTACCCCAAGGTTACGCTGATCTCAGATGGTGTAACAAAAACCCAGTGACAGATTTCTTTAAAACACGCCAAAAAGTGACAAAAAACACAGCAGAAAAAAAGTGATGAAAGTGCATGTGCATATTACACACTCAAGAACACAATGAAAAAATACAAGCAACCTAATCTCATTGGTACAGAGACGCTGCAGAAAATCTGCAACATTAAAACACACCAATTACTCATCGAAGGACTTTTTAGAGCAGAAACGCTCCATCTTTCAAATCTTTTTGAGATCCTTATAGTTTTTTGACTGTTTCAAAAACTCGCTGAAAAATCAAGTAAGTAAATAAGCGAGACATTTTACTAAAATGCTTGGCATCTTTGAATTAACGCTATAATATTTTGATTTACGTTGAAGAGTACTTTGAAAGGGGACAAAAGAGAACAGTTTGATATTTAGTATGGGACTCTCCTATTTGAACATGAATATTGGGATTGCTCTTAATTTTTTATAATTCACTTGTGTCATCATTTTTCTGATCACAAAACAAGAAACACGAAAAACATCCAACAACCACACTGTGTCAAGCTAATTTTCATCCATAAAGAAATGGAATATTAAACACAATAAACTTACATTAGTTACTATGCCCCCCTTACGTATCAATAAACCACTTGGACCAGACACTGGCCTTCTAGCTGCTTACAGGGCCATTTCATGGTAATAATTTCAGTGAATTGTGGCAGACTGCTTCCTATTTCGCACTCTGCTTATGATTTTCACACCTTCTTCTTGCTGTGACCATAGGCTTTTTAGGCATTTCACGGCATGAGGTAAAGCTGACTTTCTAGACCATTTCATTTAGTAGCTAATCATCAACATGGGCAAAGGTCAATGCCCCCATCAAAGACCCCTTTAGCCTATTCAGCAACTAAAGCCCATATAACTATTTCTTTTTCATCACCATTTAATTGGTTTTCCAAACTTTCCATGTTAAGGCTGTTGTACAGTATCATGTGATCAGTAGGCATTAAAGAAATTACCATTAACCATTAACCCATCTGCAGGCAATAATCCTTCCTGGAGAATCTGGTCATTCTAGAGTTGAACAAGCCAACAACAAAATTTAGTAACGACCATATCTTATACTTACCAACTTTTGAAAACTGACTTTCTGGAGATTTAGCCTTGGTGCATGTACAGCAACACCACAAGTAACACAAATTTGATACCTCTGAGGACAGATAATTGGTAGATGTTACCTGAAGTCCCATGTAATACCATGGATAACAGTGATAGCTCTGAGGACAGATTATGTATTAGATGGTAGCGGCAGTCCTATGTAATGCCACAAATTATATAGAGTAATAGCTCTGAGTCCAGATCTTGAAGAAGATGTCACCTGAAATCCTAAGGGTACCGTCACACTCAGCAACTTTCCAACGATCACGACCAGCGATACGACCTGGCCGTGATCGTTGGAAAGTCCTTGTGTGGTCGCTGGAGAGCTGTCACACAGACAGCTTTCCAGCGACCAACGATGCCGAAGTCCCCGGGTAACCAGGGTAAACATTGTAAATGTAAAAAAAAAAACACATACTCACCTTCCGGTGCCTGTCACGTCCCCCGGCGTCCGCTTCCTTGCACTCCTCCTGCATCCTGTGTAAGCGCGGCCGTAAAGCAGAGCGGTGACGTCACCGCTGTGCTCTGATGTACGGCCGGCCGGCGCTGACACAGGATGCAGGAGGAGTGCAGGGAAGCGGACGCCGGGGGACGTGACAGGCACCGGAAGGTGAGTATGTGTTTTTTTTTTTTTACATTTACAATGGTAACCAGGGTAAACATCGGGTTACTAAGCGCAGCCCTGCGCTTAGTAACCCAATATTTACCCTGGCTACCAGTGAAGACATCGCTGCATCGGCGTCACACACGCCGATGCAGCGATGTCAGCGGGTGATCCAGCGACGAACTAAAGTTTCAAATGATCTGCTACGACGTACGATTCTCAGCGGGGTCCCTGATCGCAGTAGCGTGTCAGACACAGCGATATCGTAACTATATCGCTGGAACGTCACAGATCGTGCCGTCGTAGCGACCAAAGTGCCACTGTGAGACGGTACCCTAAGTAACACCACAGATAAAAGTGATAGGGCTGGGTACAGATAATGTGGTATATGCTATTTTTCATCCTATCCACAGATAACATAGTGATAACTCTCTGAGTACAGATAAGGTAGTAGATGTCACCTGCAGTCCTATGTGACACCAAAGATAAAACAGTGATACGTCTCTCTGAATGCAGATAATGTAGTAACTGTTACCTGCAGTCCTATGTAACACCACAGATAAAATAGTGATAACTCTCTGAGACACCGAAGATTTAGTGAAACTAAGGGTGGGAAAGGTTTAGTGAAACAGTTTAGTGGGGAAGACTTAGTGAAGTGGGAAACATTCAGTGAACGGGGAGGCAGGGGTTATTAGTGAAACAGGGGGTGGGAAAGATTTAGTGTAAGGTGGGTGGGTAAGAGTTAGTGTAAGGCCAGCGTCACACTCAGCGTATGTAAATACGGTCCGTTTTTTACGGAGCATCTTCCAGATGTGCCTTTTCTGGGGTGGCTGGGGGCAGATGTTTGTAGCCAGGGGGGGCCAATAACCATGGACCCTCTCCTGGCTATTAATATCTGCCCTCAGTCACTGGCTTTACCACTCTGGCGGAGAAAATTGTGCGGGAGCCCACGCCAAATTTTTCCGCCATTTAACCATTTATTTTAGCAGCTACAGCGCCCAAATTTTACACATACACACTACTAACATTAGTAGTGTGGAATATGCAAAAAAAAAGGGATATGAGATGGTTTACTGTATGTAATCATGTCTCATATCCTGTCGGGTTTGTGAAGGAGAAATGAAAAGCCGGCAATTGAATTACCGGCTTTTCACTAACACCGCTGCGTATTTCTCGCAAGTCACACCGCTGGTCCGTGTGGAATCCGTATTTTTCTTGCCACCATAGACTTTCATTGGCGATTTTTTTGCGCAATACGGTGACAAACGCAGCATGCTGCGATTTTCTACGGCCGTACAAGACCGTATATTACGGATGCGTAATATACGACTGATATGAGCTGGGCCATAGAGATTCATTGGGCCGTGTGTAATGCGAATTTTACGGACGTAGTTTATGCGCTCATCCGTCCGTAAAACTCGCCAGTGTGACGCCGGCCTAAGGGAGTAGTAGTAGATGTTACCTGCAGTCCTATGTAACAACACAGATAACACTTTGATAACTCTGAGTACAGATAACATAGTAGATAATGTCTACAGTCTTTTGTAACACCACACAGAACACAGTCATCGCTTCTTGAGTACAAATACGGTTTTAGATGATACATGGAGTCCTACATTATACCACATATAACAAAGATAATTCTCTGAGTAGAGATAATGTAGTATATGTTACCCGAAGTCCTATGCAACACCACGGATACAGTAGTAATAACTTGCTTAGTACAGATAATGTAGTTGATGTTACTCACAATCCTATGTAACACCACAGCTAATACACAGTGATAAGTCTCTGAAAACAGATAATATAGTAATAGATGATACCTAAAGTTCTATGTAACACCACAGATACAGTAACACACAGTGAAAAGTCTCTGAGTAGAAATAAAGTAATTATTAACTGCAGTCCTATCTTAGGCTAGTTTCACATTTGCGTTTAAAAACGCAGCGTTTAAAACGCAAACGCAGGTGTTGAAAAACGCATGTAAACGCGTGCAAACGCTGCATTTTTTAGATGCATGCGTTTTTCTCATGCGGTAAAAAAACGCGGCGTTTTGACGCGTTTACATGCGTTTTTCCCTGCATTTGCATTTTTGAAACACATGCTGAGAAGTGTGTGACAGCTGCCAATCATCAAAATCATCTAGAAAACCCAATATAAACAGAAAAAGCTATATTTACTTCAGTGCGATATATGTGAAAAGCCGGTAATTCAATTGTCGGCTTTTCATTTCTCCTGCCTAAAAACCCGACATGATATGAGACATGGTTTACATACAGTAAACCACGTCATATCCACCTTTTTTTTGCATATTCCACACTACTAATGTTAGTAGTGTGTATGTGCAAAATTTCGGCACTGTAGCTATTAATTTTAAGGGTTAAATCGCGGAAAAAATTGGCGTGGGCTCCCGCGCAATTTTCTCCACCAGAGTGGTAAAGCCAGTGACTGAGGGCAGATATTAATAGCCTGGAGAGGGTCCACGGTTATTGGCCCCCCCCTGGCTAAAAACATCTGCCCCCAGCCACCCCAGAAAAGGCACATCTGGAAGATGCTCCTATTCTGGCACTTGGCCACTCTCTTCCCACTCCCGTGTAGCGGTGGGATATGGGGTAATGAAGGGTTAATGTCACCTTGCTATTGTAAGGTGACATTAAGCCAGATTAATAATGGAGAGGCGTCAATTATGACACCTATCCATTATTAATCCAATTGTATGAAATGGTTAAAAAAAACACACACACAATATTGCAAAGTATTTTAATGAAATAAACACACAGGTTGTTGTAATATTTTATTGCTCTCTCAATCCACCTGAAGACCATCGTTCTGTAACAAATTAAAAATAATAAACCAACAATATACATACCTTCCGTAGATCTGTGACGTCCCACGATGTAAATCCTTCTGAAGGGGTTAAAATATTTTACAGGCAGGAGCTCTGCTATAATGCAGCTGTGCTCGTGCCTGTAAACCCCGGGGAATGAAGGTAATGTAGGTCAATGACCTATAGTTACCTTCAGTCGCGGTGATGCGCCCTCTGCTGGATGTCCTCATATGACGTCGAGCGTGGGAAAAAGTTCCCAGGCTCCAGTTCATGAGGACATCCAGCAGAAGGCGCATCACCGCGACTGAAGGTAACTATAGGTCATTGACCTACATTACCTTCATTCCCCTCATAAGGTCTTATTCCTATAGTCACTGTTGGCAAATTTCAAAGTTCACTGAACGGTGTGAAGGATATCCTGCTTGCAGAAGGACACCTGGGTCCAGGGTAGGTCCGGCGCAATACCTGGATTGTAGGCTGAACTTTGATCTTTGCCAGCAGCGACTATATGACTAAGACCCTATGAGGTTCAAAATATTATGTTTTGTCGCAACTATTACCCAATCACAGGACAACTGACCATTTGGGCACAATGTGGCTGCGTGGCCCCCAATCACAGGGCAGACACCCATCGCATCATGAAGGATGCAGTTACATGACCACAATCTGACAACTGCAGAGGCGTAGTGTGCTTGTCAGTGAAGCTGACCAATCCAGGTCATTGCTTCACTGCACAATGGAAACAAGAGGCGCATAATCACCAAAAAGATGGTGGTGATGTCACTCGAAATGAATAGAAATATTACATACATTCTAACAAAATGTAAAACACATCAGGGAAACTGGAAAAAATGGGGGAACGGGATATATGGAGGATAAGGAGGTGGAGACAGAGGCAACAGAATAAACAAAACATTGAAAAATTGCACAGTATATCAAATATTTGAAATAAGCGCCATCTGTGTCCATCTTCTGAGACCCATGCCAAGCTCCATCCTACTGAGTCCATTATTCTCTGATGTGAAGAAAGGAAGAGAGAGATGAGTCCTATAAAACAAATAGAAAAACAAAAAATATTAATATAAAACACTGACAATACATGCAATTGAGGAGATAGATTTAAGGCCAGCAACTCTATAAGTTATTTAAAAAAGAAGGGTTATTCCAGGCACCAAGTCACTTTCTTCTGTGTGCTATTTCAACTCAAATCCTGAGAAAAAGCCTCGTCGGATCTCTTCTGGGTGATGTGTGCATAAAGAACATGTATTATATCGGAAAAGTAAACATATGAGTAATCTCATTCTGAAAGGCAAAAAGTTAATCAATATCACATATCAATTCCACCAACTCCACACATGGTGCCGAAACGTGGAACTGTACATGTACCTTTCCTCGAATACCATCAAGTAGATATTTGCCTAAATGAGGGCCATATTGCAACCCATTGTGGTACTCTGATGTTGCAAGAAGAAATCATAACCAAAGAGGAAGTAATTCCTCCCTAGAATGAACTTCAGCAACATAAGAACAAGACATGCACATTTAAGAGCCATGTCAGAGCTGGATGGCGTATCTGCAACATCTGTAAGCCCCTTTTCATGTTCAATGGAGGTATATAGGTAAACAACATCAAAAGATGCCAAAATGGTTGAATCAGTGACCTTGATATCCTTAATCTTATAAAAAATCACTAGTTTCCCTAATATAGAAACGAGCATTATTTGCAAAGCCACATAAAATGCAATCCAAAAAGTTGCCCATTTAGTTAATCTCCCATAAACCCAAGATGTCGTTGTCTAGATTCAGCACCTAAGTGTATGTAGCCCTCTTATTAGTACTAGGTGATACATATATATATATATATATATATATATATATATATATATATATATATATATATATATATATATATATATATATATAGTCCTCCCCAGCCACTGATTTATCTATCATGCACCAACAGGCACAATTTTAAATGGAAAAGGCAAATATCTTTTAATATCCATTTATCTCATTAAGACTATCAATCAGCATATACACTCTTAACAAAACCAATAAATATATGTCACTGATACCAGACATAGACACCTAATCATGTACCATAATAGGAGGCATTTATCAAAACGAACCAAATGTGGAATAAATTCAAAATCTATATACAGCACACACTGCATCCTTGTGGCCTTGTGTGACAAACAGTCTCCACCGATTCACTGATGAACCCTGATATTAACATACTAACAGGGGGAAGCACGTCAGGATGAGGGAGTAGTATTTGCTACCTGTCAGGGCGGATAAGTATCATCATTCTGAATGTATTTATTGTATGCTCCTGATTGTGGGACATACTTTATACATCTATATATCGAGATTGCAAAGGGTGTATGTTGTATGTGAAATTGTATGCTAATTTATGGATATGCTGCACAAATTTAGTGTACCAAGATATATATCCTTCCTGTGTATAGATTTGGAATTTATTCCACATTTGATTTGTTTGGATAGGCTGCAAGAAAAGTTCAATTCTACAATTGTTTTTTTTTTTTTTTACCATGTTCACCAAATACTAAAACTGATCCACAATTATGATTCTCCAGGTCATTACGAGAATGTAGGTACCAAACATGTATAGTTCTTGTTTATTTAAACGGTGAAAAAAAAAGGGGGGGGGGACCCGAAGGGGTTAAAGAGGACCTGTCAACAGGTCAAAATTGTCCCATTTTGGCTCATATTTTATTTCTGCTGACAAATATTCTATTTGTTTTGCTTTAAGTCCAACATTTAGTTGCAAAAAGATGGGCCTTTTTATTTAGTGCTAACTTTTATGGTCTTTACCAAGGGGTGTGGCTCATAGGGTTCTTTGGAGCCATGTTTTTGGGCTGTCCTGCAAAATTACTGTGTGTGCAACACCCCCTATATTAAGAGGTCTAAGTTAAAAAAAAGGCTCATACCTTTGTATCTGAGTGATAAATTTAGGTGAAAAAAATAATGATCAGTGGAGCAGTGGGAATAAAATAACAGCAAAAATCATCCAATTAAAATAAGGGCAAAAATGGGTCACCACCTGCTGACAACACTCTCTTTAATTATTATTCCCCAATTTTCTTTTTAATCTCCCATGTTCTACTAATAAATTATTTTCTCATTAAAGTTTTTGGATTAGTAAGATAAAATTACACTGTGTCTTATTTAAATGCAGTTTTCATCATACTACTCTACATAGCGATCCTTTCGTGCACACAAGGAACAATAATAATAATGAGCTGTTTTTCCATTTGTTTCCTTTGATAAAAGATTGCATTACCATCTTTCACTAAGCAGCCGACTCTGCCCAGTTCCTGATACATAGAGCAACACGTCACTTAAAGAAAATTGACGCCAATTTGGCTTTTATGTCTGTAATGAGAGGCTCCAGATCTGTGACCGTGGGTAATAGAAATGTCTGTGATGCTAGCTGCTGTAGGATGACAGACCTGATCGATTAGTGTCCTGTAAGGTTAGGAAAAGCCTTTTTATTATGCAAAAATATCAACAAACACAATTAACATCTGACCTGCAAGTCACTATGTAAAACCCTGCAAATTGGTCCTGACATGAAAGAGCTGCTTTTTCTTTTCTGTTATAGCAAAAAGTGCAGCAAAAAAGTATTGTATACCGTTTCAAGCAGATATATGGCTTGATTTACATTTCCACAACGATATATGGTTCCTCAATTCTGTCAAATTTCATATAGCAGATACAGTCCTTGGCATAAATGAGTACACCCTAACGGATTTGTCAGAAAACTTTTTGTTTCCTTTCAGAATCAACATTTTCTATGGGATACGACACTAAAAAATACTCCCATAAATGTGGATTTGTTATTTTGCACACCCAAAAAAGTACTTTTTCCTAACAAATTTATTCAAGATCAGGTATAAAAATTAGGACACGCCAATAAAAAAGTCTTAAATGCAAAGCTAAAATTGAATTATTCATCAAACAGGTGTCCAGCAGACAGTTGACCATAAAAGGGTGTTATAAAGAAAACCCCTTCCCATCCCATACTGTCAGCAATGGCACCACATAGAAGAGAAATGTCAAAAGACCTGAAAAAGAAAAGAATTTTGCTACACAAGAAAGATGAAGGACACCAGAAGATCAGTACAACTTTACTTATCAGTAAGAATACTGCAGCAAAAGTGATATAAAATAGAACTGCAACCATCTCACAGAGACATACAGGTCCACCACCAAAGTTAACATCTAAACAGGAGCATCTTCTGGTGAGAAGGGTTGAAGAAAATCGACATTCAAATTCACTGCAGTTATAGATAAAGTAGTAGAAAGCCAAACAGGTGAGTGTTTACAGTGGCACAACATGACGGACATTGCTGAGGAATGACATGCATGGGTGTCATCCATAAAGGAAACCTCTTTGAAACCTCTTTGAAACCACTATGAGGAGCGTATTCTGCTATATGGTGGACTATGAGGAGTGTATTATACTATGTGGAGGACAGAGCAGTATATTTTAATATATGAGGACTATAAGGAATGTATTATACTATATTGAGGACTGTGGTGCACATTATAATATATGGAGGACTATGGGGTGTATTTTACTAAACAAGTAAAATTCTGCATATTCAGATTGTTTTTGCTGAAGCAAAAATCCTTGTTCTCAGCAGCACATTGCCGGTGTAAACTGTAGATGTGCTGCTGATAACATGATACTGTATGGGGATCTGTTAGTGATCTATTAGTGATGGTTCTGTCCCATCATTATTCCTCAGCTGGTGGAAAGAGGCCGGGAAACAAGTGTTGAACAACTTCAGTATTGTCGATCAAACTCATTTAGCGGTCTCAACTCAGCACATGTAAATACAACCGAAATGCTTTTGTGTGATGTGCAATGTTAGCATTTGGGGCCCCATTTTAAACTTTGCCTAGGGCCCCACTTTGCCTAAAACCGGCCCTGCCTAAAAGTGTACAAAGATATTATACAGTCACCATGTAACAAGTGGGCCTGTGTAACTTCAAATGCCAGGGCTGAATTTTAGTCCCAGTTCGGCCCTGGGTCTTACCACGAGGCAATTAAAAATACGTGTAAGAGAGCATGTATTGGGCACTGCTGCAGCAGCGGCCTGTGAGGACACATCCACATTAAAGACTATTCCTTGCCATTTTAAATTATATCATGGCTGTGATGGCGGCCTTCTCAGGGTGAGAGGAATAGATATGGTGGAAGTGGGGATTCGGAGGGGTGACATTCCGAAAAAATTGGCCCAGATGGAGTCCAGGTGGGTTTGGACCTTAGGTACCTTATATCCATCGGCACTAAATGAGAATTTGAGCTGTGCCCCTTTCCTTTGATGGCTTGTCTGAATATATTAGAAAAGTTTCAGCTACGAAAGATATTGTTTTTAATATATTTTTTATGTTTTTAATATTCCTCTTGTTCTCTGTGCAGTGATTCAGGGTGATCTGATAACATTACTGATCCTTCAAACCGCATTTGATGAATGTACTTATTTATCTTTGTGGCTTCCTTAAAGGGACACTGTCACCTGAATTTGGAGGGAACAATTTTCAGCCATAGGGGCGGGGTTTTCGGGTGTTTGATTCACCCTTTCCTTACCCGCTGGCTGCATGCTGGCTGCAATATGGGATTGAAGTTCATTCTCTGTCCTCCGTAGTACATGCCTGCACAAGGCAATCTTGCCTTGCGCAGGCGTGTACTATGGAGGACAGAGAATGAACTTCAATCCCTTATTGCAGCCAGCATGCAGCCAGCGGGTAAGGAAAGGGTGAATCAAACACCCGAAAACCCCGCCCCTATGGCTAAAGATTGTTCCCTACAAATTCAGGTGACAGTGTCCCTTTAATGATGAAAACGGCAACATCGAAAACATGTCTTAATACTATACTTATTTATATGAAATCATGTCTACTATGGTAATTACATTGTATGCAATAAATTATCAATGTTGTTATGGCATTACATATGTATGTATATAAGGCATTGATTATAATGTCAGCGGAGATGAGATAGGTGGATTTATACTGTTTAATAATGGCTAATAGACCGCTGACTGAGATTATCTAATTTGCCGGTGCACAATACGTGATGCTGCATCTCTACCTGCACGCACGGTCCCATTTGGCTCCTGTGACTCCCCGGAGCTTTCGGCGTCAATATGCGGTACTGCGCATGCGCGCGGTGCTGTGTGACACCGACGCTCTATGGAGTTGTGGTTGCCATGGTGATGCCCGCCGGAGGCAGCCCTGCGCGCATAGAGTAGATGGGATTTCATAAAATCCCATCCATTATGCTGTAACATCTGGAGGTTCTGGATGTATGCAGCATCCAATCCGCAGCGAATACTGAAGGTTTCCTGACCGTGGAAACATACCCTGTTATGATCCGGTGACCTTGGAGCCGCATGAGAGACTTTCTCAGGAGTAGGTGGTACCTGTACTGACCGCAACCCCTAAACTAACACCGCAACTAGAAGTAGCCATGGGATGTACCTAACACGTCCTAGACACCTCGACACAGCCGGATGACTAAATACCCCTATAGATGGAAATGGGAATTTTATCTTGCCTCAGAGCAGAACCCCAAAGGATAGGCAGCCCCCCACAAATATTGACTGTGAGTATAAGAGGAAAAAACACACACAGGCAGAAAAACAGGATTTAGCAAAAGAGGCACTTCTAGCTAAATAGAAAAGGATAGGACAGAATTCTAAGCGGTCAGTATTAAAATCCTAAAAATATCCACACCAGATAATACAAATATTCTACACCTAACTAAAGACATAGAAAGTATATCTGCATCTCCTGAGAATCCAGCATGACTGAAAAATCCAAACAAAGTCTAAGCTGGACAAAAACACAATGAATTGCACTGAATTGCAAAGCACACTGCATGTGTGCACAGAGACAAAAAAACAGACACTTATCTTAGCTGAAATGGCAGCAGGGCATGAGGAGCCAGAGAGAGATGCAATCCCTCCAAGTACAATGGACAACTGGCATGGACTCATGGATCCTGCACACCTAAATACCTAATAGAGCTGCAATCAGCAGAAACACCTGCTTGGATTACAACCCCAAGACAACTGCATTACCACCAACAACCACCGGAGGGAGCCCAAGAGCAGAATTCACAACAATACCCTAACAGCTGTGATCAGCATACCCTCTGATTGCTGTTGCTAACTTGCACTTAACAGCAGCAGTTAAACACCACGATCCATATGGGCTCTAGGGAGGGATTCTGTGGCTGGGTATCATCGAAGACTGTCAGTTTTACTACACAGTATATAGTAACACTGTAGTATTGCTGTATATAGTACAAGCAATCAGTTGATTGCAGGTTCAAGTCAAGTTCAAGGGACTAACAAATAAATTAATAGAGTAGAAAAAAGTTTTTAAAAATGTAAAAAACAAATAAAAAATATGTCAGTTGACAATAATATAACGTAAAAATAAATAATATACATATTTGGTATTACTGCGTCCATAAAATGCTGATCTATCCAAATATAAATTTAATTAAGCCAATCAATAAGTGCTGTAATTATGAAGAAAAATCAAAACACTACAATGGCGATTTTTCAGTCACAGCAATAACGCTAAAAAATGTAATTATAACTGATGAAAGCATAAAATGTACCACAAAATTGTATTTAAAAAAATCACCACCCGCACAAAAAACGGGAGAGAAGAGGTTAAAAGATAAGCAAGTCAATCTCTTTCTGACTCCAAAGTGCTGCTCTAGCAAAAAGAAATTGCAATTTGAAGTTGAGTCTGGAAGTGCATAGTGCATGATGACGCACTTGCAGCTCCTTAGCCTTCACCGTATTCCTGATCTAGCAGGGCCCTCCCCCGGCTGATTAACAGGTTGTTTTCTCTGGCTCACTGGAGACTGAGAAGCTGTAAGTGCATCGCCACGCCCCTGTGCACTTCCAGACTGCTGTTTAAAATGTGATTTCTTGCTGCTATAACAGCATTTTGGGGATCAATTGGTTTATCTTTCAAAGGCTATAAACAGTCATATAAACGGTTTTGTGGAAATAAAAGTTGCTGACAAGTTCCCTTTAATGTGCCCTTAAGTTTTTTTATTATATCTAGTGCAATAATAACTATTTTTATACTTAGTGCAACCATTTATGTCTGTCTCATGCCACAAAGACTGGTTACAAATCAAACTTCCACCCTTTGTGTAACATTTTTCAGGATGTTTTACCTTGCTAAGATAATAGAGTCAGAAGAATTGGTGAAGTGGAAATGCAATGTGCTGAAATAAATTGACCCAGGGAGTGAAATGAATGATGTATTCATCTTGTGCTGTGAATCATGCGGTGTAAAGCCTTGTAGTGACCTCCCTGTTCCAAGTTTAAGGCTTATCTACACTGGAGCAGAAATGCTGGAAGCGTTGGTGGTTAGTGTTCTCTTTCCCTACTGTGTTGACATTAGCTGTGCAGTAAGGTTAGTGATTTACCACCAACAAGTGTGAATACGTGTGTATGGCCATGAGCCAACTCTAGTCACGCAGCCAAGCCACTAGACCTCGTACAGAGGGAAAAAGAAGTACCAAGTTGCTCACAGTTGAAAATGCATTTCTCAACACTGCCAAACAAAGCCTTTGGTGCTTATGAAATATATTTAAGCTATCCTAAAACACATAAGAAACAATGATTTCTGAATCAAGAACAAAGCGAACTATACACTAGCACCAGTAGCGTAGCTACCAGGGGGGCAGAGGGGGCGGTCGCCCCGGGCCCTGTGCTCTGAGGGGGCCCACCCGGAGCTACGCTACTGTCAGGGCCGGCGTTAGGGGCCCCTGCCTCCGGGCAATGATTATCTTTCATTTCCCCTGCGTTTGTACTGTGTATGTAGCTAAAGTAACATGCACGGTACAAACACTCACAGGGAGTCAGCAGAGAGAAGAGAAGGCCTCCAATCAGAGTGCAGGGAGTGAGTCATGTGATCGCTCTTCTGCAGTCTGTGGAGGAGAGGGGGAAGGGAGGCCACTCACCCAATCCCGGCTGAGCGCGCTCTGCTTGAAAGCTCCTGTGCTGCAGAGAAGTGATCATCATCATCAGCAGCAGCAGCAGCCGGGGCCGCAGGGGGGACTCTGCCTCTGACTGTGAGCTGAGCTCACTGCCTGCACATGATGTCTGCAGCATCTGACTTGGAGGAGCCTGAGGAGCAGCCCCCTGGACCAGAGGACACTCTCCACACAGCATGATGAGTATCTTGGCACATGTCATTTGCTATTTGATATGTCTGATCTGTTGCCTTGAATACATACATACAGGCACAGTATATAAAGCAATGAAGGTTCTTAAAGGGAACCCGTCACCCCGTTTTTTAAAGATGAGATAAAAATAGCGTTAAATAGGGGCAGAGCTGTGCTTTACATTAGTGTCTTTTTTGTGCCTTTATTCCCCAGCTATGCTGCCGAAATACCTTTGTAAAGTCACCATTTTGGGCTGTCACTCACGCTGGTCTGGTCTAATGGGTGTGGTGACAGCGCTGTTTCTCCCCCAGATCTTGCTTATCTGTCCGTTGGTGGTGTAGTGGTTTGCACATGTCCAGCTGCCGAATCCACTGCGCAGGTGAAGGAAAAGAGCGCGATCTGCGCTGTTACCCTGGTGATCGGTGGGGGCGGCCATCTTCCTGAGGCCGCACGTGCGCAGATGGAGTGCTTTGCTGCACGGGGCTTCAGGAAAATGGCCACGGGATGCCGCGCGTGCGCAGATGGCGGTCGCGGCGGCCATTTTCCTGAAGCCCCGGGAAGCCGCGCACTCCATCTGCGCACTCGCGGCCTCAGGAAGATGGCCGCCCCCACCGATCACCAGGGGAATAGCGCAGATCGTGCTCTTTTCCTTCACCTGCGCAGTGGATTCGGCAGCTGGACATGCGCACACCACTACGCCACCAACGGACAGATAAGCAATATCTGGGGGAAGAAACAGCGATGTCACCACGCCCATTTGACCAGACCAGCGTGAGTGACAGCCCAAAATGGCGACTTTACAAAGGTATTTCGGCAGCATAGCTGGGGAATAAAGGCACAAAAAAGACACTAATGTAAAGCACAGCTCTGCCCCTATTTAACGCTATTTTTATCTCATCTTTAAAAAACGGGGTGACGGGTTCCCTTTAAACTTGCACGTCTTGTTTATCCTGCAATCTGGACAGACACTGAACACTGACATGTGATCGATAAGTGTCTTGCACATAATTTATTTACTGCTGATTAGCTTATGAGAAGGAGAATGATTATTTTCTTAAGTTTGCGAGCGGCTGGAATCTTGCAGGACGGCTTTTACATGTGGGAGCCTGTCACCATATAAGGTCCGGCCAGCATCTGTACGCCCTCACATAGTGTTCTAGAATGCTCTCTATGTCCCCAATCCTCTATGCAAGGCACAAAAAAGAGCTTTTATTATAATCGCGGATGGCGCAGTCCGGGCGTCACAGTCTTGATCCGGCGCCGGCCCTCTTCCTGTGATCGCTGTCCCTCTTCGTGTGGAAGATGCGTCCTACATCATGCATTCAGTGTCCTCTATCGCACTCCTGTGCAGGTGGACTTCTCTTTGCCCTGCTGAAGTCAGAGCACAGTATTGTAGTGCGCATGCGCCAGCTTTATTTCCAGGTTATCAGCGCCCTTTGGCCTTTCCCAGCACATACGCACTACAGTACTTGGCTCTGCTTTCAGCAGCGCAGACAGAAGTGTGCCTGCACAGGAGCGCGATGGGTGACACGGTGTGGATGACGTAGAATGTGTCATACAGATGAAGCAGTAATGGAGGATGGCGATCTTAAGTCAAGACCAGCGATGCCTTGGTGAGAGCCATTGGTGAGTATAATGAGAGGTCATTTTTATGCCTTGCGGAGGGGATTGGGGACACATTTACAGCCTTCCTTATAGAGGCTGCCTATGGGAGCTGCATAATACTATATAGTCTTCCTATGTGAAGGGCATTATACTATAGAGTCTGCCTATGGGGAGTGCATGATACTATATGGAGGCCTATGGGGAATGTATTATACCTTATTGAGGACTATCTGTTGTATTATGCTATATGGAGGCTATCTAGAGGGCCATCATTCAGTGTGGAGATTACAGCGACGGGGCCATCATACAGTGTTGGAGCCAGTTTGGGGGATATTAACGGGTCAGTATATACAGTGAGGGGGCATCATACTGTGTATAGGGGAGCTGTACAGTGGGGGAGACTCGGGACTTTATTAAATGTAAAGTGGGCACTTATTCTTACAGGGGAACTCAGGTTACTGTGACTATCAAAGGGTCACACACAGAGGGCATTATTACTTTCTAGGGGACAAAATGTGGGCACTGTTTTCTAGGGCACTTGCACCTGGCATTACTATATTATAGAGGGGTGCTTTAGAATTTAGAGGGCACAGAGAACCACACAGCAGGTGCAGTAATAGGGACACATACGGCAGCAGCGGCTCAGTATTGGGGTATCAGGGGCATTAATAGGGACACGTACGGCAGCAGCGGCTCAGTATTGGGGTATCAGGGGCATTAATAGGGACACATACGGCAGCAGCGGCTCAGTATTGGGGTATCAGGGGCATTAATAGGGACACATACGGCAGCAGCGGCTCAGTATTGGGGTATCAGCAGAATGAGGAGTTTGTGCAGGTTGGGAATAGATGGTGATGTGATGGGGCTGGAATATGAGAAGTGAAATGTGTCTTTGTTGTATTCTCTGCAGATGAGTTGTAGCTGGAAGATGTTGTCATGTCGGTCTGGGCCAGATGGAAAAGACGGGAAAAATGAAAAATTCTATCAGAAAGAACGTCAGCGGTAAGTCATTATCTGTAACTGTGCAGTGATCTGTTATATGTTCTGTAGGACTGGTATCTACCACTGACCATATGGCGGTAATATCAGTGTTGGTCTTTATATGGAGATTATTTTCAGTAACAGCGCGGCCATCTGCTGAGGTCCTCCTCCACTATTAGGGCGCATCACCGAATTGTAATGAAGGTTACCTGGTTAGGGGCCCACTCAGAAGCTTCGCCCCCCCTGGACCAAAACCCTAGCTACGCCTCTGACTAGCACCTAATATATGACAAAGAATTGGCTTCAGCTACATGCATAGATGCGTTTGTATTCACACTGTATCCCCTGCACTCATCTGGCTGATTGACAGGTCATTAGTTCTAGCATCTAATTACCATAGCTGAGAAGCTGTAAGTGCATCTCATGCCCCAATGCACCTGATGTCTAGTCACAATAGCTGAGAAGCTGTAAGTGCATCATCATGCCCCAATGCACCTGGTATCTAGTCACCATAGCTGAGAAGCTGTAAGTGCATCATCATGCCCCAATGCACCTGGTATCTAGTCACCATAGCTGAGAAGCTGTAAGTGCATCATCATGCCCCAATGCACCTGGTATCTAGTCACCATAGCTGAGAAGCTGTAAGTGCATTTCATGCCCCAATGCAGCCTGGTATCTAATCACAATAGCTGAGAAGCTGTAAGTGCATCATCATGCCCCAATGCACCTGGTATCTAATCACAATACCTGAGAAGCTGTAAGTGCATCATAATGCCCCAATGCGCCGGGTATCTAGTTACAATAGCTGAGAAGCTGTAAGTGCATCTCATGCCCCAATGCACCTGGTATCTAATCACAATAGCTGAGAAGCTGTAAGTGCATCATCATGCTCCAATGCACCTGGTATCTAGTCACGATAGCTGAGAAGCTGTAAGTGCATCATCATGCCCCAATGCACCTAGTATCTAGTCACGATAGCTGAGAAGCTGTAAGTGTATCATCATGCCCCAATGCACCTGGTATCTAGTCACAATAGCTGAGAAGCTGTAAGTGTATCATCATGCCCCAATGCACCTGGTATCTAGTCACAATAGCCGAGAAGCTGTAAGTGCATCATCATTCCCCAATGCACCTGGTATCTAGTCACAATAGCCGAGAAGCTGTAAGTGCATCATCATGCCCCAATGCACCTGGTATCTAGTCACAATAGCTGAGAAGCTGTAAGTGTATCATCATGCCCCAATGCACCTGGTATCTAGTCACAATAGCCGAGAAGCTGTAAGTGCATCATCATTCCCCAATGCACCTGGTATCTAGTCACAATAGCCGAGAAGCTGTAAGTGCATCATCATGCCCCAATGCACCTGGTATCTAGTCACAATAGCTGAGAAGCTGTAAGTGTATCATCATGCCCCAATGCACCTGGTATATAGTCACAATAGCCGAGAAGCTGTAAGTGCATCATCATTCCCCAATGCACCTGGTATCTAGTCACAATAGCCGAGAAGCTGTAAGTGCATCATCATGCCCCAATGCACCTGGTATCTAGTCACAATAGCTGAGAATCTGTAAGTGAATCATCATTCCCCAATGCACCTGGTATCTAATAACAATAGCTGAGAAGCCGTAAGTGCATTTCTTGCCCCAATGCAGCCTGGAATCTAGTCACAATAGCTGAGAAGCTGTAAGTGCATTTCATGCCCCAATGCACCTGGTATCTAATCACAATAGTTGAGAAGCTGTAAGTGCATCATCATGCCCCAATGCACCTGGTATATAGTCACAATAGCCGAGAAGCTGTAAGTGCATCATCGTGCCCCAATGCACCTGGTATATAGTCACAATAGCCGAGAAGCTGTAAGTGCATCATCAAGCCCCAATGCACCTGGTATCTAGTTACAATAGCCGAGAAGCTGTAAGTGCATCATCATGCCCCAATGCACCTGGTATCTAGTCAGAATAGCTGAGAACCTGTAAGTGCATCATCATGCCCCAATGCAGCCTGGTATCTAGTCACAATAGCTGAGAAGTGCATCATTATGCCCCAATGCACTTTTAGAATAATGTATACTGAACTTCAAAACTCAATTTCGTACTGGTAAAGGGTCGCTTTGGTGTATTAAAGGGATTGATTGGCTTATATTTTAAAGGGCTACACAATCATGCTTTTGGTTTGGGGGAAGGGAAAAGTTTCCCAAAGGTTCCCTTTAAACTACATGTGCTTGACTTTAGAGTCCAGGTTAACAATTGGGCATAGTTAGGACTGGAAGTACAGGCAGTGAAAAAATAATAAATGAGCTACACAGGACTTTTACTTATTCTATGAATTTTCTGCATTACCAATCTTAAGATAAGATGCTTAAGGCAATCAATCCAACAGATAGTGTTCACTTCTACTGACACCTAATTTACTAATAACTAGTGTTGAGCATTCCGATACCGCAAGTATCGGGTATCGGCCGATACTTGCGGTATCGGAATTCCGATACCGGGATTCCGATACTTGCCGCGTATCGGATACCGGAATCGGAAGTTCCAAGATTCAAAATTCAGAAATTCAGCCAATGAGAATGATTCCAAGTGTGGGCACATCCTGTTTAGCATGGAGGGCATGAAAGTACTGGCAAGGCTGTGATTGGCTGCTGAAATGATGTCATGATTAGTGTTGAGCATTCCGATGCTGCAAGTATCGGGTATCGGCCGATACTTGCTGTATCGGAATTCCGATACCGGGATTCCGATACTCTTGTGGTATCGGGTATCGGGTATCGGAACAACATTAATGTTAAAATGTGTAAAAGAGAGAATTAAAATAAAAAATATCGCTATACTCACCTGTCCGACGCAGCCGGGACTTCAGCGCAGGAACCGGCAGCGTTGTTTGTTTAAAATTCCCGCTTTTACATGGTTACGCGAAGTCCCGGCTTGTGATTGGTCAGGGCGGCCATGTTGCCGGGCCGCGGACCAATCACAGCAAGCCGTGACGAAAATACGTCACGGCTTGCTGTGATTGGTCCGCGTCCCGGCAACATGGCCGCCATTAACCAATCACAAGCCGTGACGTCACGGGAGGCTGGAAACGCGCTCATTTTAAAAAGGGCGCGTGTCCAGCCTCCCGGCTTGTGATTGGTTGACCGCGGCGCAACCAATCACAAGCCGTGACGTCACGGGAGGCTGGACACGCGCCCATTTTAAAATGAGCGCGTCCAGCCTCCCGGCTTGTGATTGGTTGACCGCGGCGCAACCAATCACAAGCCGTGACGTCACGGGAGGCTGGACACGCGCCCATTTTAAAATGAGCGCGTGTCCAGCCTCCCGTGACGTCACGGCTTGTGATTGGTCAGGGCGGCCATATTGCCGGGACGCGGACCAATCACAGCAAGCCGTGACGTAATTTCGTCACGGCTTGCTGTGATTGGTCCGCGTCCCGGCAACATGGCCGACCTGACCAATCACAAGCCGGGAATTGACGTAACCAAGTAATAGCGCGATTTTTAAACAAACAACGCTGCCGGTTCCCTCGCTGAAGTCCCGGCTGCGTCGGACAGGTGAGTATAGCGATATTTTTTATTTTACTTCTTTCTTTTACACATTTATATGGTTCCCAGGGCCTGAAGGAGAGTTTCCTCTCCTTCAGACCCTGGGAACCATCAGGAATACCGTCCGATACTTGAGTCCCATTGACTTGCATTGGGATCGGGTATCGGTATCGGATTGGATTCCGATACTGTGACGGTATCGGCCGATACTTTCCGATACCGATACTTTCCGATATCGGAAAGTATCGCTCAACACTAGTCATGATGCAGTTTAAAAGTCGCTGGCGCCATTTTGCAATCACTCTGCTGTGAATTCAGTTAGTGACAGGACGCTGTTTGCTGACTGAGGGACAGTTTAGAGATAGCGATTTGCTTCTTTGTGCTTTCCAAAGGCTAATTTAGCAACCGCTGTGTTCACCTACTATTCACCTTGCTTTTGCCTTGTAGCGCTGTTTTCACAGCGATCTGCAAGGTCTGTGTGTGTGTGTGTGAGTGCAGCCCACTCTCTAGTCTGAGTGCAGCCACATAGGCCATCCATAGCTGGTTGTATTCAGTTCAGGGAGGGTGGTTCATTGCCTCATACTGTTCTTTTTTTTTTTTTTTTTTTTTTTCAAGTAGTGTAGTCTGCTGCTAATTTATTCAAAAAAATCCTATTAGTGTCTTTCCACCCGTCTCCAGCTAATTTGTGGAAAAACACTACATAGGATAAAGTAGAGGAGGGTTTTTGGGCCTTGCAGCGCCGTTTACGGCTGTCTGCACGGTCTCCGTGTGACTGCAGCTCGCCCTGTAGTCTGTGAGCAGCCATAGCCTGGTTGTCTCCAGCTCAGGGTTGTTCACTGTGTCATACCGCCAAATCAATTTTCATTTTTTTTCAAGTAGTGTAGTCTGCTGCTAATTTCTTCAAAAAAATCCTATTAGTGTCTTTCCACCCGTCTCCAGCTAATTTGTGGAAAAACACTACATAGGATAACGTAGAGGAGGGTTTTTTGGCCTTGTAGCGCCGTTTACGGCTGTCTGCACGGTCTCCGTGTGACTGCAGCTCGCCCTGTAGTCTGTGAGCAGCCATAGCCTGGTTGTCTCCAGCTCAGGGTTGTTCACTGTGTCATACCACCAAATCAATTTTCATTTTTTTTCAAGTAGTGTAGTCTGCTGCTAATTTCTTCAAAAAAATCCTATTAGTGTCTTTCCACCCGTCTCCAGCTAATTTGTGGAAAAACACTACATAGGATAACGTAGAGGAGGGTTTTTGGGCCTTGTAGCGCCGTTTACGTCTGTCTGCACGGTCTCCGTGTGACTGCAGCTCTATCTGTTGTCAGTTCAGCCCCCAAAAAATAAATAAATAATAAAGTTCACCAAACACACCAGTTACACCACTTTACATTTGTGTAGGCCACATTAGCTCATATTAAAGTCTAGTCCACACTTTAGAAAATTAGTGTTTCTTATACCTGTTAGGAGGAGTTGCTCAGGAATAAGCACACAAATCCGTTAGTACTTTTCTGCTTATCTTTATCAGTCAACCAAGATGAAGAAGGCAGTGAGTAAGGCACGTGGGCGTGGGAGCCGTCGCGGAGCAGGGAGGGGAAGTGGGGATTCTGTGCCTGCTGCGGGCACCGGTGACTCATCAGCACCCACTTTCACCAGGCAACAGTCATTCATGCGTAGCTTTGTGTCAGAGCGCCGTACACCGCTGCTGCGTGAAGAACAAATTGAAGCTGTTGTCGGATGGATGGCAGCTAATGCATCAACTTCCATTAGTGCCACATCCTCTCAGACACAGAGCACTGGAGAGCAGCCATCTGTCTCTTCACCACCTGCCAAATTGCCCAGGCAGACAGAGAGCCCAGGACAGGAGCCGTCTCTACTTCTGTTCTCTGAATCTCTTGGCTTGGAAACAGGGGGCCAGCCAAGCAGCATTGGAGAAATGGAAGAAGAGGCAGGGTGCAGTGATGCCCAACAGCTTTTTCTGTCTTCCTCTGAAGAGGCGGGTGGGCCAGTGGCTCCGGTCACCACATCGCAGGCCGCATCAGCTGATGATGACACTCAGGTGCCACTTACTGGTGCGTGCTCTGCTGCTGAGACTACCCAGGAGGAGCAGTTGGGGGCAGAGGGTAGTGTAGATGATGAGGTCCTCGACCCATCTTGGCGTGAGGGACAGGAAGGTGGTGGGAGCAGCTCTGAGGAAGAGATTCCCCGTACGGCCCAAAGAGGGAGAGGGAGGGGGAAGACTGCGGATCCTGCAGCCTCCGCTTTGGCACCCGTTAGGAGCATGTCTCTTCCAAAAGCCAAAAAGGGCGCTCCCAAGACTTGCAGTGCCTGGTCCTTTTTTGACACAGTTGCAGATGACATTTGCTATGTCAGATGCAACGTGTGTCATCAAAAAGTCAAAAGAGGGAAAAATGTCAGCAACCTCAATACCTCCAACATGTGGAAACATGTGCGCAACAGGCACCCGGCAGAGTTAGAAAAACACACTGAAGAGGTAGGCCAACCAACAGCGGCAGCTACCACCTCTTCAGCTCGTGTTGCCTCTTCCTCTAGCTCACACGCAGCTGGTTCGGCTTCCTCCCAGGATCGCCGTGGAAGAACCTCTGGCCCTGTTGTCCAGAGACCCGCTGTAATTCCACCCGCAGCGCCACTTTCCCAGTCATCCACACACTCCCAGCCCAGTCTACAGCCATCGGTAGTACAGGCATGGGAGAAAAGGCGGCCTTTCTCGTCAAACCACCCACGAGCACAGGCTCTGACTGCAGGCATTGCCAAACTTCTGTCACTGGAAATGCTGTCATTCAGGCTGGTGGAGACTGACAGCTTCCGTGACTTGATGTCATTGGCAGTCCCACAGTACAATGTGCCCAGCCGCTTTTACTTCAGCAGGCAAGTCGTCCCTGCCCTGCACAAGCATGTGGAGGGACACATAAAACACGCGCTACTGAACGCCGTCAGTAGCAAGGTCCACCTCACCACCGATGCGTGGACCAGTCAACATGGACAGGGGCGATACCTTTCCCTCACTGCCCATTGGGTTAATGTTGTTGAGCCAGGTACAGACCGTGCGAGTGGCGCAGGACGTGTCCTGCCCACTCCAAGGATTGCAGGAATCCATTCTGTACGCATTGACTCCTCCTCTTACACCAGTTCCTCAGAATCATCGCTGCAGGAGCCGTCACAGTCCACCTCCACATGGACCCGTGATGAACGTGTACCTGTTACGACCGACATGAGCACAGCCGTGGCCAAACGTCAACAGGCCGTCTTGAAATTAATTTTTTTGGGGAATCGTAGCCACACAGCGCAGGAGCTCTGGAATGCCATCAAGCAGGAGAGCGATGTGTGGTTTGTACCAGCGAATCTCCAGCCAGGCATGGTAGTGTGTGATAATGGCCGAAATCTGGTGGCAGCTCTGGGCCTCGGCAACCTCACTCACATCCCATGTCTGGCACATGTGCTCAATTTGGTCGTGCAGAGCTTTTTGAGGGACTATCCGGATCTTGATGCACTGCTGCACAAGGTCCGCCTAGAGTGTGCTCACTTGCGGCGTTCCAGCACGGCAAAAGCGCGCATTGCGGCTCTGCAGCGCCGACACCGCCTGCCGGAACATCGCATCATATGTGACCTACCTACCAGGTGGAATTCCATGTTACATATGTTGGAGCGGTTGTGTGAGCAGCAGCAAGCTGTAATGGAGTACCAGCTGCTTCAGGCGCAAAAAAGTCGCAGTCAGCGCCGTACAGACTTCACAACCACAGAGTGGGCCACTATGAATGACGTCTGCCAGGTTTTGCGTCCCTTTGATTATTCCACGCGGATGGCGAGTGCAGATGATGCACTAGTCAGCATGACTGTCCCCCTTATCTGCCTGCTTGAAAAATCACTGCAAGCGCTAAGGGATGATGTTGTGGAAGAGGTGGAGGATGAGGATTCACCATTTCCATCATCTTCTGGACAGTCAGCGCCACGTGGTTCCTCACAAACGCGTAGGCAGGGGACAGTTTGTGAGGAGGATGAGGAGGAGTCAATGGAGGAGGAAGACATCCGTCCAGAGGAGGGAGTTACACAATTGTCCAGTACTCAGTGTGTACAGCGAGGGTGGGGTGATGACGAGCGGGCAGAGATCACGCCTCCAGCAGGGGACAGCGTTTCTTGGGCAGTTGGCAGTCTGCAGCACATGGTGGATTACATGCTGCAGTGCCTGAGAAACGACCGCCGCATCGCCCACATTCTCAACATGTCTGATTATTGGGTGTTCACCCTACTCGATCCTCGCTACCGGGACAACGTAGAAAGCCTCATCACACCGTTGAACCGGGAGCGAAAAATGCGGGAGTACCAAGACACACTGGTCAATTCCATCATCTTCTCCATTCCAACTGAGAGTGCATTCCAAAGCAGCTCAGTGCGTCCAGGCAGTGGTGGAGGCTCTGCACAAAGAGGGAGCAGAAGCAGTGCCTCTGCCCAAGGCAAGACCAGTATGGCCGAACTGTGGCACAGTTTTCTGTGCCCGCCACAAAAGTCTACACCATCACAGACGGCTCCAGTCAGCAGGAGGCAACGGTTCCGTCAGATGGTGACAGACTACATGTCTTGCCCTCTTGCTGTACTCCCAGACGGCTCTTCCCCTTTCAAGTTTTGGGTCTCAAAGCTGGATACATGGCCAGAGCTAAGCCAGTATGCATTGGAGGTGCTGTCTTGCCCTGCGGCCAGTGTATTATCGGAACGTGTCTTTAGTGCTGCAGGTGGTGTACTAACTGACCGTCGCATGCGACTATCCTCCGATAACGTTGACCGGCTTACTTTCCTGAAAATGAACAAGGCCTGGATCTCGCATGAATTTGCCACTCCTCCTCCTGATTAACTAATTAGGTCACTGTATACGTTATCCAGGTCTCCTGTTGTGTTCATCTTTCTACCACCTGAACTTAAATTCCTGGGCTCCAACACCGCCAGTTGAGGCTCAGAAGTGCCGTCTGCACAGTCAAAACATACGACCCAGTGTTATTGGGTTTCAGTAACGTCAGCTGATCCCCAGCTGTGTAGCCGGCAATGTGTCATGCGACCGCCACGCTGACACAACAACTGAAATGTAAGGGAATCTGTCCCCCCCCCCCCCCAAGGCGTTTGTTACTGAAAGAGCCACCTTGTACAGCAGTAATGCTGCACAAGGAAAAAGGTAGCTATTTTGGTTTTGCTCCTTGCACACGCAAAACTTAACACTTATAAAATGTGTCCACTGATACCGTAAAACCGTCCCGGAGGTGGGACTTTCCTTCGTAATATGACGCAGCACAGCCGTCATTCCTACCCCCCCGGCGCCGCGCCCCGGCTCATCAGCGTTGTTTGATTCCGTCCCGGAGCCTGCGCTGTTATGTTATCCCGTGGCCAGGCACACTTAGCGCTGCCCGTCTTCTGGCATCATTTGGTGTCAGGCTGGCTGCGCCTGTGCGGCCGCGCTGGCCGAGAGCCCGCCTCGCAGTGTCTTCTGATTTAATCCCACTGGGGGCCTGGGATCCATGGACATGCGCAGTGCATATCTGAACCTCCACCTCTCACTCATCTCCCTATGGCTTCTTCAGACTGCTCGGTGTCAGCTGGTCCCTAATAGCATGCCACGGCCGTGACACCGCACAGTCTTAAGAAGCCATAGGGAGGGGAGTGAGAGGTTCAGATATGCACTGCGCATGTCCATGGATCCCAGGCCCCCAGTGGGATTAAATCAGAAGACACTGCGAGGCGGGCTCTCGGCCAGCGCGGCCGCACAGGCGCAGCCAGCCTGACACCAAATGATGTCAGAAGACGGGCAGCGCTAAGTGTGCCTGTCCACGGGACAACATAACAGCGCAGGCTCCGGGACGGAATCAAACAATGCTGAGGAGCCGGGGCACGGCGGCGGGGGGGTAGGAATGACGGCTGTGCTGCGTCATATTACGAAGGAAAGTCCCACCTCCGGGACGGTTTCACGGCTTCAGGGGACACATTTTATAAGTGTTTAGTTCTGTGTTTGCAAGGAGCATGATGAAAAGAGCCACCTTTTCCTTTTGCATCTTTTGTGCTGCACAAGCTGGCTCTTTCAGCTACAAACGCCTTGGGGGGGGGTTAAAGGTTCCCTTTCGACTTTCTCAGGCTTCGGCCTACATTGTGTTCCTCTGCTTTTCCACCTGCCCCTGGGCTCCAACACCGCCAGTTGCCGTCCAGAAGTGCTGTACGCACAGTCAACAGTCGCTCCTCTGTTATTGGGGTTCAGTAACGTCAGCTGTTCCCCTGCTGTGTGTGTGGCAATCCCTCCTACCTCCTCCAACCTCCTCCTCCTCCACCTGTCCCTGGGCTCCAACACCGCCAGTTGCCGTCCAGAAGTGCTGTACGCACAGTCAACAGACCCTCCTCTGTTATTGGGGTTCAGTAACGTCAGCTGTTCCCCTGCTGTGTGTGTGGCAATCCCTCCTACCTCCTCCAACCTCCTCCTCCTCCACCTGTCCCTGGGCTCCAACACCGCCAGTTGCCGTCCAGAAGTGCTGTACGCACAGTCAACAGACCCTCCTCTGTTATTGGGGTTCAGTAACGTCAGCTGTTCCCCTGCTGTGTGTGTGGCAATCCCTCCTACCTCCTCCAACCTCCTCCTCCTCCACCTGTCCCTGGGCTCCAACACCGCCAGTTGCCGTCCAGAAGTGCTGTACGCACAGTCAACAGTCGCTCCTCTGTTATTGGGGTTCAGTAACGTCAGCTGTTCCCCTGCTGTGTGTGTGGCAATCCCTCCTACCTCCTCCAACCTCCTCCTCCTCCACCTGTCCCTGGGCTCCAACACCGCCAGTTGCCGTCCAGAAGTGCTGTACGCACAGTCAACAGACCCTCCTCTGTTATTGGGGTTCAGTAACGTCAGCTGTTCCCCTGCTGTGTGTGTGGCAATCCCTCCTACCTCCTCCAACCTCCTCCTCCTCCACCTGTCCCTGGGCTCCAACACCGCCAGTTGCCGTCCAGAAGTGCTGTACGCACAGTCAACAGACCCTCCTCTGTTATTGGGGTTCAGTAACGTCAGCTGTTCCCCTGCTGTGTGTGTGGCAATCCCTCCTACCTCCTCCAACCTCCTCCTCCTCCACCTGTCCCTGGGCTCCAACACCGCCAGTTGCCGTCCAGAAGTGCTGTACGCACAGTCAACAGTCGCTCCTCTGTTATTGGGGTTCAGTAACGTCAGCTGTTCCCCTGCTGTGTGTGTGGCAATCCCTCCTACCTCCTCCAACCTCCTCCTCCTCCACCTGTCCCTGGGCTCCAACACCGCCAGTTGCCGTCCAGAAGTGCTGTACGCACAGTCAACAGACCCTCCTCTGTTATTGGGGTTCAGTAACGTCAGCTGTTCCCCTGCTGTGTGTGTGGCAATCCCTCCTACCTCCTCCAACCTCCTCCTCCTCCACCTGTCCCTGGGCTCCAACACCGCCAGTTGCCGTCCAGAAGTGCTGTACGCACAGTCAACAGTCGCTCCTCTGTTATTGGGGTTCAGTAACGTCAGCTGTTCCCCTGCTGTGTGTGTGGCAATCCCTCCTACCTCCTCCAACCTCCTCCTCCTCCACCTGTCCCTGGGCTCCAACACCGCCAGTTGCCGTCCAGAAGTGCTGTACGCACAGTCAACAGACCCTCCTCTGTTATTGGGGTTCAGTAACGTCAGCTGTTCCCCTGCTGTGTGTGTGGCAATCCCTCCTACCTCCTCCAACCTCCTCCTCCTCCACCTGTCCCTGGGCTCCAACACCGCCAGTTGCCGTCCAGAAGTGCTGTACGCACAGTCAACAGTCGCTCCTCTGTTATTGGGGTTCAGTAACGTCAGCTGTTCCCCTGCTGTGTGTGTGGCAATCCCTCCTACCTCCTCCAACCTCCTCCTCCTCCACCTGTCCCTGGGCTCCAACACCGCCAGTTGCCGTCCAGAAGTGCTGTACGCACAGTCAACAGTCGCTCCTCTGTTATTGGGGTTCAGTAACGTCAGCTGTTCCCCTGCTGTGTGTGTGGCAATCCCTCCTACCTCCTCCAACCTCCTCCTCCTCCACCTGTCCCTGGGCTCCAACACCGCCAGTTGCCGTCCAGAAGTGCTGTACGCACAGTCAACAGACCCTCCTCTGTTATTGGGGTTCAGTAACGTCAGCTGTTCCCCTGCTGTGTGTGTGGCAATCCCTCCTACCTCCTCCAACCTCCTCCTCCTCCACCTGTCCCTGGGCTCCAACACCGCCAGTTGCCGTCCAGAAGTGCTGTACGCACAGTCAACAGACCCTCCTCTGTTATTGGGGTTCAGTAACGTCAGCTGTTCCCCTGCTGTGTATACGGCAACGTGTACTGCGACCGCCACGCAGGCACAACAAGTTAAATTTAAGGGAACCTGTCCCCCCCCCCCCAGGCATTTGTTACTGAAGGAGCCACCTTGTGCAGCAGTAATAATGATGCAAAGGGAAAAAGTGCCTCTTTTCGTGGTGCTCCTTGCAGATGCTGAACCTAACACTTATGAAATGTGTCCCCTCACAGCGTTCAACCGTCCGGTAGGTGGAACTTTCCTTTGTCATGTGACACAGCACAGCCGTCATTTTTACCCCCTTGGCGCCGTGCGCCACCTCCTCAGCGTTGTTTGAATCTGTCCCGGAGCCTGCGCTGTTAGGTTACCCCTTGGCCATGCACACATTTTGCGCTGCCCGTCTTCTGACATCATTTGCTGTCAGGCTGGCTGCGCCTGTGCTGGTGCGCTGTCCGAGATTCAGCCTCGCGGTGTCGTCTAATGTAATCCCACCGCGGGCCTGGGATCCGTGTCCATGCGCAGTGCATATCCTCGCCTCTCACTCCCCTCCCTACGGCTTCTAAAGACTGTTCGGTGTCAGCTGATCCCTAATAGCATGCCACGGCCGTGACACCGCACAGTCTTAAGAAGCCGTAGGGAGGGGAGTGAGAGGCGAGGATATGCACTGCGCATGGACACGGATCCCAGGCCCGCGGTGGGATTACATTAGACGACACCGCGAGGCTGAATCTCGGACAGCGCACGGGCACAGGCGCAGCCAGCCTGACAGCAAATGATGTCAGAAGACGGGCAGCGCAAAATGTGTGCATGGCCAAGGGGTAACCTAACAGCGCAGGCTCCGGGACAGATTCAAACAACGCTGAGGAGGTGGCGCACGGCGCCAAGGGGGTAAAAATGACGGCTGTGCTGCGTCACATGACAAAGGAAAGTTCCACCTACCGGACGGTTGAACGCTGTGAGGGGACACATTTCATAAGTGTTAGGTTCAGCATCTGCAGGGACCATAATTAAAAGAGTTAAGTTGACCTTTTCCAGCATTAGTGCTGTACACGATGGCTCTTCCAGCTACAAACGCCTGGGGGGGGGGGGGTAAAGGTTTCCTTTCAACTTGCTCCAGTGCAGGCTTCGGCCTACACTCCGCTCCCCCTGCTGACCCTGGGCTCCAACACCGCCAGTTGGGGCCCGGTACTGCTAGCTGCACAGAGAAAAACACCAGCCAATGTGTCAGTGGGGTTCAGCACCGCCAGCTGTTCCCCTGCTGTGCAGCCGGCAACGTGTCCTGCAACTGCCACGCAGGCACAACAGACCCAAAAGCTGCCGCCAGTGCAGGCTTCGGCCTACACTCTGCTCCCTCTCCTCCTCCTGCTGACCCCGGGCTCCAACACCGCCAGTTGGGGCCCGGTACTGCTAGCTGCACAGAGAAAAACACCAGCCAATGTGTCAGTGGGGTTCAGCACCGCCAGCTGTTCCCCTGCTGTGCAGCCGGCATCGTGTCCTGCAAAAGCCACGCAGACACCAGAACTGAAATTGAAGGGAACCTGTCCCCCCTCCCCCAGGCGTTTTTACGTTATCCAGCCACCTTGTACAGCGGTAATGCTGCATGTGTGCAAGGTGGCTCATAAACGTATTCTCCTCGCACATGTGGAACTGAAAACACGTCTGAAATGTGTCCTCTGTGTGACCATTTAACCGTCCCGGTGGTGTGACTTTCCTTTGTAATGACACGCTGCAACCCCCTTGGTAGCGCTGCCCGTCTTCTGGCATCATTGTTTGGCTGGCTGCGCCTCTGCGGCCGCCCTGACCCACACAACGCCCCTCGGTGTCTTATTTATTGGGACTGCGAGGGTGTGATTGATGGGCATGATCAGTGCATCAGTTCGCCTGTCCCTCCTCTCCTTCCGCCTTCTTCGGACTGTGCGGCTTCATGGCCGTGGCATGCGATAAGGGATCAGATGACGCCGCACAGTCTGAAGCGGGTGTAAGGACCCGAGTGTGAGAGGCGAACATATGTGCTGCGCCAGGCCCTGATTCCCAGCCCCGCAGTGTTTTAACAATGTTAAGACACTGCGGGGCTGGGATTCATGGTCATCGCGAACCGCACCGGCCGACATTAAATGATGTCAGAAGATGGGCAGCGCTAACAGCGCTAGGCCAGGGGACAACACGACAGCGCAGACTCCTGTACAGCAAATAACAACGCTCAGGAGGCTGCACCCAGCACCAAGGTGGGATTCTTGACATCTGTGCTGCGTCTCATTACAAAGGGAACTCGCGCCTCCAACACAGTTTGACTGTATAAAGGGCTAAATGTTAGACGTGTTTCATTCAGCGTGTGCAAGGAGCGAAATTAAAAGAGCAACCTTTGACTTGTGCAGCACTACTGCTGCATAAGCTGTGGCTCTTCTACTTTGTAACCCCTGAGGGGGGGTTAAAGGTTACCTTTGAAATTGGTTCAATTAGGCTTCGGCCTACACTCTGCTCCCCCTGCAGAGCCCGGGCTCCAACACCGCCAGTTGGGGCCCGGTACTGCTAGCTGCACAGAGAAAAACACCTCGCCAATGTGTCAGTGGGGTTCAGCACCGCCAGCTGTTCCCCTGCTGTGCAGCCGGCAACGTGTCCTGCAACTGCCACGCAGGCACAACAGACCCAAAAGCTGCCGCCAGTGCAGGCTTCGGCCTACACTCTGCTCCCTCTCCTCCTCCTGCTGACCCCGGGCTCCAACACCGCCAGTTGGGGCCCGGTACTGCTAGCTGCACAGAGAAAAACACCAGCCAATGTGTCAGTGGGGTTCAGCACCGCCAGCTGTTCCCCTGCTGTGCAGCCGGCATCGTGTCCTGCAAAAGCCACGCAGACACCAGAACTGAAATTGAAGGGAACCTGTCCCCCCTCCCCCAGGCGTTTTTACGTTATCCAGCCACCTTGTACAGCGGTAATGCTGCATGTGTGCAAGGTGGCTCATAAACGTATTCTCCTCGCACATGTGGAACTGAAAACACGTCTGAAATGTGTCCTCTGTGTGACCATTTAACCGTCCCGGTGGTGTGACTTTCCTTTGTAATGACACGCTGCAACCCCCTTGGTAGCGCTGCCCGTCTTCTGGCATCATTGTTTGGCTGGCTGCGCCTCTGCGGCCGCCCTGACCCACACAACGCCCCTCGGTGTCTTATTTATTGGGACTGCGAGGGTGTGATTGATGGGCATGATCAGTGCATCAGTTCGCCTGTCCCTCCTCTCCTTCCGCCTTCTTCGGACTGTGCGGCTTCATGGCCGTGGCATGCGATAAGGGATCAGATGACGCCGCACAGTCTGAAGCGGGTGTAAGGACCCGAGTGTGAGAGGCGAACATATGTGCTGCGCCAGGCCCTGATTCCCAGCCCCGCAGTGTTTTAACAATGTTAAGACACTGCGGGGCTGGGATTCATGGTCATCGCGAACCGCACCGGCCGACATTAAATGATGTCAGAAGATGGGCAGCGCTAACAGCGCTAGGCCAGGGGACAACACGACAGCGCAGACTCCTGTACAGCAAATAACAACGCTCAGGAGGCTGCACCCAGCACCAAGGTGGGATTCTTGACATCTGTGCTGCGTCTCATTACAAAGGGAACTCGCGCCTCCAACACAGTTTGACTGTATAAAGGGCTAAATGTTAGACGTGTTTCATTCAGCGTGTGCAAGGAGCGAAATTAAAAGAGCAACCTTTGACTTGTGCAGCACTACTGCTGCATAAGCTGTGGCTCTTCTACTTTGTAACCCCTGAGGGGGGGTTAAAGGTTACCTTTGAAATTGGTTCAATTAGGCTTCGGCCTACACTCTGCTCCCCCTGCAGAGCCCGGGCTCCAACACCGCCAGTTGGGGCCCGGTACTGCTAGCTGCACAGAGAAAAACACCTCGCCAATGTGTCAGTGGGGTTCAGCACCGCCAGCTGTTCCCCTGCTGTGCAGCCGGCAACGTGTTCTGCAACTGCCACGCAGGCACAACAGACCCAAAAGCTGCCGCCAGTGCAGGCTTCGGCCTACACTCTGCTCCCTCTCCTCCTCCTGCTGACCCCGGGCTCCAACACCGCCAGTTGGGGCCCGGTACTGCTAGCTGCATAGAGAAAAACACCAGCCAATGTGTCAGTGGGGTTCAGCACCGCCAGCTGTTCCCCTGCTGTGCAGCCGGCATCGTGTCCTGCAAAAGCCACGCAGACACCAGAACTGAAATTGAAGGGAACCTGTCCCCCCTCCCCCAGGCGTTTTTACGTTATCCAGCCACCTTGTACAGCGGTAATGCTGCATGTGTGCAAGGTGGCTCATAAACGTATTCTCCTCGCACATGTGGAACTGAAAACACGTCTGAAATGTGTCCTCTGTGTGACCATTTAACCGTCCCGGTGGTGTGACTTTCCTTTGTAATGACACGCTGCAACCCCCTTGGTAGCGCTGCCCGTCTTCTGGCATCATTGTTTGGCTGGCTGCGCCTCTGCGGCCGCCCTGACCCACACAACGCCCCTCGGTGTCTTATTTATTGGGACTGCGAGGGTGTGATTGATGGGCATGATCAGTGCATCAGTTCGCCTGTCCCTCCTCTCCTTCCGCCTTCTTCGGACTGTGCGGCTTCATGGCCGTGGCATGCGATAAGGGATCAGATGACGCCGCACAGTCTGAAGCGGGTGTAAGGACCCGAGTGTGAGAGGCGAACATATGTGCTGCGCCAGGCCCTGATTCCCAGCCCCGCAGTGTTTTAACAATGTTAAGACACTGCGGGGCTGGGATTCATGGTCATCGCGAACCGCACCGGCCGACATTAAATGATGTCAGAAGATGGGCAGCGCTAACAGCGCTAGGCCAGGGGACAACACGACAGCGCAGACTCCTGTACAGCAAATAACAACGCTCAGGAGGCTGCACCCAGCACCAAGGTGGGATTCTTGACATCTGTGCTGCGTCTCATTACAAAGGGAACTCGCGCCTCCAACACAGTTTGACTGTATAAAGGGCTAAATGTTAGACGTGTTTCATTCAGCGTGTGCAAGGAGCGAAATTAAAAGAGCAACCTTTGACTTGTGCAGCACTACTGCTGCATAAGCTGTGGCTCTTCTACTTTGTAACCCCTGAGGGGGGGTTAAAGGTTACCTTTGAAATTGGTTCAATTAGGCTTCGGCCTACACTCTGCTCCCCCTGCAGAGCCCGGGCTCCAACACCGCCAGTTGGGGCCCGGTACTGCTAGCTGCACAGAGAAAAACACCTCGCCAATGTGTCAGTGGGGTTCAGCACCGCCAGCTGTTCCCCTGCTGTGCAGCCGGCAACGTGTCCTGCAACTGCCACGCAGGCACAACAGACCCAAAAGCTGCCGCCAGTGCAGGCTTCGGCCTACACTCTGCTCCATCTCCTCCTCCTGCTGACCCCGGGCTCTAACACCGCCAGTTGGGGCCCGGTACTGCTAGCTGCACAGAGAAAAACACCAGCCAATGTGTCAGTGGGGTTCAGCACCGCCAGCTGTTCCCCTGCTGTGCAGCCGGCATCGTGTCCTGCAAAAGCCACGCAGACACTTGCTCTTGTACCTTCTGCTCCCCATCCTGGTTCCAGTACCGTCAGCTGGTTCCGGGCAGAGCCTTTGGCTTAGGTGCCTCCCTCTGGGTATCCGAGTTCCACCAACGTCAGGTGGTCCTTGGTAGTGCTTTCAGGCACGGGTACCTCCTGCTTAGTAACCGGGTTCCAGTAACGTCAGCTGGTCCTCGGTAGTTCCATTGGCTCTTGGACCTTCGGCTACCCATCCGGGTTCCAGCAATGTCAGCTGGTTCTCGGCAGTGTCTTTTGCTCTTGTACCTTCTGCTCCCCATCCTGGTTCCAGTACCGTCAGCTGGTTCCGGGCAGAGCCTTTGGCTTAGGTGCCTCCCTCTGGGTATCCGAGTTCCACCAACGTCAGGTGGTCCTTGGTAGTGCTTTCAGGCACGGGTACCTCCTGCTTAGTAACCGGGTTCCAGTAACGTCAGCTGGTCCTCGGTAGTTCCATTGGCTCTTGGACCTTCGGGTAGCCATCCGAGTTCCAGTTCCATCAGCTGGTTCTCGGCATTTTCTCAGCCTTCTTGTACCTTCTGCTACATTTCCAAGTTCAAGAGACTAAACACGATGACCCGGAAGACCACCCCTAAGATGACAACGACACCAGAGACGACAACCACCGTGATGACGACGACCCTGGAGACGATGACCCTGAAGACCACCCCGATGACGACGACCCCGGAGACGACGACCCTGAAGACCACCCCGATGACGACGACCCCGGAGACGACGACCCCGGAGACGACGACCCTGGAGACGACGACGACCTGGAAGACCGAGAAGCAGAAGAACAAGAGGCTGCAGAACAAATAGCAGAAGAACATTAAGCATAACACAAAATATCAGAGCAAAAAATATTATCTAAATTATAAGCAGAAGAAGACTAAGCAGTGTATGGGGGTGAGTCCGTTCCTCCTCGTGGTGCCCCTGGATAAAGCCTGATGCTGCAGGCCAAACTGAACGCGGACAAATGTAACTGTTTTGTGACAGGCAGAACGGAAGGTGTAATCTTCAAACTTTTATAGATAACAACTACGGGAATGCCTGTCACAAATAAGAATATGATGAAGAAGTAGAATATGATGAAGATAATAGTAAAATAAAAAGAATATGAACAATGTAACCCAAAAAATAATAGGTAGAAGATGAAGAAGAAGATGAATAAGGTGAAGAAGTTGATGTCAAAGAAGCTGATGATGAGGATAATGAAGAAGAAAGCGTGGGAGAAGTAAAAAAGAAGGAGAAAGGCGTGGAAGTAGTGAAACATCAATATCTGACATAAAAAAAAAATTAACATAGTCAAATTCTTTCTAACGCCGAACGTCATAAAAAAAAAAAAAAATCCTGCTATTCTATTACATTGGGCTAAACCTCTGTGCCTTTAATATCTCCGCCACGTCCCCCAATACATCCTACATTATTCTTAGTTGTTTTCCTTCATGTAGAATGAACCTACAAGTTTATAAAGGGTTTATTTTAATTCCGATATTTTCGTCCCATTGACTTGCATTGGGATCGGGTATCGGTATCGGATTGGATCCGATATTTTGACGGTATCGGCCGATACTTTCCGATACCGATACTTTCCGATATCGGAAGGTATCGCTCAACACTACTAATAACAGCTAACACATAGTGTTAGGACACATGGAAGTGATCTGACCAGAATCAGAAACATCAGAGCCCTTTTTTGGAGGCGCAGAAGTAAGCATTGTATGTACACCATTGTTATTTGTCTTTCTCTAAGCAGTGTGCAGTAGTAAGAGTTTTTCAATGGTGCCAGGACTGTTATAATATAATAGTAGGAATAGAGATCCTGATTCCAGCAATATATCCGTTACTAGGCTGCTTGCTGTAGTTTTGATAAAATCAGTGTTTTATCAGCAGGAGTTTATCATTAGAGGACTAGTTGTCTCATTATCTTGTGCCATATAGTCCTCCTGCTCTGTGTAACCTCACCCCCTTCACTGATTGTCAGTTTTCTGCCTTTGCACAGCACAAAAATAAAACTGACAATGGGTGTGGGTGGAGTTATACAGAGCTCAGCATTCTGAGGACTGGTAGATCTGAAGCAGAGAAAACAGTGATTTTATCAAAACTGCAGCAAGGAGCCCAGTAAGTGATAAATCGCTGGAATCAGGGTGTCTGCCCCTATGTCATGTTGCTCTCAGACTTTGTAGGAAAAACCTGTTGACAGATTCCCTTTAAAAGAAAAAAATGTGTGGTTGCATCAGAGTGATGTGTTTTCTAAAGAGCTACATGAATGCTTATGTGTACTTACACATCTCACTGATGTGGGAGCAGTGATCACTGAAAGGATACTATCGGGACACTACACAAGCCCATTCAGCCAGGCTGACATAATATAGCATAATACTGAGAATGGCAGGAAAACCTCTATTATTCGGATTCATTCTAGCTGCCGTGAGGCAGTGTGGCGCCTGGAGCCCGTCTCGATTTAACTCACTTCCCTGGATTTCCGAGTCACCACCACAGCCTCAGCTAAAAGCCAAATATTTCACTCCAGAGACATGCTCCACTTCCTGATAAAGGATGCACTTGCATGTCTCCTGGTGACCTTAAACACTAATAAAGGAGACATAATATGACCTAGACGGGTTTGAAAGCCGATCAGAATTTGAGTGATTGGTTTGGAGGCCTGCTGGCTGAGCTCAGATGCCTTCTGTTTGTCTAGAAATCGTTCTAATATTGTTGGCTTCTTCATTGTTATTATTCTTGCTATTTAGAGAGGCCATTATGAGAGCTAATTCAGTATAGTTATTTGCCAGCAGCGAAGGTTAATAACTTTGAACTCAGAAATCAAACTGCACAATATGGAAATCTCCGAGAAGTGATTGCTCTTTAGTAGAGAACACAATATGTGCCTGCCATGTAGCAGAATGGAATTACACCTTGTGTCTAATAAATCACTAGCAAGGTGTCCCCTCTCATAAGATATTCTGAAAGTCGCTGTCATTTTCAGAGCATTAGCTGCATTTATTGTTTCTACACACACTTTGCAGGAAACGCCATCGCAGAAAGACGGTCAAAGAATACTTCCTTTAAATTTTAGAGTCCATACTGGCTCAGTAATTAGTGCCAAATGTACTGGGGTAAGAACACTATTACCTTAGGGTTGCATCTGCTCTGAGTGGGCTGTCATGGGTTTCCTTCATCGATAATCCAGTTTCTTCCCACAAATTGGTCAAATATCTTCCTATGAAACGTATGCTACCGCAAGACAGCCATGATAGTGCCAGTGCAGCGCCCCAGAGTCCTGGCCGTTGCAGTACTGTGGCTCCGCCACTATGGGGAGCCATGGTGCGTCCGATGGCACTGAAGGAGTTCATCTGATCAGGTATCACAGACACCAATACATTTCACAGCCGGGCCTCCGGGGGGAGCTAAGGGTTCTATTCATTAGGCCACTCCCCACCATAGTGGGTAAACTGGGGGTCAGGCAGGAAGTTAGATCAGAAAGCTGACTGGATTGGACGAAGCAACACCCAGTGGCAGAGGGTGTTGTGGAGGAAGAGACAGTAGGGTCTCTGTCAGGGGTGGGATCCTGACAGAGGCTTGGCATTGAAAAGACCGTAACGGGTCCGCGCCAGCTCCGGAAAGCGGCGGGACCCAAGAAAGGACTAGAAGCGAGATAGATTGTGCTGAGTGAGAAACGAGATCAAGCAATAGGAGAATTCCAGTAGGGGTCGTGCTGTAAGACCGGAGCAACACCCTACTGAGGCGCACTACCGGTGGCCGGAACGCCGAGGGAGTATTATAACATTCAGCTTCAAGCAATACTCTAAACAGCGGCAGGACAGTCAGTTTAAGGCGGGCTGTCTAACACATATCACCTATGAAGTCTTGGGAGGCAATTGCGGGAGAGGGGCGTCTCTAGGGTCCCGGAAGAACTCCAGGCCTATCCGACAAACGGGTGCCGTTCTAACTGTAACATCAGGAAGGGACGGAAGATTAGAAGAACATCATTTAATCGAGTTGTGAGGGAACTTAAGAAACAGACACAACGGTTGTGGGGTACTTTCCATAAGCACAGCAGGGAAGGACTACAACACATAGCGCTAAGAAGGAAGGCACCGATTTCCACCTGTGAAGTGAACTCTGGAGGTGCCATTGGACCGGCCGGACTTGCGCAGCCTGGTGAACCGTATTCTGGACTGAGGACTCAGAGATCTCCAGTAAAGAGGTAAAGAGACTGCAACCTGGTGTCCTCGTTATTTACCGCGACCTGCACCCCACAACTGCACCGTTACAACACCACTTATTGCACCGGACGTCCCCCACTGACAGACAGGGCCACGGACCGGGTCTAGCCACCGTGACAACCCCAGAGCAGAGACCCAGAGGCCCGGCTCCGGGTACCCCTCGGCCCTGCGGCGGTGTGGGGGCGCTCCACCTATATGTGTTGTTAACAGACTGAGAAATAACTCAAATTCAAAGGACCGTAGCATAAGAATTGGCTCCCTGTTATGACCCCAATGGCGAGGGTCTCAGAGGAACAAGTAAGTCTGCGAAGTACAAAAATCCAGCTCATAGGGCAGTGGTAACTGGGTTGACCATATATCTACTCCTAACGCCAACACTAGAAGTAGCCGGGGAACATTCCTACGTTGGTCGCTTGATGTCTCGCGCCAGCCGGAGGACTAACTACCCCTAGAAGAGGAAAACAAAGACCTCTCTTGCCTCCAGAGAATAGACCCCAAAAGTTGGATACAAGCCCCCCATAAATAATAACGGTGAGGTAAGAGGAAATGACAAACACAGAGATGAACTAGGTTTAGCAAAGAGAGGCCCACTTACTAATAGCAGAATGTAGTAAGATAACTTATATGGTCAACAAAAACCCTATCAAAAATCCACACTGGAAATTCAAGAACCCCCGAACCGTCTAACGGCCCGGGGGGAGAACTCCAGCCTCCCTAGAGCTTCCAGCAAGGTTAGGATACAGATTATGTACAAGCTGGACAAAAATGCAAACAAAAACAAATAGCAAAAAGCAAGAAAGCAGACTTAGCTTAATCTAGCAGGAACCAGGATCAGTAGACAAGAGCACAACAGATTAGCTCTGATTACAACGTTGCCAGGCATTGAACTGAAGGTCCAGGGAGCTTATATAGCAACACCCCTGACCTAATGACCCAGGTGAGCATACAAGGGATGGCAGACATTCCCAGAGTCAAATCACTAGTAACCACTAGAGGGAGCCAAAAAGGTAAATTCACAACAGCTCCCACCACCTATTAGATATCAGAATAAATATTTTTAGAGATAAAAAAAAATTAAGTAGAATAATTTATGGTGTGAAAAGTTTCCTGGTTTATGGGAATATACTTGCTTACTTCAGTTATCACTATATTATCAAGATTTCTAAAAACTGCTGAAAAAACACTTTGCTTTCCCAACCAAGCCACAAGTTCTTGTTTGGTCCATTATTCAGAACTGTTCAAAAGGTTTAGGCAGATGTGTAAAAAATGAGGCAACGGAAGAAAGCTTTCAAAAATAGAAGTTAACAGTTTATCTTTTTCAATCAACAAAATGCAAAGTGATTGAAGAAAAGAGAAATGTAAATTAAAACAATATTTGGTGTGACTAAACTAACTGTTACACTCGCACCGAGACTGTTTAGAACGAGTGTGGATCGTGGACCCACTGGGTGACCCACCTTGGTGTTTGCTGGAGCCTCTAGTGGTGAGGTCAGGCTTCTGCAGCAGGTAGCTGCCAGGTACCATTCCAGGGCAGCGTCCGGCAGCAGCAGCTAACCCCATAAAAAGGACAAGACACTCTAAAGACAGGTGCAGGCAGGTACTGTAGGTATACTGTCTGGCATAGCTGATTCACCGGCAGGCAGGTACTGACAGCCACCACTTGTATGCAGACAGTTCGGTGCAGGTGGGCACAACTAACATACAGGCAAGTGTAGGCAGGCACGGATGACTTATAGGCAGGCAGGTGGGCATGGCTGGGATACCGGCAGACAGGTGGGCATGGCTGAGATACTGGCAGACAGGCGGTTACGGCTAACATACTGGCGGGCACGACTGACACACGGGCACAGGTAGGACCTAATTCAGACTGAACAAACAGGAACAACTTCAGGAAGAACTGGGTCACTGACAGATATGACTGGAATACAGGAACAGGTAGGACCCAGTTCAGACTGAACGGACAGGCACAGCTTCAAGAAGGACTGGGTCACTGACAGATATGACTGGAATACAGGAACAGGTAGGACTGAAAAGACAAGGAAGACAAGGAAGCGCAAGTGCAGACAGGAACAGCTGTGTAGAAGGCTTCAAACTCTGCTACAAAGATGAGGCTTTGAAAGACAGTCTCATGTCACAGGTCATACACCATGGCAAGATTGAGCACAGCAATAAAACACAAGGTAGTTATACTGCAACAGCAAGGTCTCTCCAAGGCAAAGATTTCAGAGCAGACTGGCATTTCAAGATGTGCTGTTCAAGCTCTTTTGCAGGAGAACCAAAAAATTGGCAACGTTGAGGACTGTTGACGCAGTTGACTAGGAAACTTAGTGCAGCGGATCATCATATGATGCTTACTTCTCTTGGAAAAGTAAAGATGTCCTGCAGCGTTGTTCTGTTCGGAGAAGTCTGCCTAGATGAAAAATGAAAGAATTGCAGTTTGATTCCTGGCTGGAAAGCAGTACAATAATGCTGTCTGCATGCAACAGTGAAGTATAATGGAGGTTCTGCATGGGGCTGCATTTCAGAAAATGGAGCTGGTGATTTGGTCAGGGTTAGGCTTGTCATCTATTCATAGAAGTAAAGGTACACAATTCCATCATAAAATACCAGCAGAGAGGCATCTGATTGGTTCCAAATTTATTCTGCAGGATGAGAACGACCCCAAACATATAGCCAATTTTATCAAAAATTATCTTTAGGATAAATAAGAACTTCCTGGAAGTGAAGATAGGGCCACCACAGAGCCCTGATCTCAACATCATTGAGTCTTTCTGGGATTACAGTGGGTGCGGAAAGTATTCAGGTCTCTTTAAATTTTTCACTTTTTGTGTCATTGCAGCCATTTGGTAAATTAAAAAAAGTTCATTTTTTTCACATTAATGTACACTCTGCACCCCATCTTGACTGGAAAAAAAAAACAGAAATGTAGAAATTTTTGCAAATTTAATAAAAAAGAAAAACTAAAACATCACATGGTCATAAGTATTGAGACCCTTTGCTCAGACACTCATACTTAAGTCACATGCTGTCCATTTCTTGTGATCCTTCTTGAGATGGTTCTACTCCTTCATTGGAGGCCAGCTGTGTTTAAGTAAACTGATAGGACTTGATTTGGAAAGGCACACACCTGTCTATATAAGACCTTACAGCTCATAGTGCATGTCAGACCAAATGAGAATCATGAGGTCAAAGGAACTGGCTGAGTAGCTCAGAGACAGAATTGTGGGAAGGCACAGATCTGGCCAAGGTTACAACAGAATTTCTGCAGTACTCAAGGTTCCAAAGAGCACAGTGGCCTCCATAATCCTTAAATGGAAGAAGTTTGGGACCACCAGAAGTCTTTCTAGACTTGGCCATCCAGCCAAACTTCGCAATCGTGGAAGAAGAGCCTTGGTGAGAGAGATAAAGAAGAACCCCAAGATCACTGTGGCTGAGCTCCAGAGATGCAGTAGGGAGATGGGAGAAAGTTCCACAAAGTCAACTATCACTGCAGCCCTCCAACAGTGGGGCCTTTATGGCAGAGTAGCCCGAAGGAAGCCTCTCCTCAGTGCAAGACATATGAAAGCCTGCATAGAGTTTGCTAAAAAAACACATAAAGGACTCCCAGACTATGAGAAATAAGATTCTCTGGTCTGATGAGATGAAGATAGACCTTTTTGTTGATAATTCTAAGTGGTCTGTGTGGAGAAAACCAGGCACTGCTCATCATCTGCTCAATACAATCCCAACAGTGAAGTGAAACATGGAGGTGGCAGCATCATGCTATGGGGGTGTTTTTCAGCTGCAGGGACAGGACGACTGGTTGTCATTAAAGGAAACATGAATGTGACCAAGTACAGAGATATCCTGGATGAAAACCTTTTCAAGAGTATTCTGGACCTCAGACTTGGCCAAAGGTTCACCTTCCAACAAGACAATGACCCTAAGCACACAGCTAAAATAACAAAGGAGTGGCTTCAGAACAACTCTGTGACCAACCTTGACTGGCCCAGGAAGAGCCCTAATGTAAACCAAATTGAGCATCTCTGGAGAGACCTGAAAATGGTTATTTACCAACGTCCACCATCCAACCTGGTGGAACTGAAGAGGCTCTGCAAGGAAGAATGGCAGAGGATCCCCAAATCCAGGTGTGAAAAACTTGTTACATCATTCTCAAAAAGACTCATGACTGTACTATCTCAAAAGGTGCTTCTACCCAATACTGAGCAAAGGGTCTGAATACTTATGACCATGTAATATTTAAGTTTTTATTTTTTAATAAATTTGCAAAAATTTCTACATTTCTGTTTTTTTCAGTCAAGATGGGGTGCAGAGTGAAAAAATTAGCTTTTTTGAATTTACTAAATGGCTGCAATGAAACAAAGAGTGAAAAATTTAAAGGGGTCTGAATACTTTCCGTAACCCACTGTATATGAAAAAACAGAAAAAATTCCACAAGCCTACATGCACAAAAGATCTGTGGTTAGTTTTCCAAGATGTTTGAAACAACCTCCCTACCATGTTCCTTCAAAAACTGTGTACAACTTTACCTAGAAGGATTGCTGAGCTGTCAAACCAAATATTGATTTTAGATTTCTCTTTTGTTCATTCACTATAAACTATTAATTACATTTTTGAAAGCATAATTGTGTTACAGCATTTTTTTTCACACCTGCATAAAAATTTTGCACAGTATTGTATTTAATCACAATATAGATTATAACATTACATTGTATACCGGGATCCAGCATGTGTACACTGTGTTCCAAATTATTATGCACATAGAGTTTAGGAGTGATAAGGTTAGAATTTTTTTGTTTGTCATTTAAACTCATTGATGGTGATGTGTGTCAGGGCTCTTTATATCACTGAAAGCAATTGCAGATACCTGTGCAAATTAGTTTGGCAGGTGTGTCCAAATAAAGGCAAGACTACCTAAGAAGGCTGTTCCACATTATTAAGCAGCCTACATTTTTTGCCAAAATGGGAAAGAAAAAGGATGTGTCGGCTGCTGAGAAGCAACAAATTGTGGAGTATTTAGGTCAAGGCATGACTACAATCAACATTGCCAAGACACTTCATCGTGATCATCGCACAATCAAGAAGTATGTAGCTGATTCCCAGCACACATGTGTGCGTGCTGATAAGGAAAAATTGAGGACTCTTTCCAACAGGCAATCGCGTAAGGTTAAAAGAGCAGCTGCAAAAATGCCTTGTCATAGCAGCAGACAAGTTTTTGAAGCTGCTGGTGCCTCCAACGTCCCCAGAACAACAAAATGCAGGGTCCTTCAGAGGTTTGCAGCTGTGCATAAGCCATCCTGTCGACCACCTCTATCCACTGCAACAAGCAGAAACGGCTCCAGTGGGCCAAACGATACATTAAGACTGACTTCCAAACTGTTTTGTTCACCGATGAGTGCCGTGCAACGCTCGATGGTCCAGATGGATGGAGTGGAGGATGGACACCCCATGAAAACACGGCTAAGGCACCAACAAGGAGGAGGTGGAGTAATGTTTTGGGCTGGAATCATGGGGAGAGAGATTGTCGGCCCCTTTATGATCCCTGAAGGGGTAAAGATGAACTCCATAATCTATGTGGAGTTTCTAAAACAACACTTCCTGCCATGGTTCAAGAGGAAGAACCGTGCTTTCCGCAGCAAGACCATTTTCATGCATGATAATGCACCGTCTCATGCTGCAAAAAAACACATCTGCATCTCTGGCTGCTATGGGCATAAAAGAGGACAAACTTATGGTCTGGCCACCATCTTCCCCTGACCTCAACCCCATTGAGAACCTCTGGAGCATCATCAAAAGGAGTGTCTATGATGGCGGGAGGCAGTTCACATCTAAGCAACAGCTCTGGGAGGGTATTCGGTCCACATGCAAAACAATTGAAGCAGAAACCATCTAAAAACTGACAAATTCAATGGATGAGAGAGTTCAGAAGCTTCTTTCGAACAAGGGGTCCTATGTGCAAATGTAACATCACCTAGAATAAAGTTTTCACTTGAAAACTGTTTGATTTCATTTTGTAATAAGCTGATAATGCTTATAACTTCACAATTGACCATTTTTTTGTTCAAAATAAAAAAAAAGGTTGAAAACTCTGCTGTGCATAATAATTTGGAACATGCATTTTGAGAGTTTATTTTTTTTTTTAAAGATACTGTTTTCATAGGCAGTTTTTTCCAAAACATTGCAATTATACTAGAATAGTAGATGACTGGAAAATAACAATGTGAAGGAACAGATGATTGGCCTCGGGGAGACCAAAACATCCAACACCGCGGAGACACCATCACGTGTTTCTCAACGCAGTGATCCAGAACACTGCCCCCATCCCTTATGGGAAATATGCAAATGCATGTAGGATAGCTGCGGAGACACCATCACGTGTTTCTCAACGCAAGCAGTGAATAGCCAGACCTTTCCCCGGGAAGGAACAACCACGGGAAGGGCAGCATCCAATAAAGGAAAACATCCAATACAGGAAAACCACCTTGTTCCTTCCCGGGGAAAGGTCTGGCTATTCACTGCTTGCGTTGAGAAACACGTGATGGTGTCTCCGCAGCTATCCTACATGCATTTGCATATTTCCCATAAGGGATGGGGGCAGTGTTCTGGATCACTGCGTTGAGAAACACGTGATGGTGTCTCCGCGGTGTTGGATGTTTTGGTCTCCCCGAGGCCAATCATCTGTTCCTTCACAGCCTTTTACTAGGCACTGCTCCTAATAGCCAGATTCCTACTCCACACTGATGAGGGGCAAACACCCTGAAACAGCTGTCTGTGGATGGATACCATGCTTGGCATAGGTGGTTTTCCTGTATTGGATGTTTTCCTTTATTGGATGCTGCCCTTCCCGTGGTTGTTCCTTCCTGGGGAAAGGTCTGGCTATTCACTGCTTGCGTTGAGAAACACGTGATGGTGTCTCCGCAGCTATCCTACATGGAAAATAACAATGACTGCAATTCAAATAGGTAATTTAGAGAAAATATGAGGAAATATTATTTGCATAATAATTTGGAACACAGTGTATATTACTAAATAAGCTACCATATTTTCTGGCGTATAAGATGACCTTTTAACCCCTGAAAATCTTCTCAAAAGTCGGGGGTCGTCTTATACGCCGGGTACGGCATGTGCAGGGAGCTGACCCGGATGGTTCTCACAGTCTGGAGGAGAGGAGACTCTCCTTCAGGCCCTGGGATCTATATTCATGTAAAAAAAAGACAGCCCCTCGAGTTCTCCCGGCTCTCAGCGGTGCATATGGTGGCTTCCGTTCCCAGGGATGCATTACGCACCGTGACGGACCTTTGTGACGTCGCGGTCGCCTGAACCATCCGGGACTGCTACCTGCACACTCCGTATAAGACGCCACCCGGTGTATAAGATGCTCCAAAGTTTACATATCCTGGCGGAATTTTTACTTTCTTGGCCTTTTTTCAGAGAATATGAATGATAACACCAAAACTTTTTCTTCACTCATGGTTAGTGGTTGAATGAAGTAATGTATTGCCAAACTAATGTTTTTTCTCTTTTTAAATCATAATGATAACCCAAAACATCCAAATGACCCTGATCAAAAGTTCACATACCCTGGTGATTTTGGCTTGATAACATGCACAGAAGTTGACACAAATGGGTTTGAATGGCTAATAAGGGTAACATGCTCACCAGTGACCTGTTTGCTTGTAATCAGTATGTGTGCATAAAAGCTGAGTGAGTTTCTGGGATCTAGACAGACTCTTGCATCTTTCATCCTTCCACTGAAGTTTCTGGATTATGAGTCATGGGGAAAGCAAAAGAATTGTCATCGGATCTACAGGAAAAGGTAGTTGAACGGTATAAAACGGGAAACGGATACAAAAAGATATCCAAGAAATTGATTATGCCAGTCAGCAGCATTCAAACTGTGATTAATAAATGAAAAATCAGGGGCTCTGTAAAAACAAATCCATGGTCAGGTAGACCAACAAAAATGTCATCCATAACTGCCAGGAACATTGTTCGGGATGAAAAGAAAAACCCACAAATAACATCAGCTGAAATACTGGACTCTATGAAAACTAGCAGTGTGGCTGTTTCAAGATGAACAATAAGGAGGCACTTGAAGAAAAATGGGCTGCACGGTCGAGTCACCACAAGAAAGCCATTACTGCGCAAATGCCACAAAGTATCTTGCCTACAATGCGCAAAATAGCACAAAGACAAGCCTGGAAAATTTCTGGAACAAGGTAATTTGGGGTGATGAGACCAAAATTGAACGTTTTGGCCACAACCATAAATGTTCCATTTAGAGAAAGGTAAACAAGGTCTATGATGAAAGGAACAACATTCCTACTGTAAAGCACGGAGGTGAATCACTGATGTTTTGGGGATGTGTGAGCCACAAAGGCATAGAAAACTTGATCAAAGTTGAAGAAAGATGAATGCTGCACGTTAGCAAATACTTGAGGCAAACTTGCACTCATCAGCCCGGAAGCTGTGCATGGGACGTACTTGGACGTTTGAACATGACAACGATCCAAAACACAAGGCCGAGTCAATCTGTAATTGGTTACAGCAAAACAAAGTGAAGGCTCTGGAGTGGTCATCTCAGTCTCCTGACCTCAATATCATTGAGCCACTTTGGGGAGATCTCAAGCATGCAGCTCATGTTAGACAGCCCAGGAACTAGAGGCTTTTTGCAAAGAAGAGTGGGCAACTGAGAAAATAAAGAAACTCACCCACAACTACCACAAAAGAGTTCAAGCTGTCATTGATGTTAGAGGGGGCAATACACGGTATTAAGAAATGGGGTATGTAAACTTTTGATCAGGGTCATTTGGATGTTTTGGGTTGTAATTATGATTTAAAAAGAGAAAACACAGTAGTTTGACGATAAATGGCTTCAATCAATCACTAATCATGAGTAGAGAAAAAGTTTTGGTGTTATCATTCACATTCTCTCAAAAAAGGCCAAGAAAGCAAAAATTCTGCTTTGGTGTGTAAACTTTTGAGCTCAACTATAGTACTATTATATGTCCTAACTGATGCAGGATAGTTGATAACGTGCTGAGACGTGAAGATCTCCCCACTGGGATTGCCAGAATGAGGGGCACTTCAATCCTTTATTGGATGCCCCCTGATTGGTGTGCCCCATTTACAAGGGGTTAGAGGTTGTGTCCCAATGTCCCTTACAACTCCTTATCTCCTCCCTTCCTGTTTGTCATTATGACAACTTCCCTCTGTTTCTCCTCCCTTTTGTGCCCCCTTTGTAAATGATGTCCCAACCTCTTCCTGTCTCTCTCCTCACAGCGGTGGGACCCGGAGGCTGCATTGTCCCCCCTCCCTCCCTTATTTTATTTTATTGGTTCACAGTGTTTTCATTGATATGTGGTTTTTGGTGTTTAAGTCACAGCGGCGGTCAATTTGTTATACCATAAGAGTTTTGTATGTACGGAGTCCGACTGGGCATATCGTACCTGTTTCTTATGTCCAATTGTGCCTTATCAATGATTTTGATGCGTACGTGGTGTGCACGCCACTATCCCTGTGACCGACCTTCACCCATTAAAAGAAAATGTGTTTTGGTTAAATATGTTCATTGTCGTTTATTGCACGGGACACCCCAGGGAGAAAACATGATTTTGTGGGTCTCACCAGTCTAGGAAATTGTTATCCCTAATGAAACACATTAATCCCCAGTACAAAAGTGGAGAGGCAGGTTGCGTGCCCAACCGTTCACTCTCTCTGAGGCTGCCAGAAAAAGCGCAGCACCTGGCAGCCCCTTAGGGGATTAATGGAGTGGCAGTCGAGCATGGGATCAATAAGTTATCACCTATATTAGGTCTATACAGAATATTTAAGCAAGTTGGAGGATGGTAATGATATAACATAGTAATAGCATATCTTTACAAAGTTTTAGTGTTTCGTGGCATCATGGAAGAAGTTAAAAACAAAAGCAGATTGTGCCAATATGGCAGCGGAGCTGCATATGACATATGGAGCTATATATGCAAAGGGTATTGGTTCTTCTATAATAATACCCTATCTCTGTCCCTTGTTTGGTGTATGCCTAATGTTAGAACAGGACATACATGCGGTATGTTATAATCTTTCCTGTCTATGGCTGCACAGAAGGGCACCCTGGCCACATGCCTATTCCAAACCATGTCATATATGCGTGTAATGTCTTGTCCTATAGAGACTTCTCTTATTACAGCAGGCCACCGTGCACACCATAGTGATTACATGCTGGGTTTGAACATATCACAGACACCCTTTGGGATTACAGACATCTCATTGTACTTTCACCTTCTCCATATAGACCACAATGCCGTAATTCCAAAATTATACAGACTTCCTGTCTGTAATGTTAACTAAAGCATATGGCTTTCAGAAGCTGGTGACTCTGATTAACCGTTTGAAGAAAAAAAAGAAAAATATATTCATTACTAAAAATATAATTTCTATGAAGTTTGAAAGAAGTAAATTAGACTTCAAAAATGGTATGTCCTCAAGAAAGTGTACGGTCAAAACAAATCACTTACATTAAAGAGAACATGTCACCAGGTTTTTTCCATATGAAGTAAGGCCAGTACCTTTCAGCCCTCATATAAAGCCTTCTAATATGCTGTATATATGTCACAAGACAAGAAAAAGAGCTTTTATGTTACTCACCTACGAGATGGTCCAGTCCCATGGGAGTTGCTGGTCTGGATCCGGCTCCTCTTCTCTTCTTCCGATGCCATCCTCTGCTTCATGTGGATGATGCGTCCTACGTCATCCACAAAGTATCCAGCATCACACTCCTGCATAAGCATACTTCTCTGTGGCCTGTCGAGGGCAGAGTAAAGTACTGCAGTGCACCTGCGCCGGCGCTCTTTGTCCTTTCCCGGCACATGCGCACTACCGCACTTTGCTCTGCCCTCAACAGGCCACAGAGATGTCCGCCTGCACAGGAGCATGATGCTGGACACTGTGTGGATGACGTAGGATGCATCATCCACACAAAGCAGTGCAGGAGGAAGGTAATCACAAGAAGAGAGGAGGCGCCGGATCTAGATCAGCGACACCCATCAGACTGGACCGCCTTGTCTTGCAAGTCGGATTGGGGGCATATATACAGCATATTAGAATGCTGTATATGAGGGCTTACAGGTACTGGCCTTCCTCATATGGGAAGAACCTGGTGACAGGAACCCTTTAACTTCTCCCAATAAAAAGATTTGATAAATAAAATTGTAATGAAAACATGGCAAGTGACTTATACTTACTTCTACTAATATATTCTCTTATTCTATATTTTATCATACTGTAAGCAACCAGAAATAGAAAAAAATGCCAGGAAGATGGAACAACACACCAAAATACTCATTATCAACCTCGTAATACGTTTTCTTTTTATTTTTGGTGAATTATTTTTCAAGATACAATAAACTTCCCAAATAACAGTTCAAACAGCCTTTAAATAACTATTACATATAATTCCAAAGACAGTGTGTCATACATAGCTCAAACAACTGTATCATATTATGCCACATTCATGTTATACAATGAATGTCAAGTAAAAGTGCCTTGCAGTCTCCAAAGTAAGTTTTATCATAATGTTTTGAAATAATAGTACTATACAGTGCTAGTATACTGCTATACTGCACCAAAATAATGTCAACAATAGAAATATGTGTTCAAATAGGACTGCGTTACGATGCCCAGAATTGTCATATAATATAATAAACAGGTAAAAAAATGTGCATTATATCAGCATTATAGATGCCAATGCAGTTAAAATGATAGAAGGGAGAGCGTTAGGTGACACTCCCTCTCCCATCACTCCCCCCCTGCGTCTGATACAGCAGGCACGATGACGTCACTTCATCGGGCACCATGCTGTGCTGGGCAGTGTAGCTACAAAGTAGATGCACTGCTGACCGGAGCAATGGGGAAACAAGGAGAAGTGAGTATTTCTTTCTTTTATTTCATGAGTACGAGATGGCCATAATACTGGAGGACTATGGGGGTGCCTTATACTCTATGGGGGGCTGCATTATGCTCTATGGGGGTTGCTATATGGAGTGAATTATACTTTGTGTACCATATGGGGGCTACATTATACTGTATCAAAGACTATGGGGTGCATTTTACTGTATGGAGGACCATGAGTAGTGCACGATACTGTATGGAGGACTATGGGGAATTCATTATTCTATATGAAGGACTATGGAGTACATTAGACTTTAGGGAGTGCATTGTACTATATAGAGGACTATGAGGTTCATTATACAATATATATATGTAGCGCCCCCACTGCCGCAGGGCCGAGGGGTACCCGGTACCGGGCCTCTGAGTCTCTGCTCTGGGGTTGTCACGGTGGCTAGACCCGGTCCGTGACCCTGCTGAGGGGCACACAATGATAGATGTAGATAGTGGTGGTGGTGCGGTGCAGTAAATAATGAGGACACCAGGTTGCAGTCTCTTTACCTCTTTACTGAAGGTCTCTGGGTCCTCAGTCCGGAATACGGTTCACCAGGCTGCGCAAGTCCGGCCGGTCCGATGGCACCTCCAGAGTTCCCTTTGCAGGTGGAAATCTGTGCCTTCCTGCTAGCGCTATGTGTTGTGGTCCTCCCCTGCTGTGCTTACGGGATAGTCCCCACAACTGTTGTGTCTGTTTCTCGTGTTCCCTCACAACAACTCGATTAGATGATGTTCTGCTAATCTCCCGGTGTTATGGTTGGGATAAACCCGTATCACGGGTAGGCTCGGAGCTCTTCCGGGACCCTAGAGTTGCCCCTCTCCACAGGTTGCCCCCTATGTCTGCATAGGTGATTTAGGTGAGACAGCCCGCCTGTGACTGACTGTCCTGCCGTTGGTTTGAAGTATTGCTTGGAGCTAGATATATAAATACTTCCTCGGCGTTCCGGCCGCCGGCTGTGCGCCTCAGTAGGATGTTGCCTCGGTCTTACAGCACGACTCCTACTGGTATTCTCCTTCTTGCTTTGATCTCGTTTCTCACTCAGCACAATATATCTCGCTTCTGATCCTTTCTTAGGGCAACGCCGCTATGCTGAGCAGGCACGGTCCCGTGACGTTCTTTCTTGTTGCCAGGCCTGTCATGATTCCCAATGGCAGGGAAACATCAGAACACAAAAATAACGGACGAGCTCTGGGTGATGGAATCTCGAGCTGACCGTGAGCTAAATCTACCACACAACTAATAGTAGCCAGGGAGCATACCTACGACTTCCTAAATGCCCCGCGCCAGCCGGAGGACTAACTACGCCTGGTAGAGGAAGGAACAGACCTGGCTTACCTCTAGGGAAATACCCCAAAAGATGATAGCAGCCCCCCACATGTAATAACGGTGAGTTAAGAGGAAAAGACATACACAGTATGAAAGTAGATTTAGCAAAGAGAGGTCCACTTACTAGATAGCAGAAGGATACAAAAGAGGACTTCACGGTCAACTGAAAACCCTTTCAAAAAACCATCCTGAAATTACTTTAAGACTCCTGTGTCAACTCATGACACAGGAGTGGCAATTTCAGCCCGCAAGAGCTTCCAGCTACAGAGAATAACAAAAACTGCAAACTGGACAAAAGATACAAAACAAAAGGACAAAGTCCACTTAGCTGATCAGCAGACTAGTAGCAGGAACATGCAACCGAAGGCTCTGGTTACAATGATGACCGGCAAGGAAATGACTGGAGAGCAAGGCTAAATAGGAAACTCCCAAACACTGATGGGAGCAGGTGAACTGAGACAGCAAAGCACACACAAGTCACCAGTACCACCAGCAACCACCAGGGGAGCCCAAAAAGCGGATTCACAACAGTACCCCCCCCTTAAGGAGGGGGCACCGAACCCTCACGAGAACCGCCAGGGCGATCTGGATGAGCCCTATGAAAGGCACGAACCAAATCCGAGGCATGAACATCAGAGGCAGTTACCCAAGAATTATCTTCCTGACCATAGCCCTTCCATTTAACCAGATATTGAAGTCTCTGTCTGGAAATACGGGAATCCAAGATCTTCTCTACAACGTACTCCAATTCACCCTCCACCAGCACAGGAGCAGGAGGTTCAGTAGAAGGAACCACCGGTACCTCATATCTCCGCAACAACGACCGATGGAATACATTATGGATAGCGAAAGATGCCGGGAGGTCCAAACGAAAGGACACAGGGTTAAGTATCTCCAAAATCCTATAAGGACCGATGAACCGAGGCTTAAACTTAGGAGAAGAAACCCTCATAGGGACAAAACGGGAAGACAACCACACCAAGTCCCCAACACGAAGGCGAGGACCAACACGACGACGGCGGTTAGCAAACTGCTGAGTCCTCTCCTGGGACAACTTCAAATTGTCCACCACTTGTCCCCAAATCTGATGCAACCGATCCACCACCGCATCCACTCCAGGACAATCCGAAGATTCCACCTGACCAGATGAAAAACGAGGATGAAACCCTGAATTGCAAAAGAAAGGAGAAACCAAAGTGGCAGAACTAGCCCGATTATTAAGAGCAAATTCTTCCAACGGCAAAAAGGCAACCCAGTCATCCTGATCCGCAGACACAAAACACCTCAAATAAGTCTCCAAAGTTTGATTAGTTCGCTCCGTCTGGCCATTAGTCTGAGGATGGAATGCAGACGAAAAAGACAAATCAATGCCCAACCTGGCACAGAATGCCCGCCAAAATCTAGACACGAACTGGGTTCCCCTGTCAGAAACGATGTTTTCTGGAACACCATGCAAGCGAACCACATTTTGAAAAAATAGAGGAACCAACTCAGATGAGGAAGGCAACTTAAGCAATGGTACCAAATGAACCATTTTAGAAAAATGGTCACACACCACCCAGATGACAGACATCTTCTGAGAAACAGGGAGATCAGAAATAAAGTCCATAGAGATGTGCGTCCAAGGCCTCTTCGGAACAGGCAAGGGCAACAATAACCCACTAGCCCTAGAACAACAAGGCTTGGCCTGAGCACACACATCACAAGACTGCACAAAAACACGCACATCCCGAGACAGGGAAGGCCACCAGAAGGATCTAGCCACCAAATCTCTGGTACCAAAAATTCCAGGATGACCTGCCAGCGAAGAAGAATGAACTTCCGAGATGACTCTACTGGTCCAATCATCAGGAACAAACAGTCTACCAGGCGGACAACGATCAGGTCTATCCGCCTGAAATTCTTGCAAAGCACGTCGCAGATCTGGGGAGACAGCAGACAAAACAACCCCATCCTTAAGGACACCAGCAGGTTCAGAATCCCCAGGAGAGTCAGGCTCAAAACTCCTAGAAAGAGCATCTGCCTTAACATTTTTAGAACCCGGTAAGTATGAAACCACAAAATTAAACCGAGAAAAAAACAACGACCATCGTGCCTGTCTAGGATTCAGGCGCCTGGCAGACTCTAGATAAATCAGATTCTTGTGATCAGTCAAAACTACCACCTGATGTCTGGCACCCTCAAGCCAATGACGCCACTCCTCAAATGCCCACTTCATGGCCAAAAGCTCCCGATTACCAACATCATAGTTTCGCTCGGCGGCCGAAAATTTTCGAGAAAAGAACGCACAAGGTCTCATCACTGAGCAGTCGGAACTTTTCTGCGACAAAACCGCCCCCGCTCCGATCTCGGAAGCATCGACCTCAACCTGAAAGGGAAGAGAAACATCAGGCTGGCGCAACACAGAGGCAGACAAAAAGCGGCGCTTAAGCTCCCGAAAGGCCTCCACAGCAGCAGGGGACCAATTGGCAACATCAGCACCCTTTTTGGTCAAATCCGTCAGAGGTTTAGCAACGCCAGAAAAACCAGTTATAAATCGACGATAAAAATTAGCAAAGCCCAAGAATTTCTGAAGACTCTTAAGAGAAGTAGGCTGCGTCCAGTCACAAATAGCCCGAACCTTGACAGGGTCCATCTCAATAGAAGAAGGGGAAAAAATGTACCCCAAAAAGGAAATCTTTTGAACCCCAAAAACACACTTTGAACCCTTTACACACAAAGAATTCTCCCGCAAAACCTGAAAAACCCTCCTGACCTGTTGAACATGAGACTCCCAGTCATCAGAAAAAATCAAAATATCATCCAAATACACAATCATAAATTTATCCAAATATTCACGGAAAATATCATGCATTAAGGACTGAAAGACTGAAGGTGCATTAGAAAGGCCGAAAGGCATTACTAAATACTCAAAATGGCCCTCAGGCGTATTAAATGCGGTTTTCCACTCATCCCCCTGCTTAATTCGCACCAAATTATACGCCCCACGAAGATCAATCTTAGAGAACCACTTAGCCCCCCTTATGCGAGCAAACAAATCAGTCAGCAAAGGCAACGGATACTGATATTTGACTGTAATTTTATTCAGGAGTCGATAATCAATACAAGGCCTCAGAGAGCCATCCTTTTTAGATACAAAGAAAAAACCAGCTCCTAAAGGAGATGAAGAAGGACGAATATGTCCCTTTTCCAGGGACTCCTTAATATACTCTCGCATAGCAGCATGTTCAGGTACAGATAAGTTAAACAAACGACCCTTTGGAAATTTACTGCCAGGAATCAGATCTATGGCGCAATCACAATCTCTGTGGGGAGGGAGTGAACCAATTTTTGGCTCCTCAAAAATATCACGATAATCAGACAAAAATGCCGGAATCTCAGAGGGGATAGATGACGAAATGAAAACCAAAGGTATGTCCCCATGAGCCCCCCGACATCCCCAGCTTAACACAGACATTGTTTTCCAGTCAAGGACTGGGTTATGAGATTGTAACCATGGTAATCCAAGCACCAAAACATCATGCAAATTGTACAACACAAGGAAGCGAATCACCTCCTGATGGTCTGGAGTCATACGCATAGTCACTTGCGTCCAGAATTGTGGTTTATTACAAGCCAAAGGCGTAGAATCAATACCCTTCAGAGGTATAGGGACTTCCAGAGGCTCTAAATCAAACCCACAGTGCCTGGCAAAGGACCAATCCATAAGACTCAGAGCGGCGCCAGAGTCCACATAGGCATCCACAGTAATAACTGATAATGAACAAATCAAGGTTACAGACAGAATAAATTTAGACTGTAAAGTGCCAATTGAAATAGACTTGTCAACCTTCCTAGTACGTTTAGAGCATGCTGATATAACATGAGAAGAATCACCACAATAGAAGCATAACCCATTTTTACGCCTATAATTCTGCCGCTCGCTTCTGGACAGAATTCTGTCACATTGCATTTTCTCTGGCGTCTCTTCAAAAGATACCGCCAAATGGTGCACTGGTTTGCGCTCCCGCAAACGCCGATCAATCTGAATAGCCATTGTCATGGACTCATTCAGACCTGTGGGCGCAGGGAACCCGACCATAACATCTTTAACGGCATCAGAAAGGCCCTCTCTGAAATTTGCCGCTAGGGCGCACTCATTCCACTGAGTAAGCACAGACCATCTACGAAATTTTTGGCAGTATATCTCAGCTTCATCTTGCCCTTGAGATAGGGCTATTAAAGCTTTTTCAGCTTGAATCTCCAAATTAGGTTCCTCATAAAGCAACCCTAAAGCCAGAAAAAACGCATCCACATTGAGCAACGCAGGATCCCCTGGTGTCAATGAAAATGCCCAATTTTGAGGGTCACCTCGCAGCAAAGAGATTACAATCTTAACCTGCTGGACAGGATCTCCAGAGGAGTGAGGTGTGAGAGAAAGGAACAATTTACAATTATATTTGAAATTCAGGAACCGAGATCTATCTCCGGAAAACACCTCTGGTGTAGGAATTTTAGGTTCAGACATCGGAGTATGTATAACAAAATCTTGTAAATTTTGAACCTTGGTAGCAAGATTATTTAAACCTACAGCCAAACTCTGAGGGTCCATCTTTAAACAGGTGAGATCAGAGCCATTCAAGGATTAGAAGGAGAGAAAGGCAAAGGCTGTAATTCGGGCTGAAATGCAACTGATCCAACTATGGAGCAAGCATAGGGGGGAAAAAAAAAAAAATTCTACAGACTTCTTTTTTCTCTCCTTTCTTCTGCCAATAACTTTAACATTGGCCGGTCATACAGTCATGATTCCCAATGGCAGGGAAACATCAGAACACAAAAATAACGGACGAGCTCTGGGTGATGGAATCTCGAGCTGACCGTGAGCTAAATCTACCACACAACTAATAGTAGCCAGGGAGCATACCTACGACTTCCTAAATGCCCCGCACCAGCCGGAGGACTAACTACGCCTGGTAGAGGAAGGAACAGACCTGGCTTACCTCTAGGGAAATACCCCAAAAGATGATAGCAGCCCCCCACATGTAATAACGGTGAGTTAAGAGGAAAAGACATACACAGTATGAAAGTAGATTTAGCAAAGAGAGGTCCACTTACTAGATAGCAGAAGGATACAAAAGAGGACTTCACGGTCAACTGAAAACCCTTTCAAAAAACCATCCTGAAATTACTTTAAGACTCCTGTGTCAACTCATGACACAGGAGTGGCAATTTCAGCCCGCAAGAGCTTCCAGCTACAGATAATAACAAAAACTGCAAACTGGACAAAAGATACAAAACAAAAGGACAAAGTCCACTTAGCTGATCAGCAGACTAGTAGCAGGAACATGCAACCGAAGGCTCTGGTTACAATGATGACCGGCAAGGAAATGACTGGAGAGCAAGGCTAAATAGGAAACTCCCAAACACTGATGGGAGCAGGTGAACTGAGACAGCAAAGCACACACAAGTCACCAGTACCACCAGCAACCACCAGGGGAGCCCAAAAAGCGGATTCACAACACAGGCCTCTGTCAGGGTCCCAAACCTGACAGGGACCCTACCGAATCTTCCCCGCAACACCCTCTGCCACAAGGTGTTGCCTGGTTCCAACCCAGTCAGCTTTCTGTCTAACTTCCTGCCTGACCCCCAGTTTACCCACACGGTGAGGAGTGGCCTAATAAATAGCACCCTTAGCTCCCCCTGGAGGCCCGACTGTGAAATGTATTGGTGTATGTGATACCTGGTCAGATGAACTCCTTCAGTGCCATCAGACGTACCATAGCCCCCCTTAGCGGCGGAGCCACAGTACTGCAATGACCAGGACTCTGGGGCACTGCACTCCCCCCCAGTTAAATCCAGTACTCCTGGACTGGGAAGAAAACAACAATACATGTCAGCAAAAAGACATACAATTTTTGTGAGTGCAATAACAATAAGCATATTTAAACAGAGCTTCCCTTTATGGGAGGTGAGGACACTTAAACGTTACAAACATGGTTAAATACTTTTAAATAACTTTTCTTACCCAACCGGGTATTCTACTAAGTGCAAAATTTTTAAACATTAATTCAACATTGCCTTTAAGGATGTACACTCTAAATCCACTAAAGACCTTCTTATAACACATTATAAGGCTTAAGCAACTGAGCTACATTCTCCTACTTTACATCTGCAGGACCGCCTGTCCTAAACGCTCCAGACCTACTGCCTCTCCTTTCTATTACAGGACCGCTCCTTTCCGCCCGAGCCTACTGTCCTTCCACTACTATACACAGTATAGAACATGTTTTTCTTTCAGTTTGAGATCACTGAGCCATCTCTATATGGCTCCTAAGAGGACTCACCACTAACCCCTACGGGTTCACTTCCTGTCCTCATTCTTCTATTAACATTATTGAACATTTCTTACAATCAACTAATTGGTTACATTTAACTTTCACATATCAACATTATTACTTCTTCTTTTAAAGCATCATCATTCCTTAAGTGCTATCGATGAACATCCCCTTCTAAGAGGGGACCAAGTCTCTATGAGGTAGTGCAACTTCTCAAGCTGCAAGTCCGTACGCAGCAAGGACTCCGGTGCTGTTTCCAGGAACAGTTTATTCGCAAAGAGTCCGTCTTTTATGTAAAACCAGCAAGGAGCACCTTTAAGAAGGTGCAAACTATATACAAGGAGTTTGTATCATGCATTGTTCATGATTCAGCAGTTCTTGATAACTGGGGCAACAGTAGAAAACAAACAAAAGCAATAGGGATCCCGGGTCAACAAAGGGATCCCTTTAAGAATAACCCTAGATGGGTTTTAGCAGCAACACAGCAGAAACAGTTAACTATTTACATGTTCAGGTTTCCGAGGTTTAGTTGGACGGCTTCCAGGGCTGCACCTGGCACTTAACCCTTCTTGGCCTGGGAAAAGTGAGGTCCAGGGTTACACCCAGTGCTGGACAAACGCCGTTAATCCGTCTTTCATGTACAGTTAAATCATGCGCAGCGATGGAGGTCTGCGCAGCTTGAGTATGGGCATTTGCTGCAGCAGAGGTCGCGGCTGCTGCAAGATCAGTCACTGGAATGGAGTCAGCAGTTGTGGCACTAGCAGTCGCTGGAGTGGTGTCGGTTGTCAGAGCAGGGTCGTCCTTCATACCTGCTTCAGATGCGGTCTCTCCGGTGCCGGTCTGCTCCGTCTCCGCTGAGATCTGGAACGCTGGTTGCGGGGCCTTGTGCTGCGGCATTGCCATCTCTGCATGCAGCATACCGCTTTCCGGCAGGGCCTTGCTTTCCAGCTTCGGAGCGCTGGAACTTCTTTCCTGCTCCAGACCAAGCGAGGCTGCCGACAAGCGTCTGGTGAGGCTCCCGATGATGGTCTTCTTCCACCCGGCCTCAGTGCTCAGCTGCGTCTGCAGGAGTTGGTGGATCAGCCCGTCCGCTCCGGTCTGCAGGAGGTCAGCGTCAACTGTGGAGGTCTGGCTGCGGTGCCTCTCCGGGTAGCTGGGGGAGTCCTCGGCTCCGACCCCACGCTCCCGCTCCGGGCGGCTGGCCATGGCGTCCTCCATGTCACTGACTTCTTCTCCCTTGTCCTTTTCCCGCTCTCTCCTTCGTGGGCGGTTTCGTTTTCTCTGTCTCTGCCCACCATTGAGGATCAGGAGGCAGATCTCGGCTGCTGACGGACACGTCCTCAAGGGGCCGAGATATTTAGACTTGGCGGCCATTGTCTTTCGCGCTCTTCAGCTTGTTCACGCCCACTTCCACGCCCTTCTTCTTCTCCTGCGCTCTCCTTAGCGCTGTAATGGCGGCGGTTTTGGCGCAAACTTTTGGCGGCAAGTGACAATCCACAGTCTTTGCAATAAAGTACAGTCCAAGCACAGTAAATCACAGTTCCAAGGCACACATGACCTGATTCTTCAGGCTTAAGTAGATCCTATTCGTGACGCCAAGTTGTAGCGCCCCCACTGCCGCAGGGCCGAGGGGTACCCGGTACCGGGCCTCTGAGTCTCTGCTCTGGGGTTGTCACGGTGGCTAGACCCGGTCCGTGACCCTGCTGAGGGGCGCACAATGATAGATGTAGATAGTGGTGGTGGTGCGGTGCAGTAAATAATGAGGACACCAGGTTGCAGTCTCTTTACCTCTTTACTGAAGGTCTCTGGGTCCTCAGTCCGGAATACGGTTCACCAGGCTGCGCAAGTCCGGCCGGTCCGATGGCACCTCCAGAGTTCCCTTTGCAGGTGGAAATCTGTGCCTTCCTGCTAGCGCTATGTGTTGTGGTCCTCCCCTGCTGTGCTTACGGGATAGTCCCCACAACTGTTGTGTCTGTTTCTCGTGTTCCCTCACAACAACTCGATTAGATGATGTTCTGCTAATCCTCCGTCCCTCCCGGTGTTATGGTTGGGATAAACCCGTATGACGGGTAGGCTCGGAGCTCTTCCGGGACCCTAGAGTCGCCCCTCTCCACAGGTTGCCCCCTATGTCTGCATAGGTGATTTAGGTGAGACAGCCCGCCTGTGACTGACTGTCCTGCCGTTGGTTTGAAGTATTGCTTGGAGCTAGATATATAAATACTTCCTCGGCGTTCCGGCCACCGGCTGTGCGCCTCAGTAGGATGTTGCCTCGGTCTTACAGCACGACTCCTACTGGTATTCTCCTTCTTGCTTTGATCTCGTTTCTCACTCAGCACAATATATCTCGCTTCTGATCCTTTCTTAGGGCACCGCCGCTATGCTGAGCAGGCATGGTCCCGTGACGTTCTTTCTTGTTGCCAGGCCTCTGTCAGGGTCCCAAACCTGACAGGGACCCTACCGAATCTTCCCCGCAACACCCTCTGCCACAAGGTGTTGCCTGGTTCCAACCCAGTCAGCTTTCTGTCTAACTTCCTGCCTGACCCCCAGTTTACCCACACGGTGAGGAGTGGCCTAATAAATAGCACCCTTAGCTCCCCCTGGAGGCCCGACTGTGAAATGTATTGGTGTATGTGATACCTGGTCAGATGAACTCCTTCAGTGCCATCAGACGTACCATAGCCCCCCTTAGCGGCGGAGCCACAGTACTGCAACGACCAGGACTCTGGGGCGCTGCATATACTATATGGAGGACAATGGGGAGTGTATTATACTATATGGAGGAATATGAGGTGTGCATTATACTATATAGAGGACTATAGTGTATTATACTATGTGGAGGACTACAGGGAGTGTATTATACTATGTGGAGGACTATGGGGCACATTATACTATGTGGAGGAATGTGGGGAACATTATACTATATGGAGGGCTATGGGGTGCATTATATTATGTGGATGACTATTGGGTGCATTATACTAAAAGAGCAAAATGTTGCCTATTCATAGAGTGATTGGATTCCTTATGCCGGAACAAAAATCATTGTTCTCAGCAGCACATAAGCTGCTGATAACATGATACTGTATGGAAACAGATTGATCTACTAGTGATCGTTCTCTGCCCATCATTTTTCCTCAGCCGATGTAAAGAGGCTGGGAAACAAGAGTCGAATGACTTCAAACATTGTCGATCACGCTTGTTTAGTTGTCTAGACTCAGCTCATGTAAATAGAACCTAAATATTTCTGTGTGATGGTGCATTATGTTAGCATTTGGGGCCCCACTTTAAACTTTTGCCCAGGGCCCTACTTTGTGTAAAACCGGCCCTGATTGTAATGTAAATATGATACTGTGTATTTTCTGCTGTAATTATTTGTGCAGAAAATCTGCTGTACTTCACTGTTCAAGCAAAATTGATGTCATTTCTTGACTATTATGCATTTAAAGACGCTGTTGAACTGTGATTTTATTTTTTTTTGTTGTGTTTTTTTCTCTATAGAATTCTAAGAGGAATCTGAAAAAAAAACACATGTAAAAATGCAGGTAAAAAATACAGTTGTGTTTTTAAGTACAAAATTAATGTCTTTCTGTGCTTAAAAAGTGCATTAAAAACACTGCTTAAAATATGAACCAATAATGCACGAAATAAATAGAAATATATGCAAAAAAGTATAGAAAAAACACATTAATCAAAGTAGATTTTTCTTGTTCTACACCTTCAGAAAACATGCATATTAAAAAGAGCAGGAAAAAAGGCAGTATTTAGTCTGTGTGTAAACACTGCCTGAGAGAAAAAACATGGCTCATTTCTTCCAAAAACAGTGCCATGCCAGTCAATTGGTTATCTTTGGTATTGCAACTCAGTTCTATTTAGTGGCATTATTTTTGGAAGAAATCAATGATCTTCTTATCTTGTACAACCCTTTTAAAGGGAACCTGTCACTCCGTTTTTTCAAGATGAGATAAAAATAGCGTTAAATAGGGGCAGAGCTGTGCTTTACATTAGTGTATTTTTTGTGCCTTTATTCCCCACCTATGCTGCCAAAATACCTTTGTAAAGTCACCGTTTTGGGCTGTCACTCACGCTGGTCTGGTCATATGAGCGTGGTGACATCGCTGTTTCTCCCCCAGATCCTGCTCATCTTTCCGTTGGTGGTGTAATGGTGTGCGCATGCCCAACAGGCGAAGGAAAAGAGCGCGATCTGCGCTATTCCCCTGGTGATCGGTGGGGGCGGCTATCTTCCTGAGGCCGCGCGTGCGCAGATGGTAGTGCTCGGCTTCCCGGGGCTTCAGGAAAATGGCCGCCGCGATCTCCATCTGCGCACGCGCGGCATGCTGCGGCCATTTTCCTGAAGCCCCGGGAAGCCGAGCACTACCATCTGCGCACGCACGGCCTCAGGAAGATGGCCGCGCCCACCGATAAACTGCTGAATAGCGCAGATCGCGCTCTTTTCCTTCAGCTGCGCAGTGGATTTGCCTGTTGGGCATGCGCACACCACTACGCCACCAACGGAAAGATGAGCAGGATCTGGGGGAGAAACAGCGATGTCACCACGCTCATAGGACCAGACCAGCGTGAGTGACAGCCCAAAACGGCGACTTTACAAAGGTATTTCGGCAGCATAGGTGGGGAATAAAGGCACAAAAAATACACTAATGTAAAGCACAGCTCTGCCCCTATTTAACGCTATTTTTATCTCATCTTGAAAAAACGGGGTGACAGGTTCCCTTTAAGTCCCTACTGGATCAATTCTATAAATACCAACTTATACAGCTAGCCACCATGGCAATATACAATGTACCAGTAATCTGTACCATTGGTGACCCAGACCCATAGGGCCTATCATCAATTATATATAACTACTTCAGAGCAATGATGACATATGGTCCAATAAAGTAGATGAAAAAATACAAACTTTATTAGATGATAATAAAACACAAGTGAATGGAAGGACAATTAGTGACACTACACAGGTAATACTGGATAAATAGCAGGGGGCGCGTGCCCAGGAAGAACTGTTCACTGAAATAATGATGACATATTAATATATTGGCTATAAGAAAAAATCAGCAAAAGGGAAAAACCAAAATAATAAACAACAGAATATACATAACAAAAAAATATATATACCCTCTAAGTAGGAAGCCATGCGGAAAACTACAGTGCGGACTGCCCATAAATAACACCTATGCACCAATAGTAGGAGTAAGGAATATCATAGCAGGCCACAAACAAGGCACCTATCCACTAACAAGAACCAAAGGCATATACACAAAGTCTAAATATAAATTAAAATGTTACGGCCGCAAAGTACCCACCGCACACTGAACAGGGACTCCTGGGGACGCGCCTCCTCCCCAACGCGCGTTTCGGCGATCACACCTTCGTCACACCTGACGAAGGTGTGATCGCCGAAACGCGCGTTGGGGCGGAGGCGCGTCCCCAGGAGTCCCTGTTCAGTGTGCGGTGGGTACTTTGCGGCCGTAACATTTTAATTTATATTTAGACTTTGTGTATATGCCTTTGGTTCTTGTTAGTGGATAGGTGCCTTGTTTGTGGCCTGCTATGATATTCCTTACTCCTACTATTGGTGCATAGGTGTTATTTATGGGCAGTCCGCACTGCAGTTTTCCGCATGGCTTCCTACTTAGAGGGTATATATATATTTTTGTTATGTATATTCTGTTGTTTATTATTTTGGTTTTTCCCTTTTGCTGATTTTTTCTTATAGCCAATATATTAATATGTCATCATTATTTCAGTGAACAGTTCTTCCTGGGCACGCGCCCCCTGCTATTTATCCAGTATTACCTGTGTAGTGTCACTAATTGTCCTTCCATTCACTTGTGTTTTATTATCATCTAATAAAGTTTGTATTTTTTCATCTACTTTATTGGACCATATGTCATCATTGCTCTGAAGTAGTTATATTGGATCAATTCTATGCAGACACATTCCGAACATATTATAAGGATACTAGTTAATTATTAATTGCTGAATAAGTAAATTTTTAATCAAAACACCACAATTTATAGAATGCTGTTTTTTCCATAAACTAGTAACAAAAAAGTTTTGTATCACACTTAACTTTTTATGATGAATTTGTAAGCTCAAATAACACCGGACAGAGGCAATATTGTGTTATTTTACCGCATTGTGTCAGGGAACTGTGCTGAAAATTAGCCAGCTATAAGTGATGGGCAGAAATGAAGCAGTTAAGAGGTTTTTTAGAGGGAAGAAGAAAGAAAAACAGGATAAGAACAGCGTTGTGTTGGGAGGAGGGTAAGAAAGTGAGACTGCTGCTGTTGTTTTCATTGTGTGCACTCTAATCAGGGAGAGTAAGAACAATAATGCATGTAATGCTGATTTTGGAACGTGTCCATGCAGCTTTTCCCAGGCTAGGCAGCCTTGGGAACCACTGATAGTGTGGCACACCAGGGGCATAGCCTCAATCACCAAGCATAGGGCAGGGCAGCCTTTTCTGTGGGTAAAATATGTGAGGGATGACAAGAATCTTCCCAGCATGAGAAGTGAAAGAAACCAAACACATCCTAACTATCATCCTGCAATAAAATGTGTCTATAGCAGGAAGATATCCTAAGAATCACAAGACAAGTCACTGAGACGTTAATAAGCCTGGAAGGAATTACGTGCACAAGATCAATGGGGATCTCATTTATTCATCTCCACTAATTATGCATTATTATTCAATATATAGATAATAGCATGAACTGTACATTTTATGGATGAGTATCAATTTTAGAACTGGTTATATTTGATTAAAAACAAAAAATGTGTCTGCCGTTGTTACGTCTGCATTGATACTTGTCCTCTTCATTACTACAACTTCTCTTAGGGATCATACACATGATGTGTGTGGTACTGACACCTAATAGGACATTGTTACCTTTAGGTCGGGGTCACACTTGCATGTGCAATGAGAGAAACTCGCGCTAGTCTCTCGCCTCAATACCCGGCACTGCCGCCGGCACTCGAGACTCATGTGAGTTTCTCGCATTACACACCAAAGTGTGACACCGGCCTTATAAAGTTTCCACCCCTACCTGTAATGCCATACTATAGCAAAGAGAGGGCCCAATCCGTGTGCAATAAACAATGTGTCGCTGATTATCATTTAAATAAGCTCTAACACATCTAGCCTGTGTGTACTGATCCATGAAAAACCTATATAGGAGTATTGTATAATTTGTGTATAAGAAGTAAGAATAATTATAATACAGTAAGTAGTGCATGAGTTGAGTATGAGTATTGTATGAGTGGTGTATGAGTACTATAAATGTACTGTATGAATAGAGTATCAGTTCAGTATGAGTAGTATATGATTACTATAAAAGTAAACTGTATGAGTACTTTATGATGAGTGCTATATAAGTACTGTATGAGTTGTGTATGAGTACTGTATGAGTACCATATACGTACTGTATGAGTAGTGCGTAAGTCCTATAAAAGTACAGTATGAGTTGTGTATGAGTACCATATAAGTACTGTATGAGTTGTGCATGAGTACTGTATAAGTACTGTATGACTAGTGTGTGAGTGCTATAAAAGTAATGTATGATTTGTGTATGAGTACTGTATGAGTACCACATAAGTACTGTATGAGTAGTGCATGAGTGCTATATAAGTACTGTATGAGTACTGTGTGAGTGCTATAAAACTGCTGTGAGTTGTGTATGAGTATCATATAAGTACTGTATGAGTAGTGCATGAGTGCTATATTAGTACTGTATGAGTAGTGTGTGAGTGCTATAAAAGTACTGTATGAGGTGTGTATGAGTACTGTACGAGTCCCATATAAGTACTGTATGAGTAGTGCATGAGGGCTATATAACTACTGTATGAGTAGTGTGTGAGTACCATATACCATATATACTCGAGTATAAGCCGAGATTTTCAGCCCAAATTTTTGGGCTGAAAGTGCCCCTCTCGGCTTATACTCGAGTCACGGTCTGTGGCAGGGTCGGCGGGTGAGGGGGAGAGGGCGCTGAGGCATACTTACCTAGTCCCGGCGCTCCTGGCGCTCCCCCTGCCTGTCACACTGTCTTCGGGTGCCGCAGCTCTTCCCCTGTTCAGCGGTCACGTGGGACCGCTCATTAGAGAAATTATTATGGACTCCACTCCCATAGGGGCGGAGCCGCAAATTCATTTCTCTAATCAGTGGTGCCAGTGACTGCTGACAGAGGAAGAGCTGCGGCACCGAAGACAGTGTGATAGGCAGGGGGAGCGCCAGGAGCGCCGGGACTAGGTGAGTATTTTATATTCACCTGTCCACGTTCCACACGCCGGGCGCCGCTCAGTCTTCCCGTCCTCTGGCTCTGACTGTGCAGGTCAGAGGGCGCGATGACGCATATAGTGTGCGCGCCGACGTCTGCCTGATCAGTCAGTGCGGAGAGACGCCGGGACGGGACGCCGGGAGCAGGTAAGTATCGCATATTTACCTGTCCACGATCCACACGCTGGGCGCCGCTCCGTCTTCCCGGCATCTCTCCGCTCTGACTGTTCAGGTCAGAGGGCGCGATGACACATATAGTGTGCGCGGCGCCCTCTGCCTGATCAGTCAGTGCGGAGAGACGCCGGGACGGGACGCTGAGGAGCTGCAAGCAAGAGAGGTGAGTATGTTTTTTTTTTTTTCTTATTGCAGCAGCAGCGTTATATATGGCACAGATTTATATGGCACATCTATGGGGCAACGGTGCAGAGCACTATATATGGCACAGATTTATATGGCACATCTATGGGGCAACGGTGCAGAGCATTATAGATGGCACAGATTTATATGGCACATCTATGGGGCAACGGTGCAGAGCATTATATAAGGCACTGCTTTATATGGCACATCTATGGGGCAACGGTGCAGAGCATTATATATGGCACAGATTTATATGGCACATCTATGGGGCAACAATGAACAGTGCAGAGCATATAAGGCACAGCTTAATAAGGAGCATCTATGGGGCAACAATGAACAGTGCAGAGCATATATGGCACAGCTTAATAAGGAGCATCTATGGGGCCATAATGAACAGTGCAGAGCATATATGGCACTGCTTTATAAGGAGCATCTATGGGGCCATAATGAACAGTGCAGAGCATATATGGCACAGCTTAATAAGGAGCATCTATGGGGCCATAATGAACGGTGCAGAGCATTGTATATGGGGCATCTATGGGGCCATAATGAATGGTGCAGAGCAATGGCACAGCTTTATAAGGAGCATCTATGGGGCCATAATGAACGGTGCAGAGCATTCTATATGGCACAGCTATATATGGAGCATCTATGGGGCAATAATCAACGGTATGGAGCATTATATATGGCACAGCTTTATATGGAACCTCCTTTGGGGCAATAATGAACGGTATGGAGCATCTATTTTTATTTTTGAAATTCACCGGTAGCTGCTGTATTTTCCACCCTAGGCTTATACTCGAGTCAATAAGTTTTCCCAGTTTTTTGTGGCAAAATTAGGGGGGTCGGCTTATACTCGGGTTGGCTTATACTCAAGTATATACGGTAAGTACTGTATGAGCAGTGTCAGACTGGTGTGGCAAAGGTCCACCAGTAAAATTTCCTGGTAGATGGTTGCGCTGACTTTGGTCTTGATAAAACCCAGTAGATCTATACCAGCAGATGACATGGCTCCTGAAACCATCATTGATTGTGGATACTTCACACTAGACCTTGGAAATCAAGGTCCCAGAGTCTGGAAGAAGAGTGGAGAGACAGACAATCCAAGCTGCTTGAGGCCTATAGTGAAGTTTTCACAATCAGTGATGGTTTGGGGAGCCATGTCATCTGCTGGTGTAGGTACACTGTGTTTTATCAAGACCAATGTTTAGCGCAGCCGTCTACCAGGAATGAGTTTTGGGTTTTCATTGGCAGTAAGCCACACTCATCAACATTAACAGAAATAAACACTTGAAATAGATCACTCTGTTTGTAATGACTAATATATGAGTTTCATTTTTTGTATTGAAGAACTGAAATAAATTAACTTTTTGATGATATTCTAATTTTGTGAGATGCACCTGTATATAAGTACTGTGTGAGCACTGTATGAATAAAATATGAATTCTGTATAAGTAGTGCATGAGTACTGTATGAGTACAAGTATATGAGTTCTATATGAGTAGCGTATGAGTTCTTTAATTATACTGTAGTATAGTGGAAGACCTGTTGGTCCCTATTGTACTATTTCTACTGTGGTGAAATTGATGCCACTTTGGTATTGTCTGTCACTAATTTTTGGAAATGTGAACACTCCTGGTTGGGTCTTCTTCATGCATGTTGCCTGTAGCAGTAGGCCTCTGAGACCGTCAGGCCTCCAGTTCCTTGGACTCAACTACCTGTGTTACTATCCTTTAATTTTTATGGCAATAGTAATCTATAAAACTGATATTTGTGTCACCTGAGTGTGGCTCAGCATGAAAGCAGGTACAGGTGGCGCATGTGGTACCATGGCACCTAGCAAAGGAGACCTACACCGATCCCTCACCTACCTCGTCTTACTGTGACGTTCAATTGAAAGCTGTAAATGCTGTCCCAGACCCTGATACCTCATGCCTGGCTGATTGCTGCAGTGCTATGCTACAATTTGTACTGTGGGTGAATTGAGGCCATTTTCCTCATGTCTGTCCCTTATTTGATGTGTTTTGTCAGCATTTAGGGCCGTTATAAGGTGATGTGCAAGTGTTTGTTTTTTCCTCCCATTGATATGAATGGCGCTCGGTTATGTTTGGCGAATATTGCAAATTTGGCGATCGTAATCTGAACCGAACATTGAAATATTCGCTCATTTATAGTGGAGAATGCAGAACCAGTGGGCAGAAGGGTGCACCAAGCTTTTTGGTCACATCAAGGATGCACTGAGCATCCTCATTAGCATATCTGATAAAACTTCAGTTTCTGCAGAATGAAGGCAGCAATTAGCAAATCCAAAGATATCCAAGGCAACATAGGGATCCTTATAAAAATCCCATCTTTATTCCAAAATATTTAAAGCATCACAATAGGGCGGGGGCAAGGTATTTTGGTGCCCTAGGCAGAGGAAGTTGAGTGCACCCCCACCCCGATGAACCCTCAGCACCCAAGTAAAGGAATGGGTCATAGACTAAGGTAAAAGGACCTCTAAAGTACCCCCCACACACCCTTTTTCACCCAAAAATACCAGCAAATAAAAAAAAGGAAGTAATGTAGGAATGGGGTTAAACAGGGAATGTGTTTTCACGGTTATATGTAGAATTATTCATTGTTTGTGGACCATTTACACAATACAAGGGATAAAGAGCCTATATTTTATGTCAGACCCAAGGAAAGTCATGGAAATTAAAATAACTTAGCTATAATGGGGGCTGTTTGGTTTCAATTAAAGTGTCCAGCATTTGGCAGATGCCCTAATGGAAACTAAAGAGACCCCATTATAGATAAAGTGATACTGATACGTATGATTGTTTTTAAAGCAGGAGTTCTCCTCCGCCTCCCATCAAAATTTTTCTCCTTTTAATATATTGCAGTCATCATATTATATAGCACTGTGTACTTACAATTGCTCATTTTGACTTTCTACCTAGCTAATTCTTCCCTTTTCCATTAGGTCTGTGGCATCACATGATTTAAAACTGACTAGCTGATTTCTTCTAAGTCAGCCCCATATACATTTGTATCTCATGAACCTGCAACTCCAGGTATGTCCTTAAAAATGGTAAAGAGATGATCAGTAGTGTTGAGCATTCCGATACCGCAAGTATCGGGTATCGGCCGATACTTGCGGTATCAGAATTCCGATACCGAGTTCCGATACTTTTGTGATATCGGAAATCGGAATCGGATCCATCTTCATGTAAAAAATAAAGAATTAAAATAAAAAATATGGATATACTCACCTCTCCGGCGGCCCCTGGACCTTACCGCTGTTAACTGGCAGCCTCCGTTCCTAAGAATGAGTGGGTGAAGGGCCTTCGATGACGTTGCGGCTTCTGATTGGTCGTGTGACCGCTCATGTGACCGCTCACGCGACCAATCACAAGCCGCGACGTCATCGCAGGTCCTTCACGCGCTCATTCTTAGGAACGGAGGCTGCCGGTTACATCGGTAAGGTCCAGGGGCCACCGGAGAGGTGAGTATATCCATATACTCACCTCTCCGGCGGCCCCTGAACCTTACCGCTGTAACCGGCAGCCTCCGTTCCTAAGAATGAGGAGTTTAGGACCTTCTATGACGTCGCGGCTTGTGATTGGTCGCGTGAGCGGTCACATGAGCGGTCACGCGACCAATCAGAAGCCGCGACGTCATCGAAGGCCCTTCACGCGCTCATTCTTAGGAACGGAGGCTGCCGGTTAACAGCGGTAAGGTCCAGGGGCCGCCGGAGAGGTGAGTATATCCATGTTTATTATTTTAATTCTTTATTTTTTACATTAATATGGATCCCAGGGCCTGAAGGAGTGTTTCCTCTCCTTCAGACCCTGGGAACCATCCAGGATACCTTCCGATACTTGAGTCCAATTGACTTGTATTGGTATCGGGTATCGGTATCGGCGATATCCGATATTTTTCAGGTATCGGCCGATACTATCCGATACCGATACTTTCAAGTATCGGAAGGTATCGCTCAACACTAATGATCAGTCGTTACCAGACTGTGATCCATACAGGAACCACAGTACTGATGAGACATAGTCAGTATCAACAAGAAAACATTTACATCCAGGTACATTATGGGTGACCTCTTCTCTGATTAAGTATTTGCTTTCTTTTCGTCTCCATCTTGTGAGACGCCATGATGACTTTTCACATCCACAACTCTTCTCTGCAGATTTCCTCTTCTCCGGTCTTCTGCAGCACATCACAACATGGTGCCCTTAAAATAAAGAGTGTTATTAAAATGCTCTCTGGATAAAAAATCTGTCCAAATTATGCCCTAAATAAGCCTCCTATAGTATATGGCCTCCACACTGCCCACCTTAATGAGCTACAGGCACCAAACTCTGCCATTTTCAGCTATAACCACTACACCATCTGCCTTTATGAACCACGGCCTATACCATGGCTGTTCCCTCTCTAGTTTTCCCTTGCACTCTCTATATCTCCACACTGCCCTTGTCATGCTAACCACACTCCATACTATGCGGCATTTCGCGCTGTTCCCTCTGCATATCCATTCTGTGCCTCTCTTCACTCTATTCCCTCATATTGCCCACTACATTGTCCTCTCCAAACTGTATCCCACACACACTGTTCCCCTACACGGTATGATGGTGACAATACCCGTCCATATAGTGTGATATCCACAACATCCCCCAATTTACACTATGATGTACATCATAGCCTCCCCATATACAATATGTACACCACAGCCCCCCAATATTCAGTTTAATGTCCCCCACGGTCCCCTATACAGTGTGATTTCCCCTCCACAGACCAATATACAATGATGCACCCCACATATCCTATATAGTATAGCCCGGGTATAATGTCACCCACAGCTCCCAGTATAATGTCCCCCAGAGCTCCCAGTATAAAGTTCCCCACATTCTCTAATATAATATGATATCTCTCATAGCCAGCCCTGGTATGTCCCTGCGCTCAGCACCTCTTATGTCCCCCATAGCCAGCCCCTCTTATATTCCCCATATCTGCAGCGCCCCAGAGTCTGGTCGTTGCAGTAACGTCGCTCTTCCACCAGGGGGAGTGATGGTATGTCTGATTGCACTAAAAGAGTTCACCTTGCAGGTATCACAGACACACAGTACACTTCACCCTCCGGCCGCCAGGGGGAGCAAAAGGTCCTATCTACTAGGCCACTCCTCACACTTGGGTAAAACTGGGCGTTGGATAGGAAGTCAGGGAGAAAGGAGCTGGGGAGAGTTCGAGAGAGGACCTGTCAGGGGTGGGATCCTGACAGCGGCCTAGGACAGACAGAACGTTATGGAGCCGTGCCTGTGCCTTATAGCGGCAGACTCCTAAGAAAGGACAGGAAGCGAAGCATATTGTGGAGAAGTGAGAAACGGGATCACAGTACAAAAGAGATAGAACCAGAGGGAGTCGTGCCTCAAGATCAGCAACATCCTTCTGAGGCGCGTAGCCGGCGGCCGGAACGCCGAGGAGGTAATAGACTCTACGCATTACCTTGAACCAACGGCAGGGCAGTTAACTTCAGGTTGGCTGTCTCACCTTTACACCTAACGAAGACAACGGAGGTAATCGTGGGAGAGGGGCGTCTCTAGGGTCCCTGTAAAATAACTCCAGGCCTACCCCGTCATACGGGTGCGTCCTATCCATATCATCTGGGGGACAGAGAGAAAGAACAGAAACATACACGACAGTTGGGACTATCCCGTGGTGCTCAGCAGGGAAGTACTACAACACCCAGGTGCTAGTAGGTAGGCACTGATTTCCACCTGTAAAGGGAACTCTGGATGTGCCTTCGGACCGGCCGGTCTCAGCCAGCCCTGTTAGCAGTGCTCTGGATTGCGGATGCTGAAGCCTTCAGTAAAGAGGTAAAGAGACTGCAACCCTGTGTCCTCATTATTTACTGCGACCTACACCACCACATACACCTTTTATTGGGCGCCCCTTAGCAGGACCACGGACCGGGTCAGGCCACCGTGACATCTTCAGAACCGATAGACCCGGTACCGAGTACCCCGCCGTCCTGCGTCTGGGGGCCGCTCCAACTTGGCGTCACGAACAGGATCTACTTAAGCCTGAAGAATCAGGTCATGTGTGCCTTGGAACTGTGAATTGTGCTGAATCGTGATTTATTGCAAAGACTGTGTACTGCTATTTGCCGCCAAAATCCGCCATTGCCGCGCTGTGTGGGGCGCGAGGGGAGGAGCCATAGCTTCGTGGGCGGAGCCGGCCGAAAAGAGCGCGGAACAAGAAGACGCGGTGAGGTGCCGATTCCGGAACAGGAACCCCGACTTCCACCAGGTTAGCAGAGGGGAGGAACGGCCATGTCTTATCCAGGAGGAGCGGAGGCGGTCGCCGCTGCAGACCCGGGGGCACCTCCAGGCCCCGCAGTAGGCGCAGCCGCAGGCCTTGTACCACCGCCGGGTTCCGCAGAGCCTGCCACCCCCAGCAGCCAGCTGGATACTGCCACAGCTACAGCAGCCATAATGCCCTTCTCCATGCCGTACCTACCGGGAGCGGCCTGGATCCCGCAATACTCTGGAGAGTCACATACATTAACTGACTTTAAAGAAGGGATCTGCAGCCTGCTTGAATTTTATCCCCTGACAGAGCCTCAGAAAGTTCATATGATAACAGGCGAACTCTTTGGAGCGGCTCTGAGGGAAGTGAAGTCCTGGCCCGCCGCGGATAAGAAAACTGCGCAGCAGATCTTTGCAAAGCTTAAAATCACCTTTGACACCCGCACCGCTACAGAAATTAAATTGACGTTCTATGGGTGTAAGCAGAGACCGCAGGATAGCTTACGGTACTATACCCTTAATCTCCAGGAGGCACTGCGGGCCATCAAACAGAATGACCCAAACAGCATGCAGGATGAGGATAAACTCCTGGATGAACTGCTTTGGTTCATCGAGGGGCTCCTGTGCAGTTACCAAAGGGCCCAACTGCACTTCCTGGCCATGCAGAATCCAGACCTGACCTTCGCGCAATTCAAAGATAAAGCCATCCAGGCGCTACAGGAGCGACAGCCCAGCCGTGCAGTACTCCCCAGGCGTCAAGCTCTCACGTACCACCAGGAGGTGGCGCCAGATGCCCCGATTGCCGCCGAGGCCAATGCCCAGATCCTGGAGGACGATTCCCCTGCAGGACTACACCTCCAGATGCAGGAGCTGACCAAGAGCGTTGCTGCCCTAGCCCGGACCGTACAGTTCCTACAGGAGGCCCCCAAGGAGAAGATCCAGCTGGCTTCCAGACCGAAGGATGTCCCCTGGATGCGACAGAGGAGGATTCTACCGACCAGAGGCAGGGACGATGATCGCTTTCATCGGGACGGACGACCTATCTGCCGCCGCTGCCACCAGGTGGGCCACCTTGCAAGGTACTGTCATTTAAACGAGCAACCCCTGGGGCAGAGGGCCAATCCCCAGGAGTAGGATGATCAGGCCCGCAAAATTGGAGAGCCAAATACATTGGAGGGTGACCAGTTCTTCCTATTGTGATCAACGGTATCCCCATGAACGCGTTGCTGGACACCGGTTCTCAGGTGACGACTATCCCTTACGTACTGTATAAACGTTACTGGGAGGACACATTACTCATGGCCCCGATGATGATTTCACCATAATAGCCAGTAATGGTCAGCCATTGCCACAAGTGGGGTATACAGTAAAGAGGTCACCATTAAAGTGGGGCGGGTAGAATTGAAAGGGATTGTAATTGTTGATATTGACCGCCGTGAATGTAATCCCATGATGACCATTGGTACTAATGTCATAGAAAATTGTCTTGCAGAAGTTATTGTCTTGTTACAGCAGGTAGCAGAAACAGCTGGCTACAGTGAACAACGCGCCCTGCAAAAAGAAATCAGGGCTCTGATGCAGAGACAGCAGGTGGAGCTGACTGGTGGAGAAATTGGTCGTGTCACAGTGAGTGATTCAAACCCCATTGCGATACCTGTTATGATCCCAGTGGCTGGGGATCACAGGAAATACTAGCTAAGTAACTAAACATAGACACGAGCTCTAGGGAGGTGGTAACTGGACTGACCGCAAAACCTGATCCTATCCAAACACACTAAAGGTAGCCGGTGAACGTGCCTAAAATCCTGGACGTCTCGACGCAGCCTGAGAAACTGACTACCCCTAAATAGAAAGCAAGACCTCACTTGCCTCAAGAGAAATACCCCCAAAGATATAGGAAGCCCCCAACAAATAATAACGGTGAGGTAAGGAGAAAAGACACACGTAGAAATGAAAACAGATTCAGCAAATGAGGCCCGCTAATACTAGATAGCAGAAGACAGATAGCGAATTGTGCGGTCAGTAAAAAACCCTACCAAAATATCCACGCTGAGAGTTCAAGAACCCCCACACCAACTAACGGTGTGGGGGGAGAAACTCAGCCCCCCAGAGCTACCAGCAAGCTGGGAAATCACATATTAGCAAGCTGGACAAGAAACATATAGAACACAGATGATCAAAAAATGAACAAAACGGAAACTTAGCTTCTCTTGAAGAGACTGGAAGCAAGGTAGTCAGAAGGAATCAGAATAGCACTGAACACATTGACAGCAGGCATAGACTGAGAGTCCAAGTGAGCTTAAATAGAAAACCAGCCCACAGATAACGAGACAGCTGATGCCAGTCACAAACCTGCAGAAAGACAGCACTCACACAGTACCACTTGTAACCACAAGAGGGAGCCCAGAAATAGAGTTCACAACAGTACCCCCCCCTTGAGGAGGGGTCACCGAACCCTCATCAAGACCCCCAGGGCGATCAGGATGAGCCGCATGGAAGGCACGAACCAAATCGGCCGCATGGACATCAGAGGCGACAACCCAGGAATTATCCTCCTGACCATAGCCCTTCCACTTAACTAAATACTGAAGCCTCCGTCTGGAAATATGAGAATCCAAGATCTTCTCCACCATAACATTCTTAATGGCTTCAGAAAGACCCTCTCTGAAATTTGCAGCCAGGGCACACTCATTCCATTGAGTAAGCACTGACCATTTCCGAAATTTTTGACAGTACACCTCAGCTTCATCCTGACCTTGAGAGATAGCCAGCAAAGCCTTTTCTGCCTGGTTCTCAAAATTAGGTTCCTCATAAAGCAGTCCAAGCGCCAGAAAAAACGCATCCACATTCAGCAATGCAGGATCTCCTGGCGCCAGAGAGAAAGCCCAATCTTGAGGGTCGCCGCGTAACAAGGAGATAACAATTTTAACTTGCTGAGCGGAATCACCAGAGGAACGAGGTCTCAAAGATAGAAATAATTTACAATTATTCTTAAAATTCAGAAACCTAGATCTATCTCCAGAAAACAACTCAGGAATAGGTATCTTTGGCTCAGACATAGGGCTATGAATTTGATTCCTGGCAGTAAGTTCCCTAAGGGACGACTTTTTAATTTGTCTATACCAGAACATGCCGCGATGCGGAGTTATATAAAGGAGTCTTTGGCAAAGGGACATATTCGCCCATCCTCCTCCCCTCTTGGTGCAGGATTCTTTTTTGTGGCCAAGAAGGATGGTTCTCTGAGACCTTGTATAGATTATCGTCTTCTAAATAAAATCACGGTCAAATTTCAGTATCCTTTGCCATTATTGTCTGATCTGTTTGCTCGGAATTAAGGGATCCAGTTTGTTCACCACGATAGATCTTCGTGGTGCGTATAACCTTGTGCGTATCAAGCCGGGGGACGAATGGAAAACAGCATTTAATACGCCCGAAGGCCATTTTGAGTACTTGGCGATGCCTTTTCGACTCTCTAATGCTCCTTCTGTGTTTCAGTCCTTTATGCATGACATTTTCCGAGAATATCTGGATAAATTTATGATTGTGTATCTGGATGACATTTTGGTCTTTTCTAATGATTGGGAGTCCCATGTGAAGCAGGTCAGGATGGTGTTTCAGGGCCTGCTGTACTGTTATGATCCCAGTGGCTGGGGATCACAGGAAATACTAGCTAAGTAACTAAACATAGACACGAGCTCTAGGGAGGTGGTAACTGGACTGACCGCAAAACCTGATCCTATCCAAACACACTAAAGGTAGCCGGTGAACGTGCCTAAAATCCTGGACGTCTCGACGCAGCCTGAGAAACTGACTACCCCTAAAGAGAAAGCAAGACCTCACTTGCCTCAAGAGAAATACCCCCAAAGATATAGGAAGCCCCCAACAAATAATAACGGTGAGGTAAGGAGAAAAGACACACGTAGGAATGAAAACAGATTCAGCAAATGAGGCCCGCTAATACTAGATAGCAGAAGACAGATAGCGAATTGTGCGGTCAGTAAAAAACCCTACCAAAATATCCACGCTGAGAATTCAAGAACCCCCACACCAACTAACAGTGTGGGGGGAGAAACTCAGCCCCCCAGAGCTACCAGCAAGCTGGGAAATCACATATTAGCAAGCTGGACAAGAAACATATAGAACACAGATGATCAAAAAATGAACAAAACGGAAACTTAGCTTCTCTTGAAGAGACTGGGAGCAAGGTAGTCAGAAGGAATCAGAATAGCACTGAACACATTGACAGCAGGCATAGACTGAGAGTCCAAGTGAGCTTAAATAGAAAACCAGCCCACAGATAACGAGACAGCTGATGCCAGTCACAAACCTGCAGAAAGACAGCACTCACACAGTACCACTTGTAACCACAAGAGGGAGCCCAGAAATACAGTTCACAACAGATACCCCCCAGGAGTGAAATGTTAATATGGTGTCGGGCAGCCATAGGCCTCAGGGGTAAAGACTATCAGGCCCTGGTAGAACCTGTATATTCAGATAATAGGCCTACCCTCCTGACAGCCAGAGGGGTGATTGACGTCCGCAAGGGGAGGGTGCCCGTACGTGTCCTTAACTGTGGGGAGGAGGAAGTCCATCTAACCAAATATGCCACACTTGCCAAACTGTTTACTGTTAATAATAGAGTGATACAGGCACCCGTACCCTTGGTCCCATCCAATCCGGAGGAGAACAACGGTTCTGCAGGGCAACTGAAAGATTGGTGTCAGGAATTGCACGTGGGCACTGACTCTACCCCATCTCACCAGAAACAGGGGGCCTACAGGGTGGTTCATGAGTACGAGCGGGTATTTAGCAAGCACCCCCTAGATTTTGGGCAGGTAAAAGGGATTCAACATCATATCCCCACAGAAGATCATCGACCCATAAAAGAGAGATACCGTCCTGTACCCCCAGCTCATTATCAGTGTGCCAAAGACATGTTGCAAGAGATGAAGGAGGCTGGGGTAGTGAGAGACAGTTGTAGCCCCTGGGCAGCTCCATTAGTCCTCGTTAGGAAGAAAGATGGCACAATGAGGATGTGTGTTGATTATAGGCAGCTAAATCACATTACACATAAGGACGCATACCCACTGCCCAGGATAGAGGAGTCTCTGGCTGCTTTAAAATCTGCTAACTACTTCTCTACCTTGGATCTCACCAGTGGGTACTGGCAGGTTCCCGTGGCAGAGGCGGACAAGGAGAAGACGGCCTTCACGATGCCGATGGGTCTCTGCGAATTCAACTACATGCCCTTCGGATTGTGCAATGCCCCGGGAACGTTCCAGAGGATGATGGAGTGCTGTCTGGGACACAAGAACTTCGAAACCGTGCTGCTATATCTGGACGATGTCATTGTCTTCTCCAAGACCTATGAAGACCATCTGAAGCACCTGGCCGAGGTGTTTGAAGCCCTGTCCAACTTTGGCTTAAAGGTGAAACCGTCCAAATGCCAGCTGCTAAAACCCAAAGTGCATTACCTGGGCCATGTGGTGAGTGCTGAAGGAGTGGCCCCAGACCCCGACAAGGTTACGGTGATCAAAGACTGGCCGAAGCCCAGCAACCTCCATGAAGTCCGGCAGTTCCTCGGGTTGGTAGGTTACTACAGGAGATTTATCAAGGACTTCACCAAGAAAGCCGCGCCCTTGCAAAACCTGTTGGTGGGCCAGTCCAAGAAGACCAAGTGTAAGAATACTCCATTTGACTGGAATGATGGACTGGAGGGATCCTTCTCTTGTTTAAAGTCGGCGCTAATGGGAGAAGAGGTACTGGCCTACCCTGAGTATGACCAACCATTTGTGCTGTACAATGATGCCAGCAACATGGGGTTGGGAGCCGTATTGTACCAGGTCCAGAAAGGCAAGGAGAGAGTAATTGCTTACGCCAGCAGGAAACTTCGTCCCACTGAAATGAACCCTGACAACTACAGTTCCTTTAAGCTGGAATTCCTCGCCATCGTTTGGGCAGTGACGGAGAGGTTCAAGCACTACCTGGCCTCAGCAAAATTCACCGTCTTCACGGATAATAATCCACTAACGCATTTGGACACGGCAAAACTCGGGGCCTTGAAACAGCGGTGGATGGCCCGGCTGTCCAATTACGACTTCACCATCAAGTACCGGGCAGGGCGCAAGAATGCGAACGCCGATGCCTTGTCCCGGATGCCCAACTTGCCAGAAACGGGGGAGGACCCGGAGGCACTTGAAGAGATAGAGCTGCCCGCTTTCCATTGCCCCAAAGTCACTCAGTGTTCCCATCATGTGAAGAACAGGCACAAGAACAGGCAAAAGAAGTAAGACAGGCAATTAACAGTAAAAAGAAAGCATTTGCACTACTAAAGCAGGATGGCACCATTGAAGCTCTAAAAAACTATAGGGAGAAAAATACTTTATCTAAAAAACTAATTAAAGCTGCCAAAAAGGAAACGGAGAAGCACATTGCTAAGGAGAGTAAAACTAATCTCAAACTGTTCTTCAACTATATCAATAGTAAAAGAATAAAAACTGAAAATGTAGGCCCCTTAAAAAATAGTGAGGAAAGAATGGTTGTAGATGATGAGGAAAAGGCTAACATATTAAACACCTTCTTCACCACGGTATTCACGGTGGAAAATGAAATGCTAGGTGAAATCCCAAGAAACAATGAAAACCCTATATTAAGGGTCACCAATCTAACCCAAGAAGAGGTGCGAAACCGGCTAAATAAGATTAAAATAGATAAATCTCCGGGTCCGGATGGCATACACCCACGAGTACTAAGAGAACAAAGTAATGTAATAGATAAACCATTATTTCTTATTTTTAGGGACTCTATAGCGACGGGGTCTGTTCCGCAGGACTGGCGCATAGCAAATGTGGTGCCAATATTCAAAAAGGGCTCTAAAAGTAAACCTGGAAATTATAGGTCAGTAAGTCTAACCTCTACTGTTGGTAAAATATTTGAATGGTTTCTGAAGGATGTTATTCTTGATTATCTCAATGAGAATAACTGTTTAACTCCTTATCAGCATGGGTTTATGAGAAATCGCTCCTGTCAAACCAATCTAATCAGTTTTTATGAAGAGGTAAGCTATAGGCTGGACCACGGTGAGTCATTGGATGTGGTATATCTCGATTTTTCCAAAGCGTTTGATACCGTGCCGCACAAGAGGTTGGTACACAAAATGAGAATGCTTGGTCTGGGGGAAAATGTGTGTAAATGGGTTAGTAACTGGCTTAGTGATAGAAAGCAGAGGGTGGTTATAAATGGTATAGTCTCTAACTGGGTCGCTGTGACCAGTGGGGTACCGCAGGGGTCGGTATTGGGACCTGTTCTCTTCAACATATTCATTAATGATCTGGTAGAAGGTTTACACAGTAAAATATTGATATTTGCAGATGATACAAAACTATGTAAAGCAGTTAATGCAAGAGAAGATAGTATTCTGCTACAGATGGATCTGGATAAGTTGGAAACTTGGGCTGAAAGGTGGCAGATGAGGTTTAACAATGATAAATGTAAGGTTATACACATGGGAAGAAGGAATCAATATCACCATTACACACTGAATGGGAAACCACTGGGTAAATCTGACAGGGAGAAGGACTTGGGGATCCTAGTTAATGATAAACTTACCTGGAGCAGCCAGTGCCAGGCAGCAGCTGCCAAGGCAAACAGGATCATGGGGTACATTAAAAGAGGTCTGGATACACATGAGAGCATTATACTGCCTCTGTACAAATCCCTAGTTAGACCGCACATGGAGTACTGTGTCCAGTTTGGGGCACCGGTGCTCAGGAAGGATATAATGGAACTAGAGAGAGTACAAAGGAAGGCAACAAAATTAATAAAGGGGATGGGAGAACTACAATACCCAAATAGATTAGCGAAATTAGGATTATTTAGTCTAGAAAAAAGACGACTGAGGGGCGATCTAATAACCATGTATAAGTATATAAGGGGACAATACAAATATCTCGTGGGGATCTGTTTATACCAAGGAAGGTGACGGGCACAAGGGGGCATTCTTTGCGTCTGCAGGAGAGAAGGTTTTTCCACCAACATAGAAGAGGATTCTTTACTGTTAGGGCAGTGAGAATCTGGAATTGCTTGCCTGAGGAGGTGGTGATGGCGAACTCAGTCGAGGGGTTCAAGAGAGGCCTGGATGTCTTCCTGGAGCAGAACAATATTGTATCATACAATTATTAGGTTCTGTAGAAGGACGTAGATCTGGGGATTTATTATGATGGAATATAGGCTGAACTGGATGGACAAATGTCTTTTTTCGGCCTTACTAACTATGTTACTATGTTACTATGTTACTAAGAACAAACAGGACGCCACGGTGAATCCCCTGCCCCACCATGGATGGGCAGAGACCCAGGATGGTGACCCCGCGGTCCGTGGGGTGAAAGAGCTCCTGATGCAGGCAGGTTTGCATCCCGGCCCAGATGATCCACAAGAGACACAACAGCTGTGGAAGAGGAGAGGCAAACTGTTTATTCACGATGGTAAGCTGTGCCGGAGAAGCATCGACCCACGCACTCATGAATTGGTATGGCAGATAGTGGTTCCAAGGCAAGATGCGCCAATGGTTGTGGGAGTGTACCACGATGGGGCCAGACACTTTGGATGGAGGAAGTTGGAGAGGCTGCTCCGAGGGAGGTTCTATTGGATTGGCATGAAGAAAGCCATCGAGAAGTGGTGTCGAGAGTGTGGCCCATGTAGCCTACGCAGAAAGGACCGCGACAGCCAACGGGCTCCCTTGCAGCCCATCATCACCAAATGGCCGCTCGAACTGGTCACCCTAGATCATGTGAAGCTAACACCTAGCCGGTCAGGCTATGTCTACGCCCTTACCATCGTGGATCACTACTCCAGATTCCTGGTAGTTGTGCCTGTCAAAGATCTAACGGCCAGGACGGCCGCCAAAACCTTCCAGCAGTACTTCTGTAGACCTCATGGGAGAAGGTACTGACCGATCAGGGACCAGCATTTGAAGCGGAGGTGTTCCAGGAGTTCTGCAATCTGTACGGGTGTAAGAAGATCAGAACCACACCATACCATCCACAAACCAACGGGATGTGTGAGAAGATGAACCAAGTGGTAATCAACTTACTGAAGACCTTGCCTGTAGAAGAACGGAACTTGTGGCCAATAAAGTTGCCTGACCTGGTAGACATGTACAACCACATCCCAGTGAATTCCACCAACTGCACACCAGCGTACCTGATGCGAGGAAGATCTAGCAAGTTACCTGTTGATCTGGACATGGGGGTCCTAACCCTCGAAGATACCTCGCCGGATGCAGATTGGGATGCAGAAAGGCAGCAAAGGTACCGCAAGATACAGGAATGCGTGGAAAGAAGTCTAGCCCAAGCCAGACAAAAACAAGAAAGGGACTACAACCAGCATGCTCCTGCAATTCCCTTGTCACCCGGTGAGCAAGTACTAAAACGAAAGAGGAGATTACACAAGCTTGACGACCAATGGGAAGCGGAACCGTATACCATCCTGCCATCCGATTTTGACAATACAAAGGTCTGTCTCATCAGCAAAGATGGAGGGGAAACCTCAACGGCAGTATCCAGAGACCACCTTAAAATATGCCCTGATAAGTTGAGAGAGGGGGAAACAGGTCCAGGAACCTCGCCACCTGTAGAAGAGGAGAAGATGATACACACTGTTCTTGGTGATTTTCCCCAGTCTTGGACTCAAATAAATCAGGCCATCGTGGTACCTGTCTTAACGTTCCGTCAACTGAAGCCACCAGAACTAAATGAGGTGCCAGATCATCCGGGCTTGCAACCACAGCGGACCCCACCAGAGGATGCCATGCCAACCGTTGAACCGGCAAGTCCTCCCTCTGCTATCGGTGAATCTGCCATACCCACCATTAGTAGCAGCAGCCCTGAGAGCTCCAGCATGCCAGTGTTACCCAGACTCACTAGAAGTGTAGCTAGAAGACAGTGCACTACATCAGCGATAGCAAGCGTAGCAGGCCCTGTTAGGCCAATAGCAACCCCTGCACTGCGGAGGTCTACACGTAGCACCAAGAATCAAACTCCACTTTGCTACAAAACTTGGAGGTATTAATGATAGTTGCTATTTGGTTGAAAATGTTTGTGTAAATATCTTTGTTACAGGTTTAAAAAATGGACAATGGACAGTGAATTGCTCCAAAACTTTCACAGGGATCCCTTTGTTTACCCGGGGTACCTGCTGTTTCCAGGTTGCACCCACTGAACTGAGAGTCATGAACTGTGCATGGCCAAACTTTCGCAACGTTCAAGTGTCCTCACCTCCCATAAAGGGAAGCACTGTTATATTTACTTGTTTATAGCGTTTACTTGTTCATAGCATTTCAAAATTTTGTATGTCTTTTGTTAACATGTATTGTTGTTCTTCTTTTTTCCAGTCCGGGAGTACTGGATTTAACGGGGGGGAGTGCAGCGCCCCAGAGTCTGGTCGTTGCAGTAACGTCGCTCTTCCACCAGGGGGAATGATGGTACGTCTGACTGCACTAAAAGAGTTCACCTTGCAGGTATCACAGACACACAGTACACTTCACCCTCCGGCCGCCAGGGGGAGCAAAAGGTCCTATCTACTAGGCCACTCCTCACACTTGGGTAAAACTGGGGGTTGGATAGGAAGTTAGGGAGAAAGGAGCTGGGGAGAGTTCGAGAGAGGACCTGTCAGGGGTGGGATCCTGACAGCGGCCTAGGACAGATAGAACGTTACGGAGCCGTGCCTGTGCCTTATAGCGGCAGACTCCTAAGAAAGGACACGAAGCGAAGCATATTGTGGAGAAGTGAGAAACGGGATCACAGCACAAAAGAGATAGAACCAGAGGGAGTCGTGCCTCAAGATCAGCAACATCCTTCTGAGGCGCGTAGCCGAGGAGGTAATAGTCTCTACGCATTACCTTGAACCAACGGCAGGGCAGTTAACTTCAGGTTGGCTGTCTCACCTTTACACCTAATGAAGACAACGGAGGCAATCGTGGGAGAGGGGCGTCTCTAGGGTCCCTATAAAATAACTCCAGGCCTACCCCGTCATACGGGTGCGTCCTATCCATATCATCTGGGGGACGGAGAGAAAGAACAGAAACATACACGACAGTTGTGAGGACTATCCCGTGGTGCCCAGCAGGGAAGTACTACAACACCCAGGCGCTAGTAGGTAGGCACTGATTACCACCTGTAAAGGGAACTCTGGATGTGCCTTCAGACCGGCCGGTCTCAGCCAGCCCTGTTAGCAGTGCTCTGGATTGCGGATGCCGAAGCCTTCAGTAAAGAGGTAAAGAGACTGCAACCCTGTGTCCTCGTTATTTACTGCGACCTACACCAACACCTACACCTTTTATTGGGCGCCCCTTAGCAGGACCACGGACCGGGTCAGGCCACCGTGACATCTTCAGAATCGATAGACCCGGTACCGAGTACCCCGCCGTCCTGCGTCTGGGGGCCGCTCCATATCCAGCCCCTCATGTCCCCCACATCCAGCTCCTCTTATGTCCCCCACATCCAACCCCTCTTTGGTCCCCCACTTCCAGCACCTCTTATGTCCCTGACATCCTGCCCCTCTTATGTCCTCCATAGCCAGCCCCTCTTATGTCACCCACAGTCAGCCCCTCTTATGTCCCCATAGCCAGCCTCTCATTTGTCCCCCTTTCATTAGCAAAATATAAAAAAAGGCAGTCCTGGGTGGCACTGACATCAATTGTATTCATATTTGACAGTACATGTAGGGAGTGACAGCTGGGGCGCAGGTGGAGAGAGGGGTGAGTGGTGTCAATGACTGACATTGCTCACCTCTGTGCCTGCACCCCAGTTATCACTGTGCTGATTGTCTGTGGCTGGAGGAAGATGCTGGGTGGCTGCAGGCATTCAGCCATGGCACATTTTTTTTATCACTTTATCCCAAAAGTGTGCCCCCCTTGGGTAGGTAGGAAGCAGCAGCCTAGGTGGGTGCCTACCCTACCTACTCCTCACCCAGCTACACAGCAGTGAGGAGACAAAAACAGAGCAACATTTCAGCCAAATAACCCTTTTCAAGCCTAAAATACAGTTGCTTGAGGCTAGAGAAAGGTCATTTGGTCATTAGGTCGAAATGTTGCTCTATTTTTGTCTCCTCACTGCTGTAATGTTTTAAATATTTTGGAATAAAGATTGGATTTTTAAAAGGATCCCTATGGTGCCTTGGATATCTTTGGATTTGCTTCGATTTTTGGGTCTAGTGGGAGGCCCTGCAGAGTAGCATGTGCGACACCCGCTACGGCCGTGGGGTACTCGGAATGGCACGACCCTTAAAGGGGTGGTCACGGCAGCTGTGACCCGGTCCGTGGCCCTGGGTGCACAATTAAAGTGATGAGGGCAATAGAAAATTGATGATGGTGGAAATGGGAATAAAGTTTGTATAGGGAAAGGGGGGATTGTTCGTGACGCCACCTGTGGTATTCGGTTATAAATGGCCGATGCTGCTTAAGGAGACCACTGGTGCTGATGGTGATGCAGCTGGGATGGTTCTGCTTCCCACAGGTGGAGCGGGGCCCCAGGGTTATCGGTGCAGTTCTGTAAGGGAATTGTGGACGTTGGGGTGCAGGACTGAGGGTCCAGGACTGAAGGTGCGGGAATACCTAGAGGACACAAGGGTTGCAGTTTCTTTACCTTTAATCCCAGTTTGAAGGTGCAGTTCGGGGCACAAGTCACAGCTGGTGATGGAGATCCGGGCAGAATGGAAGCAATTCATTCAGAGTCCCCCTAGCCAGGTGGGGTTGGAGGTCTTCCTACTGTGCTGTTCTCTGGGTGCTTGGTGCTTTTAGTTCTCCTCAAGTCCCTCTCTGTCTGTCCACTAAGTGAAACACTACCCGCATGGCAGGCAGCTTGAGCCTGTTCCAGGTGTCACTCCCTCGTAGTGACTCTGGGCTCTCGCATGCTGCTGTGCCTTCGGGTGCCAGCTGGGGCCAGGAGACCTACAATCTCCTGTCCTCTGGATTTGATTGCGGGGCCTGAAGTTCCCTCACAAACATGGACTCCGGTGTCCAGTCTTTGGCGCTTAGTCCTGGGGTGAGCTCAGTCGCAGCTCCTATCCCCCAGTTTCTCCTCACTTCTTGCCTATTCCTCCTTCACTGTCTGCTCCCTCACACTGAACTGACTAACCCCGCCTCCAGGCCAGAATTCATAGGGAAGTTCCCCTAAAACAGGTGTTAGAGCTCCCCCTTCTGGTCTGGAGTAACGAAAGGTGTTGTATGCTGATTGTATTACCTGCGAAGGAGATCCCTCTTGCTTCCAGTCATGGCATCACCCTTCCTGAGGAAGGCAATGCCACTGTGGCAACCGGACTCCTGGGGTGCTACACATGTACTCATCAATGGTGCATGGGAAATCTCTACTTGACTGTCTGAAAGCAGCAATTAGAAAACTAAGGTTGCAGCCAGACTGCTGTATTACTTGAGTGAGGATTGCATCGCAATCCTCAGACAGGCCGTCGGCTCTCCTGACTTGAGCATGACAGCATGTAATGCTTAGCAGCTATTATGCTCAGGTCAGGAGAGTCATTGGCCAGTTGGAGGATTGTGATCCTCAGCAGTCTGACTGCACCCTAAAAGTGTGAATTATATAGGAGCTATAACACCTACAAGTCGATGTGCTTTGTTCATACTGTCAGTTTTGATTCACAGTCTCACTTTTTTAAAAATTCCGAATTTGTATTCCATATGGTTCAGGTCCTTAGTACATGAAACATTTTCCTTTAAAACCCCAGTCTCATAACCTTCCATGCGCTTTGGATATTAACCGTATGGAATGGACATTCTTCATGTTTTTAACATCTTTGGACTATCAATATCTTAAATATTTTGATAATAGCCTGCAGGTCCTATAATTTTATTTTTTTTCTACAGCCAGGACCATATCATGGATAAAATAGCCACACTAGATTAAAAGACTTAAGAGCTTCTTAAAAAGAAATCAAAGGACTATGGCTGGTTAAACGTTTGTTTTTTTTTTCCTCCAGTATGGATTCTGTTCACAGGCTGTGTGACCAGGTGGTGAATCTGACACACATAATTCACTATCTGGCTAGGGAATGCCAGAGTCTTGAATTGTCAAAATTAGAGATGAGCACATTTCTTTGGCTCCCTCCTTATTCGGCAAGCTGAATTTGACCCTGCAATTGATATTGTGACTAGAGATGACTAGTGTTGAGCGATACCGTCCGATACTTGAAAGTATCGGTATCGGAAAGTATCGGCCGATACCGGCAAAGTATCGGATCTAATCCGATACCGATACCCGATACCAATACAAGTCAATGGGACTCAAGTAACGGACGGTATCCCTGATGGTTCCCAGGGTCTGAAGGAGAGGAAACTCTCCTTCAGGCCCTGGGATCCATATCAATGTGTAAAATAAAGAATTAAAATAAAAAATATTGCTATACTCACCTCTCCGACGCAGCCTGGACCTCACCGAGGGAACCGGCAGCGTTCTTTGCTTAAAATGCGCGCGTTTACTTCCTTCCGTGACGTCACGGAATTCGGCATTCAGGACCTGAAATTACGTCACGGCTTGCTGTGATTGGTCGCGTCGCGGTCACATGGGCAGCACGCAACCAATCACAAGCCGTGACGTAATTTTAAAATGCGCGCGTTTCCTGCCTCCCGTGACATCACGGCTTGTGATTGGCCGCGTCGCCCATGTGACCGCGACGCGACCAATCACAAGCCGGAACGTAATTTTAAAATCCTGAATGCCTAGAATTAGGCATTGAGGACCTGAAAATTATGTCACGGCTTGCTGTGATTGGTCGCGTCGTGGCCACATGGGCGGCACGCGACCAATCAGAAGCCGTGACGTCACGGAAGGAAGTAAACGCGCGCATTTTAAGCAAAGAACGCTGCCGGTTCCCTCGGTGAGGTCCAGGCTGCGTCGGAGAGGTGAGTATAGCAATATTTTTTATTTTAATTCTTTATTTTACACATTAATGTTGTTTCGATACCGATACCCGATTGTTGTGAATTTGCTTTTTGCTCCCTCTAGTGGTTGCTAGTTTTTTGACTCTGGTTTTTCTGTCATTCCTTTTATCCGCACCTGGGTCGTTAGTTAGGGGTGTTGCTATATAAGCTCCCTGGACCTTCAGTTCAATGCCTGGCAACGTAGTTATCAGAGCTAGTCTGCTGTGCTCTTGTCTACTGATCCTGGTTCCAGTTATATCAGCTAAGTCTGCCTTTTGCTTTTTGCTATTTGTTTTGGTTTTGTATTTTTGTCCAGCTTGTTCCAAATCTATATCCTGACCTTTGCTGGAAGCTCTAGGGGGGCTGGTGTTCTCCCCCCGGACCGTTAGACGGTTCGGGGGTTCTTGAATTTCCAGTGTGGATTTTGATAGGGTTTTTGTTGACCATATAAGTTACCTTTCTTTATTCTGCTATCAGTAAGCGGGCCTCTCTGTGCTAAACCTGGTTCATTTCTGTGTTTGTCATTTCCTCTTACCTAACCGTCATTATTTGTGGGGGGCTTCTATCCAGCTTTGGGGTCCCCTTCTCTGGAGGCAAGAAAGGTCTTTGTTTTCCTCTACTAGGGGTAGCTAGATTCTCCGGCTGGCGCGTGTCATCTAGAATCAACGTAGGTATGATCCCCGGCTACTTCTAGTGTTGGCGTTAGGAGTAGATATATGGTCAACCCAGTTTTACCACTGCCCTATGAGCTGGATTTTTGTACTCTGCAGACTACCACGTTCCTCTGAGACCCTCGCCATTGGGGTCATAACAGTTTGCCAGGCCAGTATTAAATGTTTAATGCATTGCAGAAGAGGGATTATAAGAAAGAAGATTCTGAGTTTTTTTTTTCTTCTTCCCCTTTACCTCAGAGTGGCTATGCTTGCTGCAGACATGAATGTCCAGACCTTGATTACAAGTGTGGACCAGCTGGCTACTCGTGTGCAGGGCATACAAGACTATGTTATCAGAAATCCTAGGTCAGAACCTAAAATACCGATTCCTGAACTGTTTTCCGGAGACAGGTTTAAGTTTAGGAATTTCGTGAATAATTGTAAATTGTTTTTGTCCCTGAGACCCTGTTCATCTGGAGATTCTGCTCAGCAAGTAAAAATTGTGATTTCGTTCTTACGGGGCGACCCTCAGGATTGGGCTTTTTCGCTGGCGCCAGGAGATCCGGCATTGGCTGATCTTGATGCGTTTTTTCTGGCGCTCGGTTTACTTTATGAGGAACCCAATCTTGAGATTCAGGCAGAAAAAGCCTTGCTGGCTATGTCTCAGGGGCAGGACGAGGCTGAAGTGTATTGCCAAAAATTTCGGAAATGGTCCGTGCTGACACATTGGAACGAGTGTGCACTGGCCGCTAATTTTAGAAATGGCCTTTCTGAAGCCATTAAGAATGTTATGGTGGGTTTTCCCATTCCCACAGGTCTGAATGATACTATGGCACTGGCTATTCAAATTGACCGGCGGTTGCGGGAGCGCAAAACCGCAAATTCCCTCATGGTGTTGTCTGAACAGACACCTAATTCGGTGCAATGTGATAGAAAAACCGCAAATTCCCTCATGGTGTTGTCTGAACAGACACCTGATTTAATGCAATGTGATAGAATCCTGACTAGAAATGAGCGGAAAATTCATAGACGCCGGAATGGCTTGTGCTACTACTGTGGTGATTCTACACATGTTATCTCAGCATGCTCTAAACGTATAGCTAAGGTTGTTAGTCCTGTCACCGTTGGTAATTTGCAACCTAAATTTATTCTGTCTGTAACTTTGATTTGCTCACTGTCATCTTATCCTGTCATGGCGTTTGTAGATTCAGGTGCTGCCCTGAGTCTCATGGATCTCTCATTTGCTAAGCGCTGTGGTTTTACTCTTGAACCATTAGAAAATCCTATTCCTCTTAGGGGTATTGATGCTACACCATTGGCAGCAAATAAACCGCAGTATTGGACACAGGTTACCATGTGCATGACTCCTGAACACCGCGAGGTGATACGTTTCCTGGTTTTACATAAAATGCATGATTTGGTTGTTTTAGGGCTGCCATGGTTACAGACCCATAATCCAGTCCTGGACTGGAAGGCTATGTCAGTCTCAAGTTGGGGCTGTCGTGGTATTCATGGGGATTCCCTGCCTGTGTCTATTGCTTCTTCTACGCCTTCGGAAGTTCCGGAGTATTTGTCTGATTATCAGGATGTCTTCAGTGAGTCTGAGTCCAGTGCACTGCCTCCTCATAGGGACTGTGACTGTGCTATAGATTTGATCCCAGGCAGTAAATTTCCTAAGGGAAGACTGTTTAATCTGTCGGTACCTGAACATACCGCTATGCGTTCATATATCAAGGAGTCTCTGGAGAAAGGACGGATCTTTGAGACCTTGTATTGATTATCGGCTTTTAAATAAGATCACTGTCAAATTTCAGTATCCTTTACCGCTGTTGTCTGACTTGTTTGCCCGGATTAAGGGTGCCAAGTGGTTCACCAAGATAGACCTTCGTGGTGCGTACAACCTTGTGCGCATTAAGCAAGGTGATGAATGGAAAACCGCATTCAATACGCCCGAAGGTCATTTTGAGTACTTGGTGATGCCTTTTGGGCTCTCCAATGCGCCTTCAGTTTTTCAGTCCTTTATGCATGACATTTTCCGGAAGTATCTGGATAAATTTTTGATTGCTTATCTGGATGATATTTTGGTTTTTTCTGATAATTGGGATTCGCATGTGGAGCAGGTCAGGTTGGTCTTTAAAATTTTGCGTGAAAATTCTTTGTTTGTCAAGGGCTCAAAGTGTCTCTTTGGTGTACAGAAGGTTCCCTTTTTGGGGTTTATTTTTTCCCCTTCTGCTGTGGAGATGGACCCAGTCAAGGTCCGAGCTATTCTTGATTGGACTCAGCCCTCGTCAGTTAAGAGTCTTCAGAAGTTCTTGGGCTTCGCTAACTTCTACCGTCGTTTTATCGCTAATTTTTCTAGCATTGTGAAACCTTTGACGGATATGACCAAGAAGGGCTCCGATGTAGCTAACTGGGCTCCTGCTGCCGTGGAGGCTTTCCAGGAGTTGAAACGCCGGTTTACTTCGGCGCCTGTTTTGTGCCAGCCTGATGTCTCACTTCCCTTTCAGGTTGAGGTGGATGCTTCGGAGATTGGGGCAGGGGCCGTTTTGTCGCAGAGAGGCCCTGGTTGCTCTGTTATGAAACCTTGTGCCTTTTTCTCTAGGAAGTTTTCGCCTGCCGAGCGAAATTATGATGTGGGCAATCGGGAGTTGTTGGCCATGAAATGGGCATTTGAGGAGTGGCGTCATTGGCTCGAGGGTGCTAAGCATCGTGTGGTGGTCTTGACTGATCACAAAAATCTGATGTATCTCGAGTCTGCTAAACGCCTTAATCCGAGACAGGCCCGCTGGTCATTGTTTTTCTCCCGCTTTGATTTTGTTGTCTCGTATTTACCAGGTTCAAAGAATGTGAAGGCCGATGCTCTTTCTAGGAGCTTTGTGCCTGATGCTCCTGGAGTCGCTGATCCTGTTGGTATTCTTAAAGATGGAGTTATCTTGTCAGCTATTTCTCCGGATCTGCGACGTGTGTTGCAGAGATTTCAGGCTGATAGGCCTGAGTCTTGTCCACCTGACAGACTGTTTGTCCCGGATAAGTGGACCAGCAGAGTCATTTCCGAGGTTCATTCCTCGGTGTTGGCAGGTCACCCGGGAATTTTTGGCACCAGAGATCTGGTGGCCAGGTCCTTTTGGTGGCCTTCCTTGTCAAGGGATGTGCGGTCATTTGTGCAGTCCTGTGGGACTTGTGCTCGAGCTAAGCCTTGCTGTTCTCGTGCCAGCGGTTTGCTCTTGCCCTTGCCTGTCCCGAAGAGACCTTGGACACATATCTCCATGGATTTCATTTCTGATCTTCCGCTATCTCAGGGCATGTCCGTTATCTGGGTGATATGTGATCGCTTCTCCAAGATGGTCCATTTGGTTCCTTTGCCTAAGCTGCCTTCCTCTTCCGATCTGGTTCCTGTGTTTTTCCAGAACGTGGTTCGTTTGCACGGCATCCCTGAGAATATTGTGTCAGACAGAGGATCCCAGTTCGTTTCCAGGTTCTGGCGATCCTTTTGTAGTAGGATGGGCATTGATTTGTCGTTTTCGTCTGCTTTCCATCCTCAGACTAATGGACAGACGGAGCGAACCAATCAGACTTTGGAGGCTTATTTGAGGTGTTTTGTCTCTGCTGATCAGGACGATTGGGTGACATTCTTGCCGTTGGCTGAGTTTGCCCTTAATAATCGGGCTAGTTCCGCCACCTTGGTTTCGCCTTTTTTCTGCAACTCTGGTTTCCATCCTCGCTTTTCTTCGGGTCATGTGGAGCCTTCTGACTGTCCTGGGGTGGATTCTGTGGTGGATAGGTTGCAGCAGATCTGGAATCATGTGGTGGACAACTTGAAGTTGTCACAGGAGAAGGCTCAGCGCTTTGCCAACCGCCGCCGCGGTGTGGGTCCCCGACTACGCGTTGGGGATTTGGTATGGCTTTCTTCCCGCTTTGTTCCTATGAAGGTCTCCTCTCCCAAATTTAAACCTCGTTTTATTGGGCCTTACAAGATATTGGAAATCCTTAATCCTGTATCTTTTCGTCTGGATCTTCCTGTGTCGTTTGCTATTCACAATGTATTTCATAGGTCCTTGTTGCGGCGGTACATTGTGCCTGTAGTTCCTTCTGTTGAGCCTCCTGCTCCGGTGTTGGTTGAGGGCGAGTTGGAGTACGTGGTGGAGAAGATCTTGGATTCTCGCCTCTCCAGGCGGAGGCTTCAGTACCTGGTCAAGTGGAAGGGCTATGGTCAGGAGGATAATTCCTGGGTGGTCGCCTCTGATGTTCATGCGGCCGATTTAGTTCGTGCCTTTCATGCCGCTCATCCTGATCGCCCTGGTGGTCGTGGTGAGGGTTCGGTGACCCCTCACTAAGGGGGGGGTACTGTTGTGAATTTGCTTTTTGCTCCCTCTAGTGGTTGCTAGTTTTTTGACTCTGGTTTTTCTGTCATTCCTTTTATCCGCACCTGGGTCGTTAGTTAGGGGTGTTGCTATATAAGCTCCCTGGACCTTCAGTTCAATGCCTGGCAACGTAGTTATCAGAGCTAGTCTGCTGTGCTCTTGTCTACTGATCCTGGTTCCAGTTATATCAGCTAAGTCTGCCTTTTGCTTTTTGCTATTTGTTTTGGTTTTGTATTTTTGTCCAGCTTGTTCCAAATCTATATCCTGACCTTTGCTGGAAGCTCTAGGGGGGCTGGTGTTCTCCCCCCGGACCGTTAGACGGTTCGGGGGTTCTTGAATTTCCAGTGTGGATTTTGATAGGGTTTTTGTTGACCATATAAGTTACCTTTCTTTATTCTGCTATCAGTAAGCGGGCCTCTCTGTGCTAAACCTGGTTCATTTCTGTGTTTGTCATTTCCTCTTACCTAACCGTCATTATTTGTGGGGGGCTTCTATCCAGCTTTGGGGTCCCCTTCTCTGGAGGCAAGAAAGGTCTTTGTTTTCCTCTACTAGGGGTAGCTAGATTCTCCGGCTGGCGCGTGTCATCTAGAATCAACGTAGGTATGATCCCCGGCTACTTCTAGTGTTGGCGTTAGGAGTAGATATATGGTCAACCCAGTTTTACCACTGCCCTATGAGCTGGATTTTTGTACTCTGCAGACTACCACGTTCCTCTGAGACCCTCGCCATTGGGGTCATAACACCCGATACCACAAAAGTATCGGATCTCGGTATCGGAATTCCGATACCCGCAAGTATCGGCCGATACCCGATACTTGCGGTATCGGAATGCTCAACACTAGAGATGACCGAATATCTTCGGCTTCCTCCGTATTCGGCAAGCTATAGCGCTTACCAAATAAGCTGCATTGGGAACCCGGCTAACTGGAGCGCTCTTGATAATCAGCTGTTCGGCACTGCAGCTGCATGTGTCGTTGCTGTGTGACAGGCACAACACATGCATGGAGAGCCTGTTTGTTGGGCACTCAATGCATGTGTTGTGCCTGTCATACAGCCGCGACACATGCAGCTGCGGCTCAGAACAGCTGATTATAGGGAGCGCTCCAGTTCACAATGCAGCTTATTCGGTAAGCACTATAGCTTGCTGAATAAGGAGGGAACCGACGAGATTCGCTCATCTCTAGTCACAATATCAATTGCAGGGTTAAATAATTAGTTTGATGAAAACTTTAGGTTTGATCTATGACAAACATGACAGGATCCAGGTCACTGAAGCAAAGATCATGAACCTGGAATAGGGGGGCACACTGCTGAGGATTAATGCACTGACTTCCAGCAATGGTCCACTGAAGTTCTGTGGAACGAAGCAGCTTTCAGGTGCCAGTTCCACAAAGGTCTTTCCAAAACTCTTAAAGACACTCTGGTTCTTCATGACGCTCCTAGTTCTCTGGCAGAGGCCATGACCTAGATGATACAAATGGACTGAAGAATCAATGAAAGACAGGGTGAACAGCAAGTTGCCCATTATACTTCCCCAATCCGTTCCATTCGCCTGAGGTGGAGCCATTGGAAGTTAGAGCTGCCAGTTTTCATGTGGTGGAGAGAAAACGTAGACAAGACTTCAGGCTCTGTCCATATTATGGTCTCACTAGACATTTTGTCAAGAATCGTCAAACTCATCTTCAGGCAAGCAATCCATTGAGAGAACGTCTGAGTCTGGGTGATTGTCGATGAGGCCACCCAGACTCCCAGGTACTTTTTTCTTTCTTTGATAAAGTACTGATAAATATGACATTCTTTAACAACTAGCTGTTATCAGCATTGGCATTCATAAATTGCGGACCTGCTACTAACTTACTTGATTTGGGACTGGTTTTAAAGTTAGGAATAGAGACAGTTTGGGAAGACCCAATCAAATTTTCACCATTGACAAACACCTGGATCTTGGTCAAGACAGTAATGGTGGATTTCATGCTCCAAGTGGGAGCACTTCACTCTGAATCTGGAGCGGCCCCCAAACACAGGGCAGCACGGTACTCGGTACCGGGTCTCTCGGTTCTGGGAATGTCACGGTGGCCCGACCCGGTCCATGGCCCTGCTAAGGGGCGCCCAATAAAAGGTGTAAGTGATGGTGTAGGTTGCGGTAAATGACGAGGACACAGGGTTGCAGTCTCTTTACCTCTTTATTGAAGGCTTCGGCATCCACAATCCAGAGCACTGCTAACAGGGCTGGCTGAGACCGGCCGGTCCGAAGGCACATCGAAAGTTCCCATTGCAGGTAGAAATCAGTAGCCTTCCTACTAGCGCCTGGGTGTTGTAGTACCTCCCTGCTGAACACCACGGGATAGTCCTCACAACTGTCGTGTATGTTTCTGTTCTCTCTCTCCGTCCCCCAGATGATATGGATAGGACGAACCCGTATGACGGGGTAGGCCTGGAGTTATTTTATAGGGACCCTAGAGACGCCCCTCTCCCACAATTGCCTCCGTTGTCTTCATTAGGTGTAAAAGGTGAGACAGCCAACCTAGAGTTAACTGCCCTGCCGTAGTTCAAGGTAATGCGTAGAGCCTATTACTTCCTCGGCATTCCGGCCGCCGGCTACGTGCCTCAGAAGGATGTTGCTGATCTTGGGGCACGACTCCTTCTGGTTTTATCTCCTTTGTGCTGTGATCTCTTTCCTCACTTCTCCACAATATACTTCGCTTCGTGTCCTTTCTTAGGATGCCGCCGCAATGAGGTGCAGGCACAGCTCTGTAACGATCTGTCCTTTGCTAGGCCGCTGTCAGGATTCCACCCCTGACAGGGACCCCCCTGAATCTTCCCAAGTAACGCTCTCCTCTCACTAGATGTTACCTGGGCAAGACCCAGTCAGCTTCTCTCTAACTTCCTATCCAACCCCCAGTTTTACCAGAGTGTGAGGAGTGGCCTAATACATAGAACCTTTTGCTCCCCCGGCCGGAGTGTGAAGTGTAATGTGTGACTGTGATACCTGGTCAGGTGAACTCTTTTAGTGTAATCAGACGTACCATCACTCTGGGGCGCTGCAAATCCATCTCCTGTTTTTGTCTTTGATAATTTACGTGCTGGATTGGTACTGCGCCTTCCATGGCTGCTTCTTCACAATCATGTTATTGATTGAAGGAAATTGTTAAATGGGGCACCAGTTGTTATAAAAAATGTTTAACCCCTTAATCCCATTGGAAGTACTATCCCGTCAAGGTGACCTGGGACTTAATTCCCAGTGACGGGATAGTACGTAGAGCGCGATCGGCAGCGCTCACGGGGGGAGCGCGGCCGATCGCGGCCAGGTGTCAGCTGATTATCACAGCTGACATCTGGCACTATGTGCCAGGAGCGGTCACGGACCGCCCCCGCCACATTAACCCCCGGCACACTGCGATCAAACATGATCGCAGCGCTCCGGCGGTATAAGGAAGCATCGCGCAGGGAGGGGGCTCCCTGCGGGCTTCCCTGAGACCCCCGGAGCAACACGATGCGATCGCGTTGCTCCGAGCGTCTCTTACCTCCTATCCCTGCAGGCCCCGGATCCAAAATGGCCGTGGGGCTGCATCCGGGTCCTGCAGGGATTACTTCCGGGTGCAGACCAGGCTCTGGTAAGCCTGCAGCGCTCTAAGTCAGATCGCCGATCTGACAGAGAGCTGTGCAAACTGTCAGATCAGCGATCTGTGATGTCCCCCCCGGGACAAAGTAAAAAAATAATAAAAAAAAAATCTACAAGTGTAAAAAAAAATAAATTCCTAAATAAAGAAAAAAAAAATATTATTCCCATAAATACATTTCTTTATCTAAATAAAAAAAACAATAAAAGTACACATATTTAGTATCACCGCGTCCGTAACGACCCAACCTATAAAACTGTCCCACTAGTTAACCCCTTCAGTGAACATCGTAAGAAAAAACAAAAAACTGAGCCAAAAAACAAGCTTTATTATCATACCGCCGAACAAAAAGTGGAATAACACGCGATCAAAAAGACAGATATAAATAACCATGGTACCACTGAAAACGTCATCTTGTCCCACAAAAATGAGCCGCCATACAGCATCATAAGCAAAAATTAAAAAAGTTATAGTCCTCAGAATAAAGCGATGCCAAAATAATTATTTTTTCTATAAAATGGCTTTTATCGTATAAAAGCGCCAAAACATAAAAAATGATATAAATGAGATATCGCTGTAATTGTACTGACCCGATGAATAAAACTGCTTTATCCATTTTACCAAACGTGGAACGGTATAAACGCCTCCCCCAAAAGAAATTCATGAATAGCTGGTTTTTGGTCATTCTGCCTCACAAAAATCGGAATAAAAAGTGATCAAAAAATGTCACGTGTCCGAAAATGTTACCAATAAAAACGTCAACTCATCCCGCAAAACACAAGACCTCACATGACTCTGTGGACTAAAATATGGAAAAATTATAGCTCTCAAAATGTGGAGACGCAAAAACTTTTTTGCTATAAAAAAGCGTCTTTTAGTGTCTGACAGCTGCCAATCATAAAAATCCGATATAAAAAACGCTATAAAAGTAAATCAAACCCCCCTTCATCACCCCCTTAGTTAGGGAAAAATAATAAAATAAAAAAAATGTATTTATTTCCCATTAGGATTAGGGCTAGGGTTAGGGTTAGGGCTAGGGTTAGGGCTAGGGTTAGGGCTAGGGTTAGGGTTAGGGCTAGGGTTAGGGCTAGGGTTAGGGCTAGGGTTAGGGTTAAGGCTAGGGTTAGGGCTAGGGTTAGGGCTAGGGTCAGGGTTGGGGCTAGGGTTGGAGCTAAAGTTAGGGTTAGGGTTGGGGCTAAAGTTAGGGTTAGGGTTGGGGCTAAAGTTAGGGTTAGGGTTGGGGCTAAAGTTAGGATTATGGTTTGGATTACATTTACAGTTGGGATTAGGGTTGGGATTAGAGTTACGGGTGTGTCAGGGTTAAGGGTGTGGTTAGGGTTACCGTTGGGATTAGGGTTAGGGGTGTGTTTGGATTAGGGTTTCAGGTAGAATTGGGGAGTTTCCACTGTTCAGGCACATCAGGGGCTCTCCAAACGCGACATGGCATCCGATCTCAATTCCAGCCAATTCTGCATTGAAAAAGTAAAGCAGTGCTCCTTCCCTTCCGAGCTCTCATGTGCACCCAAACAGGGGTTTACCCCAATATATGGGGTATCAGCGTACTCAGGACAAATTGGACAACAACTTTTGGGGTCCAAGTTCTCTTGTTATCCTTGAGAAAATAAAAATTTGGGGGGCTAAAAATAATTTTTGTGGCAAAAAAAGATTTTTTATTTTCACGGCTCTGCACTGTAAACTGTAGTGACACACTTGGGGGTTCAAAGTTCTCACAACACATCTAGATAAGTTCCTTGGGAGGTCTATTTTCCAATATGGGGTCACTTGTGGAGGGTTTATACTGTTTGGGTACATCAGGAGCTCTGCAAATGCAACGTGACGCCTGCAGACCAATCCATCTAAGTCTGCACTCCAAATGGCGCTCCTTCCCTTCCGAGCTCTGCCATGCGCCCAAACAGTGGTTCCCCCCCACATACGGGGTATCAGCGTATTCAGGACAAATTGCACAACAACTTTTGGGGTCCATTTTCTCCTGTAACCTGTGGGAAAATACAAAACTGGGGGCTAATATATAATTTTTGTGGAAAAAAAAATATTTTTTATTTTCACGGCTCTGCGTTATAAACTGTAGTGAAGCACTTGGGGGTTCAAAGTTCTCACAACACATCTAGATAAGTTCCATGAGAAGTCTAGTTTCCAGTATGGTGTCACTTCTTGGGGGTTTCTACTGTTTGGGTACATCAGGGGCTCTGCAAATGCAATGTGACGCCTGCAGACCAATCCATCTAAGTCTGCATTCCAAATGGCGCTAATTCCCTTCCGAGCTCTGCCATGCGCCCAAACAGTGGTTTATCCCCACATACGGGGTATCAGCGTACTCAGGACAAATTGGACAACAACTATTGGGGTCCAATTTATCCTGTTACCCTTGTGAAAATACAAAATTGGGGGCTAAATTATCATTTTTGTGAAAAAAAAAAGAATTTTTATTTTCACGGCTCTGCGTTATAAACTGTAGTGAAACACTTGGAGGTTCAACGCTCTCAAAACACATCTAGATAAGTTCCTTAGGGGGTATACTTTCCAAAATGGTGTCACTTGTGGGGGGTTTTAATGTTTAGGCACATCAGGGGCTCTCCAAACGCGACATGGTGTCCCATCTCAATTCCAGTCAATTTTGCATTGAAAAGTCAAACGGCGCTCCTTCCCTTCCGAGCTCTGCCATGAGCCCAAACAGTCGTTTACCCCCACATATGGGGTATCAGCATACTCAGGACAAATTGCACAACAACTTTTGGGGTCCAATTTCTTCTCTTACCCTTGGGAAAATAAAACAAATTGGAGCTGAAATAAATTTTGTGTGAAAAAAAGTTAGATGTTCATTTTTATTTAAACATTCCAAAAATTCCTGTGAAACACCTGAAGGGTTAATAAACTTCTTGAATGTGGTTTTGAGCACCTTGAGGGGTTCAGTTTTTAGAATGGTGTCACACTTGGGTATTTTCTATCATATAGACCCCTCAAAATGACTTCAAATGAGATGTGGTCCCTAAAAAAAAATGGTGTTGTAAAAATGAGAAATTGCTGGTCAACTTTTAACCCTTATAACTCCCTAACAAAAAAAATGTTGGTTCTAAAATTGTGCTGATGTAAAGTAGACATGTGGGAAATGTTACTTATTAAGTATTTTGCGCGACATATCTCTGTGATTTAAGGGCATAAAAATTCAAAGTTGGAAAATTGCGAAATTTTCAAAATTTTTGCCAAATTTCCATTTTTTTCACAAATAAACGCAAGTTATATCGAATAAATTTTACCACTATCATGAAGTACAATATGTCACAAGAAAACAATCAGAATCACCAAGATCCGTTGAAGCGTTCCAGAGTTATAACCTCATAAAGGGACAGTGGTCAGAATTGTAAAAATTGGCCCGGTCATTAACGTGCAAACCACCCTTGGAGCTTAAGGGGTTAAGTTCTGTACCAGTATGCTCTGCAGGTCTGGAGGTCTTCTGAGGTCTCTGAAAGACTTTGGAGATGTGTTCTCAGAAAAAAGGCAGAGATAATACCGGCTTATTGTCCTTTTGATTGTGCTATTAATATTTTCCCTAATGCCAAATTACCCAAAAGCTCAGAACCTATTTATGACCATCCCTCTGTTTAACTATGTTCTGATCCAGTATCTTCCTGATATTTTGGCCTCAGATCATTACCTGACTATGCCTTCGTCTCTTCCCTTTATCACTTACCCTCTCAGCTTATGACTGCAGACTTCTTGACTGTCCTGTCTTGTCCATGAGAAGTGATTCAGTGTTACATTACGTCTAGTCTATACATTTTTCTTTTTCGCCAATATGGATCCTGTTCACATGCTTTGTGACCAGGTGGCAAATTGGATGCATATGATTCAGGATCTGACTAAAGAATGCCAGAGTCTGGAGTCATCACAATGTCAGTTGCAGGGTCAGATAATTAATTTTATGAATTGTATGAATACTTTCTATAGCCCTCTACTGCCAGCAGTGGCTGTGACGTCAGTACCCTCTGATGTACAGTTGGTGTCTCCGGAATCTGTAATGGCCCTATCTGATAAATTTTCAGAAGAGAAAGACCAGTTTAGAGCGTGCAGTGAGAGGTGTAGGTTACTTTTTACCCTGCGTCCCTAGTCTTCAGGGGATGAGTTCCAGGGGGTGGGAATAATAAAGTCAATACTGCGAGTGGGGTCCTCAGACCTGGGCATTTTCCTTATTTCCGCAAGAACCAGAACAGTCTTCTGTTGATACCTTTTTTGACAGTTTATTCGGCTCTATGATGCCCCAACATGCTCCAGGTTGCTGAGGCTAAGATTATGAACCTGGCACAGGGGATCACACAGCTGATGACTGCTGCACTGAGTTCCAGCAGTGGTCCACTGAATTTCTGTGGAACAATGCAGCTGTCAGGTGCCTGTTCCATAAAGGTCTTTCTGAAACTCTTAATGATGCTCTGGTGCCATAAGAATGGACCGCAGAATCCGTGAGAGACGTGTTGAACAGAATGCTGCTTGTTATACTTATCCAAAGCTATTTCATTTACTGGAGGTGGAGACATTGGACGTTAAAGTTTCTAGTCTTTGTTTTGTGGAGAAAAAGAGAAAAAATGTAGACAAGATATTGGACTCTGTCTGTACTGTGGTCTCTCTGGACATTTTCTCAAGAATTGCCCAACTCTTCCTCAGGCAAGCAAACCATCGGGAGAACGTCTGAGTCTGGGTGATGGCCCAGGAGGTCACTCAGACATCCAGGTACCTTTTTCTTCCTCTGATAAAGTACTATTAGATAAAGTGTCATACTTTGAACCAAGTGTTATTAACAATGACGTTCATTGACTGTGGGTCTGCTGCTAACTTTATTGATTTGGGACTTGTTCTGAAGTTAGGATTAGGGACAGTTAGTTTGGAAAGACCAATTCAAATCTCCGACCTTGACAAGAAACCGTTAGCCTGGAATTTGGTCTAGAGAGTAATGGTGGATTTCACTCTTCAAGTGGGCGCACTCCACTCTGAATCCATTTCTTGTTTCGGATAATTTACCTGCTGAGTTGGTACTGGGACTTCCATTGTTGCATATTCACAACCTTGTTATTGATTGGTGTCAGATGTAGATTGTTCAGTAGAGCCCCAATGGTTACAAGAAATGTCTAAAATATGTACAAATATGCACAGCTAGTCTGAAGGGTCTGCTGGGTAAATGAAGGACTGCAGAGATGTGTTCTCAGAAAAAAAGATGGATATACTACTTTTGCCTTGTCCTTATGACTGTGATATTACTCTCGTCTCTAATGCCAAATTACCTAAACCTCTCCTTTGTCTGGGCCTGAATGGACTACTATGAAAGAATCTGTTAATGAAAGTTTTCAGATATGTCATATCCATCTTTCCTCCTCCCCTGTAGCGCCTCCTCTATCCTTGACTTGATTTCCAAGAACTAAACAACGTCACCGTTAAAATACTTACCCACTTCCACTCATCCCTGACCTACAGTGGGGAAAATAAGTATTTGATACACTGTCAATTTTGCAAGTTCTCCCACCTACAAAGAATGGAGAGGTCTGTAATTTTTATAGTAGGTACATTTCAACTGTGAGAGATAGAATCTTATCAAAATATTACATTGTATGATTTTTACATAACTAATTTGCATTTTTTTGCATCAAATAAGTATTTGATACAACAGAAAAGCAGAACTTAATATTTGGTACAAAAACCTTTGTTTGCAATTACAAAGATCAGATGTTACCTGTAGTTGTTCGCCAAGTTTGCACACACTGCAGCAGGGATTTTGGCCCACTCCTCCATACAGATCTTCTCCAGATCTTTCAGGTTTGGGGGCTGTCGCTGGGCAACAATGAGTTTCAACTTCCTCTGAACATTTTCTATTGGGTTCAGGTCTGGAGACTGGCTAGGCCACTCCAGGACCTTGAAATGTTTCTTTCAGAGCTATTCCTTAGTTGCCCTGGTTGAGTGTTTCGGGTCATTGTCATGTTTGTGTAACGGGATTTGTGGAAACACTGTACCATGGTCCAAGTAGAGCCTGGAGGGGCGTAACTAAGTGAACACCTGACTCTTCAATACAGCCCTTGATGGTGGGGTTAAATCGGCTCCAGATGTACAAGAGGTGCTTCTCCAGGACAGACCTTGGACGCACAGCAGCTAACCCCCAAATGACAGGAAGCAGGAACTGACAAAAAGGGAAGGTTCAGCTGGTACTAGCAGGCACGGCAGTAACTTAGGAGCAGCAGGTGCTGGCAGGCTTAGCTGGTAGACAGGCAGTTGCAGGTATGGCTGGTAGACAGGTCGGCACGGGCAGGTGTAGGCAGGTATGGCTGGTTTACAGACTGGCACTGGCAGGTGCAGGCAGGTACAGCTGGCATACAAGTGGACGCAGGCAGGTACGGCTGGTATACAGACTGGCACCGGCAGGTGAAGGCAGGTATGTCAAGTATACAGGTGAGCACAAGCAGGTGCAGGCAGGTACGGCTGGTATACAGGTGGGAACAGGCAAGTGCAGGCAAGTACAGCTGTGACACAAAATGGCACAGAAGGTGCAGGCAGGTACCCTGGAAGGCACAAGCTGGGACAAGCCGGAACTAGCCTGTACTGGTGGGTACATACAGAGTACCTGATAACTAGCAAGCGTGCAGACTAAATAATAAAGTGTCTTCCAGTCATTGGTTGGGGACACTTTAGGGCAGCACGCATTGTCCCTTAAAGATGGCAGGAGTGCACATGCCATAAGCAAGTGCCCGGGGATCTGCAAGCCACGAACAGACCTCGAGAAGCAGCAGTAGGAGGAGGAGGAAGTGCAGGATGAGGGCCATGGCAGTGAGGAAGTTGATGTCTCTGCCGGGAAGGGAAGAAGCATGCAGGGACTCCGGCGGTACATTTGAAAGAATCAGCCACAACCCTTCCTCAATGCTCTTACTGAGGGAAGGAGGTTGTTGGCCAAATTCTTGCAATACATGACCCCATCCATCCTCTCTTCAAAATGGTGCAGTCATCCTGTCCCCATTGATTTAATATGGCTGTCTACAAAAAAAATTAAACTGAAAATTCCTTCCGGGAAATTAGGTCCTAGGTTCATTGGTCCTTACAAGGTGGTCACCGTAATAAACCCTGTTGCGTTTCGTCTTGAGCTTCCTCTAACTCTTAAAATCCACAATGTTTTCCACAGGTCATTGCTCCAAAAATATGTAGCGACTGTGAAGCCGTCACCCTTGCTGCCGCCACCCATTATTGTTGATGGTAACTTGGAGTTTCAGATGGCCAGAATTTTGGATTCTTGTATCTTTCGCTGCTCTTTACAATACTTGGTGCAATGGAAAGTGTATGGTCCTGAGGAGAGGATGTTGGTACCGGCATCTGGAATCTAAGGTTAATTCCAGTAAACTAATTCTGTCCTTCTATGTGGCACATCCGGATAAACCTGATTCCAAAGGTCCAGTAGCCCCTTGTAGATGGGGGTGCTTTTGCGTGGGTGTCATATTTTCCTGGAAGACCTGGAGTTAGACACAAATTGCAGGTCTTCTTTAGAGGTGGTGTGATTTGTGTCCCAAATTAAATGGATTTAGTTTCTTCTGGCACTAAAGAGGTTACAGACCCTTTCTATACTAGTCAGAAACATGCAACTCATTCACTCTAGCTTGGATTACCAGGTAGATTATTGTTTTCATTATACTGTATTTTTAAAGTTGTAGCAGGAGAGAGTTAGCTATCACTATGTTTTTGATTTTTTTTTAATTGTTCCAAAATATTATATATGAAAGAGATTGCCTGCACTAATATGCATACAGTCCAAAAATGTTTTTCTTTAGAACAGGTATGGTGCAGACTCCTGGCTGATAAAAGGGGAATTGTTTGTGTTGATCATCATATCATTACCTTAATCAAATATAAACATTTGTTCCAAATTCTCATGTGTCTATGTAGTTAACACTTTTTTTTACATTTGCCAGGCCTTCTGTTTCATTTTTGATACTAGGGCAAGAAGGAATATTTATAATATAACCGAGCACTTGATAATCTGGTCATTGTTCACAAGGATACTTACAATTTGTAACTGTCTTGCATGCTTTCTAATTTCCAGTAAATGGGGCTGGGTTGTTGGAGGAAACAGAACTTCGGAGAAGATGGAATGTTCTGCTGATACAGGCACATGGCAAACCCTGGCACTCCCATACATGATAATGGGAGGTGGCAGACAGATTTTTGACATACAGTTTATACACTTTTGCTTGTAACATTCCTTCTTCTCCTGAAGCAATTTTCTGTGGATTTCATCCATTATATTCAGGGTTGTACTGGGGTGTCTGGGGCCCACCAGGGGAATGGACTCTAGGGGCCCACCCTACATCTATGTGCAAATATCTGTCAGTCGTTATCCCCATTATAGTGTAGCAGCTGTAAAACACAAGCGGCTCCTGCACATCTACTGTGCACCTCCATAACTGGGAGGTATAATTCCGGTAGTTTACATTAATTGGGTTCTTTGGTTAAAACAAGTTATCTCCGATCCATGGGCTCCGTAGCATAGGTGATTGCTTAGGTCTGACCATTAGAAACTACACCGATCGGAAGAATTAGGAAGTTTTATCATTGATAGGACACTTAGCCCCATTTTAAAATGGAGCCGCAGGTGGGATATCTGACAACAGCTCCATTCATTCTCTTTGGGGTTTCTAGAAAAAAAACAAGTGCAGCCACTGAGGGAATGAATAGATCAATGATCAAGTCGAACATGCCACTCCAGTGTAATGGGGATAAAAAGTTTCACATTTTGCTGAATGGGTCCAAGCAGTCAGACCCCACCAATCAATACGTTATCACTTATCCTGTGGATAGATGATTACTTTTTTCCACAGGAAACCCCCTGTAAGTGCATCTCCGCTGCTGTGTTCCAAGTATCTAATCTCTAATGGAAATAAAGAATCTTCTCCTAATTAACCCCTTTATGACCCAGCCTATTTTGACCTTAATGACCTGGCCATTTTTTGCAATTCTGACCAGTGTCCATTTATGAGGTAATAACTCAGGAACGCTTCAACGGATCCTAGCGATTCTGAGAACGTTTTTTCGTGATATATTGGGCTTCATGTTAGTGGTAAATTTAGGTCGATAATTTCTGCGTTTATTTGTGAAAAAAATGGAAATTTGGCGAAAATTTTGAATATTTCGCAATTTTCACATTTTGAATTTTTATTCTGTTAAATCAGAGAGTTATGTGACACAAAATAGTCAATAAATAACATTTCCCACATATCTACTTTACATCAGCACAATTTTGGAAACAACATTTTTTTTTGCTAGGAAGATATAAGGGTTAAAATTTGACCAGAGATTTCTCATTTTTACAACAAAATTTACAAAACCATTTTTTTTAGGGACCACCTCACATTTGAAGTCAGTTTGAGGGTTCTATATGGCTGAAAATACCCAAAAGTGACACCATTCTAAAAACTACACCCCTCAAGGTGCTCAAAACCACATTCAAGAAGTTTATTAACCCTTCAGGTGTTTCACAGCAGCAGAAGCAACATGGAAGGAAAAAATTAACATTTAACTTTTTAGTCACAGAAATGATCTTTTAGCAACAATTTTTTTATTTTCCCAAGGGTAAAAGGAGAAACTGGATGACGAAAGTTGTTGTCCAATTTGTCCTGAGTACGCTGATACCTCATATGTGGGGGTAAACCACTGTTTGGGAACACGGCAAGGCTCGGAAGGGAAGGCGCGCCATTTGACTTTTTGAATGGAAAATTAGCTCCAATCATTAGCGGACACCATGTCGCGTTTGGAGAGCCCCTGTGTGCCTAAACATTGGAGCTCCCCAACAAGTGACTCCATTTTGGAAACTAGACCTCCCAAGGAACTAATCTAGATGTGTGGTGAGCACTTTGGACCCCAAAGTGCTTCACAGAAGTTAATAACGCAGAGCCATGAAAATAAAAAATAATTTTTCTTTTCTCAAAAATGATTTTTTTAGCCCGGAATTTTTTATTTTCCCAAGGGTAACAGGAGAAATTTGACCCCAAAAGTTGTTGTCCAGTATCTCCTGAGTACGCTGATACTCCATATGTGGGGGTAAACCACTGTTTGGGCACACGTCAGGGTTCGGAAGGGAAGTAGTTACGTTTTGAAATGCAGACTTTGATGGAATGCTCTGCGGGCGTCACGTTGCGTTTGCAGAGCCCCTGACGTGCCTATGTGGAGCGCCCCCAGACGCAGGGCCATGGGGTACTCGGTATCGGGCTTTTCTGTCTCAGTTCTGGGGTTGTCACGGTGGCTAGACCTGGTCCATGACCCTGCTAAGGGGCGTCCAGTGAAAGGTGTAGGTGATGGTGCGTGGTGCAATTCGCGTTGAATAACGAGGACACAGGGTTGCAGTCTCTTTACCTCTTTACTGAAGGCTTCAAGATCCTCAATCCAGAGTACAGTTAACAGGGCTGTCTGAGACCGGCCGGTCCGATGGCACCTCCAGAGTTCCCTTTGCAGGTGGAAATCTGTGCCTACCTTCTAGCGCCTGTGTGTTGTAGTACTTCCCTGCTGAGCACCACGGGATAGTCCTCACAACTGTTGTGTCTGTTTCTGATGTTCTTTCCCACAACTTATATCTGTTCTGATGTTCTTCTCCGTCCCCCAGATGATATGGATAGGACGCACCCGTATGACGGGTAGGCATGGAGTTCTTCCGGGACCCTAGTGACGACCCTCTCCCACAGTTGCCCCCTATGTCTGCTTAGGTGATTTAGGTGAGACAGCCAACCTATAATTAACTGTCCTGCCATTGGTTTGAAGTAATGCTTGGAGCCCAATACTTCCTCGGCATTCCGGCCACCGGCTACGCGCCTCAATAGGATGTTGCCTCGATCTTACAGCACGACTCCTACTGATGTTATCTCTTTTTTTGCTTTGATCTCGTTTCTCACTCTCCACAATAAACCTCGCTTCTTGTCCTTTCTTGAGATACCGCCGCGATGTAGTGAAGGCGCGGTTCCTTAACGTTCTGTCCTTTTCGCTAGGCCTCTGTCAGGATCCCACCCCTGACAGGGACCCCCCTGAATCTTCCACTGCAACACCCTCTGCCACAGGATGTTGCCTGGTTCCAACCCAGTCAGCTTCTCTCTAACTTTCTATCCAACCCCCAGTTTTACCAGATTGTGAGGAGTGGCCTAATACATAGCACCCTTAGCTCCCCCTGGAGGCCAGACTATGAAGTGTATTGGTGTCTGTGATACCTGGTCAGGTGAACTCCTTAAGTGCCATCAGACATACCATCACTCCCCTTAGTGGCAGAGCGATGTCACTGCAACGACCAGGTCTCTGGGGCGCTGCACCTAAACAGTAGAAACTCCCCACAAGTGACCCCATTTTGGAAACTAGACCACCAAAGGAACTTATCGAGATGTGTGTTGAGCACTTTGAACCCCCAAGTGCTTCACAGAAGTTTATAACGCAGAGCCATGAAAATAATAAATACATTTTCTTTTCTCAAAAATAATTTTTTAGCCCAGAATTTTTTATTTTCCCAAGGGTAACAGGAAAAATTTGACCCCAAAAGTTGTTGTCCAGTATCTCCTGAGTACGCTGATACCCCATATGTGGGGGTAAACCACTGTTTGCGCCATGCCGGGGCTCGGAAGTGAGGTAGTGACATTTTGAAATGCAGACGTTGATGGAATGCTCTGCGGGCGTCACGTTGCGTTTGCAGAGCCCCTGATGTGCCTAAACAGTGGAAACCCCCAACAAGTGACCCCATTTTGGAAACTAGATCCCCCAAGGAACTTATCTAGATATGTGGTGAGCACTTTGAACCCCCAAGTGCTTCACAGAAGTTTACAACGCACAGCTGTGAAAATAAAAAATCATTTTTCTTTCCTCAAAAATGATGTTTTAGCAAGCAATTTTTTATTTTCACAAGGGTAAAAGGAGAAATTGGACCCCAATAGTTGTTGCCCAGTTTGTCAAATCCGCTGTGGAAAAATCCACAGAGGACCAGAATACGTGTGCATAGCCATACCCTAACCCTAACCCTAACCCTAGTTCTAACCCTAGTTGAAAAAAAATATATATATATTTTCTTTATTTTATTGTTGTCCCTACCTATGGGGGTGATAAAGGGGGGGGGGGTTCATTTACAATTTTTTTAATTTTGATCACTGTGATAGGTTTTATCACAGTGATCAAAATGTACATGGAACGAATCTGCCGGCCATCAGATTCGGCGGGCGCGCTGCGCATGTGCCCGCCATTTTGAAAGATGGCGGCGCCCAGGGAGGAGACGGACGGACACCGGGAGGCTCGGTAAGTATGAGGGGGTGAGGGGGAGCACGGGGGGTGGATCGGAGCACAGGGGGGTGGATCGGAGCACGGAGGGAGCGGACAAGAGGACGGGGGAGTGGACAGGAGGACGGAGGGGAGCGGACCACAGTACGGGGGACTGGGGAGGAGATGGGTGGCGGTGGGGGGGCAGATCAGGGTTTCCAGCCATGGCCGATGATATTGCAGCATCGGCCATGGCTGGATTGTAATATTTCACCACTTTTCATAGGTGAAATATTACAAATTGCTCTGATTGGCTGTTGCACTTTCAACAGCCAATCAGAGCGATCGTAGCCACGTGGGGGCAAAGCCACCCCCCCCCCCCGGGCTAAAGTACCACTCCCCCTGTCCCTGCAGATTGGGTGAAATTGGAGTTAACCCTTTCACCCGATCTGCAAGGACATGATCATTCTGTGACACAGCATATGCGTCACAGGTCGGATTGGCACCAACTTTCATGACGCATACGCTGTGTCACAGGTCGGGAAGGGGATAATATCAGAGAGAACAAATGACCGCCATACACAACATCAACACAATGCCACCGCATACAGGAAAAAATACAACCACACCTTGACCAGACCACACCATGACCAGACCACATAGTGACTGAATAATACTACGTACAAGGGACAATTACAATCACACCATGGCCAGACCACAAATTACCGCCACATAGTGACCAAATAATATGACATATTACCAGCATATAGGGACCAAATAATACCACATACAAGGATAAATACTGCCACATCGTGACCAGACCACAAATTACCACCACATAGTGACCAAATAATACAATACTGGTTATGAATACAAACCACAATACTAACAACACTGTTATTGCCACCAGTGACATTATACATAGGAGCTCTGTATATAGTGTCAGTGTACAAGTAATACAGCAATCACTAGTGACATTATACACAGGAGTTCTGTATATAGTGTCAGCATACAGGTAATACAGTGATCACCAGTGACATTATACACAGAAGCTCTGTATATAGTGTCAGTGTACAGATAATATAGTGATCACTAGTGACATTCTACACAGGAGCTCTGTATATAGTGTCAGTATACAGGTAATACAGGGATCACCAGTTATATCATACACAGGAGCTCTGTACACAGTATATAGTGTGCGTGTACATGTAATACACTGACTCACCAGTGACGTCTGTAATTGAAGTCCTTCATCTTTGCTTTTCTTCTTCAACCAGCACAGACCGCCATCACTTCTTCCAGCCAGGATTCGGTCATAACACAGTCATCAATAGCTGACTGATACCAGAACACTTTCCTCACTTTTTCCCTGGCTTCTACACTACGTCAGATGAAGAAGAAAAACGACATAGTACCGCCCTGCACAGTAACAGGACCTCCCTTTTGTTCCCTCCATGGAAAACCATTTCCTAAAAAGTAAATTATATTACAGTAGTAATAATGTCTGTAATTGGACCCTAAAGAAATTATGTTCCCCACTTGTTACCATAAACTAATATAGCATGTTCCTCATTCTGGCCCCCAAACAGTAATTAAGTCCTTCATTCTGGCCCCCTTTATTTCATAATCTCACCCAGCCTGGCCCCCTATATTTTATAATATGCCCCAGCCTGGCCCCCTTTATTTTATAATATGCCCCAACCTGGTCCCCTATGTCCCTTGTCCAGCCTGGCCCCCAGCTATCCATCCTGCTTCCCCGCCCTCATATGTCCCTTTTCCTGCCCCACCATATATACCTCCTGGATCCCAATATATCCTTCCTGGTCCCTTGTCCTGGCTCCCCCATATGCATGCAACCTGCCCCTCCCCCCATATATATACCCATATATATGCTTCCTGGTCTCTTGTACAGCCCCCCACCATATATCCAACCTGGCCCCACATATATGCAACCTGACCCCCCATATACAGTATATCAATCCTCCCCCCATATATATGCATCCTGGTCCTTTGCCCTGCCCCCTCCCCCATAAATCCATCTTGGCCCCCCATATATATACATCCTGGCTGTACTATATGTATGCATCCTGGCTCCCCATATATCCAGCCTGGTCACTTGTCCTGCCCCTCCCCCATATATCTTTCCTGCCCCCCCATAGATCCATCTTGGCCCCCCATATATCCATCCTGGCCACCCAATATATATGCATCCTGGTCCCTTGTCCTGCCCCTCCCATAAATCCATCCTGCCCCCCATATATGTGCATCCTGGCTCCCCCATATATCCATCTTGGCACCCCATATATCCATCCTGGTCCCTTGTTCTGCCCCCCATATATCCATCCTGGCACTCCATATATTTATTCAGGTCTCTTGTCATGCCCCCTCATATTTACATCCTGGCACCCCATATGTATCTATCCTGGTCCCTTGTCCTGCCCCCCATATATCCATCCTGACCCCCCACCCATATGTATTCATCTGGCCCCTTGTCCTGCTCCCCCCATATCTCCATCCTGGCCCCCAATATGTATCCATCCGGCCCCTTGTCCTGCCCTTCCATATGTATCCATTCAGCCCTTTGTCCTACTCCCATATGCATCCATCCTGTCACCCCGTATGTGTATCCATCCTGACCCCCATATGTATGCATCTTGGTCCCTTGTCCTGCCCCCCATATCTCCATCCTGGTCCCTCATATGTATCCATCTGGCCCCTTGTTCTGCTCCCCCATATCTCCATTCTGGCCCCCCATATGTATCCATCCGGCCCCTTGTCCTGCCCTTCCATATGTATCCATCCGGACCCTTTTCCTGCCTCGATATGTATCCATCCTGGCCCCATATGTATCCATCCTGGCCCCCATGTGTATCCATCTGAGCCCCTTATCTTGTCCCCTGCCCCTCATGTGTATCCATCCAGGCCTCACCCTGCTCCTGGCCCCCATATACCTATCCATCCTGGCCCCCCCATATGTGTATCCATCCTGGTCCCCCTGTATGTGTATCCATCCTGGCCCCCTTCCCCCGTATGTCTATCCATCCTAGCCCCCTCATATGTGTATCCATCCTGTCTCCCCATATGTGTATCCATCCTGGTCCCCCTGTATGTGTATCCATCCTGGCCCCCTTCCCCATATATGCATCCGTCCTGACCCACTTGCCCCTGTATGTGTATCCATCCTGGCCCCCTTCCCCTGTATGTATATTCATCCTGGCACCCTTCCCCATATGTGTATCCATCCTGGCCCCCTTCCCCATATGTGTATCCATCCTGGCCCCCTTCCCTTCGTATGTGTATCCATCCTGGCCCCCTCCCCCCATACTGTATGAGTATGCATCCTGGCTCCCTTCCCTCATATGTGTATCCATCCTGGCCCCCTTCCCCTGTATGTGTATCCATCCTGGCCCTCTTCCCCCGTATATGTATCCATCCTGGCCCCTTCCCCATATATGCATCCATCCTGGCCCCCTTGCCCTCGTATGTGTATCCATCCTTGCCCACTTACCCTGTATGTACAGTATATCCATCCTGGCATCCTTCCCCCATATGTGTATCCATCCTGGCCCCCTTCCCTCAGTATGTATATCCATCCTGGCCCCCTTCCCCCCGTATGTGTATCCATCCTGGCCCCTTTCCCCCCATATGTGTATCTTTCCTGGCCCTCTTCCCCCAGTATGTGTATCCATCCTGGCCCCCTTCCCCCTGTATGTGTATCCATCCTGGCCCCTTCCCCCCATACGTGTATTCATCCTGGCCCCCTTCCCCCGTTTGTGTATTCATCTTGGCCACCTTCCCCCCGCATGTCTATTCATCCTGGCCCCCTTCCGCCCGTATGTGTATCCATCCTGGCATTTCCCCCCCCCCCCGTATGAGAGAGAGAAATAGAAAACATTCCTCTTACCTGCCTGCGCTCCAGGCGGTGGGGTCCTCCTCCTCTGCAGGTTGGCGTGCACATACTAACATGGACGCCGACAAAGCAGAGGCCGGCGGTGAATGTGTGCGCCCGCCGCACACAGCGCATGACACTGACGTCATACGCCGGTGACGACGGGTACACACTTGCCAGTATCCATCGGGATGCACGCCGCAGCGTTCAGGTAATGAACCCTGTTTGCGCGCACCCCTGCACATACGCGGCCTGGGCTTTTAAAGAGCCCATGCCCCTAAAAACCGTAGACTTTTTTTTCTTTTTCCCCATCCCCTCCTCCTCTCCTTCCCACAGCCAAGGGCCCACCGTGGAAATCCCCGGCACCCCGCCAGGCCAGACCGACCCTGATTATATTAGACAATGTAATAAGACATTGGCCCTCATTCCTCTTAATCTGCCAGCATTACATACAGCATATGCAAGTCAATATCATAATTATACTTCTCATAGTACTGTAAAGACATTTACTGTTGCTCTTACAGCAAAGATTTCACACAAAAGGTGCATTTAGATGAGCTGACAACCAGCAAATGGGAGTTTATCAGGCCCATAACATCACCAAGTGAACTTAAAAATGCTAGTTTATTATGAAGATTAGTTCGGTAATTTCAGCATAAAAATCATGGCTTTTGGCAGCACTTGGTCCCATAGAAATGTAAGATGAACACATTGCCCAACATCCCCACTTTAAGAATAAATATATTGATTTATTGTGTAAAGCGAATTGTGTGATGTGTTAATGGTGTTAATGATGTGTGCTGTTTGACAGTAGGGAAAGTGAGAGTTAATAGTTGAGACTAGCCCAGAGTGGGAGTGACTCAGTTGATGGGACAGAGGTTGTTTCTTGTTAGAATATTAGAAAGGGCCCATAGTGTGTAGAAAGAAGACCTAAGGTCTGATGTGAACTGTGTTGCATTACGTGGGTGTCCCTAACGAGAGAGAAGACCCAGACAAATGATAGCAAGATCCTAGAGGAGAGCGTAAGAGAGAAGTGTCTGAATGAACAGAGAGATCAATGAGAGATGGGTCCTGGGAGAGGACGCCAAGTATTATGGCCCAGAGTTTATAACTCATAAAGGTAATGGGCCAGTTGGGACAGAATACGTAAGACAAGCAGAGTGCCATTGGTGGGAGATCCTGAGCATGAGAGGCGGATAAAATAAGTACCAGCTATAATTGCAATATAGTTCGCGAAAAGGGAAAGAAAACGTGGAACCGCAAGTTGAAAATAGGAGTCTTGTAAACTGAACTGTAGTATTGAGCTTGGCTGTGGTGAAGAAGAGAGGGACATTGAAGATAAAGGACAAGACAGTAGTACGGCCCAGAGTTTATAACTCAAAAAGTTAGGGAGACGCCAGACCAAGACCAGTGACACCCATCGGACCCAATTGACCCACAGGTGAGCATAATAAAATGTATTTTTCTTTAGATGCAGGCATGATTGGGGTCATATACACTATGTTCCAAATTATTATGCAAATTAAATTTTTATCAGATTTTCCTAAATGGTCGGTGCAAATGACAGTCAGTCTAATAAAAGTCATCACCCGTTAGATTATACATCGAATTTTATTGAAGAAACCTCCCCCAATGATAACAGTATAATCGCCAAAATTATTAAAAACTCAAAATGCACTGTTCCAAATTATTATGCACAGTAGAATTTCTAAACATTTGATATGTTTTAAAGAACTGAAAATGCTCATTTGTGGAATTTGCAGCATTACGAGGTCACATTCACTGAACAAAAAAGCTATTTAACGCCAAAACATCCCAACAGGCCAAGTTACATGTTAACATAGGACCCTTCTTTGATGTCACCTTCACAATTCTTGCATCCATTGAACTTGTGAGTTTTTGGAGAGTTTCTGCTTGTATTTCTTTGCATGAAGTTGGAATAGCCTCCCAGAGCTGCTGTTTGGATGTGAACTGCCTCCCACCCTCATAGATCTTTTGCTTGATGATCCTCTAAAGGTTCTCTATAGGGTTGAGGTCAGGGGAAGATGGTGGCCACACCATGAGTTTATCTCCTTTTATGCCCATAGCAGCCAATGACTCAGAGGTATTCTTTGCAGCATGAGATGGGGCATTGTCAGCATGAAGATGATTTTGCTCCTGAAGGCACGTTTCTGCTTTTTAGACCATAGAAGAAAGTTGTCAGTCAGAAACTCTATATACTTTGCAGAGGTCATTTTCACACCTTCAGGAACCTTAAAGGGCCTTACCAGCTGTTTCCCATGATTCTGGCCCAAAACATGACTCCTCCACCTCCTCGTTGACGTTGCAGCCTTGTTGGGACATGGTGGCCACCCACCAACCATCCACTACTTCATCCATCTGGACCATCCAGGGTTGCTCAACACTTATCTGTAAACAAGACTGTTTGGAAATTAGTCTTCATGTATGTGTGGGCCCAATATAACCATTTCTGCTTGTGAACACTGTTGAAGGGTGGCCGAATAGTAGGCTTATGCACCACAGCAAGCCTTTGAAGGAGCCTACACCTTGAGGTTATGGGGACTCCAGAGGCACCAGCAGCTTCAAATATCTGTTTGCTGCTTTGTAATGGCTTTTTAGCAGCTGCTCTCTTAATCCGATGAACTTGCCTGGCAGAAATCTTCCTCATTATGCCTTTATCAGCACAAACACATTTGTGCTCAGATACAGCCACAAATCTCTTAACAGTACGATGATCACGCTTATGTTTTTGGAAAATTTCTAATGTTTTCATCCCTTCACCAAGGCATTGCACTATTTGATGCTTTTCAGCAGCACAGAGATCCTTTTTCTTTCCCATGTTACTTGAAAACTGTGACCTGCTTAATAATGTGGAACATAATTTTTAAGTAGTTTTCCTTTAATTAGAATCACCTGGAAAACCAATTATCACATGTGTTTAAGATTGATTTCAGTGATCCATTGAGCCCTGAGACACAATACCATCCACGAGTTTATTTGAAAAACAAAACAATTAAATCTTTATGACACATAAATCCAATTTGCATAATAATTTGGAACACAGTGTATAAAGCATATTAAAATGGTGTATATGAGGGCTAAAAGGTGGTGGTCTTATCTCATATGGGACAAACCTGATGACAGGATTCCTTTAAATGGAAGGTGCTTGGTACCACCCTTTTAATATTGATTTTATACAATACATACAGAGAATATGCTGCTCAAAAATATTTAAGAATAAGTACAATGATTTTATGCAGATAAGGTATGAATAATTACGTGTGAAAGTTAGAGGAGCCAATGCACCACTTTCTATTACCAGTTGTCCAGAACTTATTTTTTTTTAGGTACAGAATGTTCTTAATATATTTTAGGCATTTCATTGTGTAAATATGGTCATTATCAGGAGATCTTTATAAAGTTGATTGGTCTACTGGGCAATTCCGGCCCATTAAATTAATAAATGCTGACTTGACTATGCACAATTAAATGGACCCTTGTTTACTGGCTTGTTTGAACAATCTTATGAATTACTGATGGGTACGGAAAGATTGATCTTCCTCCGTGTAGCACCATGTTATCGGCTCAGCATCCCCTGTTTCTGTGACATGGCGTGAAGCGGTAGCCATCAGCGAGGTACTCAACTCTTACTCCCCGGAAAGTTAAATGAAGGTGGGGGTACTGGCAGGGTGTATGGATTTGTGCTTTGGGGGTGTTACACCCTTGTAGGTTGCATGTAACCGATGATGTTGGTTGGCATGCGCACTGCAGTACTTTAATCTGCCCTAGTCAGGGAAGAGAAGTATGCCTGCGCAGGATCGTGATGCCAAGGAACACTTTGTGGATGACCTAGGATGTGCTCTGTTACGAATCACAGAAGGAGGAAGGCATCAAAAGAAGACGCGCTGGGCCAAGACCAGTGACACCCATTGGACCCGATCGCTCCGCAAGTGAGTATAATAAAAGTTTTTCTTCTTGTCTTGCTGGCCGGATTGGGGTTAAATACAGCATATTAGAATGCTGTATATGAGGGCTTAAAGGTGGTGGCCGTATCTCATATGGGACAAACCTTGTGATAAGTTCCCTTTAATGTGCACTATAGTTAAAGAGTAACCATAACTGTCATCTCCTATCTCAGTAATGTAAAAATCTGTCTTCACTGAAAACAGATTTTACTCTAAAACTGAGAACTTTGAGAATGAATGATTAGTCCAGGAGGAGAAAGAAGCAGATTTCTCTGATGAGATATATTAAAAAGTTTTGTATTTTCATGAATATTCTTGATTTTTAAAATTACAGTTACTCTTTAAATACAAGTACTTTGCATTTCTAAAAGATCTCACATGACCCAACCTTTATTTGGGGCACAACATTGCACTCCGTATCGATTTTCCAGCTCCTGCTTACGACCTGTTCAGTGTTGTCTTTTTTTCTACATAGTTGCTCTGGCCGGCACTGATATTGCCTGAGATGCCAGCGTTATGCAATCTGAGAGACCATGTAGACTGGAGATATGGACAGAAGACCAAGGATAACCAGAAAAGCAAAAATGAAAATTAATGCATTTTTGATTCTTTATTGGTGAATATATATTGGGGTGTGATCCTTTCCAAAAAATCACAAAAGTGTTGGAAAACTCATTTATTAGAAGTGGTCACAGTTATAAAGGCAAGCGGTGTTATTGAAATAGTATAGGCACATTTAGTGCAAAATTTGTGTACTTTTTAAAGAGAATATGTCTGCGTCAAACGCAGCTGGTTGGAATTTCTTTTTTTCCTCTACATCGTCAAAACGACGCATGTGGAGGCATCCGCATACATCCGCACGACCTGCGTACCTAATGTTAAAGATAGGTAAGCAGGCCGCATGCGGACATAGGCGGAGCTAGCGGCGTAGGTGCGGCCGTGGGTGTGGCTTCACGGAGGAAGTCCGCAGCCCTCCGCAGCTCAGCAAAACGCTAGTGTGAAACTACCCTTAGTTTACTGGGTGCAGCCATTCAGATACAATCAGAGCTTTTAGATTTAGAATGAAGCAGAGCTGAAAAGCTAACTCTGCCCACACTAGGCTCTCCATGTATAAAGTCCATAGACAGTGAGGTGCTTAGTTCCGGACTAGTCCGGTAATGTTAATCTCTTAGTGATAAATCCTTCACCGCTAGTAAACAACAGCATACACTTCGACAAGTGACATATTCCTGAATTCTGTGTTTCATCCTCTATCTCTTGCTGTCTTCAGATTATATTGCAAAAACCTACTGACAGATTCTCCTTAATACAAATTTTAATTTTTATATTGACTCCTATGGGGAGTAGTAATTTGGTGCCCCTCCCAACATTTCAAATCCAGAAACTTGGAATTGGTATTTCTCCAGTACTCCTGTCCCCCCAGGCTCTTCTCAATGCCAGTATCCATGGCTCATCAGACCAATGTACCTCCTACAGTGTTGGCCACCTTCGGCAGGGAGTCTCGAGAGCATAAGCTGGGGTCAAAATTGATTAGGTCAAATGGGTTTTATTATGTCTCTTATTCTCAACACTGTATACTCATAAATAATATATTCTTGCAAGTTTCAAGAACATGTTACCACTGTCTACACATAATGCAATTGAATATTTAAAAGTGTTGTCCTCTTTTAGAAAACTTTCTGTCATACGCTGATATAATTGTAAGAAAAATAAACTCAGTATTACTTACCCTCCCAAGCTCATCCCCACTAACTCAGGCTCTGTTATTTTGCTTGAGCTGTGACATTACATCAACAGCACTGCAGTCAGTCACTGGGCTAAGCAGCTCATGCCATCTATATAAGCAGAGCCACTGAGCTTAGTGATTGGCTGCAGCACTGTTGACATGACATCAACGCTGCAGTCAAATAACAGAGAATGGCGCAGCAGGAAGAGTAAGATTTTTTTAAAACTATATTAGCATATGGCAGAACATTTTCTAAAAGAGGGCAACCCCTTTAAAGAAGCACTCCCATGATAATTTTTTTACTACATCTGTGTATATGTGCATGTAATGTAGTGTACTGTAGTGTGAATGTGTTAACATACTCATCCTCCTCCGAATGCCGTTCTGCTCCTCTTCTGAGTGACCTCACCATTCTTCAGTTTTCCGAAACATGCTGTACCCTCCATAACCCGGAAGTGTCTTATACAGTCTATGAAGCATCAGAACAAGGCTCCATAGGCTTACATTGTAAAAGAGACTTCTGGTTCATGCATACAGCATAGAGTGATCCGAATAGTCTGCAATGCGGTGAGGTCACTCATAAGAGAACAAGAATGGAGTTGGATCCTGGAGAAGGTGGCGGTAGGTGAGTATATTAACACACACTATACTACATGTACTTATATTGTTCATAGTAAAATACGGGAAAGATATATATCTTGGTACCATGGTAAAATAAAACTTCATGGGGGGCTTCTTTAACTGGAACCAATTTAGACCCTGAGTACTTTACCATGAAAACATTTATGGAAATTGTTGCTGTTAATCCTGACTGATTATTATAAATCATTGCAGATTTAAAATATAAGTCCTTCTTACTCCGATCTTTTTGACTGACTGTGTCATAGATATGTTTATAAAGATGTTGTTAAACTAAGTCTACCAAATTTCAGAACAAAGGGACTATAAATTTTCTTAGAGTCCTCAAATCTTTTCAGCCTCAGTGAAAGGTTTTTGTCAAGAGACATCACAAATCAATAGCAGTTTACAACGTATGTTGTTTCCACCCTTGGAGTGGTGCCAAAGAGGTTTGGGTCCTCTATAGTTTTGGAAATCAGCAGTGGCATAAGGTTACATACTCAACGATGTGATCGACTGACATGTTTCCATGGTGTGTCAAAACAAAAATGTGTTGTGCATTTTCCTCTCAAGCACAGACAAGTCCATTTAAAAAGCTTTGGACATTAGATAGCTTATCCAAAACCTTTCAAAATAAATGTGTTAATAGTTACACAGCTCGATAAATTATTTTTAGTATTTTTTTAAGGGAACCTGTCACCAGGTTTGGCCGATATGAGTTAAGGTCACTCCCTTTCAGGGCTTATATACAGCATTCTATAATGCTGTATATCTGTCCCCAACCCGACCAGGAAGAACTGAAAAATAACTTTTATTATACTGACCCGTGGGACGGTCCAGTCCGAGGGGTGTCCCTCTTCCTGGTCCGGCGCCTCCCATCTTCTTGCGATGCCATCCTCCTACTTGCTTCATGGGGATGACGCATCCCTGCATCATCCACACAGTCTGCTTGGAATTGCGCTCCTGCACAGGCGTACTTATCTGCCCTGTTGAATGCAGAGCAAAGTCCTGCAGTGCGCAGGTGTAAGGAGGTGGCGGGGACCCTCATGTACCTTCTCTCTCCTTAATGCTGTTCACCTGTGTCACATGCGGCACCCTGATGTTTTACCAATGTTGTGCTATGATGTGCACTGTAATGTATTTGTCATGTACTGTAATGTGATGTATTGTGCTTTAGCATAGGGATAGATTAGTAAGTAATGCAGGATCATAGGGGTTAAGCAGATGGGAGGAGTCACAGAGCAGAGCAGCACAGAGCAGGGAGGTATAGGAAAGGTACTTCCTGATTAGAGACAGACGCCCGGGCACCTTGCCCTAGGGCAGGACGTGTGAGCAGAGTATTACAGGCCAAGGGGCTCCAGGCTGAGAATCATGCAAGTGGTCACCAGCTTAGACAAGAACTGTTCCAAGGAAGGATCCAAAGCTAGTGGCTGGGATTAGGAGGCAGCTGAGTCGGCAAGCCCGTTACCCTATAACTTGCAGCCGGACCAGGGAAACGATAGGAAGCTGATGGGCCTGGAGCACGAGTGGGTCAGAGATTGTCCAGAAGAGGGACAGGGATTGTCCAATAGTGTGCATCAGCAATTGAACAAGGATATAGACAGAGTTGACAGGAAGAACCGAGTCTGCCCGGATGGCAGGGAAAGATAAGAAGACGTCTCTGTGTTTGAACTGAGCTGTCTGTGAGATGAATATGCTGCTGTTTAGTAAAGTTTAACCGTTAAAATGAAGACTATGACTCTGTGGGGCCTCATGGGACACGGATTCCAGCAGACACAGTGAGTATTCATCCCTTCATGTGCAAGGTGCCGGTGTGCTCACTGACTGTTGCTTAGTGAACTTGCCCACAACTACAACCCCATGCCATCTTGTTACACAGGCACGGGAAAGGTCTGAGAGGCCTGCGCCTGTGCACTGCAGGACTTTGCTCTGTCCTCAACAAGTATACAGGCAGGCAGGTATACAGAAATACGAGTACTGGGATCTGAGAACTAACAAGTGTGTTTAGGAGTAGGGATGAGTGAATAGCTTCGGGTAAGTCCTTATTCGAATAACTGTAGCACTTACTGAGTAGCTTCATCGGGAAACCAGATACCTGGAGCGCTCCTGATAATCAGCTGTCCGGCGCAGCAGCTGCATGTGTCGCGGCTGTGTGATAGTCACAACACATGCATGGAGAGCCTGTTTGTTGGGCTGTTCAAATAAGTTATCAATTTATGACAACTTACAACTGACATTTTCAAGGGGTTTACAGCTTGATCACATCACAATTGTTGATCCATGTGTATCATGATGAAATAGTTCTAGGAATATTATAGCATTATGAATATCAGATGTTATTAAATAATGCCATAACTATTCCTTATTAGAAACATTTTGGCCAAGCTTAATTTCCATTCTCATCCAATGTTTGCTGTAAATACTACCCTGTAGAGACTATTGCATCAATGACTTGATTGTGTTTCCTTGTATTTCAGTGCAACATTGTCCTCTACCTATATGGATGTTTCCTCTATATGTTACAATTTTCCATTACATAAGAGTTAAGCCATTCTATTGTGTTATATTTTAGATTGCTCAGGTTTTCACATGCCTTTTGCAATACAGAGCGAAAGAAAAAGATTTTGTGTTTGTGTGAGGAGAGAGAATCATTGCTTTCCAAATGCACAGGGACCCAATAAAACCCAGGTTATATTTACCAAGTCTTCTGGAAAAAATGGGAAATTCATCTATCATCTCAAATGGATCCAGTGGAAAGAGCAGAGCATTCTCACAGTCATCCAGAATGTGTCCACTGCTGGCAAAAGCAAAAATGCTGGTTCTAGCTGTAGTGAAAGAGTGTGATGGTTTATAGCAGGGGTCCCCAACCTATAGCTCGGGAGCCACATGTGGCTCGCGGTCCTATGAATTGTGGCTTGCGGCTGTCTGTCAGCTTGGTGCATTAGCTCCAGTTCTAGCAAACAGGTATGAAGAGCACATCTGAAAATGGTGAATTTTGTGAGCAGCCCTGCACAGAAGAGCAGATCTGGATGCACATATACTGGTCTTAGGGGTTTTGAGATGAATTAAGTATGATACGCTGGAGACAAGAGGACACCACCTGTCAGAGGAGGTGTTTGAAGCTGGATGTGACAGTGCCTTGGGAGTGCTTTATAGGAGAATACTGAATGGGGGGTATTGTAGGAACCCCTGAATCTTTGTATACTGCTTTGGGGTGATTGATTTTTGTGGAAAAGCTTTGGTTACCATTATGCCTGTAATGGGGGCTTTGGTTTCCACTATTGTGAGGGGGGCGGGAGCTGAACGTGGCTTGCGACCCTCTCTCAAGGCTGGATATGGCTTGCGACCCTCTCTCAGAACTGAATATGGCATTCAAGGTCAGAAACGTTGTCATGGATTTTTATGATTTGCATGAAAAACAGATTCCACAACAGGCTGTCTACTTTACATGATGTACATGGTATTGGTAGGCATTCCAACATCTGTAAATGGGTTTATATATGGGATATTCTGTCCTGGAGTCTGTATACAGTTAGAGGGATATAATCTAGGGTCTTCATTAAGAAAGCAGAAATTTGCCTAAATTTGGGATATACCAAAAGAGCACAAGAACCCATAAAATGTAATTTTTTATTGTGATCATTAAAAAACAACAGGCAGTATTCTAATATCCTACTAATGGTGAGTTGGAGAGTCCAGGTCAGATATTAATACATCAATAATATTTCAATAATCAGGAAAAATTCTAAGGGAGACAGACACTTTGCCTCAGAATCCCTTCCTAACAGCAGAGGTTGGCACCCTAGGGGATTCATTATGGCACCACTGCTCCACCTAGGCTATCCCTACCTTACATTAAAGGGAATTCACTCACCAAAGCCAACAGCACCACCCAAATAAAGTACTTAAGTGCATTACAATGTCCACATCTGATGAAGCCATATGGGCATTAATGAAGGTTGCATGGCTGTCTATTTGTGAGTGTAAAGTTTATACAGGTTTGGAGAGAAGAATGCACTCACTACATACAATGGAGAGACTCCTATTGAATAGATGTAGGAGATATAGTCACAATAGTTCATCAATATATCTTATATGGAGTAAGCAGTCATATCCATATTTAGCAAGCACTCCACTAAGCCAAATGCGCAAATTGAATGAACAATATACCTTATGTTATCCATCATATCTCCAAAACTGAGCCAAATGAGTAGAATAGGTAATGTACCTTTAATGGAATTAACAGTTCTATGCATACACAGTGAGTATCCCACTGAGCCAAATATACAATTGTATGAGGTTATTCATCACATTCACATTCAGTGATCACACCACTTAAGGTACCGTCACACTAAACGATATCGCTAGCGATCCGTGATGTTGCAGCGTCCTGGCTAGCGATATCGTTTAGTTTGACAGGCAGCAGCGATCAGGATCCTGCTGTGATATCGCTGGTCGTTGATTAAAGTTCAGAACTTTATTTGGTCATCAGATTGCCATGTATCGTTGTGTTTGACAGCAAAAGCAACGATACCAGCGATGTTTTACAATGGTAACCAGGGTAAATATCGGGTTACTAAGCGCAGGGCCGCGCTTAGTAACCCGATGTTTACCCTGGTTACCAGTGTAAAATGTAAAAAAACAAACAGTACATACTCACCTTCGCGTCCCCCGCCGTCCGCTTCCTGCACTGACTGAGCACCGGCCATAAAGTGAAAGTACACCACAGCGGTGACGTCACCGCTCTGCTGTTAGGGCCGGCACTCAGTCAGTGCAGGAAGCGGACGCCGGGGGACGCGAAGGTGAGTATGTAGTGTTTGTTTTTTTACATTTTACACTGGTAACCAGGGTAAACATCTGGTTACTAAGCGCGGCCCTGCGCTTAGCAACCCGATGTTTACCCTGGTTACCCAGGGACCTCGGCATCGTTGGTCGCTGGAGAGCGGTCTGTGTGACAGCTCTCCAGCGACCAAAAAGTGACGCAGCAGCAATCGGCATCATTGTCTGTATCGCTGCAGCGTCACTTAGTGTGACGGGGCCTTTAGTCAAATGAACAAGTAGGATAAGCGGGATAACCAAAATATTATGTGGAGTTTCCAATCATATCCACATTTGATAGATGCCAAAATAAGTAAAACAAAGGCTTTGGCGAGGGAAGTGTGGCGTCCCTGAGGGTTCAGTCGCCACAGAGGTACTGCACCTCAGCCAGAGGTGTGGTACCCCGCTCTCAGGTAAGGAGGGAGCAATACCCAGAACCCAGACATTTGCATCCAACACCAGACCTCTCAGTCACAGGGAGGAACTAGGTAGAGTTGTCATAGAAACAAGAGGGAGGAGTCAGTTAGTGAGTGAGACAGTTGGAGCTGGGGACTGGAGCAGTGAGGAGCTCGTCCCTAGACTGTAAGAGAGAAGAAAGAGAAGTGAGAGAGGAAGAAGGGGTCCTAGGGGCATGGGTAGTGAGGAATCTACCCGTGGGGCCCGTATCCATGCCAACTGTAGTTGGGTGGAGGGACCAGGTCGCAGTGGGGGAACCGGCCCCCAGACTAGTGGAGAACTACACAGCTCAGCTAGCCTGTTGGAGACTGTGGTATCTGTACGTGCCACAGCCACAACCACACACACTCGCTGAAAAGGCAGCCACATAGGGTCAAGGGGACGTCGCCCGACAGGATCCGAGGCTGCTGGCTTGGGACACTGTGTGTGAAGGTGCAGGGCAGGAGAAGTGGAAGCCAGCATAGTGAGATGGCTAGGGAAGGAACAGCTGAAGGGGGTTCTGACACAGTGTACCCCAAATTACCTGAGAGCTGACTAGACCACAGACCCGAAGGACACAGCACCCGGCTGGGACTGCATTTAAGAACTGTGAGTAAAAGTGTGGAAACTGCACCCTACTATGTCCTCTGAATTATTTGCTGCGTCACCTGCCCTGCACTACAATGACCACCATCATCACATTTAACACCAATAACTGCCCTGGAGCCTAGCTCTACCCGTGGAGAGCTGTACCAACTCTGCAGTGTCACCAACTGCCCCAGTGGATCTGAACTCTAGCTTCGGCCATATTATTATTGCCGATCACCATGGGTGGTGTCACAAACAAATCCCCCATAAACTTAATTCCCCTTTAATTTAATTGACTTTTATTGGATGCCCAGGACCAGGTCACTGCTGCCATGACCACCCCCTTAAGAACCGTCGGACCTGGCACAAGTACCCCACAGCTTTGGCGGGTGCTCCACTTGTCCTTTTAGGGTCAGGTAGGGATAGCCCATATGGAGTGGGGGCGACATAACGAACGCCCTAGGGTGCCAACTTCCGCTGTTAGGAAGGGAAACTGAGGCAAAGTGTTTATCTCCCTTACAATTTTTCCTGATTATTGAAATATTATTGAAGTATTACTATCTGACCTGGATTGCCCAGCTTGCCATATTAGCATATTAGAATATTGTATGTTGTTTTTTAATGATCACAATTAAAAGTTACATTTTATGAGTTTTCTCTTTTGGTATTCCTTATGCATTAAGGGCAGCCTGGACTACTATCTTTTTTAGAGGGTTTGGTGTGTAGCTTTGAGCCTTTATTTGTCTGGGGGTCAGAAGCATGGTCTGTTTTCATATTGGGGTGTTCAGAAGAAGATCATATGTGCTAATTGTGGTTAAAATGTCAGAGGTTGGGTGCCTGTGCTATATAAATAATTGAGATGAACAGAAAACAAATTGCGCAAACCAATCTATGCATGTACCTCTTGCCCATGACATTGAACTCTCCCTAATGTCACCTCTAAAAATTTGGTGAGTATGACCTAAACCCAAGTGCATTACAGCCAAAAGCTCCCACTGCTGTGTAAGACATCAATATTATATAAGTCATAGGCATATAGTATTTAAGTTCTCTATGAAAAATATTTTACTTGGGACTATGAGCTTCGTAGTATCCAAAATTGTTAATATTTTTCTTTATAGATCTTGTACAGAGTTGTAGAAGAGCAATAACACTAAAGCCCATTGTTTTACTAAACTTTTTACATCCTTTAAAATGGAAAATAAGTATAATACAAATGCTGAATATTTTGATTATTATAGATATAATGAATGTTGTGATAACAACAGGAGGACAAAAAGAGCAAACTGATTATATCTAAAAGATATCATATCATTTTATTATATCATAGAAAAGGTAAAATGTCACAACAATATATAGAACACCAAAAAACAATGCAGACATATATATTCATATATAATGAATGTTATGAGTGCTGAAGTTTTTGTAATTCCAGGGGCATGAGATCCAAAACTGTAATTTGCTCCATTACACCATCAGCTGCAGCCGTTAGCTCTAAAACATTACAAGCTGACGTGCCTGCAAAAGTCAAAAGTCAAAGCTTTCTTTAAAGCCGCCTGTGTCACCGCTTCCTCCCATGACTATCACACGGTGATTGAGTTACACAAAGCTGACAGAAGCCTTGGGAAATGGAAGATCCCAGAGGCAGCAGGCCCAGGATGCGGCTAGCATCAACACCACAGCATGAACGGCACAGCGAAGAGACCCTAGAGTGTTGGAATCTCTTCCATATTTTCACAGCTGTTTGAGACTGCAGTGGCCCAGACTGTACATAGATACTGGTCGCAGAGGCTACCTACTGTATGCAAGGGGAGCAAACAAACAGCTGTCAGAGCTTACAAAGTAGGCGAGACATTCACAACAGTTTTGTAAAAGAAGCCATGATGAAACAGTAATCCTGAGTCTGTTGAGAGATGTGAGGTAGCTTTAGTCACTCATCCTTCGATTGTGTTTGACACTTTCACAGATTTCCTCAATCTGTTGATGGTTCTTTTAAACAGAGACTGGAAATCTGTTACCTGGTATTTCATGTACATTCGTCAACATTGAGAAGGAAACAACTTTGAATTATGAAAATCACATGATCGGTAGATATGTCAATGCTATGCACATGAAAAAGTGGAAACAACATTTTCAAAACATCTTGATTTATCCAGTATCGAGTATGAGCACCACATCACAAATACACACACTTATACATTTTGCTCATGTTTATTGTAATTGTCTATATTTGCCCCCTTTTCACAAGTAAAGCGCCATGGAATAAATGGCGCTATAAAAATGTATAATAATAATAATTTTGGCATGAGGTAATTAATTGTGTCATATCTGTGTCAGAAGATACCACTGCAACCCCTACGCTGGTCGCTTGGCGGTGCTACACTAAGGCCAGTTTCACATTTGCGGTTGTGTCCGCAGCGTTTCTTCCGCAAATATCCGCATGCGTTGTGTATTCCTATATTTAACATTAGGGATGCATGCGTCTGCAATCGGTTGCTTTTTGCCGCGTTTGACGACGCATGCGTCGTTTCGTCGTCTGCGGTTTGGCGCGGAAATGCTGCATGTAGTAATTTTTAGAGGCGTCAATTTGCCGCCTAGAAACGTATGCAATTGATTGCGTAAGGAATGCACAAAAAAAACGCATTGCTGTCTATGAGAACGCATGCGTTCTCAAGCACATGCGTTTGCTTGCGTTCGTGAACGCATGCGTTGCACCAGAGAAAAACATGTCTAGACACTAGGGTTGAGCGACTTTCATTTTTTTAAGATCGAGTAGGGTTTTGGGAAACCCGATTTTGTCCAGAGTCGAGTCGAGTGCAGTCGGCCGATTATCGCTAAAAGTCGGGGATCGACCGAAACACGAAACCCAATGCAAGTCAATGGGGAAGCATAGTCGGCAGTGAGTGGAGGCCAGGAAAACACCTACAGTGCCCATTTTAATGCCAAAAACATCCATTCTTGTTTCTGAAGCTTGCCAATCTTAATTAACTGTATAATAATAGTTGGGCATAAGGAATTGGGGGAAAGTTGTGGGGGGAGTAGGGCTGGCTCAAGTTTTTCGTGGGCCCAGGAAATGCGGACTACGTCACGGCGGTGTTGCAGGGAAAGGTAAGTATTTAAAAGTTGCAAGTGCTGTGATCCTGAGCAAGCAGGGGGGGCCCACTCGTTCGCATTGCCACTGGCACAGGGCCCCTCAAAGTACGGCGGTGTGTTTGCATGGCGGGGGCGCCTCCCACCAGCAGCGACACTTTTGCGTACTCTGAGGGGCCCTGTGCCAGTGACGTCGCCAACGAGTATGCCCCCCCACCTGATGAAGGAACCTGCACTTTCATCTGCACCTTCCTCTTTGTCCCTGTGTAAGGTGGTATAACATGCGGGAAGGGGAACCTTACTTTCAGCAGGGTCAGATTCTGGCTGTGTAGAGTACAAGGGGAATGTAGTGGTCTAGGTCAATGTACCAGCAGACTCATTTAGCAGTGGCTGGGCAATGGGCAGGATGAGGAGGAAACAGATATAGGGCCAAAGAATAAAGTAGGCTACATGCAGTTCAAAATTGGTAACAGGACTAAACAGGCGGCATTGCTTTGTTCAGTGGAGTAGCAAACCCAAGAGCAGCAGACACTGTTTCAAGGGCCTAACCACACTAGTAGGCCAAATGCAGTTTAATATCTGATAGTATAGGGCGAAAGCCAGAATGTGGAAGCTCAGCTTTGTTCAGTTGAGGACAACACCAGGGAGGGGCAGACACCTTTAGTAGGCCGGAAAAGCCTATTGCATTTTTTAAAATGGTAATTTGGAGCAGAAGGTTGAAGCTCAGCTTTATTTAGTTGAGGGCAACACCAGGGAGGGGCAGAAGCCGTTAGTAGGCCCTAACCACCATTTTTTTTTTTTTTAAAACCACTTAATGAGAGCCGGAAGGTTGAAGCTCAGCTTTATTTAGTTGAGGACAACACCAGGGAGGGGCAGAAGCCGTTAGTAGGCCCTAACCACCATTTTTTTTTTAAAACCACATAATGAGAGCCGGAAGGTTGAAGCTCAGCTTTATTTAGTTGAGGACAACACCAGGGAGGGGCAGAAGCCGTTAGTAGGCCCTAACCACCATTTTTTTTTTAAAACCACTTAATGAGAGCCGGAAGGTTGAAGCTCAGCTTTATTTAGTTGAGGACAACACCAGGGAGGGGCAGAAGCCGTTAGTAGGCCCTAACCACCATTTTTTTTTTTTTTAAAACCACATAATGAGAGCCGGAAGGTTGAAGCTCAGCTTTATTTAGTTGAGGACAACACCAGGGAGGGGCAGAAGCCGTTAGTAGGCCCTAACCACCATTTTTTTTTTAAAACCACTTAATGAGAGCCGGAAGGTTGAAGCTCAGCTTTATTTAGTTGAGGACAACACCAGGGAGGGGCAGAAGCCGTTAGTAGGCCCTAACCACCATTTTTTTTTTTTAAACCACATAATGAGAGCCGGAAGGTTGAAGCTCAGCTTTATTTAGTTGAGGACAACACCAGGGAGGGGCAGAAGCCGTTAGTAGGCCCTAACCACCAATTTTTTTTTTTTTAAAACCACTTAATGAGAGCCGGAAGGTTGAAGCTCAGCTTTATTTAGTTGAGGACAACACCAGGGAGGGGCAGAAGCCGTTAGTAGGCCCTAACCACCATTTTTTTTTAAAAACCACTTAATGAGAGCCGGAAGGTTGAAGCTCAGCTTTATTTAGTTGAGGACAACACCAGGGAGGGGCAGAAGCCGTTAGTAGGCCCTAACCACCATTTTTTTTTTTAAAACCACATAATGAGAGCCGGAAGGTTGAAGCTCAGCTTTATTTAGTTGAGGACAACACCAGGGAGGGGCAGAAGCCGTTAGTAGGCCCTAACCACCATTTTTTTTTTTTTTAAAACCACTTAATGAGAGCCGGAAGGTTGAAGCTCAGCTTTATTTAGTTGAGGACAACACCAGGGAGGGGCAGAAGCCGTTAGTAGGCCCTAACCACCATTTTTTTTTAAAAACCACTTAATGAGAGCCGGAAGGTTGAAGCTCAGCTTTATTTAGTTGAGGACAACACCAGGGAGGGGCAGAAGCCGTTAGTAGGCCCTAACCACCATTTTTTTTTTAAAACCACTTAATGAGAGCCGGAAGGTTGAAGCTCAGCTTTATTTAGTTGAGGACAACACCAGGGAGGGGCAGAAGCCGTTAGTAGGCCCTAACCACCATTTTTTTTTTTTAAACCACATAATGAGAGCCGGAAGGTTGAAGCTCAGCTTTATTTAGTTGAGGACAACACCAGGGAGGGGCAGAAGCCGTTAGTAGGCCCTAACCACCAATTTTTTTTTTTTTAAAACCACTTAATGAGAGCCGGAAGGTTGAAGCTCAGCTTTATTTAGTTGAGGACAACACCAGGGAGGGGCAGAAGCCGTTAGTAGGCCCTAACCAAAGTTGAAGGCCAAATGCAGTTTAATTTCTGATACTATAGGCCGAAAGCCAGAAGGTGGAAGTTCCGATTTAGACAGTGGAGGACAATTTGAATTAGGGACTGCAGACAGACTTAGTAGGCTGTCCCCTGTGGACCATGCATCCACCACATTAACCCATTGCGCCGTAATGGACACGTAATCTTCCGTGGCCATGCCTACAGGTCCATGCGTCTGTTGTCAGGTGCACCTTTGTACTCACAGATTGCCAGAGTGCATGGACAATGCGGTCTTCTACATGCTGGTGGAGGGTTGGGATGGCTTTTCTCGCAAAAGAAGTGTCGACTGGTTAGCTTGTAGCGTGGTACAGCGTAGTCCATCATGGCCTTATTAATAGTAAATAAAATATATAACTAGGCTCTATGAACTTTTAAATAGGTTCCAGGGGTACACGGGCAGCATTGGTGTGGTCAGTGGAGGAGTATTGCAAGTAGGGGCTGCAGACAGGCTATCAAAGGCCTAAAATAACAAACAGTAGGCAGTCATGGCAGTTTTACATCGGTTACATGGATACACAGGCAGGCACTCCAGGCAGCATTGTGCTCAGTGGAGGAGTATTGCAAGTAGGGGCCGCAGACAGGCTATCAAAGGCCTAAAATAACAAACAGTAGGCAGTCATGGCAGTTTTACATCGGTTACATGGATACACAGGCAGGCACTCCAGGCAGCATTGTGGTCAGTGGAGGAGTATTGCAAGTAGGGGCCGCAGACAGGCTATCAAAGGCCTAAAATAACAAACAGTAGGCAGTCATGGCAGTTTTACATCGGTTACATGGATACACAGGCAGCTAGGTGGTGAGTGGAGGAGTATTTAAAGTAAGGACCGCAGACAGGCTATCAAAGGCCTAAAATAACAAACAATAGGCTCATGGCAGTTTTACAGCGGTTACATGGATACACGGGCAGGCAGCTTGGTGCTGAGTGGAGGAGTAGTGCAAGGAGTGTCTGTCCCAGTACTCCCAAAATATAAATAGATGTTAATGTCTCGCAAAACAACCAAAACAAAAAAAAAGATGGCATACTTAGGTACAGGGGTGGGCTCATCTGCTGTGTTTCTGACATAGTAATTTGGCAGTAACTATTTAATGGTGCCAATATAGGACACAGACACAGACTACTTTAAGTTGCATCATAGATGTCTACAAATTTGTATTGTCAGTGCCAGACATTGAATGATGTCAGCGAATAGACTAAAGATTGGTGGAGCTGTGCGACATAATTTTGCACGTAGTACAGCCCAGTTTGAGCTGGGGTAGGGGGGAACTCTCTTGAGGCCGGCGGGACCGCCCCAGGGCCACTCATGTTACAACGGTGTGTCTGACGTTGGGTGCGCACCACCACCGCCAGAGACACTACATTGTACTATGAGGGACCCAGTAGCAATGCCGTCAACCAAAAGCGAGCACACCCACCTCTTCAGACAAACAGCAGTCTCACGGGTGCTTGCGCCAAGTCGCGATACCACGGCCCCGTGTGGGGAGTTTGGCCATTTAGGGAGGTGTAAACATGTCGTATGCTGTACAATCTGCAGCAGCAAATTAGACATTAGAAAAGTAATTCACAGGCAAGAGCTTTTCATAGGAAAGCTAGGTGTCGGCCGGGCAAGGTGGGGCAAAAGATTTTGAAATCCAGTTGTGGTTCATTTTAATGAATGTTAGATCGTCAACATTTTGGGTAGCCAGACGAGTCCTTTTTTCGGTTAATATTGACCCTGCAGCACTGAATACTCTTTCTGATAGGACACTTGCTGCCGGGCAAGCAAGCTCCTGCAATGCATATTCTGCCAATTCTGGCCAGGTGTCTAATTTGGAGGCCCAGTAATCAAATGGGAATGACGGTTGAGGGAGAACATCGATAAGGGATGAAAAATAGTTAGTAACCATACTGGACAAATGTTGTCTCCTGTCACTTTCAATTGATGCAGCAGTACCTGTCCTGTCTGCGGTCATAGCAAAATCACTCCACAACCTGGTCAGAAAACCCCTCTGTCCAACGCCACTTCTGATGTGTGCACCCCTAACACTCCTAGTCTGCTGCCCCCTGGAGCTCGTGTGAGAACGATCACGTGCGCTGTGTGCTGGGAATGCCTGAAGCAAACGGTCAACAAGAGTTGATTGTTTGGTTGCTAATATTAGTTCCAAGTTCTCATGTGGCATAACATTTTGCAATTTGCCTTTATAGCGTGGATCAAGGAGGCAGGCCAACCAGTAATCGTCATCGTTCATCATTTTCGTAATGCGTGTGTCCCTTTGTAGGATACGTAAGGCATAATCCGCCATGTGGGCCAAAGTTCCACTTGTCAAATCTCCGGTTGTGATTGGTTGAGGGGCAGTTGCAGGCAAATCTACGTCACTTGTGTCCCTCAAAAAACCAGAACCCGGCCGTGACACGCAACCAATTTCCTGTGCCCCCGTGAAAGTTTCCGCATTAAAAATATACTCATCCCCATCATCCTCCTCGTCCTCCACCTCCTCTTCGCCCGCTACCTCGTCCTGTACACTGCCCTGACCAGACAATGGCTGACTGTCATCAAGGCTTCCCTCTTCCTCTGGTGCAGACGCCTGCTCCTTTATGTGCGTCAAACTTTGCATCAGCAGACGCATTAGGGGGATGCTCATGCTTATTACGGCGTTGTCTGCACTAACCAGCCGTGTGCATTCCTCAAAACACTGAAGGACTTGACACATGTCTTGTATCTTCGACCACTGCACACCTGACAACTCCATGTCTGCCATCCTACTGCCTGCCCGTGTATCCTCCCACAAATAAATAACAGCACGCCTCTGTTCGCACAGTCTCTGAAGCATGTGCAGTGTTGAGTTCCACCTTGTTGCAACGTCTATGATTAGGCGATGCTGGGGAAGGTTCAAAGACCGCTGATAGGTCTGCATACGGCTGGCGTGTACAGGCGAACGTCGGATATGTGAGCAAAGTGCACGCACTTTGAGGAGCAGGTCGGAGAACCCAGGATAAGTTTTCAATAAGCACTGCACCACCAGGTTTAAGGTGTGAGCCAGGCAAGGAATGTGTTTCAGTTGGGAAAGGGAGATGGCAGCCATGAAATTCCTTCCGTTATCACTCACTACCTTGCCTGCCTCAAGATCTACTGTGCCCAGCCACGACTGCGTTTCTTGTTGCAAGAACTCGGACAGAACTTCCGCGGTGTGTCTGTTGTCGCCCAAACACTTCATAGCCAATACAGCCTGCTGACGCTTGGCAGTAGCTGGCCCATAATGGGACAACTGGTGTGCAACAGTGTCATCTGCCGATGGAGTGGTTGGCCGACTGCGTTCTGTGGAAGAGCTGTAGCTTCTGCAGGAGGACGAGGAGGAGGAGGAGGGGGTGCGAACGCCTACAGCCAACTGTTTCCTAGACCGTGGGCTAGGCACAACTGTCCCTAAATTGATGTCGCCTGTGGACCCTGCATCCACCACATTCACCCAGTGTGCCGTGATGGACACATAACGTCCCTGGCCATGCCTACTGGTCCATGCATCTGTAGTCAGGTGCACCTTTGTACTCACAGATTGCCTGAGTGCATGGACGATGCGCTGTTTAACATGCTGGTGCAGGGCTGGGATGGCTTTTCTGGAAAAAAAGTGTCGACTGGGTAGCTCGTATCGTGGTTCAGCGTACTCCATCAGGGCTTTGAAAGCTTCGCTTTCAACTAACCGGTAGGGCATCATCTCTAACGAGATTAGTCTAGCTATGTGGGCGTTAAAACCCTGTGTACGCGGATGCGAGGATAAGTACTTCCTTTTTCTAACCAGAGTCTCATGTAGGGTGAGCTGGACTGGAGAGCTGTAGATCGTGGAACTTTCGGGTGTGCCGGTGGACATGGCAGACTGAGAGACGGTTGGAGACGGTATTGTTTCCGCCGGTGCCCTACATGCAATATTTCCTCCTACAAAACTGGTGATTCCCTGACCCTGACTGCTTTTGGCTGGCAAAGAAACCTGCACAGATACTGCCGGTGGTGCGGAAAATGGTGGCCTTACAGTGACGGAAGGGATGTTGCGTTGCTGACTAGCTTCATTGGCCGAGGGTGCTACAACCTTGAGGGACGTTTGGTAGTTAGTCCAGGCTTGAGAATGCATGGTGGTTAAGTGTCTATGCATGCAACTAGTATTTAGACTTTTCAGATTCTGACCTCTGCTTAAGCTAGTTGAACATTTTTGACAGATGACTTTGCGCTGATCAGTTGGATGTTGTTTAAAAAAATGCCAGACTGCACTCTTCCTAGACTCTGATCCCTTTTCAGGGATTGCAGACTGAGCTTTAACCGGATGGCAACGCTGTGCTCCAACAGGTTTTGGCTTTGACACGCGTTTTGGTCCAGATACGGGCCCGGCAGATGGAACCTGTTGCGATGTTGATGCCTGCTGCGGCCCCTCCTCCACCTCCGCTTCTGAACTACTGCCGCCTGCACCCTGTTCCCCCAATGGCTGCCAATCGGGGTCAATAACTGGGTCATCTATTACCTCCTCTTCGAGCTCGTGTGCAACTTCGTCTGTGTCACTGTGTCGGTCGGTGGTATAGCGTTCGTGGCGGGGCAACATAGTCTCATCAGGGTCTGATTGTGGATCTGTACCCTGAGAGGGCAATGTGGTGGTCTGAGTCAAAGGAGCAGCATAGTACTCTGGCTGTGGCTGTGCATCAGTGCACTCCATGTCAGAATATACTTGTAATGGGCATGGCCTGTTAAATGTTTCACTTTCTAAGCCAGGGACGGTATGTGTAAAGAGCTCCATGGAGTGACCCGTTGTGTCGCCTGCTGCATCCTTCTCTCTTGTTGTAGTTTTTGCTGAGGAGGACAAGGAAGCGACTTGTCCCTGACCGTGAACATCCACAAGCGACGCGCTGCTTTTACATTTACCAGTTTCGGAAGAGGAGGCAAAAGAGCTAGAGGCTGAGTCTGCAATGTAAGCCAAAACTTGCTGTTGCTGCTCCGCCTTTAAAAGCGGTTTTCCTACTCCCAGAAAAGAGAGCGTTCGAGGCCTTGTGTAGCCTGACGACGAAACTGGCTCCACAGCTCCAGACTTAGGTGGAATATTTTTATCCCCACGACCACCTGATGCTCCACTACCACTACCATCATTACCAGCTGACAATGAACGCCCACGACGACCTCTTGCACCAGACTTCCTCATTGTTTTAAAATCTTAACCAAAGTAACTTTATTTGTTGCTATCAAACAACTTACACGGTGAGCTATAACTTCAGTATGATTTCAATATCCCTTAACAGGTTGGTGAGACCACAAGGAAAATCAGGCACAATGTTACACACTCTGTTTTCTGTGGCACAAAATCACAGAGATGACACACACGCAGGACTGTCACTCAAGCACTAATGTCAATATTAATCTCCCACCTAATTTATTTATTTTTTTTTCTCAGGGAGACTTTAGAAACCAAATAATATTAAAAAAAAAAAAAAAAAGGCTTTCTATGGCCCACAATTAGAGAGAGAGAGGTGGCACAACCAGGAGTCAAGACTGGCGCACAAGCTGAAAGGGCAATATTACTCTCCCACTGTTTTTTATGTTTTTTTTGTTTTTTTCAGGGAGACTTTAGAAACCAAATAATATTAAAAAAACCAAAAAAAAAAAAGGCTTTCTATGGCCCACTGAATGAAAGGGAGAGAGGTGGCACACCCAGGAGTCAAGACTGGCACACAAGCTGAAAGGGCAATATTACTCTCCCACTGTTTTTTTAGTTTTTTTTTTTTTTTTCAGGGAGAATTAGAAACCAAATAATATTAAAAAAAAAAAAAATAGGCTTTCTATGGCCCACTGAATGAAAGGGAGAGAGGTGGCACACCCAGGAGTCAAGACTGGCACACAAGCTGAAAGGGCAATATTACTCTCCCACTGTTTTTTTATGTATTTTTTGTTTTTTCAGGGAGACATTAGAAACCCAATAATATTTTAAAAAAAAAATAAATAGGCTTTCTATGGCCCACTGAATGAGAGGGAGAGAGGTGGCACACCCAGGAGTCAAGACTGGCACACAAGCTGAAAGGGCAATATTACTCTCCCACTGTTTTTTTAGGTTTTTTTTTTTTTTTCAGGGAGAATTAGAAACCAAATAATATTAAAAAAAAAAAAAAAAAAAAAAAAAAATAGGCTTGCTATAGCCCACTGAATGAGAGATAGCACACACAGCAGTGGCACACAAGCCCTTACTGAGGCCAATATTTTTCTCCCACTGATTGATGTAGTGTTTTTGTGTTGAGGTAGAATTTAGAACACAAATCACGGAAAAAATAAATAGGCTTTCTATGGCCCACTGAATGAAAGGGAGAGAGGTGGCACACCCAGGAGTCAAGACTGGCACACAAGCTGAAAGGGCAATATTACTCTCCCACTGTTTTTTTATGTATTTTTTGTTTTTTCAGGGAGACTTTAGAAACCCAATAATATTTAAAAAAAAAAATAAATAGGCTTTCTATGGCCCACTGAATGAGAGGGAGAGAGGTGGCACACCCAGGAGTCAAGACTGGCACACAAGCTGAAAGGGCAATATTACTCTCCCACTGTTTTTTTAGGTTTTTTTTTTTTTTTCAGGGAGAATTAGAAACCAAATAATATTAAAAAAAAAAAAATAGGCTTTCTATGGCCCACTGAATGAAAGGGAGAGAGGTGGCACACCCAGGAGTCAAGACTGGCACACAAGCTGAAAGGGCAATATTACTCTCCCACTGTTTTTTTATGTATTTTTTGTTTTTTTCAGGGAGACTTTAGAAACCCAATAATATTTAAAAAAAAAAATAAATAGGCTTTCTATGGCCCACTGAATGAGAGGGAGAGAGGTGGCACACCCAGGAGTCAAGACTGGCACACAAGCTGAAAGGGCAATATTACTCTCCCACTGTTTTTTTAGGTTTTTTTTTTTTTTTCAGGGAGAATTAGAAACCAAATAATATTAAAAAAAAAAAAATAGGCTTTCTATGGCCCACTGAATGAAAGGGAGAGAGGTGGCACACCCAGGAGTCAAGACTGGCACACAAGCTGAAAGGGCAATATTACTCTCCCACTGTTTTTTTATGTATTTTTTGTTTTTTTCAGGGAGACTTTAGAAACCCAATAATATTTAAAAAAAAAAATAAATAGGCTTTCTATGGCCCACTGAATGAGAGGGAGAGAGGTGGCACACCCAGGAGTCAAGACTGGCACACAAGCTGAAAGGGCAATATTACTCTCCCACTGTTTTTTTATGTATTTTTTGTTTTTTTCAGGGAGACTTTAGAAACCCAATAATATTTAAAAAAAAAAATAAATAGGCTTTCTATGGCCCACTGAATGAGAGGGAGAGAGGTGGCACACCCAGGAGTCAAGACTGGCACACAAGCTGAAAGGGCAATATTACTCTCCCACTGTTTTTTTAGGTTTTTTTTTTTTTTCAGGGAGACTTTAGAAACCAAATAATATTAAAAAAAAAAAAAAAAAAAAAAAAAAAATAGGCTTGCTATAGCCCACTGAATGAGAGATAGCACACACAGCAGTGGCACACAAGCCCTTACTGAGGCCAATATTTTTCTCCCACTGATTGATGTAGTGTTTTTGTGTTGAGGTAGAATTTAGAACACAAATCACGGAAAAAATAAATAGGCTTTCTATGGCCCACTCAGTGAGAGATGGCACACACAGGGATGGCACTGTAGCAGAAATGCCAATCTTAATCTCCCACAAAAAAAAAACAAAAAAAAAAAAAAACTGTCCTACAATTACTATCTCCCTGCAGTAATGTAAGCCAGGTATGGCAGGCAGCAATAGGAGTGGACTGATGCACAAATTAAATAAAAAGTGTGGACAAACAAAAAAGATAGCTGTGCAGAAAGGAAGGAACAAGAGGATATGTGCTTTGAAAAAAGCAGTTGGTTTCCACAGTGGCGTACACACAGCAATACAGCTATCACGGAGCCTTCTAGGGCAGCCCAATGAGCTACAGCGCTGAGGGGAAAAAAAAAAAAAAATAGCTTCCACTGTTCCTGCACACCGAAGGTGGTGTTGGACAGTGGAAATCGCTGCAGCACAAGCGGTTTGGTGGTTAGTGGACCCTGCCTAACGCTCTCCCTGCTTCTGACGAAGCGGCAGCAACCTGTCCCTAAGCTCAGATCAGCAGCAGTAAGATGGCGGTCGGCGGGAACGCCCCTTTATAGCCCCTGTGACGCCGCAGACAGCAAGCCAATCACTGCAATGCCCTTCTCTAAGATGGTGGGGACCAGGATCTATGTCATCACGCTGCCCACACTCTGCGTTCACCTTCATTGGCTGAGAAATGGCGCTTTTCGCGTCATTGAAACGCGACTTTGGCGCGAAAGTCGCGTACCGCATGGCCGACAAGCACAGGGGTCGGATCGGGTTTCATGAGACGCCGACTTAGCCAAAAGTCGGCGACTTTTGAAAATGATCGACCCGTTTCGCTCAACCCTACTAGACACTGATAAGCCCCCCCACATACAAGGTGATAACAGGAGGGATTGGACATTTGCAGGTCACTATTCAGCAGACAGCCAAGCAGAGCAGACAGACCACAGCACCTTGGAGCAAACAAGCCACTGAATAATGTGAGTATATCCTAGCCAATGCCTTTATTTTCTATTTTCTGTCTCTACATGTCCTAATTTCTGCCATTTCTTTCTTTCTGCATGCATCAGAATGTCTTCTTCTGATGAGGAGCAACGTGCTGGGCCTTCTGAAGCCGAACATGTCAGTGAAGTGAGTCCTCACCTCCTCAGATTGGTAAGTATTCACTGTCACATCTACACATATGACAATTTTTGTTTTTCCTTTTTTTAGAGCACTTCTTCTACTGCGGCAGAGACTGGGCAGGAGCAGCGGAGTCACGGTCGGGTTGCAAGGCGGCAGCGTGTACGTATACAAGGCTGACTGTTTACTGTATCCTCACTTTAGTATTCTTGAATCTCCCTTTCTTTCCATTCCTATTTCTTAACATTTTTCTTATAGAATCCTTTTGTATCTTGACTTTCCTTATTCATGCCATTTCTCAGCCTCTGTTTTCTTTCTTTTCCTTATGTTAATGTATCCAACATTAATGTCTTTATTTAATTTTGAGGTTCCAGAACGAGATGAAGACCTCATAGAAAATGACCTCCTCATCTCCCTGGTCCAGGAGCAAGTCCCGTTGTGGGACACCCGGGTTCCACAGCACTCGGACAACGTGACGATCTGGCGCCTATGGAATGAGGTGGCCAAAGCGATGTGGGATGGCTGGGACAACGCCCTGACTCAGGTCCGAAATGCATTTGGTAAGTATTGCAATGCAGTGAGAAGCAACAGAGACCATGGCCGTGCTCACACGACTGTGTGTGATGAGATAAACTCTCAGGAGTTTCTCTCATCACACACAGTTGTGTGAGCACGGCCAAAAGTCCATTGTCTGACCATTATGTTTTGTTTTTTCAACAGTGGCCAGAGTCAAAACACGTTGGCGCTCGATGAAGGACCGCTTCAACAAGGACCTGCGTCAAGAGAGCCTTGTTCCCAGTGGTTCAGGAGCAAGGATCAGAAAGTACAAATACCATCGCGTTCTGGCATTTTTAAGACCGGTCCTTGCCCAGAGAATGTAAGTATTTCTCCCGTGCATTAGGTTGTGTTGTATTGCCATAATCTGTACGTTTCTATTCAACAGGAGTTGGCTTCTGGTTAATTTTTGGTATTAATTTTTTTTTCCTTTTTTCACAGCACATGGAGCAGCACTGTTGGCCCAGGTTCTGGAGCGGTCCTTCATCAGACAGCCACGGACCCGTCCCAGCCATCCAGCAGCTCTGCAGCAAGTGGGCCTGCCACACAAACTGGAGACCAGTTAGCTGGTCCATCAGGTCTTCCCCTTTCCCAGTCCTCTGCCACTGTCCCTTTTTTGGGGGGCTCCTCATGGCAGGGGCAGAGGGCATCGGACAGGTCCCTCATGCCCAAGTTTTTGCACTTGAGCTCGGTTTTTCACGATGGACTCAAGGCTTTGGGTGACCGAATAGATATTTCCCTTAGCCACATGAATACATGTATCCAGGAGGTCACCAAAAGCCTTGACCAAGTAAAAGCCAACCTCCAGAGGCCAGCACATCATTTTTTTAACCAAATTGAGCAGGGTATGTCGGAACACCTTACTCCTGATCTCCAGCTTAGTGTCATGCAGGCCTGCAATGCTGCTTACATGCAGGCTATGCAGCAGAGTTGGTATTTTCAGCAGACAGTGGCGGCATATCCACCTGTGCCTTCACTGTCACGATTAACCTCAATGCCAACCTCTGCTGCATACCACTGCACGGCCACCTCTATTCCTAGCACTGCTGGACACCAGTACAGCACCACCACCATTCCGAGTGCTGTTGGACAGCCCACCGCCACCACCATGACAACCGCTGCTCCTGCTTGGACCTCCTCCACTGACACCACGATGCAGCAGGACCCAGGCATGGCCTTCCATACCGCCACCACCACGATGCAGCAGGACCCAGGCATGGCCTTCCGTACCGCCACCACCACGATGCAGCAGGACCCAGGCATGGCCTTCCGTACCGCCACCACCACGATGCAGCAAGACCCAGGCATGGCCTTCCATACCGCCACCACCACGATGCAGCAGGACCCAGGCATGGCCTTCCGTACCGCCACCACCACGATGCAGCAGGACCCAGACATGGCCTTCCGTATAGCCACCACCACGATGCAGCAGGACCCTGGCATGGCTTTCTGCTCTACAAGCGCTATGGACTCTGGCATGGCCTTCCACTCTATGAGCACTATGGACCCTGTTATGGCTGCGGGCTCTACGAGCACTATGGACTCTGGTATGGCTGCACGCTCTATGAGCACTATGGACTCTGGCATTGCTGCACGCTCTATGAGCACTATGGACTCTGGCATGGCTGCACGCTCTATGAGCACTATGGACTCTGACGCAGTGCAGCTGGACCCTGGCAGGTCACCCACCACGACCATGCCATGACATATGAGCCCACCGAGGCTTCCCAGAACCCGGCAATCCCAGAAAGGAAAAAAAAAACAAAAAACAGCGGACTCTTAGTATTCCTCCCCCTTCACCTCCCAGCGTGTCTGTAATGTCAGGTTTGTCTCACCCTTCCAGTGCATCTCAAGCCTCTCATGTGTCAAGCCCTATCCCCGAACTACCAGACCCACAAGTTTCATTGCCCCTTCTCCTGCCATGTCGACGGTTAGCCAGGCCTCACAACTTCACACCCCCCGTTTACATCACTCTACCCCAAGCAGGCGCAGTTAATAAAAATTTTGTATATAACTAAATAAATAATATTGTTTTTTGCTCCCAATTATGTGTGGTTTACTTGTGTATTTCGCCGCTGTCAACATACACCGTGTGCCAAACACTTAATTTTTTGGCCACATCATAGCTACAGTAGTTAGCAAATAAAAGACTGCAGCTTTGTGTGTCTTTAGTATAGAGATATGAGGTGTGCCAAAAAATTAATACTTGTATTATCTCCATAATCTCTTCCTTCTGCTTAGTCTGTGACTAGTGTTGCAGAGTGAAGAGAAAATGGCAGAAATAAAATGCAGAACTATACTCAACAGGTAAGGTGTCCACAAACTCATTAGTTAGGACTCCTGACCTGGTGAGTAGAGAACTGCCTTGTATAACCTCCATTTTCTCTTCTGTGTACGTAATCTATTTCACACAAAGTGAAGGGACGATGGCGGTCATACACGGCATATCTATGCTCACCTGTACATGTGTCAGAAATAGTGAATTCATGAGGCTGTTATATGTGCATCATGAATTCATTATTTCTGACACCTGACTTGATGAGTATAGATCTGTTTTGTATGACAGTCATTGTCTCTTCAGTCTGTGTCCAATGGATACTGCAGAACAGAATCCGGGCGCAATGACGTCAACAACCTTTAAAACAACATGGCTGCCGTCACATTAACATTATGTGGTCAGTATTTTATATCAGTATGTGTAAGTCAAAACAAGGATTGGAACAATTAGAGGAAAATTATAATAATAACATATCTAGCACCTCAGCTATTATCACCCACTCCTGGTTTTAGATTACAAATACCGATATGAAATACAGACCAAATACAGCTAGTGTGAGGACAGCCTTGGTTTGTAGAGGACATAGGAGGCACGGTCAAGACACCAAAAAATAAAGTTTATTAACGAGAAATATTAGTAACATGTTAGAAAATAACTGGTACAGATAAAATTCCAACAGGACATTTACACAACATTGTCCTGCCATGACACACGCCCAATATCCGAATCAAAAAAGGCAGCAAATTGGTTCCGCATGTGGCCAACTTCAGCTGTTGACCGTGCAGCGCCCCAGAGTCCTGGTCATTGCAGTACTGTGGCTCCGCCACTATGGGGAGCTACGGTGCGTCCGATGGCACTGAAGGAGTTCATCTGATCAGGTATCACAGACACCAATACATTTCACAGCAGGGCCTCCGGGGGGAGCTAAGGGTGCTATTCATTAGGCCACTCCCCACCATAGTGGGTAAACCGGGGGTCAGGCAGGAAGTTAGATCAGAAAGCTGACTGGATTGGACGAAGCAACACCTAGTGGCAGAGGGTGTTGTGGAGGAAGAGACAGTAGGGTCTCTGTCAGGGGTGGGATCCTGACAGAGGCTTGGCATTGGAAAGAACGTAACGGGTCCGCGCCAGCTCCGGGAAGCGGCGGGGCCCAAGAAAGGACTAGAAGCGAGATAGATTGTGCTGAGTGAGAAACGAGATCAAGCAATAGGAGAATTCCAGTAGGGGTCGTGCTGTAAGACCGGAGCAACACCCTACTGAGGCGCATTACCGGTGGCCGGAACGCCGAGGGAGTATTATAACATTCAGCTTCAAGCAATACTCTAAACAGCGGCAGGACAGTCAGTTTAAGGCGGGCTGTCTAACACATATCACCTATGAAGTCTTGGGAGACAATTGCGGGAGAGGGGCGTCTCTAGGGTCCCGGAAGAACTCCAGGCCTATCCGACAAATGGGTGCCGTCCCAACTGTAACATCAGGAAGGGACGGAAGATTAGAAGAACATCATTTAATCGAGTTGTGAGGGAACTTAAGAAACAGACACAATGGTTGTGGGGTACTTTCCGTAAGCACAGCAGGGAAGGACTACAACACATAGCGCTAAGAAGGAAGGCACCGATTTCCACCTGTGAAGTGAACTCTGGAGGTGCCATTGGACCGGCCGGACTTGCGCAGCCTGGTGAACCGTATTCTGGACTGAGGACTCAGAGATCTCCAGTAAAGAGGTAAAGAGACTGCAACCTGGTGTCCTCGTTATTTACCGCGACCTGCACCCCACAACTGCACCGTTACAACACGACTTATTGCACTGGACGTCCCCCACTGACAGACAGGGCCACGGACCGGGTCTAGCCACCGTGACAACCCCAGAGCAGAGACCCAGAGGCCCGGCTCCGGGTACCCCTCGGCCCTGCGGCGGTGTGGGGGCGCTCCAAACTTGGCGTCACGAACAGGATCTACTTAAGCCTGAAGAATCAGGTCATGTGTGCCTTGGAACTGTGATTTACTGTGCTTGGACTGTATTATGTTGCAAAGACTGTGTCCCGACATTCCCCGCCAAAACCGCCGCCATTATAACACTATGTGGCGTGCAGGGAGCATGGGGCGTGTCTTCGTGGGCGTAGCTTGGAAGAGTGGCGCGAAAATGGAGCCCGCCCCTCACCGTTATTACTATGTCCAGAGAATATGCCCATCAAGGAGAAGGGCCCGCCTCCTAGTGTGGGATGGTGGAGGAGAGAAAGGCCGCCCTCCGGACGGGGAGGGGCAAGAACTGCTGGAGACCACGAGGAAGAATCCGATTGGCAGCATGGAGCGCGGAAGCCACCCCGGAGAGGGAGAGGAGGCCTGTGCAAGGTTCTACCAATGGGAGCCGGCGGAGTCCTTACCAGGCTGCATCACTAATCAGGAAATCCTCGGGGCGGAGGTGGAGGAGCTGTGCCGGCAGTTCCGGAGTCTGTGCCAGCGAGCAACCATCCCTGGCGAGGAGCCGCACCAGGCAACGCTCTCACCATCGACTACAGAGGAGACCGACACCGGAGATGCGGCGAGAGAAGGTAACGGCGCCGACCCGGACGCGGCGATTGAGGAGCCCCTATTGGTGGATGTAGACTCGCCCCCACCACGACCACCCGGACGGGTGTGTAGCCGCATTGAATGCGAGAGGCCCTGGGAAACTCTGCAGACGGCCGATCGCCCCCTACAGCCCATTAAACAACCCACGCAGCTCCAGGGAGAATGGGTAACCTTCAAATGGACCCGCGCGGCCACTACCAATCTGATGGGGTTCCCAGGGGATGCCCAGGAGGAGGGGGAGAGTGTCGAGGTCATCCGTCAGAGGGAATACCGCCAACGGCTGCGGCAGCAAGAAGAGGAGTGGGCCCGCAAGAAGGAGCTCCGACGTCAGGCTGAGCGGGAGAAAGACCTTCAGAAGAAAGCCCAAGTCAGACAGGCTACTGAGGAGAATTGGGGTCCGCAGCGATATGGCGTGGTCAACACCTTCCGGATGCAGGGAGGTTGGGGTGTCATGATCTCAATGGCAAGAGAACATAGCATAAGCATATATAGGAACTAGCTCTTGGAAGATGGGAACTGAGCTGACCATGAACTAAACCTAACGCACAACTAGCAGTGGCCGGGTAGCATGCCTACGTTGATTCTAGATGCCCAGCACCAGCCGGAGGACTAAATAAAGCTAGCAGAGGAAAATATTAGTCCTAGCTCACCTCTAGAGAAATACCCCGAAAGGAGACAGAGGCCCCCCACATGTATTGGCGGTGAGTTGAGATGAAATAACAAACGTAGTATGAAAATAGGTTTAGCAAATTTGAGGTCCACTTACTACATAGCAGAAGACAGAAAGGACACTTTCATGGTCAGCTGAAAACCCTATCAAAAACACCATCCAGAAATTACTTTAAAACTCTGGCATTAACTCATAACACCAGAGTGGCAATTCCTGTTCACAAGAGCTTTCCAGACACAGTAACGAAACTACAGCTGTGAACTGGAACAAAAATGCAAAAACAAACATGGACAAGAGTCCAACTTATCTAGTAGTTGTCTAGGAGCAGGAACAAGCACAGAGAGGCTTCTGATAACATTGTTGACCGGCAAGCAACTAACAGAGCAGCAAGGTTATATAGCGACTCCCACATCTTGATGGGAACAGGTGAACAGAGAAGATGAAGACACCAGTTCAATTCCACCAGTAGCCACCGGGGGAGCCCAGAATCCAAATTCACAACAGTACCCCCCCCTCAAGGAGGGGGCACCGAACCCTCACCAGAACCACCAGGGCGATCAGGATGGGCCCTATGAAAGGCACGAACCAGATCGGAGGCATGAACATCAGATGCATTCACCCAAGAATTATCCTCCTGGCCGTATCCCTTCCACTTGACCAGATACTGGAGTCTCCGTCTGGAAACACGAGAGTCTAAGATTTTCTCCACAACGTACTCCAACTCACCCTCAACCAACACCGGAGCAGGAGGCTCAACGGAAGGCACAACCGGTACCTCATACCTGCGCAATAATGACCGATGAAAAACGTTATGAATAGAAAAGGATGCAGGGAGGTCCAAACGGAAGGAAACAGGGTTAAGAATCTCCAATATCTTATACGGGCCGATAAACCGAGGCTTAAACTTAGGAGAAGAGACCCTCATAGGGACAAAACGAGAAGACAACCACACCAAATCCCCAACAGAAAGCCGAGGACCAACACGACGGTGGCGGTTGGCAAAAAGCTGAGTCTTCTCCTGGGACAACCTCAAATTGTCCACCACCTGCCCCCAGATCTGATGCAATCTCTCCACCACAGCATCCACTCCAGGACAATCCGAAGATTCCACCTGACCAGAGGAAAATCGAGGATGAAACCCCGAATTACAGAAAAACGGGGACACCAAAGTGGCAGAGCTGGCCCGATTATTGAGAGCGAACTCCGCCAATGGCAAAAAAGCAACCCAATCATCCTGGTCAGCAGACACAAAACACCTCAGATATGTCTCCAGGGTCTGATTAATCCGCTCGGTCTGGCCATTCGTCTGAGGATGGAAAGCGGACGAAAAAGATAAATCTATGCCCATCCTAGCACAGAATGCCCGCCAAAATCTAGACACGAATTGGGTCCCTCTGTCAGAAACGATATTCTCAGGAATACCATGCAAACGAACAACATTTTGAAAAAACAGAGGAACCAACTCGGAAGAAGAAGGTAACTTGGGCAGAGGAACCAAATGGACCATCTTAGAAAAACGGTCACACACCACCCAGATGACAGACATCTTCTGAGAAACAGGCAGATCTGAAATAAAATCCATCGAGATGTGCGTCCAAGGCCTCTTAGGAATAGGCAAGGGCAACAATAATCCACTAGCCCGAGAACAACAAGGCTTGGCCCGAGCACAAACGTCACAAGACTGCACAAAGCCTCGCACATCTCGTGACAGAGAAGGCCACCAGAAGGACCTTGCCACCAAATCCCTGGTACCAAAAATGCCAGGATGACCTGCCAACGCAGAAGAATGAACCTCAGAGATAACTCTACTGGTCCAATCATCAGGAACAAACAGTTTATCAGGTGGGCAAGGATCAGGTCTATCCGCCTGAAACTCCTGCAAGGCCCGCCGCAGGTCTGGAGAAACGGCTGACAATACCACTCCATCCTTAAGGATACCTGTGGGCTCAGAGTTACCAGGCGAGTCAGGCTCAAAACTCCTAGAAAGGGCATCCGCCTTAACATTCTTAGAACCCGGTAGGTATGACACCACAAAATTAAACCGAGAGAAAAATAATGACCAGCGCGCCTGTCTAGGATTCAGGCGCCTGGCGGTCTCAAGATAAATCAAATTTTTGTGGTCAGTCAATACCACCACCTGATGTCTGGCCCCCTCAAGCCAATGGCGCCACTCCTCAAAAGCCCACTTCATGGCCAAAAGCTCCCGATTCCCAACATCATAATTCCGCTCAGCGGGTGAAAATTTACGGGAAAAGAAGGCACAAGGCCTCATCACGGAGCAGTCAGAACTTTTCTGCGACAACACTGCCCCAGCTCCGATCTCAGAAGCGTCGACCTCAACCTGAAAAGGTAGAGCAACATCAGGCTGACGCAACACAGGGGCAGAGGAAAAACGGCGCTTAAGCTCCCGAAAGGCCTCCACAGCATCAGGGGACCAATCAGCAACATCAGCACCCTTCTTAGTCAAATCGGTCAATGGCTTAGCAATATCCGAAAAACCAGCAATAAATCGACGATAAAAGTTAGCAAAGCCCAAAAATTTCTGAAGACTCTTAAGAGAAGAGGGCTGCGTCCAATCACAAATAGCTTGAACCTTGACAGGATCCATTTCAATGGAAGAGGGGGAAAAAATATATCCCAAAAAGGAAATCCTCTGTACCCCAAAAACACACTTAGAACCCTTCACACACAAAGAATTAGACCGCAAAACCTGAAAAACCCTCCTGACTTGCTGGACATGAGAGTCCCAGTCATCCGAAAAAATCAGAATATCATCCAGATACACAATCATAAATTTATCCAAATAATCGCGAAAAATATCATGCATAAAGGACTGGAAAACTGACGGAGCATTAGAAAGACCAAAAGGCATCACTAAATACTCAAAGTGGCCCTCGGGCGTATTAAATGCGGTTTTCCACTCATCCCCCTGCCTGATTCGCACCAAATTATACGCCCCACGAAGGTCAATCTTAGAGAACCACTTGGCCCCCTTTATGCGAGCAAACAAATCAGTCAGCAACGGCAATGGGTATTGATATTTAACAGTGATTTTATTCAAAAGCCGATAATCAATACATGGTCTCAAAGAGCCGTCTTTTTTTGACACAAAGAAAAAACCGGCTCCTAAGGGAGATGACGATGGACGAATATGTCCCTTTTCCAAGGACTCCTTTATATATTCTCGCATAGCAGCATGTTCAGGCACAGACAGATTAAATAAACGACCCTTTGGGTATTTACTACCCGGGATTAAATCTATGGCACAATCGCACTCTCGGTGCGGAGGTAACGAACCAAGCTTGGATTCTTCAAAGACGTCACGATAGTCAGACAGGAACTCAGGAATTTCAGAGGGAATGGATGATGAAATGGAAACCACAGGTACATCCCCATGAGCCCCCTTACATCCCCAGCTCAACACAGACATAGCTCTCCAGTCGAGGACTGGGTTGTGAGATTGCAGCCAAGGCAATCCTAGCACCAAATCATCATGTAGATTATACAGCACCAGAAAGCGAATAATCTCCTGGTGATCCGGATTAATACGCATAGTTACTTGTGTCCAGTATTGTGGTTTATTATTAGCCAATGGGGTGGAGTCAATCCCCTTCAGAGGAATAGGAGTCTCCAAAGGCTCTAAATCATACCCACAGCGTTTGGCAAAGGACCAATCCATAAGACTCAAAGCGGCGCCAGAGTCGACATAGGCGTCCGTGGTAATAGATGACAAAGAGCAAATCAGGGTCACAGATAGAATAAATTTAGACGGTAAGGTGCAAATGGAAACAGATTTACCAAGCTTTTTAGTGCGCTTAGAGCATGCTGATATAACATGAGTAGAATCACCACAATAGAAACACAACCCATTTTTCCGTCTAAAATTCTGCCGCTCGCTTCGGGACAGAATTCTATCACACTGCATACTCTCTGGCGACTTCTCAGTGGACACCGCCAGATGGTGCACTGGTTTGCGCTCCCGCAAACGCCTATCGATCTGAATAGCCATTGTCATGGACTCATTCAGACCCGCAGGCACAGGGAACCCCACCATAACATCCTTAATGGCATCAGAGAGACCCTCTCTGAAAGTCGCCGCCAGGGCGCACTCATTCCACTGAGTAAGCACAGACCATTTACGGAATCTTTGGCAGTAAATTTCCGCTTCATCTTGCCCCTGAGATAGGGACATCAAAGTTTTTTCTGCCTGAAGCTCCAAATGAGGTTCGTCATAAAGCAACCCCAAGGCCAGAAAAAACGCATCCACATTGAGCAACGCAGGATCCCCTGGTGTCAATGAAAAAGCCCAGTCTTGAGGGTCGCCCCGGAGCAAGGAAATCACAATCCTGACCTGCTGTGCAGGGTCTCCGGCAGAGCGAGATTTCAGGGACAAAAATAATTTGCAATTATTTCGAAAATTCTGAAACCCGGATCTATTCCCCGAGAAAAATTCCGGCAAAGGAATTCTCGGCTCAGATACAGGTGCATGACAAACAAAATCTTGCAAATTTTGTACCTTCGTGGCGAGATTATTCAAACCTGCAGTTACACTCTGAAGATCCATTACAAACAGGTGGACACAGAGCCATTCAAGGGTTAAGAGGAGGTAAGAAGCAGCTAGACAGCAATTAAGGGCTAGGTAGCAAAACTCTGAGGGGAAAAAAAAAAAAAAAAAAATTTCCCTTCAACACTTCTTTTTCTCCTGCTTCAGCCCAAACAATTAACACTTTAAGGGCCGGTCAAACTGTCATGATCTCAATGGCAAGAGAACATAGCATAAGCATATATAGGAACTAGCTCTTGGAAGATGGGAACTGAGCTGACCATGAACTAAACCTAACGCACAACTAGCAGTGGCCGGGTAGCATGCCTACGTTGATTCTAGATGCCCAGCACCAGCCGGAGGACTAAATAAAGCTAGCAGAGGAAAATATTAGTCCTAGCTCACCTCTAGAGAAATACCCCGAAAGGAGACAGAGGCCCCCCACATGTATTGGCGGTGAGTTGAGATGAAATAACAAACGTAGTATGAAAATAGGTTTAGCAAATTTGAGGTCCACTGTCATGATCTCAATGGCAAGAGAACATAGCATAAGCATATATAGGAACTAGCTCTTGGAAGATGGGAACTGAGCTGACCATGAACTAAACCTAACGCACAACTAGCAGTGGCCGGGTAGCATGCCTACGTTGATTCTAGATGCCCAGCACCAGCCGGAGGACTAAATAAAGCTAGCAGAGGAAAATATTAGTCCTAGCTCACCTCTAGAGAAATACCCCGAAAGGAGACAGAGGCCCCCCACATGTATTGGCGGTGAGTTGAGATGAAATAACAAACGTAGTATGAAAATAGGTTTAGCAAATTTGAGGTCCACTTACTACATAGCAGAAGACAGAAAGGACACTTTCATGGTCAGCTGAAAACCCTATCAAAAACACCATCCAGAAATTACTTTAAAACTCTGGCATTAACTCATAACACCAGAGTGGCAATTCCTGTTCACAAGAGCTTTCCAGACACAGTAACGAAACTACAGCTGTGAACTGGAACAAAAATGCAAAAACAAACATGGACAAGAGTCCAACTTATCTAGTAGTTGTCTAGGAGCAGGAACAAGCACAGAGAGGCTTCTGATAACATTGTTGACCGGCAAGCAACTAACAGAGCAGCAAGGTTATATAGCGACTCCCACATCTTGATGGGAACAGGTGAACAGAGAAGATGAAGACACCAGTTCAATTCCACCAGTAGCCACCGGGGGAGCCCAGAATCCAAATTCACAACATTGGGGCTTCATTAAGGAGCCCGGTCTCGCCTTGGAAGTGTTTGTAAACCGGCGGAATGTAGAGGCGCATCTCATTGAAGGGCACCCAGGCCGGGACCTCTATCCAGGAGACCGAGTTAAGTATACCCGCCACTGGGGGGATAAAGGGTGGTATGCCTTGCATGTACGTAAATACAAGCCGGAAGTGACACTACCACCCCCTGATGATTCCCCAAGACCTGCGGCCATTCCCCCGATCGCCCTGTGTGCCAAGTGTCTGCGGACCATCACTCCGAGGAGAACCGTGAGTACCCAGACCCCTATCCAGGGTGCAGATGCCCTTTATGTGGTGGCGGGAGGAGTGCAGTACTCACGGAGATCGCTTCCAGACTTAGAAGAATAAACCTCGATACCCTGAATCTGTAAATAGTTACTGTTCTACTACTTTGTTGCTATACCCGTAAAGGGTTAACTCTTAAAGGGATCCCTTTGTTTACCCGGGATCCCTATTGTCTTTGGTTATTTTTTCTATTTTTTCTATGTTATTTAAAAACTGAGAAATCATGAACAGTGCATGATCAAAACTTCTTTGTATATAGTTTGCACCTTATTAAAGGTGCTCCCTACTGGTTTTACTTAAACAAGGACTCTTTGCGAAGATACCGTACTGGAACCTTTGATAAGTATGGACTGGTAGCTTGAGAAGATGTGCTACCTCACAGAGACTTGGTCTTCTCTTAAAGGGGATGTTCATTTGTTATGCTTCGATAGTAATATTGCTTAAGATGAGTAGCAATAATGTCTTGACCGAAGGAAATAATGATAATGTTTATATGAGAAAAGTTATATGTGTTTAACTGGTTAAATGTGAAGAAATATTGATAATGTTCGCTGAAAGAAAAAGTAGAAGGAAGAAATGAGCAAGTTTAATGTTGTGAAAAGAAGATAGTTGATAATGTTGATAAGAAAAGGGGGGGGGATAGAAGGTAAACCCTGCGTTCCCCATCGAAAGTTAGTAATGTGTTACTAAGGACAGAAAGTGAACCTGTAAGGGTTAGTGGGTGAGTCCTTATAGGAGCCAAGTAGAGCCGGCTCGATGTTCTCAAACTGAAAGAAAAGTTATGTTCTATACTGTGTATAGTAGTTGAAAAGGCAGTAGGCCCTGGCTGAACGGGGCGGTCCTGTAACAGAAAGGAGAGGCAGTAGGTCTGGTGCCGATAGGACAGGCGGTCCTGCAGATTCAAAGTAGGAGAATGTAAAAGTTAAATTGCCTTATAATGTGATTATAGGAAGGTCTTTAGTGGATACAGAGTGTATGTCCTTAAAGGCAAAGTTAAATTATTGTTCAACAATTTTTGTACTTAGTAGAATACCCGGTTGGGTAACAGAAGTTAATTATAGCATGTTGCTATGATATTTTTGCCATGTTTGTAACGTTCAAGTGTCCTTACCTCCCATAAAGGGAAGCCTGTTCAAGTATACTTATTGTTATTGCACTCAACGAAATTGTATGTCTTTTTGCTAACTTGTATTGTTGTTTTCTTCCCAGTCCCGGAGTACTGTGTTTAACCAGGGGGGAGTGCAGCGCCCCAGAGTCCTGGTCGTTGCAGTACTGTGGCTCCGCCACTATGGGGAGCTACGGTGCGTCCGATGGCACTGCAGGAGTTCATCTGATCAGGTATCACAGACACCAATACATTTCACAGCAGGGCCTCCGGGGGGAGCTAAGGGTGCTATTCATTAGGCCACTCCCCACCATAGTGGGTAAACCGGGGGTCAGGCAGGAAGTTAGATCAGAAAGCTGACTGGATTGGACGAAGCAACACCTAGTGGCAGAGGGTGTTGTGGAGGAAGAGACAGTAGGGTCTCTGTCAGGGGTGGGATCCTGACAGAGGCTTGGCATTGGAAAGAACGTAACGGGTCCGCGCCAGCTCCGGGAAGCGGCGGGGCCCAAGAAAGGACTAGAAGCGAGATAGATTGTGCTGAGTGAGAAACGAGATCAAGCAATAGGAGAATTCCAGTAGGGGTCGTGCTGTAAGACCGGAGCAACACCCTACTGAGGCGCATTACCGGTGGCCGGAATGCCGAGGGAGTATTATAACATTCAGCTTCAAGCAATACTCTAAACAGCGGCAGGACAGTCAGTTTAAGGCGGGCTGTCTAACACATATCACCTATGAAGTCTTGGGAGGCAATTGCGGGAGAGGGGCGTCTCTAGGGTCCCGGAAGAACTCCAGGCCTATCCGACAAACGGGTGCCGTCCCAACTGTAACATCAGGAAGGGACGGAAGATTAGAAGAACATCATTTAATCGAGTTGTGAGGGAACTTAAGAAACAGACACAACGGTTGTGGGGTACTTTCCGTAAGCACAGCAGGGAAGGACTACAACACATAGCGCTAAGAAGGAAGGCACCGATTTCCACCTGTGAAGTGAACTCTGGAGGTGCCATTGGACCGGCCGGACTTGCGCAGCCTGGTGAACCGTATTCTGGACTGAGGACTCAGAGATCTCCAGTAAAGAGGTAAAGAGACTGCAACCTGGTGTCCTCGTTATTTACCGCGACCTGCACCCCACAACTGCACCGTTACAACACGACTTATTGCACTGGACGTCCCCCACTGACAGACAGGGCCACGGACCGGGTCTAGCCACCGTGACAACCCCAGAGCAGAGACCCAGAGGCCCGGCTCCGGGTACCCCTTGGCCCTGCGGCGGTGTGGGGGCGCTCCAACCGCAGCGGGTGATGTTGGTAATCGGGCAGTGGGTGTGCAACTGGTTCATCCAGTTCAATGTTGGGCTGCTCCTTAGCCATTATGTAATTGTGCAGAACCACACAGGCTTTGACCACCTCATCGACTGTCTCCATTTTTAGATTAATGGCTGATGCAAGAATGCGCCATTTTGAGACTAGAATCCCAAAGGTACACTCTACTGTTCTTCGTGCCCTGGTCAGTCTGTAGTTAAAAATCCTTTTAGTGTGGTTCATGTCCCAACTGGAATATGGCTTCAGTAGGTTTTCACACATCTGAAAAGCCTCATCACCAACCATAACAAATGGCATTGGTGGACCTTGAGTGTTGGGGAGCGGTCGTGGTCGTGGAAAATTGCCAAAAGCTCCAATGTCCACGGCGATGAAGCGACAGTCCGCATCGGCTATTGCCATGAGCACAACAGAAAAATATTTTTTATAATTGAAGTACTCCGATCCCGTTCTGGCTGGTTTGATAATGCGGATGTGCTTTCCATCCACCGCTCCCAAACAGTTGGGGAAATCACACACACTCCAGAATTTTTCCGCAATTTCAATCCACATGTCCAAGGTGGGTAGGGGTATAAACTCATCCTGGAGTACATTCCACAAAGCCCGGCAGGTGTCCGCAACTACTCCGGACAGGGTGCATATTCCAAGCCGGTATTGGAAGTGGAGGGAGGATAAACTCTCTCCGGTTGCCAGAAATCTGGAAGAAAAGAAAAAAAAGAAAATCAATTCTATGTATGGTGTTCTTATGCTAAAGACAAAAACAAATACCAAAAAAATACATATCAGAACACCCAAAATTTGCACTGCCATTGGTTTAGATTTGTTACGTACCTTAATGTAACCAGCAGACGTTCCTCTGGTGGAATCGCTCTACTGAGCTGGGTGTCCTGTCTCCGTATGACTCCTTGCACATGAGCAAGCAAATCCCGGAAAGAGTCTTGCGACATCCTTGTATATTCTGGGATTTTGTCCAGGTTGGCATTAAGCTCGCCATACAGCGTGTGATAGGCTCCACGGCTCTCATGTACAGTAGTTCAATAATGGGGTGTCTCCAAAAACACCTACGCCGTCTCCTTCTCCATTTTTCGCGATTTCTGTCTTGCTCCCAAGCAAATGCACAGGCAAGAAACAGCTTGATGCTTAAATCCAGGTTGAAATAAAAGCTCTCCATGCGAAGATCCAGTTTATCTTTTTTAATAAATTTGCAACAATTATAAAATTTCTGTTTTTTTTTCAGTCAAGATGGGGTGCAGAGTGTACATTAATGAGAAAAAAAGGAACTTTTTTTTAATTTACCAAATGGCTGCAATTAAACAAATGAGTGAAAAATTTAAAGGGGTCTGAATACTTTCCGTACCCACTGTACTGCTGGACACCAACAGTGTGTGGAAATTTAGCTTTTAGATTGCTGAGACTAGTTTTCCCTTTCCGGTCTACCTGTGTTTTTCTACAGTGAACTGGTATGTAATTATTTCTCTGCTGGGAGCCATAGCAAACTTCTATATAAACTCCAGCAGAAAGTATCTAGCTGCCAGTTATTTAGTACTTCAGGTTTCTAATGCATGGCTCCTGTGTGATATTTGTATATCCTGTTGTCTGACCTAGGCTTGTATTTTGACAAATCACTTGCTTCCTGATTTTCTCTCTTATGTGACGTCTCGAACCTATCCCCGCATGACGAGCCATATTGCCTCTGGTTCGCTCCTCTGGCCAGCTGAAATCAATGAAACCAAAGTGTGCTGGAGGATTTGCAGGGGGAGGGACCTCGTGTGCTGGACTGGGTCAGGTGACCCTCAGAAAGGATTTTCCTGGTATAATAGCCCTGCGCGCCCAACCACGAGATCTGCCACCAGGAAAGGGAGCGGGTCAGATGTGCTCCAGAGACACCACTGATACCAACATGACAGCCCTCAACAGGAAGTGTAAGCCACCCAGGTGCCGGTCACCACCTGGCAAGGTACAGATACCCAAGAAGATATCCTCAAATACGGCAATGGTCAGAATCAGAATATGCGCCCTGCACTGGTCAAGCCTCCGAGGCCTGACTGCGCCTGTCAAAGTCCTTTCCGCCCCGAGCCTGAGAGACTTCCACCGATGGTTAAACTGAGAAAAGCCGTGCAGAGACTGCGACAGGAGAGGCACATCTGCGATTGCAAAGGAGCAGTGCGAGTAAGCAGGGCCATCACTTCCAGCTATCATCTTCGGTACCAGGTCGGCTGGGATCAGGAGTACAGGTTCGGAAGGGCAGTTAGTGTGTGGGAGGTTCAGTGGGCTTTGAGGAAGAGACTTGCAGCCTAGTGGGAAAACCCGGTGACCCCCGCTAGGGCAAGAGATTTCATTGAGAACTCCCATAGTGACTCACAAGACTGAGCGCACCACCTTTGTGAAAAGGATGACACTAACATTAAGTAGTGAAAGAGTTTCTTGTTTATTGTAAATTTGTTGTTATTCATTCTACTGTTAAATTGCATAGCTACTAACAATAATTGTTTAAAGTTACTGTTGTATATAAGTAGCATTATATCAACCCGTCTCTTTCTGCCTCGTGATCTCTGCTTGTTGCATCCAGACACCCGCATTACATTTACATGAAAGCAATCCAGTAGACCCTATTGTAAGAACAGATCCCTATATACAGATTAAAAGATGAAGGTTGGGGATCCTTTGGAATCTGCCTGATGGGAGTGGCTTATACCAAGTCTGTCCAAGGTAGCCTTTTAGAGCCTTTGGCCTCTGACAGATATAACTGGCTGCCTGAGAAACATTTTGTGAAACTGAATACAAATCATCAAGATCCTCTGCTGGCTGATCAATTTGCAACTGCCGAGTAATGATGTCCTAGATGTGCTTGGTGGGATACTAGTCCATAGATGCTGCAGGCCATGTTAGCGTGTTTAGGTCAGCCTGTGGCATGAGCAACATGCAACCCGATGCTGTGTTGAGAAATGGTTCTTGGGACACTTTGGAGAAATAGCCATAACACTGATTCCACCACCAAATGAATGAAACACCAATTTGTTAGTGTATATAGATTTAAGACTAGATGGGTCCGGTTACCATACATTATGCCACCCCATAACATATTTCTGGTAGTTTTATCAGTGAAACGCTGCATTGTAAAGGTCACTTCATGACATTACAAATATGGTCTCCACACCAATCTCTGGTTCATTGCATCCAAGACAAAAGCAGGACTGCTGAAAAGGATAGACCTCAAATACAGCCTTCATTTCTCCATTCCAGCCTCTGATCTCCATCTGGAAACCAAGTGTGCAGCCTTATCCTACCTTTTTCATAGCGTCTTGTAGTTTGATCCCTAACTACAGACAGATTTGTAGATAGATTCAAGCAGTTTGTAATATTAAATTATAAAAAACATCAAATTGTAGTTATTATTTAAGCATTTCTATAAATATAAAAATAAACACAGTAGTTAACCACTTTCATTAGTCCTGTATTTCGTGTTGTATCCTACAAATTTTTCTTCTGTTCAGATAAATAAAAAAAATCAGATGACAAGTACACTGCAGTCTTTTGGTTGCATACTTTGGATGACCCTATTTAAAGGGAACCTGTCATGAGGTTTGACTGATAAGAGATACGGCCATCACCTTCCAGGGCTGATACAGAGCATTCTATAATGCTGTGTATCTGCCCCCAACCCGACCTAAAAGAATTGAAAAATAACTTTTATTACACTAACCTGCGGGGCAATGAATCGCTTTTCTTGGTCCGGGGCCTCCCTTCTTCTTGCGATGCCGCCCTCCGGCTTGCTTTGTATGGATGATGCGTCTCCTCGGCACAGTGCTCCTGAAAGGGGATGACTGTATCTCTTATCGGCCAAACCTGGTGACAGGTTCCCTTTAACACTAAACTTAGACAAAAAGGCCTAATGCTTGTGACCAAAAGAAAGATTCAATCTTATATTTCACCCAATTAACCTGTAGAAAACACCCATTAAAAAGAAGGAAGATTAAGACTTTTTACCGCAATAAATATTTCACAGTATTTATGATTGTATTCCTATGGCTTAACTAGCAATAACATATTCTACAGCACTTTATAGATGTTGTCATCACTCACTATTCCTTTTGGGGCTCACAATCTACATTACATGCCACAGTATGTCTTTGGAGTGTGAGAGGAAACCAGAGAATCTAGAGGAAACCTACTCAAACATGGGGAGAACATACAAAATCCATGCAGATGTTGTCCTTGGTCAAGTTCCAATGCAGGACGCTATCACTGCAAGGCAACATGCTGAATAATCACCTACCAAGCTACCATAATGCGCAATACATACAATACAATGGTGCCTATTCTTAACAAGTAACATGAATTTTATATATATATATATATATATATATATATACAGTGGGGCAAAAAAGTATTTAGTCAGTCAGCAATAGTGCAAGTTCCACCACTTAAAAAGATGAGAGGCGTCTGTAATTTACATCATAGGTAAACCTCAACTATGGGAGACAAACTGAGAAATAAAAATCCAGAAAATCACATTGTCTGTTTTTTTATCATTTTATTTGCATATTATGGTGGAAAATAAGTATTTGGTCAGAAACAAAATTTCATCTCAATACTTTGTAATATATCCTTTGTTGGCAATGACAGGGGTCAAACGTTTTCTGTAAGTCTTCACAAGGTTGCCACACACTGTTGTTGGTATGTTGGCCCATTCCTCCATGCAGATCTCCTCTAGAGCAGTGATGTTTTTGGCTTTTCGCTTGGCAACACGGACTTTCAACTCCCTCCAAAGGTTTTCTATAGGGTTGAGATCTGGAGACTGGCTAGGCCACTCCAGGACCTTGAAGTGCTTCTTACGAAGCCACTCCTTCGTTGCCCTGGCGGTGTGCTTTGGATCATTGTCATGTTGAAAGACCCAGCCACGTTTCATCTTCAATGCCCTTGCTGATGGAAGGAGGTTTGCACTCAAAATCTCACGATACATGGCCCCATTCATTCTTTCATGTACCCGGATCAGTTGTCCTGGCCCCTTTGCAGAGAAACAGCCCCAAAGCATGATGTTTCCACCACCATGATTTACAGTAGGTATGGTGTTTGATGGATGCAACTCAGTATTCTTTTTCCTCCAAACACGACAAGTTGTGTTTCTACCAAACAGTTCCAGTTTGGTTTCATCAGACCATAGGACATTCTCCCAAAACTCCTCTGGATCATCCAAATGCTCTCTAGCAAACTTCAGACGGGCCCGGACATGTACTGGCTTAAGCAGTGGGACACGTCTGGCACTGCAGGATCTGAGTCCATGGTGGCGTAGTGTGTTACTTATGGTAGGCCTTGTTACATTGGTCCCAGCTCTCTGCAGTTCATTCACTAGGTCCCCCCGCGTGGTTCTGGGATTTTTGCTCACCGTTCTTGTGATCATTCTGACCCCACGGGGTGGGATTTTGCGTGTAGCCCCAGATCGAGGGAGATTATCAGTGGTCTTGAATGTCTTCCATTTTCTAATTATTGCTCCCACTGTTGATTTCTTCACTCCAAGCTGGTTGGCTATTGCAGATTCAGTCTTCCCAGCCTGGTGCAGGGCTACAATTTTGTTTCTGGTGTCCTTTGACAGCTCTTTGGTCTTCACCATAGTGGAGTTTGGAGTCAGACTGTTTGAGGGTGTGCACAGGTGTCTTTTTATACTGATAACAAGTATAAACAGGTGCCATTACTACAGGTAATGAGTGGAGGAAAGAGGAGACTCTTAAAGAAGAAGTTACAGGTCTGTGAGAGCCAGAAATCTTGATTGTTTGTTTCTGACCAAATACTTATTTTCCACCATAATATGCAAATAAAATGATAAAAAAACAGACAATGTGATTTTCTGGATTTTTTTTTCTCAGTTTGTCTCCCATGGTTGAGGTCTATCTATGATGTAAATTACAGACGCCTCTCATCTTTTTAAGTGGTGGAACTTGCACTATTGCTGACTGACTAAATACTTTTTTGCCCCACTGTATATATATATATATATATATATATATATATATATATATATATATATATATATATATATACTGGAGGAAATTAGTATTTGATCTCTTGCTGATTTTGTAAGTTTGCCCACTGACAATGACATGAACAGTCTATAATTTTAAGGGTAGGTTAATTTTAACATTGAGAGATAGAATATCAAAAATAAGATCCGGAAAATCACATTGTATAAATTATATAAATGTATTTGCATTTTTCATTGAGAAATAAGTATTTGATCCCTCTGGCAAACAAGACTTAATACTTGGTGGCAAAACCCATAATAATAATAAAACCCTTGTTGGCAAGCACAGCAGTCAGATGTTTTTTGTAGTTGATGATGAGGTTTGTGCACATGTCAGGAGGGATTTTGGTCCACTCTGCTTTGCAGATCATCTCTAAATTTTTAAGATTTTGAGGCTGTCGCTTGGCAACTCAGAGTTTCAACTCCCTCCAAAAGTTTTCTATGGGATTAAGGTCTGGAGACTGACTACGCCACTCCAGGACCTTAAGGTGCTTCTTTTTGAGCCACTCCTTTGTTGCCTTGGCATTATGGATAGGATTATGGCCCCAACAGTGCTTACTGGAACCTTCACTAGTTTAGAAATTCTACGAAAATTAATGCAGTCACTATGTTTTGTAACGAAAAGGTTGCCAATGTCTTGAGACAGTTCCCTTTTTTACCCATCATGAGATGTTTCTCGTGTGGCACCTTGGTAATGAGACATCTTTTTTTAGGCCATCAGTTGAGCCAGCTGATATTTTTCACTAGTTGACAGGATAGCTTTCTAATTACTGACAGATTTCAGCTGGTGTCATGACTTTCCATGGCTTTTTGCACCTCTGTTTCTTCATGTGTTCAATACTTTTTCCGTTTGTCATTTCTCATCAGTACGTCTTAATTAATTTATGATTTTATTTCTTTTAATGTGAGGATTAGATGGGTTGTTACCGACATCTGGTGAGAATTTCATGTCAATGGCACCTTTATAAATATATTTATCTAGAAAATTGGTGGCGTGTTCAATACTTATTTCACCCACTGTATATACAAAGGAATTTACAAATTTAGGCATCTCTGGTCAAAACTACTTTTATTGTGAACAGTTAAACAAGTGGAAGATGAAATGATCTCTAAAAGACCTAAGGTTAAAGATTATGAATTTCCTTTGTATTTAAGACAACGAAAATATATATATTGTAATCTTTTAAATTTAAAAAATTACAAAAAGGAAAATGAGCTGATGCAACAGTTTGGACACCCTTGGAGTTTTGTGTGCTCAGATAACCTTGACCAAGTTTTCAGACCTTATTTAGCCTGTTAGCATTGTGGCTTGTTCACTATCATTGTTATGAAAGGCCAAGTGATGCAAATTTCTCAGCTTTATAAAAACCCAGCATCCTGTAACCTTGTGTCAAAGAACTAGTACTCTGAAAATGAAAATGGAGGAGGCCCACAAAGCAAGATAAGGCTTTAAGAAGATTGTGAAGCATTTCCTCAGTTTGAAATGTAATTAAGAAATGGCAGTTAATAGGAACAGTGGAGGGCAAGATAAGGTCTGGAAGACCAAGCAAAAAATTTCAGTGAGAGCTGCTAGCAGGATTGCTAGAGAGGCAAATCAGAACCCATTCTTGACTACAAAAGACCTTCAGAAAGATTTAGCAGACTCTGCAGTTGTGGTACATTGTTCTACTGTTCAGAGATACCTGGACAAATATGGCCTTTATGAAAGAGTCATCAGATGAAAACCTCTCCTGTGTCCTCCCCATAAAATTCAGAGTCAGAAGTATGCAAAAGAACATCTAAACAAGCCTGATGCATTTTGTAAACAAGTCCTGTCCAACCCAGGAATCTCTAAGAACTGGAAGAATTTTCCAAGCAAAAATGAATGAAAATCCCTCAAACAAGAATAGAAAGACTCTACAATAAGCATTTACAAGCTGTGGTACTTTCAAAAAGGGGTGCTACTAGGAACTAATCATGCAGGGTGCCCAAATGTTTGCCTTAGCCCATTTTCCTTTTTGTAATTCTTAAAATGTAAAAGATGAAAATATTTTTTTTTCCCTAAAATACAAAAGAAATGTGTCATCTTTAACTATAGGCCTTTTTCAGATCATTTCATCTTCACCTTTCTTAACTGCTCACAGCAGTAATGTTGATCAGTGGTGCCCGTACTTTTACATGCCACTGTAAATACTATTCTATAATGTATTGATTTCCTGTAAACAGACCACAAGTAGTTGTATGGCAATTCTAAGATAACACAGTCTGTATTATACAATTGTCTCCTTGTTCCATGTTTTGTAAATGAGCCCCTTGGACTTGAGTTATTTCAATTGTGTATCACTTGTGTTCAGCATGCTAAATATTAACCTCAAGTATGTAAACTAAATCCTTTTTTTTGCATAGTATTGCAAATTAAAAATGGAGTCAGTGATCTATTTACTACGAGAATAGTAGATTCTTCTATACAAGGCCATGTTTACCATATAGAAGATAATAGAAAATGCCAAAAACAGAGACTAGACTATGCCAAAACTGAGGGCAGTGACATCCAAAAAGGAAATCATTTTACTAGCTCAACATGTCCTAAATGAGCAACTGAGAATGGGTTGTATTTCGAAACTGTGGTCTTGATTCATTATTGCATCTTTACTTTTTGGGGGGCTGCTTATTGGGTGTTTTCTCCGTTTTTAATTTGAGCTTTAATCTACTTTAATCTGTGCCTTCTTAAAAGGCAATGTTGTAGGCGTTCACCTATTTTTTTATGTTCATCATTGAGGGAGGGGTTTGCAGCTTCTAGATGGTTTCAGCTGATTCATCAATTGCAACTTTGAAAAATGTTGCAATATTTTTGCAATATTTTTGCGCAAATGTACTCCAACTCCCCCCCTCCGGACTGATTTTATGTACATCTGAAGTTGTTTTTGCATATTTTGCCACATTTTTGCAGAACATGTGACTTTTTGCACTGAAAAGTTGTAAAAAAAAGTTAAAGACAAAAATAAAAAAGCATTTTTGATTTTGCACAAAATTCATGAACTACGTTTGCCATTCTAATTAATTTAGCAAAAATGGAAAATATTATGTTTAGGCAGGTTGCTCTGCGGGAATGAAGAATCTTGGTATTCCAAATCGTTTTTTTATTAATACCAAAGCACAGCGCAGCGCGCCTAAATGGGACATCTTCTATTTTTGACATTATGAATCTGGAAGAACTATTTCGTTCAGCCACAGGGCAGCAGCAGTAGCTGTCCACGCTTATACTTATCTTTTGCCAAAGCTATTGCCCTATTTTGTGTGCACTCCTGCCCTTGTCCAGAGCTGCTTAATAACAATTAATTTGCCAGAAAAACATCAACAAATACAACAAGATAAAAAAAGAAAAGTGACTTAAAAAAGACTGCAAATCATGAATCGGACCCATTATTTGAAATGTATGTTTGAAAGTGATGCCAAAGGAATATGTCTGTCATTGACACTATTATTTCGGCATACATTTTCCCAATAGAATCATATGGACACATTAAACTTTTACATGTACAATATTTCCCTACTATATATGCTGAATGTAGTGTTTCCAAATGTCCAGAAATTCAAGGATAGTCCAGAAAAATAGGACACTTTTTAAGGTGTTTTGAAGCTGAAGAAACTTTTTTCGACTTAAATTATCATCATTTTACAGTTTATAGTACATGCGACTGATATCTTATATCAGAATTATGGGCTGAAACATGGATAACTTATAATCATAATGATTTATCATGGTTTTCCAATGTGTCTATAAAAAAAAATTGTCTGTCCTTGATTATTTGATAAGCTGTCTATAGAAAATAAAAAGTCAAGTTGGCGACCCTGCTTGAATGTTGGGTAAATTTAGCCTTAAAAGTTCTAAAATATCAACGTATCCAAAGTAAAATAATAGTATATGGATAACAACTCATATTTTCAGCTAAACCATTGCTATATTTGCTTTAATTTCTGGAGTTTTCTGAAATTTCATGTCATGACAGATCACACGCTGAGGCTCGCTATTTTAGGTTGTCACAGCTCAAGAAGCTGCTATGGGAGAAGACTGCTATATCTGGAAGTTTTGTGCATGCTCTGTGAGAAATTAGGATTCGATTACAGTCCAGCATCATTTTGTTTGAACAGTAACCCCATTTAAAAATTGCATAATTTATTGTTTTAGTTATTGTGCATACTGAACATATTTTCCTGATGCCATCACATCCATCAATGTAGAAGTTTCATTCTGTTTGCCTTTGTTTCCAAATAAGCAATGATTCTTTTTTTCAGTCTTTCCATAGACATTAACATTGTACACAGAAACGCTTGTTTAATGAGGCTCTGTCACCTCAAGGTAAAGTCAGCTTTACATAGTGCCTTGTGTAGAATGTAAACCTATAGTTGTGCCCTTCTTGTGCCGCAGCCCAGAAGGAAGCATGAAATCACTCTCCACACAGTATGGTAATTGTGAATGTCAGCTGTAGAGACAGATTCATTCACACTGCCTGGCAACTTTGTCATTAGGATATAAGAGCTCAAGGAAAAAGCTGCTAGAGACTGAGAATGAGTTTGTCTCTGCAGCCGACACTTAGTATTTACATAATGAGAGGGGAGAGAGTTCATACTCTATCTCCACCACTGGCCACACAATGCAACACTGAAAGACAACTTTAACTCTGCTTTGGAGCCACTTTAAAATCTGCGGGAGGGAATTGCATAAATTAGCTCTTAACCCAATTTTAGCTAAAGGAAGGGATTGGACTTGAGCCCCCATGCTTTTTTCTCTCTAATTTGCCTTTGGCTCAATCTCGAGCGTTGGCGACTTGATGGATGAGTGCTCTGTAGAAAGCTTGATCTTGTGCAAGCTTAGATAGGTCTATCAGGGTCTTCTTCTCTGTTATTGTCATATCATCAAGCAACCTAGTTACTTGTTTTCCTCTTCACCTTGTTCTTTCTATTCTTCCAAACATGACGTCCTTCATCAGTGATTGCTCTGTTTGTATGATGTGTCGAAAGTAGGCAAGTCGTTGCTTGGTGATCCTAACTTTGCGTCAAATGTCTGGCTGGTTTGTTCCAAAATGGATTTGTTTGTTCTTCTTGCCATTCACAGTATTGATAAAATCCTTCTTCAGCCCCACATTTTGAACGTGTTGATTCTTCTTCTATCTTCTTTCTTAAACATTTAGGTTTTGAATCCTTATATTATCCCAGAAAAGACCAAATTATGTAAGGGCCCTGTATTCATCACCAGTGAAATGTTCCTCTACTTGAAGACCTTGACCAGTGATTTATTTGTTTATTTTCCCTTAGCTTTTCTCCTAATGACTTCTGGTGTTGTTGCTGCATCATGCATAAAGCGGTCCAAAGGTACCCAAGCTATGTAAGAAATTCCAAAATATAAATAGCACAGGCTGAGGCTAGAAAATTCAAGTGATATTACATGTTTGACTGTTTCTAATGGATTGTAAGAAGCATCTGTAGCGCCCCCACTGCCGCAGGGCCGAGGGGTACCCGGTATCGGGCCTCTGAGTCTCTGCTCTGGGGTTGTCACGGTGGCTAGGCCTCGGTCCGTGACCCTGCCGAGGGGCGTACGGTGAATAATAGATATGGATGGTGGTAGTGGTGGTGCGGTGCAGTAAATAACGAGGACACCAGGTTGCAGTCTCTTTACCTCTTTACTGAAGATCTCTGGGTCCTCAGTCCGGAATCCGGATAACCAGGCTGCGCAAGTCCGGCCGGTCCAATGGCACCTCCAGAGTTCTCTTAACAAGTGGAAATCTGTGCCTTCCAGATCTTGCTCATCTTTCCGTTGGTGGCGTAGTGGTTTGCTCATGCCCAACAGGGGAATGCACTGTGCAGCTGAAGAAAAAGAGCGCGATCTGCGCTATTCTCCGCTTTTTCGCTGGCGGCGGCCATCTTCCTGAGGCCGCGCATGCGCAGATGGAGCGCTCTGCTGCCCGGGGCTTCAGGAAAATGACCGCGGGATGCTGCGCGTGCGCAGATGGGAATCGCGGCGGCCATTTTCCTGAAGCCGAGTCATCTCAGGAAGATGGCCGCCGCCAGCGAAACAGCGGAGAATAGCACAGATCGTGCTCTTTTTCTTCAGCTGCGCAGTGCATTCCCCTGTTGGGCATGAGCAAACCACTACGCCACCAACGGAAAGATGAGCAAGATCTGGGTGAAAAGAAGCGATTTCACCACACCCATTTGACCTGACCATCTTGATTGACAGGCGAAAACGGCGACTTTGGTAACGTATTTCGGCAGCATAGGTGGGGAATCAGGGTACACAAAATACACTATTGTCCAGCACAGCTCAGGCCCTATTTAATGGTATTTTTATCTCATACTGAAAAAACGGGGTGACAGGTTCCCTTTAAATCGATAGATACAGCCACAAGAAATTCATGATTCATGATACTTAATTGTTAATTATTTTTACTTTTCATTAGTTTTGATAAATTAATTAAATATTATTTTTACTACTATGGTCAGGGCCAGCTAGATGGGTGAGAACCCATTGCTGCTTTATGCCCTGCATCTGTATTCTGTGTAGTTTATCTTACATATGATACTAGGAGAAATTATGCAGGAGATTTCTGTTTTCTCTTATGTCCTGTCTAAAATCTCCCTCAACACAAGATTGGAGGTTGGAGAAAGGGTGCTCCCTCCACTCCAAAAAAGACTGTAAGAGGCTTATATATTTTTTTTCTCAGTTTCTTCTTATATCTTGCCCTCCTCAGAACAAAAAACACTGATGGATATCAACAAGCTACACTAAAGTGTATGAGAGTATACACCTTCACTGGCCTATTGTACTGCTATATAAAGCTACAGGTGCTTCTCACAAAATTAGAATATCATCAAAAAGTTAATTTATTTCAGTTCTTCAATACAAAAAGTGAAACTCATATATTATATAAAGTCATTACAGAGTGATCTATTTCAAGTGTTTATTTCTGTTTATGTTGATGGTTATGGCTTACAGCCAATGAAAACCCAAAAGTCATTATCTCAGTAAAGTAGAATAATTAACAAAAAGCACCTGCAAAGGCTTCCTAAGCATTTGAAAAGGTCTCTTGGTCTGTTTCAGTAGGCTCCACAATCATGGGGAAGACTGCTCACTTGACAGATTTCCAGAAGGCAGTCATTGACACACTCCACGAGGAGGATAAGAAACAAAAAGTCATTGCTAAAGAAGCTTCCTTCCCCTCCCCCTCTAACCCCTTTTTTTGCACGTGGAATTTTAATGTTATTAGCATGTTTGTCATTTGATTTGAAATCTCTCTTTCACTGGTTACATTTTGTATAAAAGCTTTATAGGACCTGTTCATGTACAGTTTGATAAAGGATGCCTTGAGCGTTTGAAACATGTAACTATATCGTGCCATGTGAACTTTGCCATTGCCATGGTTTATAAGAAGCATTTTCTAATAAATGTTTGGATTCCAAGAAGGTGGAACACATCTCCTTTTTCTCATCAGTACTACACGTGTGACCACACGAGTTCCGTGCTTCAGCAAGCCGTATGCCGCTGTGGGTGAGCTGGTTCATTCTTTTTTCTTAGGGATATTGTTGTTTTTTGTTTGTTTTATTACAGGAGAACAAGGGCTTCTGAGGAATTAGGCGTTAGGTGAGTATAGCTGTGTTTGTTATTTTTAAATAAAAAAGGAAAACTGTGTTTAGTCTTATTCCTAATAAAGGACTTTATTCTGGCTGTGTCTTTATTTACCATGTAACTATAGGATTAGTAATGGATAGGTGTCTAATAGACACCTATCCATTAGTAATACGTGGGCTTGATGTCACCAGACAATACAAAGGTGACATCAACCCCACAAATATGAAATCCCACTTGCCACCGCTACAGGGAAAGTGGGAAGAGCCGAGCAAAGCACCAGAATTGGTGCATCTAACAGATGTGCCTTTCTGGGCAGCTGCTGGCTGCTATTTTTAGACTGGGAAGGGCCAATGTCCATGGCCCCTTACCAGCTTGAGAATACCAGCCCCAAGCTGTCTGCTTTAGCAAGGCTGGTTTTCAAAAATGAGGGGGACCTCATGCCGTTTTTCTTTAATTAGTTATTTAAAGAATTAAAAAATACGATGGTGTGGGGACACCTATAGTTTGATAACCAGCCTTGCTGAAGCTGACAGTTGAGGGTTGCAGCCCCCAGCTTTGAGTTTTGCCTAGCTGGTTATCAAAAATAAAGGGGAACCCATGCAGGTTTTTTTATTGTTTATTTACAGCGCAGGAGTGGCTGATGAAGGCCAGGGTCACACTACAGTAGAATATGGGTGAGTGGGTGAGTGCTGTGTGATAAAACATCGCATAGCACTTAGTCTAGTGTTAATCTATGGGGCAGCTCACATCAGCGTTTATTTTCTCAGCCGTATTCGGAGTGCGTGTAAAATTGCAGCATGCTGCGATTGTCACCGAGACTCTGCCAATGAAGCCTATGAGTGCAAGGAAAAAAAATCGCACAGCACTCGGACCATGTCTGATTTTTACCAACCGATGTCCTTTGAAAAGGCGGCAATTTATGTGCCGCATACAGTAAAATTAAACGGACAGGTTAGTATAGAGTAGATATACACACGTATAATACATATATAAATATATACTGTATGTCAGTGGCATATACATATATATATATATATAAATATATATATTAGATAGAAAGTAGATAAGCTGGCAATTCATCTGCCGTGTACTGTAAAATCACTGCAGGAGTTGACAGGATAGAAGAGATGGATTACATACAGTAAATACAAATAGAATAGGTAGATATACTGTACAGATGTCTGTGACAAATACAATCAGTATAGTGTGTGTGCAGCTTACTGTACATGTATTTAATTAATAAAAGATTATTTTTCTGAAAAAAATGGCTTGGGCTCCCTCGTAATTTCTGTAACTAGCAGAGGGAAAGCCCATGGTTGGGGGGTCGATGTTTATAGCCTGGGAGGGGGGTAATACCCATGGAGCTTCCCAGGCTATTAATATCAGCTCACAACTGTATACTTACCCTTTTCTGGCTATTAAAATGGGGAACCTAAAACAAATCATGTAGGGTCCCCCTATAATTAATAACCAGCAAAGGCTTTGCAGACAGCTGCGGGCTGATATTAATAGCCTAGCAAGGGTCCATGGATACCGGCCCCTCAGGCTAATAACATCAGCTCTCAGCTGCCCCAGTAAAAGGCGCATATCTAAGATGCGCCAATTCTGGCACTTAGCCTCGCTCTTCCCACTTGTCCTGTAGTGGTGGCAAGTGGGGTGATAGTTGAGGGGGTTGATTTCACCTATGTGTTGTCAGGTGACATCAAGCCCCGAGGTTAGCAATGGAGAGGCGTCAATACATTTAATGAGGCCAACATTTCAAATTTTAAAATCATTTATCAAGCTGGTATTCTAATTTATTGAGATAATGACTTTGGGAATTCATTGGCTGATAGCCATAATCATCAACATTAACACAAATAAATACATGAAATAGATCACTCCGTTTGTAATGACTCTATATAATATATGAGTTTCCCTTTTAGTATTGAAGAACTGAAATAAATTAACCTTTCGATAATATTCTAATTTTGTGAGAAGTACCTGTATATCACTATATATCAAAACTTTATTGGTAAAAAAAAATGCTAAACACAAATAGTTTTTTAATAAAGTTAATTAAAATAGCAATGCGAAAACATCATAGTAACTGAAACAACATCTACAATACATTAAACACATCATTTATGATGGTCGGGAAATATTATAAATATACACATCTTTTCTGCATTTAACCCCTTAACAACCGCCGATACGCCTTTTAACGGTGGTAGTTAAGGGTACTTAAACGTACTTAATTAACGGAGCTGTGGAAAAAGTGTATAGCGCCCCCCAGAGTTGGATTTTCTCTGGAGTCTCAGTTGCCGGGGGTAGCCGAGACCCCAGAGAACTCTTAGTTAGGAAAAAATAATAAAATAAAAATGTATGTATGTATTTCCATTTTCCAATTAGGGTTACAGTTGGGCTAAACTGAGTTGGACTAAAGTTAGGGTTTGGGTTAGGGTTGGGGAAAAAAATCATTTTTCACGGCTCTGTGTCAAACTTCTGTGAAGCACTTGGGCGTTCAAAATGCTCACCACATATCTAGATAAGGTCCTTGGGGGGTCTAATTTCCAAAATGGGGTCACTTGTGGGGGGTTTCTACTGTTTAGGTACATCAAGGGCTCTGAAAATGCAACATGACAGCCGCAGACTATTCCATCAAAGTCTACATTTTAAAATGTCACTACTTCCCTTCTGAGCCCCGATGTGTGCCGAAACAGTGGTCCCCCCACACATAGGGTATCAGCGTACTCAGGACAAGTTGGACAACAACTTTTGGGGTCCAATTTCTCCTGTTACCCTTGGGAAAATTAAAAATTGGGGGCTAAAAAAATCATTTTTGTGGAAAAAATATATATTTTTTATTTTCTCATATCTGCTTTATAAACTTCTGTGAAGCACTTGGGGGGTTCAAAGTGCTCACCACACATCTAGATAAGTTCCTTGGGGGGTCTAGTTTCCAAAATGGGGTCACTTGTGGGGGGTTTCTACTGTTTAGGTACATCAGGGTCTCTGCAAACGCAACATAACGCCCGCAGACTATTCTATCAAAGTCTGCATTCCAAAATGGCGCTCTTTCCCTTCCAAGCTCTGCCATGCACCCAAATAGTGCCCCCCCCCCACATATGGGGTATCAACGTACTCTGAATAAATTGCAAAATAAATTTTGGGGTCTAATTTCTCCTGTTACCTTTGTAAAAGTAAAAATTTGGTGGTGAAAATATCATTTTTGTAAAAAAAATATGATTTTCATGGCTCTACATTATAAACTTCTGTGAAGCAGTTGGGGGTTCATAGTGCTCACCACACATCTAGATAAGCTCTTTGGGGGTCTAGTTTCCAAAATCGAGTCACTTGTGGGGGGTTTCTACTGTTTAGGTACATCAGGAGCTCTGCAAACGCAACATGACACCCGCAGACCATTCCATCAAAGTTTGCATTTTAAAACATCACTTACCTTCCGAGCCCCGATGTGTGCCCAAACAGTGGTCCCCCCCACATATGGGGTATCAGCGCACTCAGGACAAACTGGACAACAAATTTTGCAGTCCAATTTCTCCTGTTACCCTTGAGAAAATAAAAAATTGTGGGCCAAAAATCATTTTTGATGAAAAAAAAGGATTTTTTATTTACACGGCTGTATGTTATAAACTTCTGTGAAGCACTTGGGGGTTTAAACTGCTCACCACATATCTATTTCCTTAAAGGGTCTAGTTTCCAAAATGGTGTAATTTATGGGGGGTTTCTACTGTTTAGGCACATCAGGAGCTCTTCAAACGTGACATGGCGTCCGATCTCAATTCCAGCCAATTCTGCATTGAAAAAGTCAAACAGAACTTCTCTTCCAAGCTCTGCCGTGCGCCCAAACAGTGGTTTACCCCCACATATGGGGTATCGACGTACTCAGGAGAAATTTCAAAATAGCTTTCATGGTCTAATTTCTCCTGTTACCCTTGTGAAAATAAGAATTTGTGGGCAAAAAGATAATTTTTGTGCAAAAAATAAGATTTTTTTATTTTTACGGTTCTACGTTATAAACTTCTGTGAAGCACTTGGGGGTTCAAAGTGCTCACCACACATCTAGATAAGTTCCTTAAGGGGTCTAGTTTCTAAAATGGTGTCATTTGTGGGCATTTCCACTGTTTAGGCACGGGCTCTCCAAACGTTACATGGCGTCTGATCTCAATTCCAGCCATTTCTGAATTGAAAAAGTCAAATGGTGCTCCTTCTCTTCCAAGCCCTGCCCAGCACCCAAACAGTAGTTTACCACCACATATGGGGTATCGGCATATTCAGGAGAAATTGCGCAACAAATTTTGTGGTTCATTTTCTCTTTTTACACTTGTGAAAATAGAAAAAATTGGTTCTGAATTAAAATGTTTGCAAAAAAAGGTTAAATGTTCATTTTTTCGTTCCACATTGTTTCAGTTCCTGTGACGCACGTAAAGGGTTAATAAACTTCTTGAAAGTGGTTTTGAGCACCTTGAGGGGTGTAGTTTTAGAATGATGTCAAGTTTGGGTATATTCTGTCATATACACCCCTCAAAGTGTCTTTAAATGTGAGATGATCCCTAAAAAAATTGTTTTGTAAATTTTGTTGTAAAAATGAGAAATCGCTGGTCAACTTTTAACTTCCTAACAAAAAAATGTTCTTTCCAAAATTGTGCTGATGTAAAGTAGACATGTGGGAAATGTTATTTATTAACTATTTTGTGTTACATATCTCTCTGATTTAAGGGCATACAAATTCAATGTTTGAAAATTGCGAAATTTTAAAAATGTTTGCCATATTTTCATTTTTTTCATAAATAATCACAAGTAATATCAAAGAAATGTTACCATTAACATGAAGTATAATATGTCACGAAAAAACAATCTCAGAATCATCGGGATCCGTTAAAGCGTTCCAGAGTTATAACCTCATAAAGTGACAGTGGTTAGAATTGTAAAAATTGGCTCGTCATTAAGTACCAAATTGGCTCTGTGATCAAGGGGTTAAAGAAGACTTTTCAATGTTGTTGTTTTTTTAAACTGAGTACCTCCTCCAATTGGTACTGCTCCACTGATTTTGACAATTTTAATTTGACTTATGTGCCCCTCTGTTCCAAAGTTATGCCCCCAGTAATAATGGTGCAAATTTTCCCTTTAACCCCTTTCTGACATTGGACATAATAATCCGTCCAGGTGACCTGGGCCAATTTCACCAGGAATGAATTATTACGTCATCACGATCATCTGCGTACACGGGCCGTGTGCGGGCAATCGCCGCCAGATGTCAGCTGACGCCAGAAACTAAGTGCCAGAGCGGTTACGCATCATTCCCAGCACTTTAACCCCCGAAATAGTTTTTTGTCCATAAATTTTCTATTAGCCCTTAGAAAATTAAAATTAGTGGTAAAAATTTAATTTATTCTTTCTTCAAAACTCAATGGTCTAAAATTCTGTGAGGCACATGTGGTGTCAATATGATCACTGCACCCCTAGATGAATTCATTAGGGAGTGTAGTTTGTAAAATAAGTTCACATATAGGAGTTTATGCTGTTATGGCACCTCAGGAGCTCTGCCAATGTGTCACGGCACCCTTAAACCATTCCAGCAAAATCTGAACTCCAAAATGGCTCGTCTTTTCTTCTGAGATTTGCACTGTGCCTCAAAAGTAGTATTCCCCCACATATGGGGTATCGGCGTACTCAGGAGAAATTGCACAACAAATTGTGTGGTTTAATTTCTCTTGTTTCCCTTATGTAAATGCAATATTTGGGGATAAAACAACATTTTTATGGGGAAATTGTGATTTTCATGGCTCAACGTTATAAATGTCTGTGAAGCACCTGGGGGTTCAAAGTGTTCAGTAAACATCTAGATAAGTTCCAAAAGGGGTCTAGTTTACAAATTGGTGTCTTTTGTGGGGGTTTCCACTGTTTAGGCACATCAGGGGCTCTCCAATTGGGACATGATGTCCACTAATAATTCCAGAAAATTTTTCATTCAAGAAGCCAAATGATACTCCTTCCCTTCCAAGCCCTGCTGTGCACCCAAACAAGTAGTTTTCTCCTTCATATGGGGTATTGTCGTACTCAGGAGAAATTCGACTACAAATTGTATGGTGAAATTTCTCCTGTTACCCTTATGAAAATGCAACTTCTGTGAAGCACCGGGGGGTTCAAGGTGATCACTACACATTTAATTACATTCCATGAGGGGACTAGTTTCCAAAATGGGGTCACTTGTGGGAGGATTCAACTGTTTAGGCACATGAGGGGCTCCAAATGGGTCATGGTGTCTGCTAATGATTCCAGGAAATTTTACATTCAAAAAGTGGAATGACACTCCTTCCCTTCCAAGCCCTGCCATGCACCTGTCCCTGGGTGACCCCGCAGCCATCTTTCGGCCCACTATCACCATGGAGACCATTGGCACAATCGCATTGGGCAGATGGGAGCAGAGAAGGAGCTCCCTCCCTCTGCGATGCCACTTGATGTCGCTGCCACTCTTGACAGTGGCATTAGAGGGGTTAAATGCTCGCAATCAGTGCTAGCACCGATAGTGGACACTGCTGCAATGTGTCAGCTTTCATATATATAGCTGACACCCACATTTGATCGCGGCGGCAATCAGCATGAGCTTGTGCAACCTTCACGCCATAAATATACTGTGGTTTGCGGGAACACAGCTCCCACTTTTTGTGCAACTTAAAGTTACCTAAAAAAATTGCAACATTTCAAGGTGTTTTATGCCATAATACTGGCATAAACACCTTGATGAATGGGACCCAAAAAATATTCATGCAGCTATTTTCATATGAACACAGAAAAAGGTGCAAAACAGAGAAGCAACTGCAACTATGTAGACAAGAACTAGCAGGGGACAATTGTTGGCAGAGGTTAGGGATTTAAAAGGAAGCTGTTATGCTGAACATGAGGTCCCGTCTGCAGGCAGCATGCTATGGAGCAGAAAGAGATGATCAGATTGCTACTTGTTTTTGTGGGGCAATATTCAGTACTAGATGGTGGCCAGATTCTAACGCAACGGGTATTCTAGAATATGTATGTATATGGGAGCCACATAGTATATAGCACAGGCCACGTAGTATATAGGAGACATGTAGTATATAGCAGACAAATAGTACGTGGCCTGTGCTATATAGTATATGGCTGCTATATACATACATATTGTAGAATACCCGATGCGTTAATACAGGCCACGCAATATATAACACAGCCCAAACAGTATATAACACAGCCCATGTACTATATAACACAGGCCAAGCAGTATACAGCAGCCACGTAGTATATAACACAGGCGACATAGTATATTACACAGGCCACGCAATATATAGCACAGCCCGCGCAGTACAAAACACAGGCCACATAGTATGGAACACTGGCCACGTAGTATATAGCAGCCATGTAGTATATAACGCCGCCCACGCAGTATCTAACACTGCCCATGTAGTATATAGTACTGCTCAAGTAGTATATAGCAGCCATGTAGTATATAGTACTGCCCACTAGGTATATAGCAGCCATGTAGTACTGTATATAGTACTGTCCACGTAGTATATAGCAGCCATGTAGTATATAGTACTGCCCACGTAGTATATAGCAGCCATGTAGTATATAGTACTGCCCACGTAGTATATAGCAGCCATGTAGTATATAGTACTGCCCACGTAGTATATAGCAGCCATGTAGTATATAGTACTGCCCACGTAGTATATAGCAGCCATGTAGTATATAGTACTGCCCACGTAGTATATAGCAGCCATGTAGTATATAACGCAGCCCATGCAGTATTTAGCAGTGTGGGCACCATATCCCTGTTAAAAAAAAGAATTAAAATAAAAAATAGTAACATACTCACCTCCTGGGATCCAACGGCGCGCTGGCGATGTGCGCGCAGCTGCCGCCATCTTCCGTTTCCAGGATGCATTGCGAAATTACCCAGAAGACTTAGCGGTCTCGCGAGACCGCTAAGTCTTCTGGGTAATTTCGCAATCCATCTCTGGGACCGGAAGCTTGCGGAAGGCGCAAGCACATCCTCGGACTACGGAGGGTGAGTATAGCAGGTTTTTTTTATTATTATTATTTTTAACATTAGATTTTTTTTACTATTGATGCTACATAGGCAGCATCAATTGTAAAACGTTGGGGACACACAGGGTTAATAGCAGCGGTAACGGAGTGCGTAACCCGCGGCATAACGCGGTCCGCCACCGCTGGCATTAACCCTGTGTGAGCGGTGACCGGAGGGGATTATGGAGCGAGCGGGCACCAGGCACTGACTGCAGGGGAGTAGGGAGGGACTAATCGGACTGTGCCCATCGCTGATTGGTCGCGGCAGCCATGACAGGCAGCTGGCGAGACCAATCAGCGACGCGGGATTTCCGTGACGGAAGTTGCCGACAGAAAGACAGACAGACGGAAGTACCCCTTAGACAATTATATATAGATAACTTCCTATGCATCTATTTTATTTCCAGTCCATTTTGAGCCCAGTCAGAAGTCATCGCTTAATTATCTTCAAGTGTACTGAGATAGCTATCAAACCTTGAGGAAAAGCTGCCCACTGGACTCCTAATCCCAGAATAAGCAAGAATTAAAATGAAAACATTTGTCAAATAAAGAAAATGAAAATTGATGCTAAATCTTTTCCTAAAAAGCTATATATCAGTCCATTCAGCTCATCCTGCTCCATAACATTATGTCTACAGAATGGGCTGAAAGTACAAGTTCTCTTCAGATGGGAGTGTGTGCATACAATTTTTATATTCAGCTAGAAACAACTGACAAATGATGGAAGCATCCTCTATTTCTGCAATAAAGGCCGGCAAATTTCTGAAAAACATGCAATTTTGACTTCAACTTAGCCACCCTTAGCAAATAATGTTCAATTTAAAACTTATCATTTTTGTATGGAGATGTTTTTCTCTTTATTGAGTCACATTAATAATTTAGGTTTCTTTCCTGAATAAACTGAGTAATGCACCAATCCAAATCAAGACATATTAAAAGCAGATGGACCTAAATTGTCCAAGCTTAACTATAATTTTTGTTACTGTAGCAACAAGCAATACTTCGTGCACTAAAAGTTAACATCTCAGGTCCATCAGAATATCCAAACCATACAGATGTAGCTTTACGAGATATACATATTGTTATAGGTGCTGGGAGAAAAGTAATTGTCGCCTCTTAAAACTGCGTAATAGTATAGCATTACCTTTTAAACTTTTCATATTTCCAATCATATTTATTATATTTAATTACTATTTATTAGCGAAATAACAATTTGATATATATATATATATATATATATATATATATATATACATATTTATATATAAATATATAGTAATATCTGACTGCCCTCTTTTCGGCTAGTGGTTACCACACGCTATTTGTCTCTACTGGTAAGGTTTACAATACTGTGAGCTGGTATCTTACTTGTCCATGTATGTGAAGCCTATCATATAATTATAGAGTCCTAGGGACCCATTCTTCAAACAGTTTTCAACAAAATTATGGGATAAAAAGTTTGAAATTTTGTAATTTTTTTGTTCAACTCGCAGTTACACTAAAAAATATTGCGACTCTTGGCATTTTTTGCCAATCCTAGCCAGCTCCGCCAACTTTTTTAAAGGTGGGCAGAGCTTAGCAAAGATGGGCATGATCAAGTGCAGCCAACAAAATAATCATAACTTACTCCACAAAAAGTAGTATAAATTACAACAGAAATGTACTCTGGTCTCTTAAGGAATTTGACACATCTTATTCCACTGCATTTTTAATCAAGACTGACTAGCAAAATGCCAGTCTTGATATATCGGGACTAGTGATGAACGAGTGTATTCGTTGCTCGGGTTTTTCTGAGCATGCTCGGGTGATCTCAGAGTATTTGTAAGTGTTCGGAGATTTAATTTTTGTCACCTCAACTGAATGATTTATGGCTACTAGCCAGGCTGAGTACATGTGGGGGTTGCCTGGTTGCAAGGGAATCCCCACATGTGTTCAGCCTGTCTAGCAGCCATATATCATTCAGCTGAGGTGACGAAAACTAAACCTCCGAGCACTTACAAATACTCGATCACCCGAGCGTGCTCAGGAAAACCCGAGCAACGAGTACACTCGCTCTTCAATAATCAAGACTAGTGTTGAGCGATACCTTCCGATACTTGAAAGTATCGGTATCGGATAGTATCGGCCGATATCCGAAAAATATCGGATATCGCCGATACCGATACCCGATACCAATACAAGTCAATGAGACACAAGTATCGGAAGCTATCCTGCATGGTTCCCAGGGTCTGAAGGAGAGGAAACTCTCCTTCAGGCCCTGGGATCCATATTCATGTAAAAAATAAAGAATTAAAATAAAAAATATGGATATACTCACCCCTCCGGCGGCCCCTGGACATTACCGATGTAACCGGCAGCCTCCGTTCCTAAGAATGAGGAGTTTAGGACCTTCGATGATGTCGCGGCTTGTGATTGGTCGCGTGACTGCTCATGTGACCGCTCATGCGACTAATCACAAGCCGCGACGTCATCGCAGGTCCTAAACTCCTCATTCTTAGGAACGGAGGCTGCCGGTTACATCGGTAATGTCCAGGGCCGCCGGAGGGGTGAGTATATCCATATTTTTTATTTGAATTCTTTATTTTTTACATGAATATGGATCCCAGGGCCTGAAGGAGAGACTCCTCTCCTCCAGACCCTGGGAACCATACACTGGGAACTTCCGATTCCGATTTCCGATATCACAAAAATATCGGAACTCGGTATCGGAATTCCGATACAGCAAATATCGGCCGATACCCGATACTTGCGGTATCGGAATGCTCAACACTAATCAAGACCTTAATTTTTAACTTCAACTTTGAAGAGCTACTCTAGGCAACTAAGGTGGTTAATGACAGAGCATATTGTGGGTACGGAAAGTATTCATCCTTCTTTAAATTTCTCACTCTTTGCTTTATTGCAGCTACTCTTCCAGAGTGCTCTGGACCTCAAACGTGGCCGAAGGTTCACCTTCCAACAAGACAATGACCCTAAGCACACAGCTAAAATAACAAAGGAGTGGCTTCAGAACAACTCTGTGACCATTCTTGACTGGTCCAGCCAGAACCCTGACCTAAATCCAATTGAGCATCTCTAGAGAGACCTGAACATGGCTGTCCACCAACATTCACCATCCAACCTAATGAAATCCAGGTTTGAAAAATGAAGACTCATGGCTGCACTAGCTCAAAAGGTTGCTTCTACTCAATACTGAGCAAAGGGGCTGAATACTTATGACCATGTGATATGTCAGTATTTCTATTTTATTAAATTTGCAAAAATTACTACATTTCTATTTTTTTCAGTCAAGATGGGGTGCAGAGTGTACATTAATGTGAAAAAAAATGAACTTTTTTTAATTTACCTAATGGCTGCAATGAAACAAAGTGTGAAAAATTTAAAGGGGTCTGAATACTTTCCGTACCCACTGTATGTATTCTGGAAATCAAAAACATCACATATGGTTGAGTATCTGACATGTCATCATCTAACCTCAGAAAAGGTTACATACAAGCTTAGAATGGTCTATAAGATTCAATTTGGCCATTTCAGGTCAGGCAGGAGTCTGATACACTGATCAAACAGTGATGAAACTCAAATCAAAAGCAATGATGAAAATCAGATCTTTTTTGCCTACCAGAAAAATCACGGACATCTGAATGAGGCCTAAGAAGTGAAAAACAAAGGTTTTACTTTTTTTTTTAATCCTTATCCAGAAATTGGAGAAAATGCCAAAATTTTGGTAAACCATAGATTTAAAATAGTTAGGCATGTCTTTCAACGCCTTTACTGTCAAGACAACCACAACTGAGGCAGCCACCTGGATCTCATCTTACTGATGACTATTGTTCTCTTTCTTGCAGTGCCCACACTCCATTTGAGATTGCAAGAGCGCCTGACGTGAGGAGAACATGAAATGGGAATGCCATGTGCTTAAAATTAACATTAGCTAAATTGAGTTGCCACTGTCTTTTATAAAAGTTTATATGTTTTTCCATCCTATATATCTAAAGCATTCCTAAATATCAGCTGGCATTTTCTTTTAACCATAATAATCATGCATATTATATCCATTTGTACCAAGGTTTAGCAGCTGTTGCGTGTTAGTGTTTTTTGTGATCTTATAGGAATCAGATAGTTCTTAACCCCTTGTTTGTTGCTCAGCTACCTATAAATAAGCATAAGTGATGGCTTTTCTCTAGAGATGGGTGAATCTCCTAATTTGTTATGTCTGAACGAATATGGATTTTAAGTAAGATGACTGAAAACAACAAGTGTAAATGTTTTAGATCAAACTGGCTTCAAAAATATGTTTACTGTCAAAGGTCACATTGCCAAAAACTACCAATCCTACATCCTTCATGTTGAAGCATATGAACCATGACCTACAGACTGGGAGATCCCTTTATTCTAAGCAAGGAGCAGTTAAAATCAGTTAAAACCATTTAAGAGACAATTTCTAGTTGACAGATGCATGCATAGCCTTTAATCCCAAGAATTCTCTAGGCTGATGTGCTAGAAATGCGCGCTTTTATTTATATCTTATAACATTAAGTGAGCAAATGGAATAATCCATTTTGCAGAAAATTTTGGTTCTTTTCAGGGTTAATTCACACTATGAGTTTTAGGTCAGTTATTGACGCTGTCCATTTTTGCTGCACCAAAAAGCAGCATTTTCCACTTTCAGGAATGTGAATGGGATTTATAGAAATCTCATGCCCACTGTGTTTTTTTTTTTACTTCGCATAAACTAACCTGTGGGGTGAGTTTGAAATTCGTAACATGTCAATTTCTCTTGCGGGCATGTTGAGTTTTATGTGTGGCTTTTCCCCATTGAATTGCATCATATGCAAAAAATGCATATGCAGTGTTAGTGTGGTCTCACTGCAGGAACACACTAAAGAATGTATGTAATATTAGTAGAAGAAACAGTCAAAAACAAAGCAGCTCTATCTCAAGTCACAAGAAAGAGACCAACAACTGCAGAATAAAACGCATGTAAAAAAGCACACTTAAAAACAGGGGCGGGCTGGGCTGGGTGACAAAGATGCAAATGCCCCCCGGGTCGCTCCCCCAGCAGCTGCTCAGGGCCGGCCGCCTGGTGGTGGCTGTGCCTGTGCAGCCGAACATCAAATTGTGTGCGGCCATGTGCGCTGCACTGTGATGCGGCCGGCAGCAGTCACTGTCAGCGAACACGTCCACGCCGGGGCCGGGAGCTGTGCGTGGCTGTCACCTTGATGGCTGCACAGCTCCTGCTCCCTCCATGATCTCTCTAATGGGTGCTTCCGGGTCAGGTGTCGGGCTTGCGCGATGACGTCATCGCGCACGCGCCGACACGTCCCGATGTTATGGACTGGTAATTTAGGAGCGACATGCGACTAGCTCTGAGCAGGTGGTAACTATACAGACCGCAGTTCCTGATCTTAACACAACACTAGCAGTAGCCGTGGGATGTTCCTGTCACTCCTTGGACACCTCGTCACAGCCGGAGAACTAGCTACCCCTAAAGGTAGAAATAGGAAAGCTATCTTGCCTCAGAGAAGATCCCCAAAGGATAGGACAGCCCCCCACAAATATTGACTGTGAGAGGAGAAGGAAATGACATACATAGTATGAAACAAGATTTAGCAAAGGAGGCCACTTCTAGCTAGATAGATAGTACAGGAAAGAACACAGTGCGGTCAGTAATAAAAACTAGAAAAAGTCCACCGCAGAGATATGCAAAAATCTCCACACCTGACTAAAGGTGTGGAGGGCAAAATCTGCAGCCCGGAGCTTCCAGCTTAGCTGAATAGATCCATACTGATAAGCTGGACAAATGAGCAAAACATAGAATGTGCTGAACAAATAAGTCCACAACAAGTGGACTGCAAAAGGACAAGCAAGGACTTATCTTTGCTGAACTGGACCGAGTGTCAGGGAAATCCAAAAGAGCAGTGGCTCCAAGCAGGAACAATTGACAACTGGCATTGATTGAGAGATAAGGCCAGACTAAAATAGCCGAGCCAGAAAGACGATCAGTGGAAGCAGCTGCTGATGCTAAATCCAAGAAGCAGCTATACCACTCAAAACCACAGGAGGGAGCCCAAGAGCAGAATTCACAAAAGTGCTACTTACAACCACCGGATGGAGCCCAAGAGCGGAATTCACAACAGTCCCGACCAGGACGCTAGAAGCAGAGAGGCGCTGCAGGGAAGCGAGTGGTGATGTAAGTATAAAAACAACTTTTTTTTTTTTTTTTTTAATTAAATGGTGGGTAACTGCAAACGAAGAAGTGGGGAGGGGTGAAAGGAGGACTGCACATGATGGAATTTGGGGGGTTAAAGGAGGACTGCACATGATGGAATTTGGGGGGTTAAAGGAGGCTGCACATGATGGAATTTGGGGGGTTAAAGAAGGCTGCACATGATGGAATTTGGGGGGTGAAAGGAGGCTGCACATGATGGAATTTTGGGGGTTAAAGGAGGTTGCACATGATGGAATTTGGGGAGTTAAAGGAGGCTGCACATAATGGAATTTGTGGGGTAAAGAAGGCTGCACATGATGGAATTTAGGGGGTTAAAGGAGGCTGCACATGATGGAATTTGGGGGGTTAAAGGAGGCTGCACATGATGGAATTTGGGGGGTTAAAGGAGGCCGCAGATGATGGAATTTGGGGGGTTAAAGGAGGCCGCACATGATGGAATTTGGGGGGTGAAAGGAGGACTGCACATGATGGAATTTGGGGGGTTAAAGAAGGCTGCACATGATGGAATTTGGGGGGTGAAAGGAGGCTGCACATGATGGAATTTGGGGGGTTAAAGGAGGCTGCACATGATGGAATTTGGGGGGTGAAAGGAGGACTGCACATGATGGAATTTGGGGGGTGAAAGGAGGACTGCACATGATGGAATTTGAGGGGTGAAAGGAGGACTGGACATGATGGAATTTGGGGGGTTAAACGAGGCTGCACATCATGGTATTTGGGGGGTTAGAGGAGGCTGCACATGATGGATTTTGGGGAGTTACAGGAGGCTGCACATGATGGAATTTGGGGGGTTAAAGGAGGCTGCACATGATGGAATTTGGGAGGTAAAGGAGGCTGCACATGATGGAATTTGGGGGTTAAAGGAGGCTGCACATGATGGAATTTGGGGGTTATGGAGACAGCATATGATGAAGGTGAGTGGGGCCGCACATGATGGAATTTGGGGGTTAAAGGAGGCTGCACATGATGGAATTTGGGGGGTTAAAGGAGGCCGCAGATGATGGAATTTGGGGGGTTAAAGGAGGCCGCACATGATGGAATTTGGGGGGTGAAAGGAGGACTGCACATGATGGAATTTGGGGGGTTAAAGAAGGCTGCACATGATGGAATTTGGGGGGTGAAAGGAGGCTGCACATGATGGAATTTGGGGGGTTAAAGGAGGCTGCACATGATGGAATTTGGGGGGTGAAAGGAGGACTGCACATGATGGAATTTGGGGGGTGAAAGGAGGACTGCACATGATGGAATTTGAGGGGTGAAAGGAGGACTGGACATGATGGAATTTGGGGGGGTTAAACGAGGCTGCACATCATGGTATTTGGGGGGTTAGAGGAGGCTGCACATGATGGATTTTGGGGAGTTACAGGAGGCTGCACATGATGGAATTTGGGGGGTTAAAGGAGGCTGCACATGATGGAATTTGGGAGGTAAAGGAGGCTGCACATGATGGAATTTGGGGGTTAAAGGAGGCTGCACATGATGGAATTTGGGGGTTATGGAGACAGCATATGATGAAGGTGAGTGGGGCCGCACATGATGGAATTTGGGGGTTAAAGGAGGCTGCACATGAGGGAAGTGGGACCGCACATGATGGAATTTTGGGGTTAAGAAGACTGCAAATGATGAAGGGAATTGGGGCCAAACATGATGGAATTTGGGGGTTAAGGAGGCTGTACATGATGAAGGGGAGTGGGGCCGCACATGATGGAGTTTGAGGGTTAAAGGAGACTGCACATGATGAAGGAGAAGTTGGGCTGCACATGATGAAGTGGGGGAGTTGGGCTGCACATGATGAAGTGGGGGTAAGGGGGACTGCACATGAAGTGGGAGGTAAGGGGGACTGCACATGACGGGGGACTCGTAAGCTTGCAATCTATGAGGTTGCATAATAACCAATTATATATTGATTGTGGGTGGACCTCTGTATTCAGATGTGTAGTGTAGAAGAAAGGAAAAAAGTGGGGAATGTGTTCTGGAAGCGGTGCTCTAACTGTGTTATTTTATGCAGAGGCGAGTCCTGGCTGGAAGAAATGACGGCGGTCTGTGCTGCATGAATGAGAAAAGCAAAGGTGAAGGACTTCAGCTACAGACGTCACTGGTGAGTCAGTGTATTACCTGTACACTGACACTATACACTGTATACTACATACAGAGCTCCTGTGTATAATGTCACTGGCAGTGGTGATCACTGTATTACCTGTACACTGGCACTTTTTACAGAGCTCCTGTGTATAATGTCACTGGTGATCCCTGTATTACCTGTACACTGACACTATATACAGAGATCCTATGTATAATGTCACTGGTGATCACTGTATTATCTGTACACTGACACTATATACAGAGCTCCAGTGTATAATGTCACCTGTGATCACTGTATTACCTGTACACTGACAGTAAATACAGAATTCCTGTATACAATAGCACTTAGTATTGTGGGGTTTTTTAAAATTTATGATCAGTATTGCAGTATTCAGTCACTATGTGGTGTTAATATGTGGTCTGGTCATGGTGTGGTGGTATTTGTTCCTTGTATGTGGTATTATTGGTCATCATGTGGTGGTAATATGTGGTCTGAACATGGTGCGTTGGTATTTGTTTAGTGATGAGCGAGCATACTCGTTACTCGAGATTTCCCGAGCACGCTCGGGTGTCCTCCGAGTATTTTTTAGTGCTCAGAGATTTAGTTTTCAGCGCCGCAGCTGAATGATTTATATTTCTTAGCCAGCATAAGTACATGTGGGGGTTGCCTGGTTTGTAGGGAATCCCCACATGTACTTATGCTGGCTAAACAGATGTAAATCATTCAGCTGTGGCGCTGAAAACTAGATCTCCGAGCACTAACACATACTCGGAGGACACCCGAGCGTGCTCGGGAAATCTTGAGTAATGAGTATGCTCGCTCATCACTATATTTGTTCCTTGTAAGTGGTATTATTCAGTCACAATGTGCTGGTAATATGTGGTCTGGTCATGGTGTGACGATATTTGTCCCTTGTTGTTATGATCCTTAGTGGCTGAGGATCACGAATAGACCAGCAAGTGAATAAACTAAGGACAAGCTCTAGGGAGATGGTAACTGAACTGATCGCAAATCTGAACCTATCCAACACAACTAGAGGTAGCCGGTGAACGTGCCTAAAAAATTCCTAGACGTCTCGAGCCAGCCTGAGGAACTAGCTACCCCTAAAGAGAAAGAAAGACCTCGCTTGCCTCCAGAGAAATAATCCCCAAAGATATAGAAGCCCCCAACAAATATTAACAGTGAAGTAAGAAGAAGGCACATACGTAGGGATGAAATCAGATTCAGCAAAAGAGGCCCACTAGTACTAGAAAGCAGAAAATAGAGCAGGGGTCTATGCGATCAATAAAAAAACCCTTACAAAATATCCATCCTGAGATTTCAAGAACCCACGCACCAACTAATGGTGTGTGGGGAGAAACTCAGTCCACTAGAGCATCCAGCAAGCGAGGGAATCACATTTTAGCAAGCTGGACAAGAAAACCTGATAAACACTGCTGATCAAAAAATGAGCAAACAAAACTTAGCTTGTCCTGGATGGACTGGGAGCAAGGTAGTCAGAAGGAATCTGAGTAGCACTGATTACATCGACAGCCGGCAACAAGTGGAAGTAAAACAGAGCTATATAGGAACCTCCCAGAGGATAACGAACCAGCTGATAGCCAGAGACCAGCAGGATAACAAACAAAGCCACCAGGGGGAGCCCAAAGCAAAAGTCACACCATACCACCAGTGACCACAAGAGGGAGCCTGAAAACAGAGTTCACAACAGTACCCCCCCCTTAAGGAGGGGTCACCGAACCCTCATGAAAACCCCCAGGGCGATCAGGATGAGCCACATGGAAGGCACGAACCAAATCGGCCGCATGAACATCAGAGGCAACAACCCAAGAATTATCCTCCTGACCATAGCCCTTCTGTCATGATTCTCAATGGCGAGAGAACATAGCCCAGCATATATGAGAACTAGCTCTTGGAAGATGGAAACTATACTGACCATGAACTAAACCTGCCGCACAACTAGAAGTGGCCGGGTAGCATGCCTACGTTTTTTAACCCTAGATGCCCAGCGCCAGCCGGAGAACTACCTAATCCTAGCAGAGGAAAAGACAGTCCTGGCTCACCTCTAGAGAAATTTTCCCAAAAGGCAGACAGAGGCCCCCACATATATTGGCGGTGATTTTAGATGAAATGACAAACGTAGTATGAAAATAGGTTTAGCAAAATCGAGGTCCGCTTTCTAGATAGCAGGAAGACAGAAAGGACACTTTCATGGTCAGCAGAAAACCCTATCAAAACACCATCCAGAAATTCCTTTAAGACTCTAGCATTAACTCATAACACCAGAGTGGCAATTTCCGATCACAAGAGCTTTCCAGACACAGTAACGAAACAGCAGCTGTGAACAGGAACAAAATGCAAAAACACACAAGGACAAAAGTCCAACTTAGCTGGGAGTTGTCTAGTAGCAGGAACAAGCACAGAAGGCTTCTGATTACATTGTTGACCGGCAAGAAACTGACAGAGGAGCAAGGTTATATAGCGACTCCCACATCCTGATAGGAGCAGGTGAACAGAGGGGATGATGCACACAAGTTCAATTCCACAAGTGGCCACCGGGGGAGCCCAGAATCCAATTTCACAACAGTACCCCCCCCCTCAAGGAGGGGGCACCGAACCCTCACCAGAACCACCAGGGCGATCAGGATGAGCCCTATGAAAGGCACGGACAAGATCGGAGGCATGAACATCAGAGGCAGTGACCCAAGAATTATCCTCCTGACCGTATCCCTTCCATTTGACCAGATACTGGAGTCTCCGTCTGGAAACACGAGAGTCTAAGATCTTTTCCACAACGTACTCCAACTCACCCTCAACCAACACCGGAGCAGGAGGCTCAACGGAAGGCACAACCGGTACCTCATACCTGCGCAACAATGACCGATGAAAAACATTATGAATCGAAAAGGATGCAGGGAGGTCCAAACGGAAGGACACAGGGTTAAGAATCTCCAATATCTTGTACGGGTCGATGAACCGAGGCTTAAACTTAGGAGAAGAAACCCTCATAGGGACAAAACGAGAAGACAACCACACCAAGTCCCCAACACAAAGCCGAGGACCAACACGACGACGGCGGTTGGCAAAAAGCTGAGTCTTCTCCTGGGACAACTTCAAATTGTCCACCACCTGCCCCCAAATCTGATGCAACCTCTCCACCACAGCATCCACTCCAGGACAATCCGAAGATTCCACTTGACCGGAGGAAAATCGAGGATGAAACCCCAAATTACAGAAAAACGGGGACACCAAGATGGCAGAGCTGGCCCGATTATTGAGGGCGAACTCCGCCAAAGGCAAAAAAGCAACCCAATCATCCTGATCCGCAGACACAAAACACCTCAAATATGTCTCCAAGGTCTGATTAGTCCGCTCGGTCTGGCCATTAGTCTGAGGATGGAAAGCAGACAAAAAAGACAAATCTATGCCCATCCTAGCACAGAATGCCTGCCAAAATCTAGACACGAATTGGGTCCCTCTGTCAGAAACGATATTCTCAGGAATACCATGCAAACGAACAACATTTTGAAAAAACAGAGGAACCAACTCGGAAGAAGAAGGCAACTTAGGCAAGGGAACCAGATGGACCATCTTAGAGAAACGGTCACACACCACCCAGATGACAGACATCTTCTGAGAAACAGGCAGATCCGAAATAAAATCCATCGAGATGTGCGTCCAAGGCCTCTTCGGGATAGGCAAGGGCAACAACAATCCACTAGCCCGAGAACAACAAGGCTTGGCCCGAGCACAAACGTCACAAGACTGCACAAAGCCTCGCACATCTCGTGACAGGGAAGGCCACCAGAAGGACCTTGCCACCAAATCCCTGGTACCAAAGATTCCAGGATGACCTGCCAACGCAGAAGAATGAACCTCAGAGATGACTCTACTGGTCCAATCATCAGGAACAAACAGTCTACCAGGTGGGCAACGATCAGGTCTATCCGCCTGAAACTCCTGCAAAGCCCGCCGCAGGTCTGGAGAAACGGCAGACAATATCACTCCATCTTTAAGGATACCTGTGGGCTCAGAATTACCAGGGGAGTCAGGCTCAAAACTCCTAGAAAGGGCATCCGCCTTAACATTCTTAGAACCCGGTAGGTACGACACCACAAAATTAAACCGAGAGAAAAACAACGACCAGCGCGCCTGTCTAGGATTCAGGCGCCTGGCAGACTCAAGGTAAATTAAATTTTTGTGGTCAGTCAATACCACCACCTGATGTCTGGCCCCCTCAAGCCAGTGACGCCACTCCTCAAAAGCCCACTTCATGGCCAAAAGCTCCCGATTCCCAATATCATAATTCCGCTCGGCGGGCGAAAATTTACGGGAAAAAAAAGCACAAGGTCTCATCACGGAGCAGTCGGAACTTCTCTGCGACAACACCGCCCCAGCTCCGATTTCAGAAGCGTCGACCTCAACCTGAAAAGGAAGAGCAACATCAGGCTGACGCAACACTGGGGCGGAAGAAAAGCGGCGCTTGAGCTCCCGAAAGGCCTCCACAGCATCAGGGGACCAATCAGCAACATCAGCACCCTTCTTAGTCAAATCAGTCAATGGTTTTACAACATCAGAAAAACCAGCAATAAATCGACGATAAAAGTTAGCAAAGCCCAAAAATTTCTGAAGACTCTTAAGAGAAGAGGGTTGCGTCCAATCACCAATAGCCTGAACCTTGACAGGATCCATCTCGATGGAAGAGGGGGAAAAAATGTATCCCAAGAAAGAAATCTTTTGAACCCCAAAAACACACTTAGAACCCTTCACACACAAGGAATTAGACCGCAAAACCTGAAAAACCCTCCTGACCTGCTGGACATGAGAGTCCCAGTCATCCGAAAAAATCAGAATATCATCCAGATAAACAATCATAAATTTATCCAAATAATCGCGGAAAATGTCATGCATAAAGGACTGGAAGACTGAAGGGGCATTTGAAAGACCAAAAGGCATCACCAAATACTCAAAATGGCCCTCGGGCGTATTAAATGCGGTTTTCCACTCATCCCCCTGCTTGATTCGCACCAAATTATACGCCCCACGGAGATCAATCTTAGAGAACCACTTGGCCCCCTTTATACGAGCAAACAAATCAGTAAGCAGTGGTAACGGATATTGATATTTAACCGTGATTTTATTCAAAAGTCGATAATCAATACACGGCCTCAAAGAGCCGTCTTTCTTAGACACAAAGAAAAAACCGGCTCCTAAGGGAGATGACGAAGGACGAATATGTCCCTTTTCCAAGGACTCCTTTATATATTCTCGCATAGCAGCGTGTTCAGGCACAGACAGATTAAATAAACGACCCTTAGGGTATTTACTACCCGGAATCAAGTCTATGGCACAATCGCACTCCCGGTGCGGAGGTAGTGAACCAACCTTGGGTTCTTCAAAAACGTCACGAAAGTCAGACAAGAATTCAGGAATCTCAGAGGGAATAGATGATGAAATGGAAACCAAAGGTACGTCCCCATGAGTTCCCTTACATCCCCAGCTTAACACAGACATAGCTCTCCAGTCGAGGACTGGGTTATGAGATTGCAGCCATGGCAATCCCAGCACCAAAACATCATGTAGATTATACAGCACCAGAAAGCGAATAACCTCCTGGTGATCCGGATTAACACGCATAGTCACTTGTGTCCAGTATTGTGGTTTATTACTAGCCAATGGGGTGGAGTCAATCCCTTTCAAAGGTATCGGAGCCTCCAGTGGCTCCAAATCATACCCACAGCGTTTGGCAAAGGACCAATCCATAAGACTCAAAGCAGCGCCAGAGTCGACATAGGCGTCCGCGGTAATAGATGACAAAGAACAAATCAGGGTCACAGATAGAATAAACTTAGACTGTAAAGTGCTAATTGAAACAGACTTGTCAGGCTTCTTAGTACGCTTAAAGCATGCTGATATAACATGAGTTGAATCACCACAATAGAAGCACAACCCATTTTTTCGTCTAAAATTCTGCCGCTCGCTTCTGGACAGAATTCTATCACATTGCATATTTTCTGGCGTTTTCTCAGTAGACACCGCCAAATGGTGCACAGGTTTGCGCTCCCGCAGACGCCTATCGATCTGAATAGCCATCGTCATGGACTCATTCAGACTCGCAGGCACAGGGAACCCCACCATAACATCCTTAACGGCATCAGAGAGACCTTCTCTGAAAATCGCCGCCAGGGCGCACTCATTCCACTGAGTAAGCACAGACCATTTGTGGAATTTTTGGCAGTATATTTCAGCTTCATCTTGCCCCTGAGACAAGGACATCAAGGCCTTTTCCGCCTGAAGCTCTAAATGAGGTTCCTCATAAAGCAACCCCAAGGCCAGAAAAAACGCATCCACATTGAGCAACGCAGGATCCCCTGGTGCCAATGCAAAAGCCCAGTCTTGAGGGTCGCCCCGGAGCAAGGAAATTACAATCCTGACCTGCTGTGCAGGGTCTCCGGCAGAGCGAGACTTCAGGGACAAAAACAATTTGCAATTATTTTTAAAATTTTGAAAGTGAGATCTATTCCCCGAGAAGAATTCAGGCAAAGGAATTCTAGGCTCAGACATAGGTGCATGAACAACAAAATCTTGCAAATTTTGTACCTTTGTGGCGAGATTATTCAAACCTGTAGCTACACTCTGAAGATCCATTTGAAACAGGTGAACACAGAGCCATTCAAGGATAAGAAGGAGAGAAAGAGAGGAAGGCTGCAGTATAGGCAGACTAGCAAGTGATTCAATTAAGAGCACACTCAGAACTAGAGGAAAAAAAAAAAAAAAATTGTAGCAGACTTCTTTTTTCTCTCCTTTCTCAGCCAGTAATTTAACCCTTTTTTGGGCCGGTCAAACTGTCATGATTCTCAATGGCGAGAGAACATAGCCCAGCATATATGAGAACTAGCTCTTGGAAGATGGAAACTATACTGACCATGAACTAAACCTGCCGCACAACTAGAAGTGGCCGGGTAGCATGCCTACGTTTTTTAACCCTAGATGCCCAGCGCCAGCCGGAGAACTACCTAATCCTAGCAGAGGAAAAGACAGTCCTGGCTCACCTCTAGAGAAATTTTCCCAAAAGGCAGACAGAGGCCCCCACATATATTGGCGGTGATTTTAGATGAAATGACAAACGTAGTATGAAAATAGGTTTAGCAAAATCGAGGTCCGCTTTCTAGATAGCAGGAAGACAGAAAGGACACTTTCATGGTCAGCAGAAAACCCTATCAAAACACCATCCAGAAATTCCTTTAAGACTCTAGCATTAACTCATAACACCAGAGTGGCAATTTCCGATCACAAGAGCTTTCCAGACACAGTAACGAAACAGCAGCTGTGAACAGGAACAAAATGCAAAAACACACAAGGACAAAAGTCCAACTTAGCTGGGAGTTGTCTAGTAGCAGGAACAAGCACAGAAGGCTTCTGATTACATTGTTGACCGGCAAGAAACTGACAGAGGAGCAAGGTTATATAGCGACTCCCACATCCTGATAGGAGCAGGTGAACAGAGGGGATGATGCACACAAGTTCAATTCCACAAGTGGCCACCGGGGGAGCCCAGAATCCAATTTCACAACACCCTTCCACTTGACCAAATACTGGAGCCTCCGTCTAGAAACACGAGAATCCAAGATCTTCTCCACCACGTATTCCAATTCTCCCTCAACCAGCACCGGGGCAGGAGGCTCAACCGGAGGAACCACAGGTACCACATACCTCTGCAACAACGAGCGATGGAACACTGTCATGGTTCCCAATGGCAAGGGAACGTCAGAGAACATAAATAACAGAACAGCTCTTGGGTGATGGAATCTCGAGCTGACCGTGAGCTAAACCTACCACACAACTAACAGTGGCCGGGTGGCGTACCTACGTTTTATCCCTAGACGCCTAGCGCCAGCCGGAGGACTAACTAACCCTAATAGAGGAAAAGACAGACCTGGCTTACCTCTAGGGAAATTCCCCCAAAAAAGAGACAGAAGCCCCCCACATATATTGACGGTGAGTTCAGAGGAAAAGACATACGCAGTATGAAGGTAGGTTCAGCAAAGCGAGGTCCGCTTACTAGATAGCAAGAAGATACAATAGGGAACTTCACGGTCAGCTGAAAACCCTATTAAAATACCATCCCGAAATTACTTTAAGACTCATGTGTCAACTCATGACACCGGAGTGGCAATTTCGGCCCACAAGAGCTTCCAGCTACAGAAAAATAACATAACTGTGAACTGGAACAAAAATGCAAAACAAACTTAGGACTAAGAGTCCAACTTAGCTGATAGTAGTCTAGAAGCAGGAACATGCAACAGAAAGGCTCTGGTTACATTGATGGCCGGCACTAGAATAACTGAGCAGCAAGGCTAAATAGGATACACCCATATCCTGATGGAAACAGGTGAAGAGAGAAAGTGAAGCACACAAGTCCAGTACCACCAGTGACCACCGGGGGAGCCCAAAAACCAAAATCACAACAGTACCCCCCCCCTCAAGGAGGGGGCACCGAACCCTCACAAGAACCACCAGGGCGATCAGGACGAGCCCTATGAAAGGCACGGACCAAATCAGAGGCATGAACATCAGAGGCTGTCACCCAAGAATTATCCTCTTGACCGTAGCCCTTCCACTTGACCAGATACTGAAGTTTCCGTCTGGAAACACGGGAGTCCAAGATCTTCTCCACAACGTACTCTAATTCACCCTCAACCAACACCGGAGCGGGAGGCCCAACGGAAGGCACAACCGGTACCTCATACCTGCGCAATAATGACCGATGGAAGACATTATGGATAGAAAAAGATGCTGGGAGGTCCAATCGAAAGGACACGGGGTTAAGAATCTCCAAAATCTTATACGGGCCGATGAACCAAGGCTTAAACTTAGGAGAAGAAACCCTCATAGGGACAAAACGAGAAGACAACCACACCAAGTCCCCAACACGAAGACGAGGACCAACACGACTATGGCGGTTAGCAAAATGCCGAGTCTTCTCCTGGGACAACTCCAAATTGTCCACCACCTGTCCCCAAATCCAATGCAACCTATCCACCACAGTATCCACTCCAGGACAATCCGAAGACTCCACCTGACCGGAAGAAAAACGAGGATGAAACCCCGAATTGCAAAAGAAAGGAGAAACCAAAGTGGCAGAACTAGCGCGATTATTGAGGGCAAACTCCGCCAACGGCAAAAAGGCAACCCAGTCATCCTGATCCGCAGACACAAAACACCTCAAATAAGTCTCCAAGGTCTGATTAGTTCGCTCAGTCTGGCCATTAGTCTGAGGATGGAACGCAGACGAAAAAGACAAATCAATGCCCATCCTAGCACAGAACGCCCGCCAAAATCTAGACACGAACTGGGTCCCCCTGTCAGAAACGATATTCTCCGGAATACCATGCAAGCGAACCACATTTTGAAAAAACAGAGGAACCAACTCGGATGAGGAAGGCAACTTAGGCAAGGGCACCAAATGAACCATCTTTGAAAAACGGTCACACACCACCCAGATGACAGACATTTTCTGAGAAACAGGGAGATCAGAAATAAAATCCATAGAGATGTGAGTCCAAGGCCTCTTCGGAATAGGCAAAGATAACAACAATCCGCTAGCCCGAGAACAACAAGGTTTGGCCCGAGCACAAACATCACAAGACTGCACAAAAACTCGTACATCTCGAGACAGGGAAGGCCACCAGAAGGACCTAGCCACCAAATCCCTGGTACCAAAGATCCCGGGATGACCTGCCAACACAGAAGAATGAACCTCCGAGATGACTCTACTGGTCCAATCATCAGGAACAAACAGTCTACCAGGCGGGCAACGATCAGGTCTATCCGCCTGAAACTCCTGCAAAGCCCGTCGCAGGTCTGGGGAAACAGCAGATAATATCACCCCATCCTTAAGGATACCTGTAGGTTCAGAATCACCAGGGGAATCAGGCTCAAAACTCCTAGAAAGGGCATCCGCCTTCACATTTTTAGAACCTGGTAAGTATGAGACCACAAAATTAAACCGAGAGAAAAACAACAACCAGCGTGCCTGTCTAGGATTCAGGCGCCTGGCAGACTCAAGATAAATCAAATTCTTGTGATCGGTCAATACCACCACCTGATGTCTAGCCCCCTCAAGCCAATGACGCCACTCCTCAAAAGCCCACTTCATAGCCAAAAGCTCCCGATTACCAATATCATAATTTCGCTCGGCGGGCGAAAATTTTCGAGAAAAGAACGCACAAGGTCTCATCACGGAGCAATCGGAACTTTTCTGCGACAAGACCGCCCCAGCTCCGATCTCGGAAGCATCGACCTCAACCTGAAAAGGAAGAGTAACATCAGGCTGACGCAACACAGGGGCGGAAGAAAAGAGGCGCTTAAGCTCCCGAAAGGCCTCCACAGCAGCAGGGGACCAATCAGCAACATCAGCACCCTTTTTGGTCAAATCAGTCAAAGGTTTAGCAACATCAGAAAAACCAGTTATAAATCGACGATAAAAATTAGCAAAGCCCAAAAATTTCTGAAGGCTCTTAAGAGAAGAAGGTTGCGTCCAATCACAAATAGCCCGAACCTTGACAGGATCCATCTCAATGGAAGAGGGGGAAAAAATGTACCCCAAAAAAGAAATCTTTTGAACCCCAAAAATACACTTAGAACCCTTCACACACAAGGAATTAGCCCGCAAAACCTGAAAAACCCTCCTGACCTGTTGGACATGAGAATCCCAGTCATCCGAAAAAATCAAAATATCATCCAGATACACGATCATAAATTTATCCAAATATTCACGGAAAATGTCATGCATAAAGGACTGAAAGACTGAAGGGGCATTTGAAAGACCAAAAGGCATTACTAAATACTCAAAATGGCCCTCGGGCGTATTAAATGCGGTTTTCCACTCATCCCCCTGTTTAATTCGCACCAAATTATACGCCCCACGGAGATCAATCTTAGAGAACCACTTAGCCCCTTTTATTCGAGCAAACAAATCAGTCAGCAGTGGCAGAGGATACTGATATTTGACTGTAATTTTATTCAAGAGTCGATAATCAATACACGGCCTCAAAGAGCCATCTTTTTTAGATACAAAGAAAAAACCAGCTCCTAAGGGAGATGAAGAAGGACGAATATGTCCCTTTTCCAGGGACTCCTTAACCCCTTAAGCCCCGAGGGTGGTTTGCACGTTAATGACCGGGCCAATTTTTACAATTCTGACCACTGTCCCTTTATGAGGTTATAACTCTGGAATGCTTCAACGGATCTTGGCGATTCTGACATTGTTTTCTCGTGACATATTGTACTTCATGTTAGTGGTAAAATTTCTTCGATATAACTTGCGTTTATTTGTGAAAAAAATGAATATTTGGCGAAAATTTTGAAAATTTCGCAATTTTCCAACTTTGAATTTTTATGCCCTTAAATCACAGACATATGTCACACAAAATACTTAATAAATAACATTTCCCACATGTCTACTTTACATCAGCACAATTTTGGAACCAAAATTTTTTTTTGTGACGGAGTTATAAGGGTTAAAAGTTGACCAGCAATTTCTCATTTTTACAACACCATTTTTTTTTAGGGACCACATCTCATTTGAAGTCATTTTGACGGGTCTATATGATAGAAAATACCCAAGTGTGACACCATTCTAAAAACTGCACCCCTCAAGGTACTCAAAACCACTTTCAAGAAGTTTATTAACCCTTCAGGTGTTTCACAGGAATTTTTGGAATGTTTAAATAAAAATGAACATTTAACTTTTTTTCACACAAAATTTATTTCAGCTCCAATTTGTTTTATTTTACCAAGGGTAACAGGAGAAAATAGACCCCAAAAGTTGTTGTACAATTTGTCCTGAGTACGCTGATACCCCATATGTGGGGGTAAACCACAGTTTGGGCGCATGGCAGAGCTTGGAAGCAAAGGAGCGCCATTTGACTTGTCAATGCAAAATTGACTGGAATTGAGATGGGACGCCATGTTGCATTTGGAGAGCCCCTGATGTGCCTAAACATTGAAACCCCCCACAAGTGACACCATTTTGGAAAGTAGACCCCCTAAGGAACTTATCTAGATGTGTGGTGAGCACTTTGACCCAACAAGTGCTTTACAGAAGTTTATAATGCAGAGCCGTAAAAATAAAAAATCATATTTTTTCACAAAAATTATCTTTTCACCCCCAATTTTTTATTTTCCCAAGGGTGAGAGAAGAAATTGGACCCCAAAAATTGTTGTGCAATTTGTCCTGAGTACGCTGATACCCCATATGTGGGTGTAAACCATTGTTTGGGCGCAGGGCAGAGCTCGGAAGGGAAGGAGCGCCATTTGACTTTTCAATGCAAAATTGACTGGAATTGAGATGGGACGCCATGTTGCATTTAGAGAGCCCTTGATGTGCCTAAACATTGAAACCCCTAACAAGTGACACCATTTTGGAAAGTAGACCCCCTAAGGAACTTATCTAGATGAGTGGTGAGCACTTTGACCCAACAAGTGCTTTACAGAAGTTTATAATGCAGAGCCGTAAAAATAAAAAATCATATTTTTTCACAAAAATGATCTTTTCACCCCCAATTTTTTATTTTCCCAAGGGTAAGAGAAGAAATTGGACCCCAAAAATTGTTGTGCAATTTGTCCTGAGTACACTGATACCCCATATGTGGGTGTAAACCATTGTTTGGGCGCAGGGCAGAGCTCAGAAGGGAAGGAGCGCCATTTGACTTTTCAATGCAAAATTGACTGGAATTGAGATGGGACGCCATGTTGCGTTTGGAGAGCCCCTAATGTGCCTAAACATTGAAACCCCCCACGAGTGACACCATTTTGGAAAGTAGACCCCTTAAGGAACTTATCTAGATGTGTGTTGAGCACTTTGACCCAACAAGTGCTTCACAGAAGTTTATAATGCAGAGCCGTAAAAATAAAAAATCATATTTTTTCACAAAAATGATCATTTCACCCCCATTTTTTAATTTCCCCAAGGGTAAGAGAAGAAATTAGACCACAAAAGTTGTTGTGCAATTTGTCCTGAGTACGACGATACCCCATATGTGGGTGTAAACCATTGTTTGGGCGCATAGCAGAGCTCAGAAGGGAAGAAGCGCTATTTTACTTTTCAAAGCAAAATTGACTGGAATTAAGATGGGATGCCATGTTGCGTTTGGAGAGCCCCTGATGTGCCTAAACATTAAACCCCCCCACAAGTGACACCATTTTGGAAAGTAGACCCCCTAAGGAACTTATCTAGATGTGTTTTGAGAGCTTTGAACCCCCAAGTGTTTCACTACAGTTTATAACGCAGAGCCGTGAAAATAAAAATTATTTTTTTTTTTCACAAAAATGATTTTTTAGCCCCCAGTTTTGTATTTTCACAAGGGTATCAGGATAAATTGGACCCCAAAAGTTGTTGTCCAATTTGTCTGGAGTACGCTGATACCCCATTTGTGGGGAGGGACAACTGTTTGGGCGCATGACAGAGCTCGGAAGGGAAGGAGCGCCATTTGGAATGCAGACTTAAATGGATTGGTCTGCAGGCGTCACGTTGCATTTGCAGAGCCCCTGATGTACCCAAACAGTACAAACCCCCCACAAGTGACCCCATATTGGAAACTAGACCGCCCAAGGAACTTATCTAGATGTGCTGTGAGAACTTTGAACCCCCAAGTGTTTCACTACAGTTTATAACGCAGAGCCGTGAAAATAATTATTTTTTTTTTTTCACAAAAATGAAATTTAGCCCCCAGTTTTGTATTTTCACAAGGGTATCAGGATAAATTGGACCCCAAAAGTTGTTGTCCAATTTGTCCTGAGTACGCTGATACCCCCTATGTGGGGGGGAACCACTGTTTGGGCGCATGACAGAGCTCGGAAGGGAAGGAGCGCCATTTGGAATTCAGACTTAAATGGATTGGTCTGCAGGCGTCACGTTGCATTTGCAGAGCCCCTGATGTACCCAAACAGTACAAACCCCCCACAAGTGACCCCATATTGGAAACTAGACCCCGCAAGGAACTTATCTAGATGTGTTGTGAGAACTTTGAACCCCCAAGTGTTTCACTACAGTTTATAACGCAGAGCCGTGAAAATAAAAATTATTTTTCTTTTTCACAAAAATGATTTTTTAGCCCCCAGTTTTGTATTTTCACAAGGGTATCAGGATAAATTGGACCCTAAAAGTTGTTGTCCAATTTGTCCTGAGTACGCTGATACCCCCTATTTGGGGGGGAACCACTGTTTGGGCGCATGACAGAGCTCGGAAGGGAAGGAGCGCCATTTGGAATGCAGACTTAAATGGATTGGTCTGCAGGCGTCACGTTGCATTTGCAGAGCCCCTGATGTACCCAAATAGTACAAACCCCCCACAAGTGACCCCATATTGGAAACTAGACCTCCCAAGGAACTTATCTAGATGTGTTGTGAGAACTTTGAACCCCCAAGTGTTTCACTACAGTTTACAACGCAGAGCCGTGAAAATAAAACATATTTTTTTTCCCACAAAAATGATTTTTAGCCCCCCAAATTTTTATTTTCCCAAGGATAACAAGAACTTGGACCCCAGAAGTTGTTGTTCAATTTGTCCCTAGTACGCTGATACCCCATATGTTGGGGTAAACCCCTTTTTGGACGCACGGGAGAGCTCGGAAGAGAAGGAGCACTGTTTTACTTTTTCAACGCAGAATTGGCTGGAATTGAGATTGGACGCCATGTCGCGTTTGGAGAGCCCCTGATGTGCCTGAACAGTGGAAACTCCCCAATTCTACCTGAAACCCTACCCCTAACCGTTTACTGAACATTTTCTGACAGTCATAAGTGCCACGTATACAAGTGCCACGTATATAAGTGCCACGTATATAAGTGCCACGTATATAAGTGCCACGTATTTAAGTGCCACGATATTTCAGTGCCACAATATTTCAGTGCCACGTATTTCAGTGCCACGTATTTCAGTGCCACGTATTTCAGTGCCACGTATTTCAGGCACTGAAAAATACGTGGCACGTAAATACGTGGCACGTAAATACGTGGCACTTAAATACGTGGCACTTAAATACGTGGCACTTAAATACGTGGCACTTATATACGTGGCCACTGAAATATCGTGGCACTTATATACGTATATACGTATATAAACGTATATTTCAGTGCCACGTATTTCAGTGCCACGTATTTCAGGTTAGGGGTAGGGTTAGGGGTAGGGTTAGGGTTTTTTGTTTTTTTCTTGTTTTCTTGTGTTTTTCTATAAAAACGCATGCGTTTTACCGCGTTTACATGCATTTTTTCACACATGCGGTTTTTTAAAAAAAACGCATGCAGATAAAAACGCAAGTGTGAAACCAGACTAAAAGACGCTTTTTATAGCAAAAAAGTTTTTGCGTCTCCACATTTTGAGACCTATAATTTTTCCACATTTTGGTCCACAGAGTCATGTGAGGTCTTGTTTTTTGTGGGACGAGTTGACGTTTTTATTGGTAACATTTTCGGACACGTGACCATTTTTTATCACTTTTTATTCCGATTTTTGTGAGGCAGAATAACCAAAAACCAGCTATTCATGAATTTCTTTTGGGAGAGGCGTTTATACCGTTCTGCGCTTGGTAAAATTGATAAAGCAGTTTTATTCGTCGGGTCAGTACGATTACAGCGATACCTCATTTATATCATTTTTTTATGTTTTGACGCTTTTATACGATAAAAACTATTTTATAGAAAAAATAATTATTTTGGCATCGCTTTATTCTGAGGACTATAACTTTTTTATTTTTTTGCTGATGATGCTGTATGGCGGCTCGTTTTTTGCGGGACAAGATGACGTTTTCAGCGGTAACATGGTTATTTATATCCGTATTTTTGATCGCGTGTTATTCCACTTTTTGTTCGGCGGTATGGTAATAAAGCGTTGTTTTTTGCCTCGTTTTTTTTTTTTTTTTCTTACGGTGTTTACTGAAGGGGTTAACTAGTGGGCCAGTTTTATAGGTTGGGTCGTTACGGACGCGGCGATACTAAATATGTGTACTTTTATTGTTTTTGTTTGTTTTTTTTAGATAAAGAAATGTATTTATGGGAATAATATTTTTTTTTTTATTATTATTTATTTAGGAATTATTTTTTTTTTTTTTTACACATGTGGAAATTTTTTTTTTTACTTTTTTACTTTGTCCCAGGGGGGGACATCACAGATCGCAGATCTGATAGTGTGCACAGCACTCTATCAGATCTGCGATCATACTTTCATCGGAGCAGGCTGCAGCTTTCATCTGCAGCCTGCTCCGACCCGGAAGTGCTCCCTGCAGGACCCGGATACAGCCCCTCGGCCATTTTGGATCCGGGGCCTGCAGGGAGAAGACGTTCGGTACGAGGTGAGTACATCACCTTGTACCGATCGTCTCAGGGAAGCCCGCAGGGAGCCCCCTCCCTGCGCGATGCTTCCCTGTACCGCCGGTACACCGCGATCATGTTTGATCGCGGTGTGCCGGGGGTTAATGTGCCGGGGGCGGTCCGTGACCGCTCCTGGCACATAGTGCCGGATGTCAGCTGCGATATGCAGCCGACACCCGGCCGCGATCGGCCGCGCTCCCCCCGTGAGCGCGGCCGATCGCGTATGACGTACTATACCGTCACCGGGAATTAAGGCCCACCCCACCTCGACGGTATAGTACGTCATATGGGATTAAGGGGTTAATATATTCTCGCATAGCAGCATGTTCAGGTACAGATAGATTAAATAAACGACCCTTTGGAAATTTACTGCCCGGAATCAGATCTATGGTACAATCGCAATCTCTGTGAGGAGGTAGTGAACCAAGCTTAGGCTCCTCAAAACATCACGATAATCAGATAAAAATTCCGGAATCTCAGAGGGAATAGATGATGAAATGGAAACCAAAGGTACGTCCCCATGAGCCCCCTGACATCCCCAGCTTAACACAGACATTGCTTTCCAGTCAAGGACTGGGTTATGAGATTTTAACCATGGTAATCCGAGCACCAAAACGTCATGTAGATTGTACAACACAAGGAAGCGAATCATCTCCTGACGGTCTGGATTCATACGCATAGTCACTTGTGTCCAGTATTGTGGTTTATTACTAGCCAATGGTGTAGAGTCAATACCCTTCAGAGGTATAGGAACTTCCAGAGGCTCTAGATCAAACCCACAGCGCCTGGCAAAGGACCAATCCATTAGACTCAAAGCGGCGCCAGAGTCGACATAGGCATCCGCGGTAATTGACGATAATGAACAAATCAAGGTCACAGACAGAATAAACTTAGACTGTAAAGTGCCAATTGAAATAGACTTATCAACCTTTTTTGTACGTTTAGAGCATGCTGATATAACATGAGTTGAATCACCACAATAGAAGCACAACCCATTTTTTCGACTAAAATTCTGCCGTTCGCTTCTGGACAGAATTCTATCACACTGCATATTTTCTGGAGCCTTCTCAGAAGACACCGCCAAATGGTGCACAGGTTTGCGCTCCCGCAAACGCCGATCAATCTGAATAGCCATTGTCATGGACTCATTCAGACCTGTAGGTGCAGGGAACCCCACCATAACATCTTTAATGGCATCAGAGAGACCCTCTCTGAAATTCGCCGCCAGGGCGCACTCATTCCACTGAGTAAGCACAGACCATTTACGAAATTTTTGGCAGTATATTTCAGCTTCATCTTGCCCTTGAGATAGGGCCATCAAGGCTTTTTCAGCCTGAATCTCTAAGTTAGGTTCCTCATAAAGCAACCCCAAAGCCAGAAAAAACGCATCCACATTGAGCAACGCAGGATCCCCGGGTGCCAATGCAAATGCCCAGTCTTGAGGGTCACCCCGCAGCAAGGAAATTACTATCCTAACCTGCTGTGCGGGATCTCCAGCGGAGCGAGATCTCAGGGAAAGAAATAATTTACAATTATTTTTGAAATTCAGGAAACGAGATCTATCCCCAGAGAAAAATTCTGGTATAGGAATTCTAGGTTCAGATATAGGAGCATGAATAACAAAATCCTGTAAATTTTGAACCTTCGTAGCAAGATTATTCAAACCTGTAGCCAAACTCTGAGGATCCATTTTAATCAGGTGAGATCAGAGCCATTCAAGGATTAGAAGGAGAGAGAGAGACAAAGGCTGCAATTAGAGCAGAAATGCAACTAAGTCAACTATAGAGCAAGCTCAGAGGAAAAAAAAAAAAAAAATCTGCAGACTTCTTTTTCTCTCCTTTCTTCTGCCAACGGTTTTAACACTGGGCCGGCCATACTGTCATGGTTCCCAATGGCAAGGGAACGTCAGAGAACATAAATAACAGAACAGCTCTTGGGTGATGGAATCTCGAGCTGACCGTGAGCTAAACCTACCACACAACTAACAGTGGCCGGGTGGCGTACCTACGTTTTATCCCTAGACGCCTAGCGCCAGCCGGAGGACTAACTAACCCTAATAGAGGAAAAGACAGACCTGGCTTACCTCTAGGGAAATTCCCCCAAAAAGGAGACAGAAGCCCCCCACATATATTGACGGTGAGTTCAGAGGAAAAGACATACGCAGTATGAAGGTAGGTTCAGCAAAGCGAGGTCCGCTTACTAGATAGCAAGAAGATACAATAGGGAACTTCACGGTCAGCTGAAAACCCTATTAAAATACCATCCCGAAATTACTTTAAGACTCATGTGTCAACTCATGACACCGGAGTGGCAATTTCGGCCCACAAGAGCTTCCAGCTACAGAAAAATAACATAACTGTGAACTGGAACAAAAATGCAAAACAAACTTAGGACTAAGAGTCCAACTTAGCTGATAGTAGTCTAGAAGCAGGAACATGCAACAGAAAGGCTCTGGTTACATTGATGGCCGGCACTAGAATAACTGAGCAGCAAGGCTAAATAGGATACACCCATATCCTGATGGAAACAGGTGAAGAGAGAAAGTGAAGCACACAAGTCCAGTACCACCAGTGACCACCGGGGGAGCCCAAAAACCAAAATCACAACAGAACACATTATGAATAGCAAATGATGCCGGGAGGTCCAGACGGAATGACACAGGGCCAAGGACTTCCAGAATCTTATAAGGACCGATAAACCGAGGCTTGAACTTAGGAGAGGAGACCTTCATAGGAACGAAGCGAGAAGACAACCACACCAAGTCCCCAACGCGAAGTCGGGGACCCACACAGCGACGGCGGTTGGCAAAGAGCTGAGCCTTCTCTTGTGACAACTTCAAATTGTCCACCACATGATTCCAAATCTGATGCAACCTATCCACCACAACATCCACTCCAGGACAGTCAGAAGGCTCCACCTGACCCAAGGAAAAACGAGGATGAAACCCCGAATTACAAAAAAAAGGAGAAACCAAAGTAGCAGAACTAGCCCGATTATTAAGGGCAAACTCGGCCAACGGCAAAAAAGTAACCCAGTCGTCCTGGTCAGCAGAAACAAAACATCTTAAATAAGTCTCCAAGGTCTGATTAGTTCGCTCGGTTTGGCCATTCATCTGAGGATGGAAGGCCGACGAAAAAGACAATTCAATGCCCAACTTAGCACAAAAGGTCCGCCAAAATCTAGACACAAACTGGGATCCTCTGTCAGAAATAATGTTCTCAGGAATCCCGTGCAAACGAACCACATTTTGAAAAAACAGTGGAACCAACTCGGAGGAGGAAGGCAACTTAGGCAAGGGCACCAAATGGACCATCTTAGAAAAACGATCACACACCACCCAGATGACAGACATTCTCTGAGAGACAGGGAGATCTGAAATAAAATCCATGGAAATGTGCGTCCAAGGCCTCTTCGGGACAGGCAAAGGTAACAGCAAACCACTGGCACGAGAACAGCAAGGCTTCGCCCGAGCACAAATTCCACAAGACTGCACAAAGGAACGCACATCCCGCGACAAGGAAGGCCACCAAAAAGACCTGGCCACCAAGTCTCTGGTACCAAATATTCCAGGATGGCCCGCCAACACCGAAGAATGAACCTCGGAGATGACTCTGTTGGTCCATCTATCAGGGACAAACAGTCTCTCCGGTGGACAGCGGTCAGGTCTATCCGCCTGAAACTCTTGCAGCACACGTCGCAAATCTGGGGAGATGGCAGACAAAATCACCCCTTCTCTAAGGATACCAGCCGGCTCTGAATCTCCAGGAGAGTCAGGCACAAAACTCCTAGAAAGAGCATCAGCCTTCACACTCTTCGAACCCGGCAGGTACGAGACCATGAAATCAAAACGAGAGAAAAACAACGACCAACGAGCCTGTCTGGGATTCAGCCGCTTGGCCGACTCGAGATAAATCAAATTCTTGTGATCAGTCAAGACCACCACACGATGTTTAGCTCCCTCGAGCCAATGTCGCCACTCCTCAAATGCCCACTTCATAGCCAACAGCTCCCGATTACCGACATCATAATTCCGCTCGGCAGGCGAAAACTTTCTTGAAAAGAAAGCACATGGCTTCATCACAGAGCCATCGGGGCTTCTCTGCAACAAAACAGCCCCTGCTCCAATCTCGGAAGCATCAACCTCCACCTGGAAGGGAAGTGAGACATCTGGCTGACATAAGACCGGAGCCGAAGAAAACCGATGCTTCAGCTCCCGAAAGGCCTCCACAGCCGCAGAAGACCAATTAGTCACATCAGAACCCTTCTTGGTCAAATCCGTCAAAGGCTTAACAACGCCAGAAAAATTAGCTATGAAGCGACGGTAAAAATTAGCAAAACCCAAGAACTTCTGAAGACTCTTAACAGATGTAGGCTGCGTCCAGTCATGAATAGCCTGAACCTTGACTGGGTCCATCTCAATAGTAGAAGGAGAAAAAATGAAACCCAAAAAAGAAATCTTCTGGACTCCAAAAAGACATTTTGAGCCCTTCACAAATAAAGCATTGTCACGCAGGACCTGAAAGACCATCCTGACCTGCTTAACATGAGACTCCCAATCATCCGAAAAAAACAGAATATCATCCAGATACACAATCATAAACTTATCCAGATATTCACGGAAGATGTCATGCATAAAGGACTGAAAGACTGAAGGAGCATTAGAAAGTCCAAAAGGCATCACCAAGTACTCAAAATGGCCTTCAGGCGTATTAAATGCAGTTTTCCATTCATCACCCTGTTTTATACGCACAAGGTTATACGCACCACGAAGATCTATCTTGGTGAACCAACTAGACCCCCTAATGCGAGCAAACAAATCAGTTAACAATGGCAAAGGATACTGAAATTTGACCGTGATTTTATTCAAAAGGCGATAATCAATACAGGGTCTCAGGGAACCATCCTTTTTAGCCACAAAAAAGAATCCTGCACCAAGAGGGGATGAGGACGGGTGAATATGTCCCTTCTCTAAAGACTCCTTTATATAACTCCGCATGGCAGCATGCTCCGGCACAGATAAATTGAAAAGTCGTCCCTTAGGAAACTTACTACCAGGAATCAAATTTATAGCACAATCACAGTCCCTATGAGGAGGTAGAGAATTGAGTTTGGGCTCCTCAAATACATCCTGGTAGTCTGACAAAAACGTAGGGACTTCAGAAGGAGTGGACGAAGCAATTGACACCACAGGAGCGTCTCCATGAATTCCCTGACAACCCCAACTTGACACCGACATAGCTTTCCAATCCAGGACTGGATTATGAGTCTGCAACCATGGTAGACCCAACACGACGACATCATGCAAATTATGCAGTACAAGAAAGTGAATCACCTCCTGATGAACAGGAGTCATGCACATGGTCACTTGTGTCCAGTACTGAGGTCTATTCGTAGCCAATGGTGTAGAATCAATTCCCCTTAGTGGAATAGGGAATTTTAAAGGCTCCAAATCAAAACCACAGCGCCTGGCAAATGACCAATCCATCAGACTCAGGGCGGCACCTGAATCTACAAAAGCATTAACCGGGTAAGATGACAGGGAACAAATCAGGGTAACAGACAAAATGAACTTAGGCTGTAAAGTACCAATGGTGACAGATTTATCAACCTTTTTTTTGCGCTTAGAGCATGCTGAGATAACATGAGCTGAGTCACCACAGTAAAAGCACAACCCATTTTGCCGTCTATTATTTTGCCGTTCACTTCTGGTCAGAATTCTGTCACATTGCATAGATTCAGGTGTCTGTTCAGAAGACACCGCCAAATGGTGCACAGGTTTGCGCTCCCGCAAACGCCGATCAATCTGAATGGCCAGAGTCATTGACTCATTCAGACCTGCAGGTGTAGGGAACCCGACCATGACATTCTTAATGGCTTCAGAAAGACCTTCTCTGAAATTTGCAGCCAGGGCACACTCATTCCACTGAGTAAGCACCGACCATTTCCGAAATTTCTGGCAGTACACCTCTGCATCATCTTGCCCCTGCGAGAGGGCCAATAACGTTTTTTCAGCCTGGTTCTCAAGATTAGGTTCCTCATAGAGCAATCCAAGGGCTAGAAAAAACACATCTACACTAAGCAATGCAGGATCCCCTGGCGCCAATGCGAAGGCCCAATCTTGAGGGTCACCACGCAAAAAGGAAATGATAATCTTAACTTGCTGAACGGCATCACCAGAGGAACGAGGTTTCAAAGAAAGAAACAACTTACAATTGTTCCTAAAATTCAGGAACCTAGATCTATCTCCAGAAAACAACTCCGGAATAGGTATTCCAGGCTCTGACATAGGACTGTGAACAACAAAATCCTGAATACTTTGAACCCTAGCAGCAAGATGATCCAGACTGGAAGCCAAGCTCTGGACATCCATGTCAGCAGCTGAACTCAGAGCCACACCAAGATTAAGAGGAGGAGAGAAGCTAGCCACAGCAGCTAGACACACGGCAACAACAACAACAAAAAAAAAAATTCTCAAGGCTTCTTTTCTCCTGCTTCTACCATGCAATTAACACTTTATGGGCCGGCTGTACTGTTATGATCCTTAGTGGCTGAGGATCACGAATAGACCAGCAAGTGAATAAACTAAGGACAAGCTCTAGGGAGATGGTAACTGGACTGATCGCAAATCTGAACCTATCCAACACAACTAGAGGTAGCCGGTGAACGAGCCTAAAAAATTCCTAGACGTCTCGAGCCAGCCTGAGGAACTAGCTACCCCTAAAGAGAAAGAAAGACCTCGCTTGCTTCCAGAGAAATAATCCCCAAAGATATAGAAGCCCCCAACAAATATTAACGGTGAAGTAAGAAGAAGGCACATACGTAGGGATGAAATCAGATTCAGCAGAAGAGGCCCACTAGTACTAGAAAGCAGAAAATAGAGCAGGGGTCTATGCGATCAATAAAAAAACCCTTACAAAATATCCATCCTGAGATTTCAAGAACCCACGCACCAACTAATGGTGTGTGGGGAGAAACTCAGTCCACTAGAGCATCCAGCAAGCGAGGGAATCACATTTTAGCAAGCTGGACAAGAAAACCTGATAAACACTGCTGATCAAAAAATGAGCAAACAAAACTTAGCTTGTCCTGGATGGACTGGGAGCAAGGTAGTCAGAAGGAATCTGAGTAGCACTGATTACATCGACAGCCGGCAACAAGTGGAAGTAAAACAGAGCTATATAGGAACCTCCCAGAGGATAACGAACCAGCTGATAGCCAGAGACCAGCAGGATAACAAACAAAGCCACCAGGGGGAGCCCAAAGCAAAAGTCACACCATACCACCAGTGACCACAAGAGGGAGCCTGAAAACAGAGTTCACAACACCTTGTACTGTAATGTGGTATTTATGGTTGTTTCAAACAAAATGTAAATGTATGTCACTCATTCCCTTAAAGAAAAATAAATACAAATATATTTATTTTTAATAGTTTGGAGTAGAGTAGGGCCCGGCTGAAAGAGTCTACCATGTTGTGGTGTCAACTTAAAAATTCTTTTGGCCAGAACAAAAGCTGCTGGTTATTAATGTGATCTGGTGTTTGATGGGAACTGGTAATATCTGATTGGTGAGGATGTGGTGGAGAAGTTGAGTTTTTCCAAGAATGAGCAGTGGGACAGTGGAGGTGGAGGTGTAGCTGGGGTGGAGCCTGGGCGGAGTCTCAAGGGAACCCCAAAATGTTGCCAGTATGGGGCCCCGAAATTCCTAGTGGAAACCCTGGTCTGTCTCATAAGCTGCAGACCGCAGCTTCCTGAGACTTCAGTGTGCTGACGCAGGCGGGGCGATGACATTATTGCCTCATGCCTCTCTGCGGACCGGAAGAGAAAAATATGGGGGAGAACTGGGGCCATCCTACTATATATAAGGAGAGAACTGGGGTCATCATTCTAGATATTTGGGGAGAACACACACACACACACACACACATACGTACACACACACACACACACACACACACACACACATGCAACTTGTGCCATCGTCCTATATTTATGGTGGGAACTGGTGCCATCGCACTTCCTATACTATATATGTGGGGACCATCATACTATATATGTGGGGCAGTGAGATACCTTCATACTGTATATATCATCATACATCATATGGGGCTGTGGGGCCACCATATTCCATATAGGGGGCTGTAGGGACATGATACTATATATAGAGGTGATGCGGGATCATCATACTCTATATAGGAAGCTGTGAGGTACATAATAACGCAATTAGAGAGCTGTAGGGGACCATCATACTATATATAGGGGGTTTTGGTGACATACTATTTGTGGGGACTATGTAGCCATTTTACTATATATAGGGAGTTTTGGGGTCCTCAATGTATAATAAATGGGTATTGGGGGCTGTAGGACCATCATTCTGTATATACAGAGCTGTGTGGGTGCTCAGAGGACATTATTTGTTATGAATGGGCACATTATTAGTTTTGATAGGGGCACTCAGGATCCTTTTTTTGGGGGGGGACAGTGTTACTTTAAGTGAGCACTCAAGGGAATTTGTTGCTGCAATGGGGCACTTGGGATATTATATCCTTCAAAGGCCCATACATGTCGTTGCACAGTAGGGGCATTACTACTTTCTGTGGGATACTTTAATTTTGGGGGGTGGGAGTAATCCTAGTAATGACACAATTGATTAAATATTGGGGTCAGTGGTCCACACTGCAGGTGCACACAGCATGGGGAGTTTTTGTAGGTTGGGAATAGATGGGGACGGCACTAGAAATGTGAGAAGTCAAATGTGCCCTTGTTGTAATCTGTGCAGATGAGTCCTGGCTGGAGAAGTTGTCATGTCGGTCTGGGCCAGATGGAAATGTGAACGATCCGAATCAGAAAGAACGTCGTGTGTTATTTACTGTATATAACTGTACTGTAATCACTTGTTCTGCGGAACTGGTATCTACCAATATACGGTTACTGTTAGGTTGTAATATTGCTCTTTTTAGGTAACATTTTTTTTTAATTTAGTAGCAGCTAAATGTAATTCAGTCATAGTAAAGGGTGTATGGTGGTATCATTGGTCTTTGTATAGAATGTAGTTTCATATAGAGGTAATGGTGATATTATAATATTATGTATTCGCTGTGTAGTGGTGACAGTAGTAGGCACTGTATAGCCGTACTGTATGTATGTTTGTAAGTAAGCTCCGTTATGGCACCATATCTAAGCAGTAAACTTGGTTCTAGTACTGTATCAAAGTAGTAATCTAGATTATGGTACCGTATGTATGCCGTAATCTCGGTTCTGCTCCAGTTTCTATGTAGCAGTCTTGGTTCCATGTAGTAGACTTATTAAGCTCGGTTCTGTTCTCTTATCTCTGTAGTAAGCTCCGTTCTGCTCCCATATCTCTGTAGTAAGCTCTGTTTTGCTCCGATATCTCTGTGGTAAGCTCAGTCCTGCTCCCATATCTCTGTAGTAAGCTCTGCTCTGCTCCCATATGTCTGTAGTAAGCTCCGTTCTGCTCCCATATCTCTGTAGTAAGCTCGGTTCTGCTCCCTTATCTCTGCAGTAAGCTCTGCTCTGCTCCCATATGTCTGTAGTAAGCTTAGTTCTGCTCCCATATTTCTGTAGTAAGCTCCGTTCTGCTCCCATATTTCTGTAGTAAGCTCTGTTTTGCTCCCATATCTCTGTAGTAAGCTCTGTTCTGCTCCCATATCTCTGGAGTAAGCTCAGTTCTGCTCCCTTATCTATGCAGTAAGCTCTGCTCTGCTCCCATATGTCTGTAGTAAGCTTAGTTCTGCTCCCATATTTCTGTAGTAAGCTCTGTTTTGCTCCCATATCTCTACAGTAAGCTCCGTTCTGCTCCCATATTTCTGTAGTAAGCTCTGTTTTGCTCCCATATCTCTGTAGTAAGCTCTGTTCTGCTCCCATATCTCTGCAGTAAGCTCTGTTCTGCTCCCCTATCTCTGTAGTAAGCTCCATTCTGCTCTCATATTTCTGTAGTAAGCTCTGTTCTGCTCCCATATCTCTGGAGTAATCTTGGTTCTGCTACCATATCTCTGCAGTAACCTCCGCTCTGCTCCCATATATCCGGAGTAAGCTCGGTTCTGCTCCCATATCTCTGTAGTAAGCTCGGTTCTGCTGCATATCTATGGAGTAAGCTCGGTTCTGCTCCATATCTCTGGAGTAAGCTCGGTTCTGCTCTCATATCTCAGTAGTAAGCTCGGTTCTGCTCCCATATCTATGCAGCAAGCTCCGTTCTGTTCCCATGTCTATGAACCAGCCTGTTTTTAAAGCCTGTTATCTCTGCTACTTTTATGCAGTGGCCAGAGATTATTAGGGAAAAGGAGGGCCACCGCAACTGAAGGGCCACTGCCTTGTGATTGCCCCCCAGGCTGAAAAATGCCAGCCAGCCCCTGCTTAAAAATGCAATAAAAAATGCAAGTAACCTAATTTACATAGCAGGTGCTGTGCAGAAATGCTGCATAAAACCTGCAACATTGAAAACTTACCAAATACTCCAAGTGTGAACGTAGCATTAAATGGAACCTGACTTCGGATCCATGCTGCCCGATCTACTAAAAACACTGGAGAGACTTTGCTCATACAAAAAAATCACTAATGTCTGAAGTCGGTCTTAGTCACAAAGATGAACCTAGTTAAACTCAGTATGCCTAAACTTGCATTTTTGATAAGGTAGAGAATAAAAGACTAACTAGTCAGCAGTATTATATCCCGTCCTTGCCTGCAGTATGTAATCAGTATAGATATTGGATTGTCAGGGGTATTTGCCAAGAATCAGTTTGTGAAATATTACTCCTCTAAAATATCTACTTGAATCAGAGTTAGCTAGGGTTTTGGTTCAGGGGCAAAACTTCTGAGTGGGTCCCTAACCAGGCAACCTTGTTTGCAACAGGGTGACGCACCCTAATAGTGGATGTAGGAGAACCTCAGCAGATGACCGTGCTGTTACTGAAAATAATGTCTATATAAAAACCAATATTGATTTTACTGCTATATGGTCAGGGTCGTATTTGCCACTAGGCACGTGAGGGCACGTGCCTAGGGCGCCAGGATGCGGGGGCGGCACCTGAGCAAGGTTTTTTTTTGTTTGTTTTTTAAGGCTAGGGCCCGCCCGCCCACCCCCCTCAACCCTCCCCACCCACCTCCTCCCCACCTCCTTGAAGACGATATACTCACCCTCCTCCAGCAGTGCCTGGTCTCAGCGCCAGCAGCAAGTCCTGTGCTCACAGCGGTCATGTGGTACCGCTCATTAAGGTGATGAATATGGATGCATATTCATGACCTTAATGAGCGGTACGATGTGACCGCTGTGAGCACAGGAAGAAGCTTCGGCGCTGGGAGTTGGGACAGAGGTGCAGGAGGAAGTGTCCATTCAGCGCGCTGTGAGGAGGGTGAGTATGACAGGTGGGGGAGGAGAAGGAGGACGGGGAGGAGAAGGAGGATGGGGGAGCCACGCATACAAGGATGGGAGGAGGGGGGGAACGGAGCCACGCATACAAGGATGGGAGGAGGGGGGTAAGGGAGCCATGCATACAAGGATGGGAGGAGTGGGGAACGGAGCCACGCATACAAGGATGGGAGGAGGGGGAATGGAGCCACGCATACAAGGATGGGAGGAGGGGGAATGGAGCCATGCTTACAAAGATGGAAGGAGGGGGGAACGGAGCCACGCATACAAGGATGGGAGGAGGGGGGTAAGGGAGCCATGCATACAAGGATGGGAGGAGGGGGAACGGAGCCACGCATATAAGGATGGGAGGAGGGGGAATGGAGCCACGCATACAAGGATGGGAGGAGGGGGAATGGAGCCACGCATACAAGGATGGGAGGAGGGAGAACGGAGCCACGCATACAAGGATGGGAGTAGGGGGAACGGAGCCATGCATACAAGGATGGGAGGAGGGGGGAACGGAGCCACACATACAAGGATGGGAGGAGGGGGGGAACGGAGCCACGCATACAAGGATGGGAGGAGGGGGGAACAGAGCCACACATACAAGGATGGGAGGAGGGGGGGAACGGAGCCACGCATACAAGGATGGGAGGGGGGAAACGGAGCAATGCATACAAGGATGGGAGGAGGGGGGGACGGGGCCACACATACAAGGATGGGAGGAGGGGGAGCAGAGCCACACATACAAAGATGGCAGGAGGGGGAGCAGAGCCACGCATACAGGATGGGAGGGAGGAGAGATGAGCCACGCATACAGTATGGGAGTGGGGGTGAGATGAGCCACGCATACAGGATGGGAGGGGGATGAGATGAGCCATGCATACAGGATGGGAGGGGGGAGATGAGCCATGCATACAGAATGGGAGGGGGGAGATGAGCCATGCATACAAGATGGGAGGGGGGGAGATGAGCCATGCATACAAGATGGGAGGGGGGGCATTATACAGTATGGAGCATCATGTGTGGCCATTATACAGTATGGAGCATCATGCAGGGTCATTATACAGTATTGAGCATCATGCAGGGTCATTATACAGTAGTGAGCATTATACAGTAGTGAGCATCATGTGTGGCCATTATACAGTATAGAGCACTGTGTGGCCATTATACAGTATGGAGCACTGTGTGGTCATTATACAGTATGGAACACTGTGTGGCCATTATACAGTATGGAGCATCATGTGTGGCCATTATACAGTATGGAGCATCATGTGTGGCCATTATACACTATAGAGCACTGTGTGGTCATTATACAGTATGGTGCACTGTGTGACCATCATACAGTATGGAGCATCATGTGTGGCCATTACACAGTATTGAGCATCATGTGTGGCCATTATACAGTATAGAGCACTGTGTGGCCATTATACAGTATTGAGCATCATGTGGGGCCATTATACAGTATGGAGCACTGTGTGGCCATTATACAGTATGGAGCATCATGTGTGGCCATTATACAGTATAGAGTACTGTGTGGTCATTATACAGTATGGAGCACTGTGTGGTCATTATACAGTATGGAACACTGTGTGGCCATTATACAGTATGGAGCATCATGTGTGGCCATTATACAGTATGGAGCATCATGTGTGGCCATTATAGAGTATAGAGCACTGTGTGGTCATTATACAGTATGGTGCACTGTGTGGCCATCATACAGTATGGAGCATCATGTGTGGCCATTACACAGTATTGAGCATCATGTGTGGCCATTATACAGTATAGAGCACTGTGTGGCCATTATACAGTATTGAGCATCATGTGGGGCCATTATACTGTATGGAGCACTGTGTGGCCATTATACAGTATAGAGCACTGTGTGGCCATTATACTGTACGCAGCATCATGTGGGGCCATTATACAGTATTGAACATCATGTCGGGTCGTTATACAGTATGGAGCACTGCGTGGCCATATTTTTTGTTTATAATTATTATTTATGAAACAGTGTGATCAGCAGTACTAAAAGGGTGTAGTTGGGGCATGGATATGGGTGTGACTAGTTGTGAAATGGGTGTGGTCAGAAGCATGGCCTAAAATCTGCCGCTGCGCGCATAGCGCGCCGCAAAGTGCTGCAAATGTCCACAAATCCCATAGGGAATGAATGAGGCCGAACACAGTGTTGCCGTAAGTGATCCGTTACGCGGCAGATGCGGAAAAACTGCCAGATCTACTGCAAAAGGCTACTTTCAGATCAGCGATTTTTGACAGTCACTGCCGATAGTGTCATACTCACCAAAGGGGGAGGCAGCACTAAAAGTGCCTAGGGCAGCATAAACTCTAAATACGGCCCTGTGTATGGTCAGTGGTAAATACCAGTATATACCATATAAGAGATTGCTGCACAGTGATAGATAGTGACTTACTGCTGACGTTCTTTCTGATGGAATCATTCCCTTTTCTTGTCTTTTACATGTGGCCCAGACCGACATGACAACTTCTTCCAGCCACGACTCGGCAGCAGACATTACAACAAAGATTTAATTGCTCACATTTTCAGCACTGTCACCAATTGGACTATTCTCAACCTGCACAAACTCCTCATCCTGCTGATACCCCAATGCTGAGCCGCTGCTGCCACATGTGTCCCTATTATTGCATCTACTGTGTGGTTCTGTGTGCCCTCTAAATTCTAAAGCAACCCTCTAGAATATAGTTATACTGGGAGCAAGTGCCCTAGAAAACAGTGCTCACATTTTGTCCCCTGGTAATAGTGAGTAATAGTAATAGTGCCATATGTGCCCCTTTGACAGTCCCAGTAGCCCAAGTTCCCCTATAACAAAAAGGGCCCACTTTACATTTAATAATGTCCTTAGTCTCCCCCCTGTACAGCTCCCCTATACACAGTATGATGCTCTTTTATACACATTATAATGCCCCCTCACTGTATATATACTGACCTCTTAGTATCCCTCAAACTGTTTGATGGCTCCAACACTGTATGATGGCCCCGTCACTGTAATCTCCACACTGTATGATGGCCCCCTAGATAGCCTCCATATAGCATAATGCACCAGATAGTCCTAAATACAGCATAATGCACTTCTCATAGGCCTCCATGTAGTATAATGCACTCCCCATAGGTAGACAATATATTGTATAATACACTCCCCATTGGCAGACTCTATATAGTATAATGCACTCCCCATAGCAGACTCTATAGTATAATGCACTCCCCATAGGCAGACTTTATAGTATAATGCACCCCCCATAGGCAAAATCTATATAATATAATGCGCTCCCCATAGGCAGACTATAGTATAATGTACTCCCCATAGGCAGACTCTTTATAGTATAATTCACCCTCCATAGGCAGACTCTATATGGTATAATGCACCTCCATAGGCAGACTCTATATGGTATAATGCAGCCCCCGATAGGCAGACTCTATAGTATAATGCAGCTCCCATAGGCAGACTCTATAGTATAATGCAGGCTCCCATAGGCAGACTCTATATAGTATTATGCACTCCCCATAGGAAGCCTTTATATTTATAATGCAGCCATAGGCAGACTCTATATAGTATAATGCACCACCATAGGCAGACTCTATAGCATAACGCACTCCCTATAGGCAGACTCTATAGTATAATGCACCCCCCCATAGGCAGACTCTTTAGTATAATGCAGGCCCCCATAGTCAGACTCTAATATAATGCAGACCCCATAGGCAGACTCTAATATAATGCAGTCCCCCATAGGCAGACTCTAATATAAAGCAGCCCCCCATAGGCAGACTCTAATATAATGCACCTCCATAAAAAAAAAATACAATAGTTACCTTTCCTCCTTGTTCCTCCGCTGCTTTGAGCGCCCGCCCATCTCTGGACAGTGGGTGCCAAGTAGTGATGTCATCGGGCTCGCTGTCAGTGTCTGCATCAGGGATGTCAGACGCTGACAGGGAGATGATGAGAGAAGTAGCGTAATGCTTCTTCTCTCATCAATGTGGTCAGATGTATCGGCATCCAACCGATACAGTTGAACCTGCAATGACAGGCTGGGGGCTCACTGCTGGCCCCGAGCCCCCGCCTGCCTGCTCAGGGGCCACATAATGGCCAGGTGGCAGAGCAGGGAGAACAGTAACAGAGGGGGCCCAGCTCCGCATGGGCCCCCTCTGACCAGGGGAACTGAGGCAACTGCCCCCTCTGCCCCCCAGAAGCTATGCTACTGATGTGAATCCTTCTTTATAAAACAAAATAATTGTGAGTCATGACAATATATAATACATGTATATTACTGTAGTAATTTTTTCAATTTGAACTAAATTTCAAATTCAGAACAAAAAAATTGAATATGACAAATCTAAGGCCATAGGACAGAATAATTTCACTTACACACAGCTCCTTTGAGGGATATAAATATGATGATACAAGTTTAGTTTTAGAAGCTGTTCTAAATACTAAACTTTAGAACTGGTCTTACATAGTCTTACAAGTCCAGGCTTAAATATAAACTTCCAAACCAAAGCAGATATTATAAAATAAAAATAAGTATACTTACAATATCTCTCCTCTTCTCTGGAAACCAAGTAATGTTTCAAAAGCCCCCTCTGTCTTTGTCAGCGTGCAAGATGGTGTAAAAATATGTAAACTCATCTGATCCCACCCACTCCTTGCCTATCATTGCCTGGCTGCACCACCAGTCCATATGCTTTAACTTGTGACCAATGCTAGTGATTAACTTATGTGGTTACATGTCATTATGGCCAGAAAAGAGGCATAACCAGAACCATACTTAGAGATCATGCTGCCCTTGGCCTTAGGCTACTTTCACACTAGCGTCGTACACTGCACGTCGCTATGCGTCGTTTTTCAGAAAAAACGCATCCTGCAAAAGTGCTTGCAGGATGCGTTTTTTTCTCCATTGACTTGCATTAGCGACGCATTGCCACACGTCGCAACTGTCGTGCGACGGTTGCGTCGTGTTGCGTCGGACCGTCGTCACCAAAAAACGTTGCTTGTAATGTTTTTTGGTGCATCGTTCCAGTCTTTTCCGACCGCGCATGCGCGGCCGGAACTCCGCCCCCGCCTCCCCGCACCTCACAATGGGGCAGCGGATGCGTTTAAAAACAGCATCCGCTGCCCCCGTTGTGCGGCGCATTCACTGCTAGCGTCGGTACGTCGAAACGACGCAATTCATCGTGCGTCGTCCGACGCTAGTGTGAAAGTAGCCTTAAGCTGAATATGTCTTGTTGGAAAGCCAGGTAGGTTAAATCCTAGCTTTTCATGTTCTGATTAGGTGCACCTGGCTGGCTCTACATAAAACCAGGTTAGCTGTTTGTCTAAAGCTACTTTCACACTAGCGTTAACTGCATTACGTCGCAAATGCGTCGTTTTGCCGAAAAAACGCATCCTGCAAAAGTGCTTGCAGGATGCGTTTTTTCTGCATTGACTAACATTAGCGACGCATTTGCGACGCAATGACACACGTCGCAACCGTCCTGCGACGGTTGCGCCGTGCTGTGGCGGACCGTCGGGAGCAAAAAACGTTACATGTAACGTTTTTTGCTCCCGACGGTCCGCTTTTTCTGACCGCGCATGCGCGGCCGGAACTCCGCCGGAACTCCGCCCCCACCTCCCCGCACTTCCCCGCACCTCACAATGGGGCAGCGGATGCGCTGGAAAAATGCATCCGCTGCCCCCGTTGTGCGGCGGGGACAACGCTAGCGTCGGGGACCTCGGCCCGACACACGGCGACGGGCCGAGCCCGACGCTAGTGTGAAAGTAGCCTTAGTCAGCAGGAGGGAAGCTGACCAAAGTGAATTTGGGTTGAAGCTGAATAGCGACAAATCAGAGTTTCTCTCTGAGAAGTGATTGCACCAAACTGCATGCACTGGATCAGTGGTTACTGTGGACGATAGCCATTTTGTTTACCCAAACTGGGACTAGCTCAGCCGTGTATGAGTAGCCAGGGTCTGTTTTATTTAGTTAGGACCTGGACTAGGCTAGGGATTTTGTTATGGTTTTGTTTTTTGGTACTGCGCAGCCAGTAGAAATGAACGTCACATTGTTTTGCCAACAGACTCCAGTGTCTGTGTGAACGCTACCTAATGCCTATCTGAGAGCGTGAATCCCTACACTTTCCATAAAGTCCATTCACACTTGCTAATTATCATCATGATTCACTTGTTTCTAAGCAACCATCATAATAATTAACATAGATCAATGATTAAACTTTTATTTTATTGCTGACGTCATAAAAGTATTGCTTCAGCGTTTATTCTATGTAATGAAAGTGTAAAGTACATGAAAAATTCTACAAAATGAATTGATATGCTGTAGATTTTATAGTCTGGGCATTTTGGGTGAGTAAAAATAATCTGTAACATGTCTATTAGATTTAATGAAATTCATCTGCATTACTTTTAATGTTTCCAAACTCGATCAGTCGGGCATATTTTTGGAGCGCGTGCTGTCCATGTGTCAAATAGTCTGCATACAAGAGGGCCATTGGACCAATGCAACCCAATGGAGTAATACAAATGACCAGTTTTACACGAGGACCGATGGTCTGCATGTTAACAAATTCCCAATTCTCAAAATTCCTAAACTCAATGTGTATGTAAAATAACAGATGCTCTTCATCTATATTGCATATGTTTTTAATGGATCTATTGCAATTTTTTACATAGGAAACAATGTTTAGCCATATAAAATATTTTTCTGGATGAAAAATGGTTGGTTTTACATATGCTTGTCTGAATCCGACCACACTGCAAATCCACCACTTATATCTAACGTGTGAATGTAGCCTGCCAATTTATCACGAATTACTCCATCCTCATTACTCTAGTTATCCATTCACATAGGAAAAAAAGTACCGACCACCTCAACACCCTACTTCTCCTATTAACCCCTTTACCCCCAAAGGTGGTTTGCATGTTAATGACCAGACCAATTTTTTTCAATTCTGACCACTGTCACTTTATGAGGTAATAACTCTGGAACTACAGCTATAAAAGGGGCAGCACCGCTTACCTGCCCAGGTCTCTGAACAAATGCACTACAAGATGCAGCCAGCCCATGTAGCAAAGATGTCGGTAACACAGGTGCAAAGTACTAATAAGTAGTGTTGAGCATTCCGATACCGCAAGTATCGGGTATCGGCCGATACTAGCGGTATCGGAATTCCGATACCGGGATTCCGATACTTGGCGCGTATCGGATACCGGAATCGGAAGTTCAATGATTCAAAATTCAGAAATTCAGCCAATGAGAAAGATTCCAAGTGTGGGCACATCCTGTTTAGCATGGAGGGCATGAAACTACTGGCAAGGCTGTGATTGGCTGCTGAAATGATGTCATGATGCAGTTTAAAAGTCGCTGGCGCCATTTTGCGATCACTCTGCTGTGAATTCAGTTAGTGACAGGACGCTGTTTGCTGACTGAGGGACAGTTTAGAGATAGCGATTTGCTTCTTTGTGCTTTCCAAAGGCTAATTTAGCAACCGCTGTGTTCACCTACTATTCACCTTCCTTTTGCCTTGTAGCGCTGTTTTCACAGCGATCTGCAAGGTCTCTGTGTGTGTGTGTGTGAGTGCAGCCCACTCTCTAGTCTGAGTGCAGCCACATAGGCCATCCATAGCTGGTTGTATTCAGTTCAGGGAGGGTGGTTCATTGCCTCATACTGTCCTTTTTTTTTTTTTTTTGAAGTAGTGCAGGCTGCTGCACATTTTTTCCAAAAATTCCTATTAGTGTCTTTCCACCCGTCTCCAGCTAATTTGTGGAAAAACACTACATAGGATAAAGTAGAGGAGGGTTTTTGGGCCTTGCAGCGCCGTTTACGGCTGTCTGCACGGTCTCCGTGTGACTGCAGCTCGCCCTGTAATCTGTGAGCAGCTATAGCCTGGTTGTCTCCAGCTCAGGGTTTTTCACTGCGTCATACCGCCAAATCAATTTTCTTTTTTTTCAAAGTAGTGTAGTCTGCTGCTAATTTATTTTAAAAAATCCTATTAGTGTCTTTCCACCCGTCTCCAGCTAATTTGTGGAAAAACACTACATAGGATAAAGTAGAGGAGGGTTTTTGGGCCTTGCAGCGCCGTTTACGGCTGTCTGCACGGTCTCCGTGTGACTGCAGCTCGCCCTGTAGTCTGTGAGCAGCCGTAGCCTGGTTGTCTGCAGCTCAGGGTTTTTCACTGCGTCATACCGCCAAATCAATTTTCTTTTTTTTCAAAGTAGTGTAGTCTGCTGCTAATTTATTTTAAAAAATCCTATTAGTGTCTTTCCACCCGTCTCCAGCTAATTTGTGGAAAAACACTACATAGGATAAAGTAGAGGAGGGTTTTTGGGCCTTGCAGCGCCGTTTACGGCTGTCTGCACGGTCTCCGTGTGATTGCAGCTCTATCCGTTGTCAGTTCAGCCCCAAAAAAATAAATAAATAATACAGTTCACCAAACACACCAGTTACACCACTTTACATTTGTGTAGGCCACATTAGCTCATATTCAAGTCTAGTCCACACTTTAGAAAATTAGTGTGTCTTATACCTGTTAGGAGGAGTTGCTCAGGAATAAGCACACAAAGCCGTTAGTACTTTTCTGCTTATCTTTATCAGTCAACCAAGATGAAGAAGGCAGTGAGTAAGGCACGTGGGCGTGGGCGTGGGTGCGGAGCAGGGAGGGGACGTGGGGATTCTGTGCCTGCTGCGGGCACCGGTGAGTCATCAGCACCCACTTTCACAAGGGAACAGTCGTTCATGCGCAGCTTTGTCGCCGAGCGCCGTACACCGCTGCTGCGTGAAGACCAAATTGAAGCCGTTGTGGGATGGATGGCAGCTAATGCATCAACTTCCATTAGTGCCACATCCTCTCAGACACAGAGCACTGGAGAGCAGCCATCTGTCTCTTCACCACCTGCAAAATTGCCCAGGCAGACAGAGATCCCAGGACAGGAGCAGTCTCTACTTCTGTTCTCTGAATCATCTCTTGGCTTGGAAACAGGGGGCCAGCCAAGCAGCATTGGAGAAATGGAAGAAGAGGCAGGGTGCAGTGATGCCCAACAGCTTTTTCTGTCTTCCTCTGAAGAGGCGGGTGGGCCAGTGGCTCCGGTCACCACCTCGCAGGCCGCATCAGCTGATGATGACACTCAGGTGCCACTTACTGGTGCGTGCTCTGCTGCTGAGACTACCCAGGAGGAGCAGTTGGGGGCAGAGGGTAGTGTGTTGTGAATTTGGATTCTGGGCTCCCCCGGTGGCCGCTTGTGGAATTGGACTTGTCATCCTCTTTCCTGTTTCACCTGGTTCCATCAGTAGTGGGTGTCGCTATTTAAGCTCATTTCTCTGGTGGTTTCTTGCCGGTCAACAATGTTATCTGATGCCTCTCAGTGCTTGTTCCTGCTTCTAGACAACTACTAGATAAGTTGGACTTTTGTCCATGTTTCGTTTTGCCTATTTGTTCCAGTTCACAGCTGAAGTTTTGTTACTGTGTCTGGAAAGCTCTCGTTGATCAGGGATTGCTACTCTGGCGTTATGAGTTAATGCCAGAGTTTAAGGTAATCTCTGGATGGTGTTTTGTTAGTGTTTTTCTGCTGACCATGAAAGTATACTATCTGTCTTCTGCTATCTAGTAAGCGGACCTCAAATTTGCTAAGACTATTTTCCTGCTGCGTTTGTTGTTTCATCTGAACTCACCGTCATTATATGTGGGGGGCTACTGTCTTCTTTGGAATATTTCTCTAGAGGTGAGCCAGGTCTTATATTTCCCTCTGCTAGCTATTTAGGTCTTAGGCCAGAGCTGGGCATCTAGCGATAAATAGGAAATGCTACCTGGCTATTTCTAGTTGCGCGGCAGGCTTAGTTCATGGTCAGTATAGTTCCATCTTCCGAGAGCTTGTCCCTCTATAGGCTTGCTATGATCTCTGCTTGCAGAGATCATGACAGTTTGACCGGCCAATAAAGTGTTAAAGACCCAGGTTGAGAAAGGAGAGTTATAAGAAGTCTGCTGGAATTTTTTTTTTTTTTTTCTCCTCCAGTTTGCCTTGCTGCAGTCTTTTTTCTCTCTCTCCTCCTAATCTCTGTATGGCTCTGTGTGCACCTGACAATAATGGATCTTCAGAGTGTAACTGCGGGTTTGAATAATCTCATCACGAAAGTACAAAATTTACAAGATTTTGTGGTACATGCTCCGGTATCTGAGCCGAGAATTCCTTTGCCGGAGTTCTTCACAGGGAATAGAGCTAGCTTCCAGAATTTCCGAAATAATTGTAAGCTTTATTTGTCCCTGAAGTCTCGTTCAGCTGGAGACCCTGCTCAGCAGGTTAGGATTGTGATTTCCTTGCTCAGGGGTGACCCTCAAGATTGGGCCTTCTCATTGCCAGCAGGGGATCCTGCGTTGCGCGATGTGGATGCGTTTTTTCTGGCCTTGGGCTTGCTTTATGAGGAACCTCATTTGGAACTTCAGGCAGAAAAAACTTTGATGGCACTATCTCAGGGGCAAGACGAAGCTGAAGTTTACTGCCAAAAATTCCGTAAATGGTCTGTGCTTACTCAGTGGAATGAGTGCGCCTTGGCGGCAACTTTCAGAGAAGGTCTCTCTGATGCCGTTAAGGATGTTATGGTGGGGTTCCCTGTGCCTGCAGGTCTGAATGAGTCCATGACAATGGCTATTCAGATTGATAGGCGTCTGCGGGAGCGCAAACCGGTGCACCATCTGGCGGTGTCTATGGAAAAGACGCCAGAAAGTATGCAGTGTGATAGAATTCTGTCCAGGAGCGAGCGACAGAATTTTAGACGGAAGAATGGATTGTGCTTCTATTGTGGGGATTCTACTCATGTTATATCAGCATGCTCTAGGCGTACAAAGAAGCTTGATAAGTCTGTTTCCATTGGCACCATTCAGTCTAAGTTTATTTTGTCTGTAACCCTGATTTGCTCTTTGTCATCCATTGCCACGGACGCCTATGTTGACTCTGGCGCCGCTCTGAGTCTTATGGATTGGTCCTTTGCCAATCGTTGTGGTTTTGATTTAGAGCCTTTGGAGACTCTTATTCCTCTGAAGGGGATTGACTCCACCCCATTGGCTAATAATAAACCACAATACTGGACACAAGTAACCATGCGTATCAATCCGGATCACCAGGAGATTATTCGTTTCCTGGTGCTGTATAATTTACATGACGATTTGGTACTGGGATTGCCATGGTTGCAGTCTCACAATCCAGTCTTGGACTGGAGAGCAATGTCTGTGTTGAGCTGGGGATGTAAGGGTATTCATGGGAACTTACCTTTGGTTTCTATTTCGTCGTCCATTCCCTCTGAAGTCCCTGAGTTCCTCTCTGATTATCAAGACGTCTTTGACGAACCCAAGCTTGGGTCGTTACCTCCGCACCGTGAGTGCGATTGTGCCATAGATTTGATACCGGGTTGCAAATATCCAAAGGGTCGTTTGTTTAATCTGTCTGTGCCGGAACATGCTGCTATGCGGGAATATATAAAGGAGTCTTTGGAAAAGGGACATATTCGTCCATCTTCTTCTCCCTTGGGAGCTGGGTTTTTCTTTGTCTCAAAAAAGGACGGCTCTTTGAGACCATGTATTGATTATCGGCTTCTGAATAAGATCACTGTTAAGTATCAATACCCATTGCCATTGCTTACTGATTTGTTTGCTCGTATAGAGGGTGCTAAGTGGTTCTCTAAAATTGATCTTCGTGGGGCGTATAATTTGGTGCGGATCAGGCAGGGGGATGAGTGGAAGACCGCATTTAATACGCCCGAGGGCCACTTTGAGTATTTGGTCATGCCTTTTGGTCTTTCTAATGCCCCTTCAGTTTTCCAGTCTTTTATGCATGATATTTTCCGCGATTTTCTGGATAAATTTATGATAATATATCTGGATGATATTCTGATTTTTTCTGATGACTGGGACTCTCATGTCCAGCAGGTCAGGAGAGTTTTTCAGGTTCTGCGGTCTAATTCTTTATGTGTGAAGGGGTCTAAGTGCGTTTTTGGGGTCCAGAAAATTTCCTTTTTGGGGTATATTTTTTCTCCCTCTTCCATTGAGATGGATCCCGTCAAGGTGCAAGCTATTTGTGACTGGACTCAGCCCTCCTCTCTTAAGGGTCTTCAGAGATTTTTGGGCTTTGCCAACTTTTACCGCCGATTTATTGCTGGTTTTTCGGATGTCGTTAAACCACTGACTGATTTGACCAGACAAGGCGCTGATGTTGCTAATTGGTCCCCTCATGCTGTAGAGGCCTTTCAGGAGCTTAAGCACCGTTTTGCTTCTGCCCCTGTGTTGCGTCAGCCTGATGTGAATCTGCCTTTTCAGGTTGAGGTTGACGCTTCGGAGATCGGAGCTGGGGCAGTGTTGTCGCAGAAAGGTTCCGACTGCTCCGTCATTAGGCCTTGTGCCTTCTTTTCTCGCAAATTTTCGCCCGCAGAGCGGAATTATGATGTTGGGAATCGGGAGCTTTTGGCCATGAAGTGGGCGTTTGAGGAGTGGCGCCATTGGCTAGAGGGGGCTAAGCATCAGGTGGTGGTATTGACTGACCACAAAAATTTGATTTATCTTGAGACTGCCAGGCGCCTGAATCCTAGACAGGCGCGCTGGTCTTTATTTTTTTCTCGCTTTAATTTTGTGGTGTCATACCTACCGGGTTCTAAGAATGTTAAGGCAGATGCCCTTTCTAGGAGTTTTGACCCGGACTCTCCTGGTAATTCTGAACCCACAGGTATCCTTAGGGAGGGAGTAATTTTGTCGGCCGTTTCTCCTGATCTGCGGCGGTCCTTGCAAGAGTTTCAGGCGGATAGACCGGATCGTTGTCCGCCTGATAGACTGTTTGTTCCGGATGATTGGACCAGTAGAGTCATCTCTGAGGTACATTCTTCTGCATTGGCAGGTCATCCCGGAATTTTTGGTACCAGGGATTTGGTGGCAAGATCCTTCTGGTGGCCTTCCCTGTCACGAGATGTGCGAGTCTTTGTGCAGTCATGTGACATTTGTGCTCGGGCCAAGTCTTGTAGTTCTCGGGCTAGCGGACTGCTGTTGCCCTTGCCTATTCCTAAGAGGCCTTGGACACACATCTCGATGGATTTTATTTCAGATCTGCCTGTTTCCCAGAAGATGTCTGTCATCTGGGTGGTCTGTGACCGTTTCTCTAAAATGGTCCATTTGGTTCCTCTGCCCAAGTTGCCTTCTTCTTCTGAGTTGGTTCCTCTGTTTTTTCAGAATGTTGTCCGATTGCACGGTATTCCTGAGAATATTGTTTCTGACAGAGGTACCCAATTTGTGTCTAGATTTTGGCGGGCATTCTGTGCTAGGATGGGCATGGATTTGTCTTTTTCATCTGCTTTTCACCCTCAGACTAATGGCCAGACCGAGCGGACTAATCAGACCCTGGAGACATATCTGAGGTGTTTTGTCTCTGCTGACCAGGATGATTGGGTTGCTTTTTTGCCATTGGCAGAGTTCGCCCTCAATAATCGGGCCAGCTCTTCCACCTTGGTGTCCCCGTTTTTCTGTAATTCGGGGTTTCACCCTCGATTTTCCTCCGGTCAGGTGGAATCCTCGGATTGTCCTGGAGTGGATGCGGTGGTGGAGAGATTGCATTACATCTGGGGGCAGGTTATGGACAATTTGAAGTTGTCCCAGGAGAAGACTCAGCGTTTTGCCAACCGTCATCGTCGTGTTGGTTCTCGGCTTTGTGTTGGAGATTTGGTGTGGTTGTCTTCTCGTTTTGTCCCTATGAGGGTCTCTTCTCCTAAGTTTAAACCTCGGTTCATCGGCCCTTATAGAATATTGGAGATTCTTAATCCTGTTTCTTTCCGTTTGGACCTCCCTGCGTCCTTTTCCATTCATAACGTTTTTCATCGGTCGTTATTGCGCAGGTATGAGGTACCTGTTGTACCTTCAGTTGAGCCTCCTGCTCCGGTGTTGGTTGAGGGTGAGTTGGAGTACGTTGTGGAGAAAATTTTGGACTCTCGTGTTTCCAGACGGAGACTCCAGTATCTGGTCAACTGGAAGGGTTACGGCCAGGAGGATAATTCTTGGGTCAATGCATCTGATGTTCATGCTTCTGATCTTGTTCGTGCCTTCCATAGGGCTCATCCTGGTCGCCCTGGTGGATCTGGTGAGGGTTCGGTGCCCCCTCCTTGAGGGGGGGGTACTGTTGTGAATTTGGATTCTGGGCTCCCCCGGTGGCCGCTTGTGGAATTGGACTTGTCATCCTCTTTCCTGTTTCACCTGGTTCCATCAGTAGTGGGTGTCGCTATTTAAGCTCATTTCTCTGGTGGTTTCTTGCCGGTCAACAATGTTATCTGATGCCTCTCAGTGCTTGTTCCTGCTTCTAGACAACTACTAGATAAGTTGGACTTTTGTCCATGTTTCGTTTTGCCTATTTGTTCCAGTTCACAGCTGAAGTTTTGTTACTGTGTCTGGAAAGCTCTCGTTGATCAGGGATTGCTACTCTGGCGTTATGAGTTAATGCCAGAGTTTAAGGTAATCTCTGGATGGTGTTTTGTTAGTGTTTTTCTGCTGACCATGAAAGTATACTATCTGTCTTCTGCTATCTAGTAAGCGGACCTCAAATTTGCTAAGACTATTTTCCTGCTGCGTTTGTTGTTTCATCTGAACTCACCGTCATTATATGTGGGGGGCTACTGTCTTCTTTGGAATATTTCTCTAGAGGTGAGCCAGGTCTTATATTTCCCTCTGCTAGCTATTTAGGTCTTAGGCCAGAGCTGGGCATCTAGCGATAAATAGGAAATGCTACCTGGCTATTTCTAGTTGCGCGGCAGGCTTAGTTCATGGTCAGTATAGTTCCATCTTCCGAGAGCTTGTCCCTCTATAGGCTTGCTATGATCTCTGCTTGCAGAGATCATGACAGTAGTGTAGATGATGAGGTCCTTGACCCATCTTGGCGTCAGGGACAGGAAGGTGGTGGGAGCAGCTCTGAGGAAGAGATTCCCCGTACGGCCCAAAGAGGGAGAGGGAGGGGGAAGACTGCGGATCCTGCAGCCTCCGCTTTGGCACCCGTAAGGAGCATGTCTCTTCCAAAAGTCAAAAGGGGGGCTCCCAAGACTTGCAGTGCCTGGTCCTTTTTTGACACAGTTGCAGATGACATTTGCTATGTCAGATGCAAGGTGTGTCATCAAAAAATCAAAAGAGGTCAAAAAGTTGCCAACCTCAATACCTCCAACATGTGGAAACATGTGCGCAACAGGCACCCGGCGGAGTTAGACAAACACACTGAAGAGCTAGGCCAACCAACAGCGGCAGCTACCACCTCTTCAGCTCGTGTTGCCTCTTCCTCTAGCTCACACGCAGCTGGTTCGGCTTCCTCCCAGGATCGCCGTGGAAGAACCTCTGGCCCTGTTGTCCAGAGACCCGCTGTCATTCCACCCGCAGCACCACTTTCCCAGTCAACCACACACTCCCAGCCCAGTCTACAGCCATCGGTAGTACAGGCATGGGAGAAAAGGCGGCCTTTCTCGTCAAACCACCCACGAGCACAGGCTCTGACTGCAGGCATTGCCAAACTTCTGTCACTGGAAATGCTGTCATTCAGGCTGGTGGAGACTGACAGCTTCCGTGACTTGATGTCATTGGCAGTCCCACAGTACAGTGTGCCCAGCAGCTTTTACTTCAGCAGGCAAGCCGTCCCTGCCCTGCACAAGCATGTGGAGGGACACATAAAACACGCGCTACTGAACGCCGTCAGTAGCAAGGTCCACCTCACCACCGATGCGTGGACCAGTCAACATGGACAGGGGCGATACCTTTCCCTCACTGCCCATTGGGTTAATGTCGTTGAGCCGGGTACAGACCGTGCGAGTGGCGCAGGACGTGTCCTGCCCACTCCAAGGATTGCAGGAATCCATTCTGTACGCATTGACTCCTCCTCTTACACCAGTTCCTCAGAATCATCGCTGCAGGAGCCGTCACAGTCCACCTCCACATGGACCCGTGATGAACGTGTACCTGTTACGACCGACATGAGCACAGCCGTGGCCAAACGTCAACAGGCCGTCTTGAAATTAATTTTTTTGGGGAATCGTAGCCACACAGCGCAGGAGCTCTGGAATGCCATCAAGCAGGAGAGCGATGTGTGGTTTGAGCCAGCGAATCTCCAGCCAGGCATGGTAGTGTGTGATAATGGCCGAAATCTGGTGGCAGCCCTGGGCCTCGGCAACCTCACTCACATCCCTTGTCTGGCACATGTGCTCAATTTGGTCGTGCAGAGTTTTTTGAGGGACTATCCGGATCTTGATGCACTGCTGCACAAGGTCCGCCTAGAGTGTGCTCACTTGCGGCGTTCCAGCACGGCAAAAGCGCGCATTGCGGCTCTGCAGCGCCGACACCGCCTGCCGGAACATCGCATCATATGTGACCTACCTACCAGGTGGAATTCCACGTTACATATGTTGGAGCGGTTGTGTGAGCAGCAGCAAGCTGTAATGGAGTACCAGCTGTATCAGGCGCAAAAAAGTCGCAGTCAGCGCCGTACAGACTTCACAACCACAGAGTGGGCCACTATGAAGGATGTCTGCCAGGTTTTGCGTCCCTTTGATTATTCCACGCGGATGGCGAGTGCAGATGATGCACTAGTCAGCATGACTGTCCCCCTTATCTGCCTGCTTGAAAAATCACTGCAAGCGCTAAGGGATGATGTTGTGGAAGAGGTGGAGGATGAGGATTCACCACTTCCATCATCTTCTGGACAGTCAGCGCCACGTGGTTCCTCACAAACGCGTAGGCAGGGGACAGTTTGTGAGGAGGATGAGGAGGAGTCAATGGAGGAGGAAGACATCCGTCCAGAGGAGGGAGTTCCCGAATTGTCCAGTACTCAGTGTGTACAGCGAGGGTGGGGTGATGACGAGCGGGCAGAGATCACGCCTCCAGCTGGGGACAGCGTTTCTTGGGCAGTTGGCAGTCTGCAGCACATGGTGGATTACATGCTGCAGTGCCTGAGAAACGACCGCCGCATCGACCACATTCTCAACATGTCTGATTATTGGGTGTTCACCCTCCTCGATCCTCGCTACCGGGACAACGTAGAAAGCCTCATCACACCGTTGAACCGGGAGCGAAAAATGCGGGAGTACCAAGACACACTGGTCAGTTCCATCATCTTCTCCATTCCAACTGAGAGAAGTGCTGCTAGTGCATTCCAAAGCAGCTCAGTGCGTCCAGGCAGTGGTGGAGGCTCTGCACAAAGAGGGAGCAGAAGCAGTGCCTCTGCCCAAGGCAAGACCAGTATGGCCGAACTGTGGCACAGTTTTCTGTGCCCGCCACAAAAGTCTACACCATCACAGACGGCTCCAGTCAGCAGGAGGCAACGGTTCCGTCAGATGGTGACAGACTACATGTCTTGCCCTCTTGCTGTACTCCCAGACGGCTCTTCCCCTTTCAAGTTTTGGGTCTCAAAGCTGGATACATGGCCAGAGCTAAGCCAGTATGCATTGGAGGTGCTGTCTTGCCCTGCGGCCAGTGTATTATCGGAACGTGTCTTTAGTGCTGCAGGTGGTGTACTAACTGACCGTCGCATGCGACTATCCTCCGATAACGTTGACCGGCTTACTTTCCTGAAAATGAACAAGGCCTGGATCTCGCAGGAATTTGCCACTCCTCCTCCTGATTAAATAATTAGGTCACTGTATACGTTATCCAGGTCTCCTGTTGTGTTCATCTTTCTACCACCTGAACTTAAATTCCTGGGCTCCAACACCGCCAGTTGAGGCTCAGATGTGCCGTCTGCACAGTCAAAACATACGACCCAGTGTTATTGGGTTTCAGTAACGTCAGCTGATCCCCAGCTGTGTAGCCGGCAATGTGTCATGCGACCGCCACGCTGACACAACAACTGAAATGTAAGGGAATCTGTCCCCCCCCCCCCAAGGCGTTTGTTACTGAAAGAGCCACCTTGTGCAGCAGTAATGCTGCACAAGGAAAAAGGTAGCTATTTTGGTTTTGCTCCTTGCACACGCAAAACTTAACACTTATAAAATGTGTCCACTGATACCGTAAAACCGTCCCGGAGGTGGGACTTTCCTTCGTAATATGACGCAGCACAGCCGTCATTCCTACCCCCCCGGCGCCGCGCCCCGGCTCCTCAGCGTTGTTTGATTCCGTCCCGGAGCCTGCGCTGTTATGTTATCCCGTGGCCAGGCACACTTAGCGCTGCCCGTCTTCTGGCATAATTTGGTGTCAGGCTGGCTGCGCCTGTGCGGCCACGCTGGCCGAGAGCCCGCCTCGCAGTGTCTTCTGATTTAATCCCACTGGGGGCCTGGGATCTATGGACATGCGCAGTGCATATCTGAACCTCCACCTCTCACTCATCTCCCTATGGCTTCTTCAGACTGTTCGGTGTCAGCTGGTCCCTAATAGCATGCCACGGCCGTGACACCGCACAGTCTGAAAAAGAAGCCGTAGGGAGGGGAGTGAGAGGCGAGGATATGCACTGCGCATGGCCATGGATCCCAGGCCCCCAGTGGGATTACATCAGAAGACACTGCGAGGCGGGCTCTCGGCCAGCGCGGCCGCACAGGCGCAGCCAGCCTGACACCAAATGATGTCAGAAGATGGGCAGCGCTAAGTGTGCCTGGCCACGGGATAACATAACAGCGCAGGCTCCGGGACGGAATCAAACAACGCTGAGGAGCCGGGGCACGGCGGCGGGGGGGTAGTAATGATGGCTGTGCTGCGTCATATTACGAAGGAAAGTCCCACCTCCGGGACGGTTTCACGGCTTCAGGGGACACATTTTAAAAGTGTTTAGTTCTGTGTTTGCAAGGAGCATGATGAAAAGAGCCACCTTTTCCTTTTGCATCTTTTGTGCTGCACAAGCTGGCTCTTTCAGCTACAAACGCCTTGGGGGGGGGGTTAAAGGTTCCCTTTCGACTTTCTCAGGCTTCGGCCTACATTGTGTTCCTCTGCTTTTCCACCTGCCCCTGGGCTCCAACACCGCTAGTTGCCGTCCAGAAGTGCTGTACGCACAGTCAACAGTCGCTCCTCTGTTATTGGGGTTCAGTAACGTCAGCTGTTCCCCTGCTGTGTGTGTGGCAATCCCTCCTACCTCCTCCAACCTCCTCCTCCTCCACCTGTCCCTGGGCTCCAACACCGCCAGTTGCCGTCCAGAAGTGCTGTACGCACAGTCAACAGTCCCTCCTCTGTTATTGGGGTTCAGTAACGTCAGCTGTTCCCCTGCTGTGTGTGTGGCAATCCCTCCTACCTCCTCCAACCTCCTCCTCCTCCACCTGTCCCTGGGCTCCAACACCGCCAGTTGCCGTCCAGAAGTGCTGTACGCACAGTCAACAGTCCCTCCTCTGTTATTGGGGTTCAGTAACGTCAGCTGTTCCCCTGCTGTGTGTGTGGCAATCCCTCCTACCTCCTCCAACCTCCTCCAACCTCCTCCTCCTCCACCTGTCCCTGGGCTCCAACACCGCCAGTTGCCGTCCAGAAGTGCTGTACGCACAGTCAACAGTCCCTCCTCTGTTATTGGGGTTCAGTAACGTCAGCTGTTCCCCTGCTGTGTGTGTGGCAATCCCTCCTACCTCCTCCAACCTCCTCCTCCTCCACCTGTCCCTGGGCTCCAACACCGCCAGTTGCCGTCCAGAAGTGCTGTACGCACAGTCAACAGTCCCTCCTCTGTTATTGGGGTTCAGTAACGTCAGCTGTTCCCCTGCTGTGTGTGTGGCAATCCCTCCTACCTCCTCCAACCTCCTCCTCCTCCACCTGTCCCTGGGCTCCAACACCGCCAGTTGCCGTCCAGAAGTGCTGTACGCACAGTCAACAGTCCCTCCTCTGTTATTGGGGTTCAGTAACGTCAGCTGTTCCCCTGCTGTGTGTGTGGCAATCCCTCCTACCTCCTCCAACCTCCTCCTCCTCCACCTGTCCCTGGGCTCCAACACCACCAGTTGCCGTCCAGAAGTGCTGTACGCACAGTCAACAGTCCCTCCTCTGTTATTGGGGTTCAGTAACGTCAGCTGTTCCCCTGCTGTGTGTGTGGCAATCCCTCCTACCTCCTCCAACCTCCTCCTCCTCCACCTGTCCCTGGGCTCCAACACCGCCAGTTGCCGTCCAGAAGTGCTGTACGCACAGTCAACAGTCCCTCCTCTGTTATTGGGGTTCAGTAACGTCAGCTGTTCCCCTGCTGTGTGTGTGGCAATCCCTCCTACCTCCTCCAACCTCCTCCAACCTCCTCCTCCTCCACCTGTCCCTGGGCTCCAACATCGCCAGTTGCCGTCCAGAAGTGCTGTACGCACAGTCAACAGTCCCTCCTCTGTTATTGGGGTTCAGTAACGTCAGCTGTTCCCCTGCTGTGTGTGTGGCAATCCCTCCTACCTCCTCCAACCTCCTCCTCCTCCACCTGTCCCTGGGCTCCAACACCGCCAGTTGCCGTCCAGAAGTGCTGTACGCACAGTCAACAGTCCCTCCTCTGTTATTGGGGTTCAGTAACGTCAGCTGTTCCCCTGCTGTGTGTGTGGCAATCCCTCCTACCTCCTCCAACCTCCTCCAACCTCCTCCTCCTCCACCTGTCCCTGGGCTCCAACACCGCCAGTTGCCGTCCAGAAGTGCTGTACGCACAGTCAACAGTCCCTCCTCTGTTATTGGGGTTCAGTAACGTCAGCTGTTCCCCTGCTGTGTGTGTGGCAATCCCTCCTACCTCCTCCAACCTCCTCCTCCTCCACCTGTCCCTGGGCTCCAACACCGCCAGTTGCCGTCCAGAAGTGCTGTACGCAGTCAACAGTCCCTCCTCTGTTATTGGGGTTCAGTAACGTCAGCTGTTCCCCTGCTGTGTGTGTGGCAATCCCTCCTACCTCCTCCAACCTCCTCCAACCTCCTCCTCCTCCACCTGTCCCTGGGCTCCAACACCGCCAGTTGCCGTCCAGAAGTGCTGTACGCACAGTCAACAGTCCCTCCTCTGTTATTGGGGTTCAGTAACGTCAGCTGTTCCCCTGCTGTGTGTGTGGCAATCCCTCCTACCTCCTCCAACCTCCTCCTCCTCCACCTGTCCCTGGGCTCCAACACCGCCAGTTGCCGTCCAGAAGTGCTGTACGCACAGTCAACAGTCCCTCCTCTGTTATTGGGGTTCAGTAACGTCAGCTGTTCCCCTGCTGTGTGTGTGGCAATCCCTCCTACCTCCTCCAACCTCCTCCTCCTCCACCTGTCCCTGGGCTCCAACACCGCCAGTTGCCGTCCAGAAGTGCTGTACGCACAGTCAACAGTCCCTCCTCTGTTATTGGGGTTCAGTAACGTCAGCTGTTCCCCTGCTGTGTGTGTGGCAATCCCTCCTACCTCCTCCAACCTCCTCCTCCTCCACCTGTCCCTGGGCTCCAACACCGCCAGTTGCCGTCCAGAAGTGCTGTACGCACAGTCAACAGTCCCTCCTCTGTTATTGGGGTTCAGTAACGTCAGCTGTTCCCCTGCTGTGTGTGTGGCAATCCCTCCTACCTCCTCCAACCTCCTCCTCCTCCACCTGTCCCTGGGCTCCAACACCGCTAGTTGCCGTCCAGAAGTGCTGTACGCACAGAGCCAAACACCTCGCCAATGTGTTAGTGGGGTTCAGCACCGCCAGCTGTTCCCCTGCTGTGTATACGGCAACGTGTACTGCGACCGCCACGCAGGCACAACAAGTTAAATGTAAGGGAACCTGACCCCCCCCCCCCCCAGGCGTTTGTTACTGAAGGAGCCACCTTGTGCAGCAGTAATGATGCAAAGGGAAAAAGTGCCTCTTTTCGTGATGCTCCTTGCACATGCTGAACCAAACACTTATGAAATGTGTCCCCACACAGCGTTAAACCGTCCGGTAGGTGGAACTTTCCTTTGTCGTGTGACGCAGCACAGCCATCATTTTTACCCCCTTGGCGCCGTGCGCCCCCTCCTCAGCGTTGTTTGAATCTGTCCCGGAGCCTGCGCTGTTAGGTTAGCCCTTGGCCATGCACACATGTTGCGCTGCCCGTCTTCTGACCTCATTTGGTGTCAGGCTGGCTGCGCCTGTGCGGGTGCGCTGGCCGAGATCCCGCCTCGCAGTGTCGTCTAATGTAATCCCACCGCGGGCCTGTGATCCGTGCCCGTGCGCAGTGCATATCCTCTCCTCTCACTCCCCTCCCTACGGCTTCTTCAGACTGTGCGATGTCAGCTGGTCCCTAATAGCATGCCACGGCCGTGACACCGCACAGTCTGAAAAAGCCGTAGGGAGGGGAGTGAGAGGAGAGGATATGCACTGCGCACGGGCACGGATCACAGGCCCGCGGTGGGATTACATTAGACGACACTGCGAGGCGGGATCTCGGCCAGCGCACCCGCACAGGCGCAGCCAGCCTGACACCAAATGAGGTCAGAAGACGGGCAGCGCAACATGTGTGCATGGCCAAGGGCTAACCTAACAGCGCAGGCTCCGGGACAGATTCAAACAACGCTGAGGAGGCGGCGCACGGCGCCAAGGGGGTAAAAATGATGGCTGTGCTGCGTCACACGACAAAGGAAAGTTCCACCTACCGGACGGTTTAACGCTGTGAGGAGACACATTTCATAAATGTTAGGTTCCGCATGTACAAGGACCATAATTAAAAGAGCTAAGTTTACCTTTTCCAGCATTAGTGCTGTACACAATGGCTCTTTCAGCTACAAACGCCTGGGGGGGGGGTTAAAGGTTTCCTTTCAACTTGCTCGAGTGCAGGCTTCGGCCTACACTCCGCTCCCCCTGCTCCTCCTGCTGACCCTGGGCTCTAACACCGCCAGTTTTTGCCCAGATGTGCTAGCTGCACAGAGAAAAACACCAGCCAATGTGTCAGTGGGGTTCAGCACCGCCAGCTGTTCCCCTGCTGTGTAGCCGGCAACGTGTCCTGCGACCGCCACGCAGACACAAGAACTGAAATTGAAGGGAACCTGTCCCCCCTCCCCCAGGTGTTTCTATGTTTTACAGCTACCTTGAACAGCAGTAATGCTGCATGTGTTCAAGGTGGCTCAGAAACTTATTCTCCTTGCCCATGTTGAAGTGAACACGTCTAAAATGTGTCCTCTGTGACCATTAAAACGTCCCTCAGGTGTGATTTGACTTTGTATTGACACACGCAACAAGCTCCTTGGTAACGCTGCCCGTCTTCTGGCATCATTGTTTGGCTGGCTGCGCCTCTGCGGCCGCCCTGACCCACACAACAGCCCTCGTTGTCTTATTTAATGGGACTGCGAGGGTGTGATTGATGGGCAGGATCAGTGCATCAGTTCGCCTGTCCCTCCTCTCCTTCCGCCTTCTTCGGACTGTGCGGCTTCATGGCCGTGGCATGCGATAAGGGATCAGATGACGCCGCACAGTCTGAAGCGGGTGTAAGGACCCGAGTGTGAGAGGCGAACATATGTGCTGCGCCAGGCCCTGAATCCCAGCCCCGCAGTGTTTTAACAATGTTAAGACACTGCGGGGCTGGGATTCATGGTCATCGCGAACCGCACCGGCCGACATTACATGATGCCAGAAGATGGGCAGCGCTAACGGCGCTAGGCCAGGGGATAACACGACAGCGCAGACTCCTGTACAGCAAATAACAACGCTCGGGAGGCTGCACCCAGCACCAAGGTGGGATTCTTGACACCTGTGCTGCGTCTCATTACAAAGGGAACTCTCGCCTCCATTACACAGTTTGACTGTATAAAGGGCTAAATGTTATACGTGTTCCATTCAGCGTGTGCAAGGAGAAAAATTACAAGAGCAACCTTTGACTTGCGCAGCACTGCTGCTGCATAAGCTGTGGCTCTTCTACTTTGTAACCCCTGAGGGGGGGTTAAAGGTGACTTTTGAAATCGGTTCAATTAGGCTTCGGCCTACACTCTGCTCCACCTGCAGAGCCCGGGCTCCAACAACGCTAGTTGCTGTCCGGAAGTGCTGGCTGCACAGAGCCAAACACCTCGCCAATGTGTCAGTGGGGTCCAGCACCGCCAGCTGTTCCCCTGCTGTGTAGCCGGCAACGTGTCCTGCAAAAGCCACGCAGACACAACACACCCAAAGCTGCCGCCTGTGCAGGCTTCGGCCTACACTCCCCTCCCCCTGCTCCTCCTCCTCCTCCTGCTCCTCCTCCTGCTGTCCCTGGGCTCTAACACACCGCCAGTTGGGGCCCAGATGTGCTAGCTGCACAGAGAAAAACACCAGCCAATGTGTCAGTGGGGTCCAGCACCGCCAGCTGTTCCCCTGCTGTGCAGCCGGCAACGTGTCCTGCAAAAGCCACGCAGACACAAGAACTGAAATTGAAGGGAACCTGTCCCCCCTCCCCCAGGCGTTTTTACGTTATCCAGCCACCTTGTACAGCGGTAATGCTGCATGTGTGCAAGGTGGCTCAGAAACGTATTCTCCTCGCACATGTGGAACTGAAAACACGTCTGAAATGTGTCCTCTGTGTGACCATTTAACCGTCCCGGTGGTGTGACTTTCCTTTGTAATGACACGCTGCAACCCCCTTGGTAGCGCTGCCCGTCTTCTGGCATCATTGTTTGGCTGGCTGCGCCTCTGCGGCCGCCCTGACCCACACAACGCCCCTCGGTGTCTTATTTATTGGGACTGCGAGGGTGTGATTGATGGGCAGGATCAGTGCATCAGTTCGCCTGTCCCTCCTCTCCTTCCGCCTTCTTCGGACTGTGCGGCTTCATGGCCGTGGCATGCGATAAGGGATCAGATGACGCCGCACAGTCTGAAGCGGGTGTAAGGACCCGAGTGTGAGAGGCGAACATATGTGCTGCGCCAGGCCCTGAATCCCAGCCCCGCAGTGTTTTAACAATGTTAAGACACTGCGGGGCTGGGATTCATGGTCATCGCGAACCGCACCGGCCGACATTACATGATGCCAGAAGATGGGCAGCGCTAACGGCGCTAGGCCAGGGGATAACACGACAGCGCAGACTCCTGTACAGCAAATAACAACGCTCGGGAGGCTGCACCCAGCACCAAGGTGGGATTCTTGACACCTGTGCTGCGTCTCATTACAAAGGGAACTCTCGCCTCCATTACACAGTTTGACTGTATAAAGGGCTAAATGTTATACGTGTTCCATTCAGCGTGTGCAAGGAGAAAAATTACAAGAGCAACCTTTGACTTGCGCAGCACTGCTGCTGCATAAGCTGTGGCTCTTCTACTTTGTAACCCCTGAGGGGGGGTTAAAGGTGACTTTTGAAATCGGTTCAATTAGGCTTCGGCCTACACTCTGCTCCACCTGCAGAGCCCGGGCTCCAACAACGCTAGTTGCTGTCCGGAAGTGCTGGCTGCACAGAGCCAAACACCTCGCCAATGTGTCAGTGGGGTCCAGCACCGCCAGCTGTTCCCCTGCTGTGTAGCCGGCAACGTGTCCTGCAAAAGCCACGCAGACACAACACACCCAAAGCTGCCGCCTGTGCAGGCTTCGGCCTACACTCCCCTCCCCCTGCTCCTCCTCCTCCTCCTGCTCCTCCTCCTGCTGTCCCTGGGCTCTAACACACCGCCAGTTGGGGCCCAGATGTGCTAGCTGCACAGAGAAAAACACCAGCCAATGTGTCAGTGGGGTCCAGCACCGCCAGCTGTTCCCCTGCTGTGCAGCCGGCAACGTGTCCTGCAAAAGCCACGCAGACACAAGAACTGAAATTGAAGGGAACCTGTCCCCCCTCCCCCAGGCGTTTTTACGTTATCCAGCCACCTTGTACAGCGGTAATGCTGCATGTGTGCAAGGTGGCTCAGAAACGTATTCTCCTCGCACATGTGGAACTGAAAACACGTCTGAAATGTGTCCTCTGTGTGACCATTTAACCGTCCCGGTGGTGTGACTTTCCTTTGTAATGACACGCTGCAACCCCCTTGGTAGCGCTGCCCGTCTTCTGGCATCATTGTTTGGCTGGCTGCGCCTCTGCGGCCGCCCTGACCCACACAACGCCCCTCGGTGTCTTATTTATTGGGACTGCGAGGGTGTGATTCATGGGCAGGATCAGTGCATCAGTTCGCCTGTCCCTCCTCTCCTTCCGCCTTCTTCGGACTGTGCGGCTTCATGGCCGTGGCATGCGATAAGGGATCAGATGACGCCGCACAGTCTGAAGCGGGTGTAAGGACCCGAGTGTGAGAGGCGAACATATGTGCTGCGCCAGGCCCTGAATCCCAGCCCCGCAGTGTTTTAACAATGTTAAGACACTGCGGGGCTGGGATTCATGGTCATCGCGAACCGCACCGGCCGACATTACATGATGCCAGAAGATGGGCAGCGCTAACGGCGCTAGGCCAGGGGATAACACGACAGCGCAGACTCCTGTACAGCAAATAACAACGCTCGGGAGGCTGCACCCAGCACCAAGGTGGGATTCTTGACACCTGTGCTGCGTCTCATTACAAAGGGAACTCTCGCCTCCATTACACAGTTTGACTGTATAAAGGGCTAAATGTTATACGTGTTCCATTCAGCGTGTGCAAGGAGAAAAATTACAAGAGCAACCTTTGACTTGCGCAGCACTGCTGCTGCATAAGCTGTGGCTCTTCTACTTTGTAACCCCTGAGGGGGGGTTAAAGGTGACTTTTGAAATCGGTTCAATTAGGCTTCGGCCTACACTCTGCTCCACCTGCAGAGCCTGGGCTCCAACAACGCTAGTTGCTGTCCGGAAGTGCTGGCTGCACAGAGCCAAACACCTCGCCAATGTGTCAGTGGGGTCCAGCACCGCCAGCTGTTCCCCTGCTGTGTAGCCGGCAACGTGTCCTGCAAAAGCCACGCAGACACAACACACCCAAAGCTGCCGCCTGTGCAGGCTTCGGCCTACACTCCCCTCCCCCTGCTCCTCCTCCTCCTCCTGCTCCTCCTCCTGCTGTCCCTGGGCTCTAACACACCGCCAGTTGGGGCCCAGATGTGCTAGCTGCACAGAGAAAAACACCAGCCAATGTGTCAGTGGGGTCCAGCACCGCCAGCTGTTCCCCTGCTGTGCAGCCGGCAACGTGTCCTGCAAAAGCCACGCAGACACAAGAACTGAAATTGAAGGGAACCTGTCCCCCCTCCCCCAGGCGTTTTTACGTTATCCAGCCACCTTGTACAGCGGTAATGCTGCATGTGTGCAAGGTGGCTCAGAAACGTATTCTCCTCGCACATGTGGAACTGAAAACACGTCTGAAATGTGTCCTCTGTGTGACCATTTAACCGTCCCGGTGGTGTGACTTTCCTTTGTAATGACACGCTGCAACCCCCTTGGTAGCGCTGCCCGTCTTCTGGCATCATTGTTTGGCTGGCTGCGCCTCTGCGGCCGCCCTGACCCACACAACGCCCCTCGGTGTCTTATTTATTGGGACTGCGAGGGTGTGATTGATGGGCAGGATCAGTGCATCAGTTCGCCTGTCCCTCCTCTCCTTCCGCCTTCTTCGGACTGTGCGGCTTCATGGCCGTGGCATGCGATAAGGGATCAGATGACGCCGCACAGTCTGAAGCGGGTGTAAGGACCCGAGTGTGAGAGGCGAACATATGTGCTGCGCCAGGCCCTGAATCCCAGCCCCGCAGTGTTTTAACAATGTTAAGACACTGCGGGGCTGGGATTCATGGTCATCGCGAACCGCACCGGCCGACATTACATGATGCCAGAAGATGGGCAGCGCTAACGGCGCTAGGCCAGGGGATAACACGACAGCGCAGACTCCTGTACAGCAAATAACAACGCTCGGGAGGCTGCACCCAGCACCAAGGTGGGATTCTTGACACCTGTGCTGCGTCTCATTACAAAGGGAACTCTCGCCTCCATTACACAGTTTGACTGTATAAAGGGCTAAATGTTATACGTGTTCCATTCAGCGTGTGCAAGGAGAAAAATTACAAGAGCAACCTTTGACTTGCGCAGCACTGCTGCTGCATAAGCTGTGGCTCTTCTACTTTGTAACCCCTGAGGGGGGGTTAAAGGTGACTTTTGAAATCGGTTCAATTAGGCTTCGGCCTACACTCTGCTCCACCTGCAGAGCCCGGGCTCCAACAACGCTAGTTGCTGTCCGGAAGTGCTGGCTGCACAGAGCCAAACACCTCGCCAATGTGTCAGTGGGGTCCAGCACCGCCAGCTGTTCCCCTGCTGTGTAGCCGGCAACGTGTCCTGCAAAAGCCACGCAGACACAACACACCCAAAGCTGCCGCCTGTGCAGGCTTCGGCCTACACTCCCCTCCCCCTGCTCCTCCTCCTCCTCCTGCTCCTCCTCCTGCTGTCCCTGGGCTCTAACACACCGCCAGTTGGGGCCCAGATGTGCTAGCTGCACAGAGAAAAACACCAGCCAATGTGTCAGTGGGGTCCAGCACCGCCAGCTGTTCCCCTGCTGTGCAGCCGGCAACGTGTCCTGCAAAAGCCACGCAGACACAAGAACTGAAATTGAAGGGGACCTGTCCCCCCTCCCCCAGGCGTTTTTACGTTATCCAGCCACCTTGTACAGCGGTAATGCTGCATGTGTGCAAGGTGGCTCAGAAACGTATTCTCCTCGCACATGTGGAACTGAAAACACGTCTGAAATGTGTCCTCTGTGTGACCATTTAACCGTCCCGGTGGTGTGACTTTCCTTTGTAATGACACGCTGCAACCCCCTTGGTAGCGCTGCCCGTCTTCTGGCATCATTGTTTGGCTGGCTGCGCCTCTGCGGCCGCCCTGACCCACACAACGCCCCTCGGTGTCTTATTTATTGGGACTGCGAGGGTGTGATTCATGGGCAGGATCAGTGCATCAGTTCGCCTGTCCCTCCTCTCCTTCCGCCTTCTTCGGACTGTGCGGCTTCATGGCCGTGGCATGCGATAAGGGATCAGATGACGCCGCACAGTCTGAAGCGGGTGTAAGGACCCGAGTGTGAGAGGCGAACATATGTGCTGCGCCAGGCCCTGAATCCCAGCCCCGCAGTGTTTTAACAATGTTAAGACACTGCGGGGCTGGGATTCATGGTCATCGCGAACCGCACCGGCCGACATTACATGATGCCAGAAGATGGGCAGCGCTAACGGCGCTAGGCCAGGGGATAACACGACAGCGCAGACTCCTGTACAGCAAATAACAACGCTCGGGAGGCTGCACCCAGCACCAAGGTGGGATTCTTGACACCTGTGCTGCGTCTCATTACAAAGGGAACTCTCGCCTCCATTACACAGTTTGACTGTATAAAGGGCTAAATGTTATACGTGTTCCATTCAGCGTGTGCAAGGAGAAAAATTACAAGAGCAACCTTTGACTTGCGCAGCACTGCTGCTGCATAAGCTGTGGCTCTTCTACTTTGTAACCCCTGAGGGGGGGTTAAAGGTGACTTTTGAAATCGGTTCAATTAGGCTTCGGCCTACACTCTGCTCCACCTGCAGAGCCCGGGCTCCAACAACGCTAGTTGCTGTCCGGAAGTGCTGGCTGCACAGAGCCAAACACCTCGCCAATGTGTCAGTGGGGTCCAGCACCGCCAGCTGTTCCCCTGCTGTGTAGCCGGCAACGTGTCCTGCAAAAGCCACGCAGACACAACACACCCAAAGCTGCCGCCTGTGCAGGCTTCGGCCTACACTCCCCTCCCCCTGCTCCTCCTCCTGCTGTCCCTGGGCTCTAACACACCGCCAGTTGGGGCCCTAGGAAGACAAGCTTGAATAGGTCCCCATCCGGGTTCCAGTACCGTCAGCTGGTTCTCGGCAGTGTCTTTTGCTCTTGTACCTTCTGCTCCCCATCCTGGTTCCAGTACCGTCAGCTGGTTCCGGGCAGAGCCTTTGGCTTAGGTGCCTCCCTCTGGGTATCCGAGTTCCACCAACGTCAGGTGGTCCTTGGTAGTGCTTTCAGGCACGGGTACCTCCTGCTTAGTAACCGGGTTCCAGTAACGTCAGCTGGTCCTCGGTAGTTCCATTGGCTCTTGGACCTTCGGCTACCCATCCGGGTTCCAGTACCGTCAGCTGGTTCTCGGCAGTGTCTTTTGCTCTTGTACCTTCTGCTCCCCATCCTGGTTCCAGTACCGTCAGCTGGTTCCGGGCAGAGCCTTTGGCTTAGGTGCCTCCCTCTGGGTATCCGAGTTCCACCAACGTCAGGTGGTCCTTGGTAGTGCTTTCAGGCACGGGTACCTCCTGCTTAGTAACCGGGTTCCAGTAACGTCAGCTGGTCCTCGGTAGTTCCATTGGCTCTTGGACCTTCGGGTAGCCATCCGAGTTCCAGTTCCATCAGCTGTTTCTCGGCATTTTCTCAGCCTTCTTGTACCTTCTGCTACATTTCCAAGTTCAAGACCCGAAAGACGATGACCCGGAAGACCACCCCTAAGATGATGACGACACCAGAGACGACAACCACCGAGATGACGACGACCCTGGAGACGATGACCCTGAAGACGACCCCGATGACGACGACCCCGATGACGACGACCCCGATGACGACGACCCTGGAGATGACGACCCTGGAGATGACGACGACAACCTGGAAGACCGAGAAGCAGAAGAACAAGAGGCTGCAGAACAAAGAGCAGAAGAACATTAAGCATAAGACTAAATATCAGAGCAAAAGATATTATCTAAATTATAAGCAGAAGAAGACTAAGCAGTGTATGGGGGTGAGTCCGTTCCTCCTCGTGGTGCCCCTGGATAAAGCCTGATGCTGCAGGCCAAACTGAACGCGGACAAATGTAACTGTTTTGTGACAGGCAGAACGGAAGGTGTAATCTTCAAACTTTTATAGATAACAACTACGGGAATGCCTGTCACAAATAAGAATATGATGAAGAAGTTGAATATAAAAAAGATAATAGTTAAATAAAAAGAATATGAACAATGTAAAAAAAAATATATATATATACGTAGAAAAGAAGAAGATGAATAAGGTGAAGAAGTTGATGTCACAGAAGCTGATGATGAGGATAATGAAGAAGAAAGTGTGGGAGAAGTAAAAAATAGGGTGAAGGGCGTGGAAGTAGTGAAACATCAATATCTGACAAAATAAATAAAAAATTAACATAGTCAAATTCTTTCTAACGCCGAACGTCATAAAAAAATTAAAAATACTGCTATTCTATTTGATTGGGATAAACCCCTGTGCCTTTAATGTCTCCGCCACCTCCCCCAATACATCCTACATTATTCTTAGTTGTTTTCCTTCATGTAGAATTAACCTACAAGGAAAGAAAGGGTTTATTTTAATTCCGATATTTTCGTCCCATTTACTTGCATTGGGATCGGGTATCGGTATCGGATTGGATTCCGATACTGTGACGGTATCGGCCGATACTTTCCGATACCGATACTTTCCGATATCGGAAAGTATCGCTCAACACTACTAATAAGACATCCACTCACAGCCTACCAAATCATGGAGGGGGTGACTGCTTAGTATATGTTTGCACAATAAAAGCCTGTATAGGGCTCTGTTCACATGCAGGTAATGCATAGTGTCTGGTTCACAGCATCTTAGTCAAGCACATACTATTCGATTAGGTGGGCTGGCCAGCACTCTCTCAATGCATCCCATGCGAACACCCCTGTATATAAGACCCAACGTGCTGAGCTTGGCGGCACCCGTAAAAATAAAGTGCACAAAATATATATAAATATGTGAGGTAATGGTCGATATTTTGGCCAAGATATGCAAGCTCGGAACTCAATGTCAAGGGTCCACACACTTGCGAGACCTATCACTAAACTAGTAGCAAAGCCACAAAAGAGGATTGAAAATCTTCCAAAAATTCAATAATATTTTTGAATTTTTTGAGGATTTTCAGTCCTCTTTTGTGGCTTTGCTACTAGTTTAATAACTCTGAAACGCTTCAACGGATCCTGGCGATTCTGATACTATTTTTTCGTGATATATTGTACTTTATATTAGTGGAAAAAAAAAATTGAAATGACGTGCATTTATTTGTGAAAAAAATGGAAATTTGGTGGAAAATTTCACAATATTCCAACTTTGAATTTTCATGCCCTTAAATCACAGAGATATGTCACATAAAATAGTAAATAAGTAACATTTCCCACATGTCTACTTTACATCAGCACAATTTTGGAACCAATTTTTTTTTGTTAGGAAATTATTAGTCCGGGGTCACACTTGCAAGTTCAATGTGAGAAACTCGCGTGAGTCTCTCTCATCAAGTCGGCCGTCGGCACACGTGACTGGAGCGTCCAGCGAGTTTCTTGCATTGAACTCGCAAGTGTGACCCCGGACTAAGGGTTAAAAGTTGACCAGAGATTTTTCATTTTTCCAACAAAATTTACAAAACTGTTTTTTTAAGGACCACATCACATTTGAAGTCACTTTGAGGCTGGGGTCACACATGGCGTAAGCAAATACGCCACGTATTATACGTCCGTACTACGGCCGTAATACGGAGAAATGTCCCCAAAATATTGATCCGTAGTCAGGGTGTTTCAGCGTATTTTGCGCATGGCATCCTCCGTATGTAATCCGTATGGCATCCGTACTGCGAGATTTTCGCGCAGGCTTGCAAAACCGACATCTAATGGATTTATGTGCTCAAATGTTAGGGAAAACATATATACAGTATATATATATATATATATGTCATTGAGACACATATATATATATTCTGTATTTAGATTTCATTCAGCGCGATATCTGTGAACAGCCGCTAATTCAATTGCCGGCTTTTCATTTCTCCTGCACAAACCCGACAGGATATGAGACATGGTTTACATACAGTAAACCATCTCATATCCCCTTTTTTTTTGCATATTCCACATTACTAATGTTAGTAGTGTGTATGTGCAAAATTTCTGCGCTGTAGCTGCTGAAATAAAGGGTTAAATGGCGGAAAAAATTGGCGTGGGCTCCCGCGCAATTTTCTCCGCCAGAGTGGTAAAGCCAGTGACTGAGGGCAGATATTAATAGCCAGGAGAGGGTCCATGGTTATTGGCCCCCCCGTGGCTAAAAACATCTGCCCCCAGCCACCCCAGAAAAGGCACATCTGGAAGATGCGCCAATTCTGGCACTTGGCCACTCTCTTCCCACTCCCTGTAGCGGTGGGATATGGGGTAATGAAGGGTTAATGCCACCTTGCTATTGTAAGGTGACATTAAGCCAGATTAATAATGGAGAGGCGTCAATTATGACACCTATCCATTATTAATCCAATTGTAGGAAAGGGTTAAAAAACACACACACACATGATTACAAAGTAGTTTAATGAAATAAACACAGCGGTTGTTGTAATAATTTATTGTTCTCCCATTCCATTTCCAGGCCCTCGCTTGGCAACATAATAAACGCACAAGATACATACCTTCTGCTGTCAGATCTCGTCCCACGAAGTAATCCATCTGAAGGGGTTAACTAATATTACAGGCAGGAGCCCTGCTAAATGCAGCTGTGCTCCGTGCCTGTAATCCCCGGGGAATGAATGAAATGTAGGTCATTGACCTACATTTCCTTCAGTCGCGGTGATGCGCCCCCTGGTGGATGTCCTCATATGACCTGGAGCGTGGGAAAAAGTTCCCAGGCTGCAGTTCATGAGAACATCCAGCAGGGGCGCATCACCGCGACTGAAGGAAATGTAGGTCAATGACCTACATTTCATTCATTCCCCGGGGATTACAAGCACGGAGCACAGCTGCATTTGCAGGGCTCCTGCCTGTAATATTAGTTAACCCCTTCAGATGGATTACTTCGTGGGACGAGATCTGACAGCAGAAGGTATGTATCTTGTGCGTTTATTATGTTGCCAAGCGAGGTCCTGGAAATGGAATGGGAGAACAATAAATTATTACAACAACCGCTGTGTTTATTTCATTAAACTACTTTGTAATCATGTGTGTGTGTGTTTTTTAACCCTTTCCTACAATTGGATTAATAATGGATAGGTGTCATAATTGACGCCTCTCCATTATTAATCTGGCTTAATGTCACCTTACAATAGCAAGGTGGCATTAACCCTTCATTACCCCATATCCCACCGCTACAGGGAGTGGGAAGAGAGTGGCCAAGTGCCAGAATTGGCGCATCTTCCAGATGTGCCTTTTCTGGGGTGGCTGGGGGCAGATGTTTTTAGCCACGGGGGGGCCAATAACCATGGACCCTCTCCTGGCTATTAATATCTGCCCTCAGTCACTGGCTTTACCACTCTGGCGGAGAAAATTGCGCGGGAGCCCACGCCAATTTTTTCCGCCATTTAACCCTTTATTTCAGCAGCTACAGCGCTGAAATTTTGCACATACACACTACTAACATTAGTAGTGTGGAATATGCAACAAAAAAGGGGATATGAGATGGTTTACTGTATGAAAACCATGTCTCATATCCTGTCGGGTTTGTGCAGGAGAAATGAAAAGCCGGCAATTGAATTACCGACTTTTCACTAACAGCGCTGCGTATTTCTCGCAAGTCACACTGCAGGTCCGTGTGGAATCCGTATTTTTCGCGCCCCCATAGACTTTCATTGGCGTATTATTTGCGCAGTACGCTGACAAACGCAGCATGCTGCGATTTTGTACGGCCGTAGAAAGCCGTATAATACTGAACCGTAATATACGGCTAATAGGAGCAGCCCCATTGAGAATAATTGTGCCGTATGTAATGCGAGTTTTACGGACATAGTTTCTGCGCTCTTACGTCCGTAAAACTCGCATGTGTGACCCCAGCCTGAGGGGTTTATATGACAGAAGATACTCAAAACTGACACCACTCTAAAAGCTGCACTCCACAAGGTGCTCAAAACCCCATTCAAGAAGTTTATTAACCCTTCAAGTGCTTCACAGGAATTTTTGGAATGTGGAACAAAAATGAACATTTAATTTTTTTCACAAAAATTTACTTCAGATACAATTTATTTTGAAAAGTGTAACAGGACAAAGTGGACCCCAAAATTTGTTGTGTAATTTGTCCTGACCATGCCGATACCCCATATGAAGGAGAAAACCACTTTGGGCGCACGGCAGATCTCGGAAGGGAAGGAGCATCTGGAACAATTGGTGGAGGTCATGTCGCGTTTGGAGAGCCTCTGATGTGTCTAAACAGTGAATATCTCCCACAAGTGACACCATTTTGGAAACTAGACCCCTCATGGAACTGATCTAGATGTGTGGTGAGCATATTAAACTCACAGGTGCTTCACAGAAGTTTACAACGTTGAGCCGTTAAAATAAAAAAATATATAATTTTTCACGCAAATATGTTTTAGGCCAAATATTGCATTTTCATAAGGGTAACAGGAGAAATTGCACCATACAATTTGTTGTGCAATTTCTCCTGAGTTTGCTGATACCCAGTATGAGGGAGAAAACTACTGTTTGGGTGCACTGTAAGGCTCAGAAGGAAAGGAGCGTCATTTGAGTTTTTGAATGTAAAGTTTCCTGGAATCATTAGCGGACATCATGTCCCATTTGGAGAGCAAATGATGTTCCTAAACAGTGGAAAGCCTACACAAGTGACCCTATTTTGGGAACTAGACCCCTTAAGGAATGCATATGGAGCACCCCCACACCGCCGCAGGGCCGAGGGGTACCCGGAGCCGGGCCTCTGGGTCTCAGTCCTGGGGTTGTCACGGTGGCTAGACCCGGTCCGTGGCCCTGTCTGTCAGTGGGGGGGACGTCCGGTGCAATAAGTGGTGTTGTAACGGTGCAGTTGTGGGGTGCAGGTCGCAATAAATAACAAGGACACCAGGTTGCAGTCTCTTTACCTCTTTACTGAAGATCTCTGAGTCCTCAATCCAGAATACGGTTCACCAGGCTGCGCAAGTCCGGCCGGTCCAATGACACTTCCAGAGTTCTCTTCACAGGAGGAAATCTGTGCCTTCCCCCTAGCGCTATGTGTTGTAGTCCTTCCCTGCTGTGCTTACGGAAAGTACCCCACAACTGTTGTGTCTGTTTCTTAAGTTCCCTCACAACTCGACTAGATGATGTTCTGCTAATCCTCCGTCCCTCCCTGAGGTTCGGGTAGGAACGGCACCCGTTTGACGGGTAGGCCTGGAGTTCTTCCGGGACCCTAGAGACGCCCCTCTCCCACAATTGCCTCCCAAGACTTCATAGGTGATTTGAGTTAGACAGCCCGCCTGAGACTGACTGTCCTGCCGCTGTTTGGAGTATTGCTTGAAGCTGAATGTTATTCTACTCCCTCGGCGTTCCGGCCACCGGTAGTGCGCCTCAGTAGGATGTTGCTTCGGTCTTACAGCACGACTCCTACTGGTATTTCTCCTTTGCGTGATCCCGTTTCTCACTCAGCACAATCTATCTCTATTCTAATCCTTTCTTGGGCACCGCCGCTACCCGGAGCAGGCACGGTCCCGTTACGTTCGTTCTCGTTGCCAAGCCTCTGTCAGGATCCCACCCCTGACAGAGACCCTACTGTATCTTCCCCTACAACACCCTCTGCCACAAGGTGTTGCCTGGTTCCAACCCAGTCAGCTTTCTCCTCTAACTTCCTGCCTGACCCCCAGTTTACCCACTATGGTGGGGAGTGGCCTAATGAATAGCACCCTTAGCTCCCCCCGGAGGCCCGGCTGTGAAATGTATTGGTGTCTGTGATACCTGATCAGATGAACTCCTTCAGTGCCATCGGACGCACCATAGCTCCCCATAGTGGCGGAGCCACAGTACTGCAACGACCAGGACTCTGGGGCGCTGCACTCCCCCCTGGTTAAACACAGTACTCCTGGACTGGGAAGAAAACAACAATACAAGTTTAGCAAAAAGACATACAATTTTTGTTGAGTGCAAATAACGGTACGTATACTTGAACAAGCTTCCCTTTATGGGAGGTGAGGACACTTGAACGTTACAAAACATGGTTAACCATTAAACATTATAAATTACATGCTATAAATAACTCCTGTTACCCAACCGGGTATTCTACTAAGTGCAAAAAGTGCTGAACAGTACTTTAACATTGCCTTTAAGGACATACACTCTGTATCCACCAAAGACCTTCCTATAATCACATTATAAGGTAAGTTAACTTTTTCATTCCCCTTCTTTGAATCTGCAGGACCGCCTGTCCTATCGGCACCAGACCTACTGCCTCTCCTTTCTGTTACAGGACCGCCCCGTTCAGCCAGGGCCTACTGCCTTTTCAACTTCTATACACAGTATAGATCATAACATTACTTTCAGTTTTAGAAGCACTGAGCCATCTACGTATGGCTCCTAGGAGGACTCACTACCTAACCCCTACGGGTTCACTTTCTGTCCTCTGTAACACATTATTAACTCTTTCTTTACAATAACTAACTTACTATGGAGGACTCAGGGTTTACCTTCTATCCCCAGTTTCTTATCAACATTATCAACTATCCCCTTATAACATCAATCCTCATTATTACGTTCTTACTACTGACTATGCAGAACACTCTGTCTACCCCTACGGGCCTTCTGCATCTTTCTTCTAACTTTCTTTCTGGAAACATCATCTACATTTCTTTACGTTTAACCAATCAAATACATATAACTGTTTCATGTAAAAAATTATCATTTTCACTCTAAGCATTGTCATCACATTACTGTTCTAAAACAGTATCACTCATAAGTACACTTTTGGCATCCCCTTTAAGAGGGGAACAAGTCTTTCTGAGGTAGCATTTGTTCTCTAGCTACCAGTCCATACTCAGCAAAGGTTCCGGTGTGGTATCTTCGCAAAGAGTCTTTAAGTAAAACCAGTAGGAAGCGCCTTTAAGAAGGTGTAAACTATGTACAAGAAGTTTGTATCATGCACTGTTCATGATTGCGGCAGTTTTTGTTTTTTTTTAAGACTTGTGCAAAAACTTAGAAAAAATAAACAAAACAACAAGGATCCCGGGTCAACAAAGGGATCCATAAGGAATTAACCCTGGACGGGTTTAGCAGCAACAGTAAACAAACAGTTAAACGGAGAACTATTTACATTTTCTTAAAGCATTCATGCTTACTCTTTCTCAGAATCCCCCACGAGGCGCCACCTGGCGGGTGGACCCCTGCAGTTCAGGTTCCAGGTCCACTCCCGCTGCCAGATACACCCCATGGGTTCGGGTCTGTTGCACAACCAGGTCGTGTGCGGTGATAAAGGTCTGTGTTCCCACTTCTCTCTGTGTTGGCACATCAGGAACATCAGTCACTCGAGGAGGCACCTCCTTGGCCACTACAGTGGTGGCGGTGGTCAGACTGCAGGTCACAGGTTCCGTTATCATACAGGTGGGGGTGACCAAGGTGGTCACAGACCGGTCACACGGTGACACTTTGGCTACAGGGGCCGGTTTTTCCGGCACCTTGGGCGGGGGTTCCATTGACCTCTTCTTGCGCACATTCAGGGCGAACCACCCCTTCTCCCCGAAATGTCTGGTGTAGATGACACTGTCTTCCGGGTAGAGGTCTCGATCGGGGTGGCCCTCTCTGAGGTGCGACTCAACGTCCCGGCGGTTAACAAAGACCTCCGCGTATAACCCCGGTTCTTTAATAAAGCCCCAGCCTCCTCGGAGCTTAAAGGTGGTGACACTGCCCTGCCTGCGCGGGGCCTGGTGAGCGGTGGGGTCCTTGCGGGCCCGATCCTTTACTGCCAGGTCCTTCTGATGGCAAGCCTCCATCCCAGCCCGGTACACCTCGTCCTTTTCCTTCCATTGCTGTTCCAGCCGGGCCTGGTATGTCTCCCAGCTCAGGGCCTGCACCATCTCCCCTTCCCGTGTCTTCACCCCGGGGAATCCCATGAGGTCGGGTCCTGAGTTCACCCAGTGATATACCGTGCGTTCCGCACGGGCCTCGCAGGACAGGGTGATTGGTGTGATCGGGGCCTTCATACGATGTTCCATGCCCGTAGCTTCCTCCCAGGGCAACAGACGTTGGAGCTTATGAGTCCCAGGGGAAGGGGGCGCTGCAACGGGGCCGACTAACACACCCTCTGCTGGCGGGGCAGGATCGGCGGACTCACCAACCGGTGCGAGTTCACTTTCCGCGACAGGTCCCGCTGGTTCCTCCGGTGAGGTCTCCGCCGTCCGGGAACTCTCTGCCGGCACCACTGAGCGCGGAGCCTGGACCCTCACATTCAATTGGAGAAGTTGGTTGAATAAGTCCTCCATCTCGGCTCTCAGGAATCTGGTGTTGTCCACGGAGGACGGGCTGCTGTGCTCATCCGGGAAGTCGGGGGAGATTTCCACTTCAACCCCGATGTCGGGTTCAGAGCTGCTGGCCATGGCGTCCTCCACGTGGGTCACTTCCTGGTCTCTTTCCCGCTCTCTCCTCCGTGGGCGGTTTCGTTTTCTCTGCCTCCGCCCCCATTGAGGATGAGGAGGCGGATCTCTGCTGCTGACGGACACGTCCTCACTGCACAGAAATACTTAGACTGGGCGGCCATTGTCTTTCGCGCTCTCCAGCTTGTCTACGCCTACTCCACGCCCCTCTTCTCTTCCTGCGCCTCTCCTCAGCGCTGCAATGGCGAATTTTGGCGGTAAATGGCACAGCACACAGTCTTTTCAATAAAGTACAGTCCAAGCACAATAAATCACAGTTCCAAGGCACACATGACCTGATTCTTCAGGCTTAAGTAGATCCTGTTCATGACGCCAAGTTGGAGCGCCCCCACACCGCCGCAGGGCCGAGGGGTACCCGGAGCCGGGCCTCTGGGTCTCAGTCCTGGGGTTGTCACGGTGGCTAGACCCGGTCCGTGGCCCTGTCTGTCAGTGGGGGGGACGTCCGGTGCAATAAGTGGTGTTGTAACGGTGCAGTTGTGGGGTGCAGGTTGCAATAAATAACAAGGACACCAGGTTGCAGTCTCTTTACCTCTTTACTGAAGATCTCTGAGTCCTCAATCCAGAATACGGTTCACCAGGCTGCGCAAGTCCGGCCGGTCCAATGACACTTCCAGAGTTCTCTTCACAGGAGGAAATCTGTGCCTTCCCCCTAGCGCTATGTGTTGTAGTCCTTCCCTGCTGTGCTTACGGAAAGTACCCACAACTGTTGTGTCTGTTTCTTAAGTTCCCTCACAACTCGACTAGATGATGTTCTGCTAATCCTCCGTCCCTCCCTGAGGTTCGGGTAGGAACGGCACCCGTTTGACGGGTAGGCCTGGAGTTCTTCCGGGACCCTAGAGACGCCCCTCTCCCACAATTGCCTCCCAAGACTTCATAGGTGATTTGAGTTAGACAGCCCGCCTGAGACTGACTGTCCTGCCGCTGTTTGGAGTATTGCTTGAAGCTGAATGTTATTCTACTCCCTCGGCGTTCCGGCCACCGGTAGTGCGCCTCAGTAGGATGTTGCTTCGGTCTTACAGCACGACTCCTACTGGTATTTCTTCTTTGCGTGATCCCGTTTCTCACTCAGCACAATCTATCTCTCTTCTAATCCTTTCTTGGGCACCGCCGCTACCCGGAGCAGGCACGGTCCCGTTACGTTCGTTCTCGTTGCCAAGCCTCTGTCAGGATCCCACCCCTGACAGAGACCCTACTGTATCTTCCCCTACAACACCCTCTGCCACAAGGTGTTGCCTGGTTCCAACCCAGTCAGCTTTCTCCTCTAACTTCCTGCCTGACCCCCAGTTTACCCACTATGGTGGGGAGTGGCCTAATGAATAGCACCCTTAGCTCCCCCCGGAGGCCCGGCTGTGAAATGTATTGGTGTCTGTGATACCTGATCAGATGAACTCCTTCAGTGCCATCGGACGCACCATAGCTCCCCATAGTGGCGGAGCCACAGTACTGCAACGACCAGGACTCTGGGGCGCTGCACATATATATATGTGTGGTGAGCACCTTGAACCCCCAGGTGCTATAAAGAAGTTTATAACGTTAAGCCGTGAAAATAATAAAATCACATTTTCCTCACAAATATCTTATTTTAGACCCAAATTTTGTATTTTCATAAGGGTAACAGGAGAAACTGCACCATAAAATTTGTTGTGCAATTTCTACTGAGTACGCCGATACCCCATATGTGGGGGATTACTACTTTTTTAGCCACAATGCAAAGCTCAGAAGGGAAGAGGCACCATATTGGAGTTCAGATTTTGGGAGTTTGCTGGAATCGGTTGACGGTGTGTGATGCAGTGACTCCTGTTATAGCTAGGGGGCGCTGTATGTGCTCCCCAGTACATGCATGGAGGCATAATGGGGATAGTGAGACAGTGTCTGGTGTTGTGGTGAAAGGCCGGTATGTGTTGCAGACTAGGAGGTCTTCTGCGCTGTAAGCCTTCCTTGATATGGGGAGATGCTTCCTACAATGCAACCCGGAGTATTTGGTCTTTGGTGCACATGAGCACTAAGATGTTGTTTAGTGAATCTGGGTCTGGGTTAGGGGAAGCTATGAGAGATGGGAGGGTCTGGCTACCCACATACCTCACCACTGGGTGAGGGTGCTCACTGTACCCCTTTTTCCTGCGGGAAGTGCGGATGTTTGAGGACCTGCAGTGATGTCAGGATCACGTGACCAGCCCATGTGATCCATACCTCACCTATGGGGTGTGGTTACAAGGTACATAATGTGACCAGGGTGTGGGTCACATGTTCGTGTGTGGTCTGAGTGAGGGGACCTGAATGGTCCATGTGCAAGGTCCTGGTAGATACCTCAGTGTTGGGTGTGCTAAGCCCTGAAGAGCACATTGTGGGTCTTGGCTACTGGTGGCCTGGGTATTGGACGGTCCCAGCCGGAGATGGACGTCCTGAATAGTACCCGGACAGGCCACCTGTGTGACCCTGAGTAACCTGGGTGTTGGGAGGTCCTGGGAGGAGGACCGGATCCTTGAACAGCACGAGGTGAGGACAGGGATCTGCAGAGCCAGTAACAGGTCCCGTGTGGTACTGCCAGTGGAAAGCTTGCAACGCTGACAAGCAGGTAAAACCAGACTGTCTGTTTGGCTCCAGAGCGAGCCTGAATATTGGACTCGACCAAGAGTGTATGGTCACAGTCCTGATGGAACAGAGTCACGCTGTGAACATTGTTACTTTGTTTTGCCGTGCTATGAAGATTGTTGTTTTGTGTTTTCTGCCACTGGGGTTTATGGAGTAATAAACCCAGTTGAATTTTTGGACTTGTGTGTTAATACGCTGCCAAGCGAGTATTCCACAACCCATAAGTAAGTGCAATCTTACAGGTGCCATCTCACAATGGGAAAGCCCCTGAGGTGCCAGAACAACAGAAACCCCCTATATGTGAATTCATTTTACAAACTACACTCCCCAATGAATTATTATAGGGGTGCAGTGATCATATTGACACCACATGTGCCTCACAGAATTTTATACCATTGAAGAAGGAAGAATAAAATACATTTTTACCACTAAAATGTTGTTTTTTTGCCCCAAGTTTTTAATTTTTCTAAGGGCTAATAGGAATGTTTTTACAACAAACTGAGGGCCATTTTTTTCCTGAGTGCGCCAAATACCCTAAATGTAATTGGGAAATATTTTTCAGGCACAGTACAAAGCTCAGAAGGCAAGGAGCGCCAGATTTTAGTGTTATAGTTTGCAAGTGCCATGACCCACTGGGAGAGCCCATGAGGTGCCAGAACAGCAGAACCCCCATAAATGACCCCAATTTACAAACTATACCTTTCAATTAATTCATCTAAGGGTGCAATGATCATATTGACACAATGGGTGTGTCACAGAATTTTATACCATTGGGCAGTGAAGAAAAAATAACTACATTTTTACCACCAAAGTTTAGTCTTAGCCCCAGATTTTACATTTTCACACAAGAAGTCGATAAAAATGGCACCAACATTTGTCCCTCAATTTCTATTGAACGTGGCAATTCCTCATATGTGCCTGTATAGTACTACTTAGCCATACGGAGAGACTCAGGAGGAACGGAGCGCTATTTGCTTCCTGGAGCACAGATTTTTCTAGATCAGTTTGCAGACTCCATATACAGAGCCCCCAATTGCTAGAAGAGCAGAATCCCCCCTCAAGTGACCCCATTTTGGAAATTATACTGCTTTGGAAATTTATCTACAGGTGTAGTGACGATTTTGACTCAATGGGCATTTTTCCAAAACAAGCAGCAATGAATGTTGCAGAGTGATAATTGCAAACTGCCGTTCTAGTACCAGTACACTGTAGTGACCAGTAGGTTGCAGTCACCAGTACATTATGCCCAGCCCATGCTTCTGGAAACATGCATCCGTAAGTTAGACAGGCTCTCATTGCTTCAGAAATGCCAAACATGTTGATGATCAGAAGGGAGGAGACATTTGGATTTGGGAGCGCAGAATTTGCTGAATTTCTTTTGGAGGGTTATAGAGCCATTTCGCTTTTCCAGAGCCTTTGTACTACCAGTAAAGTGGAAGCCCCCTATATTTACATTACCAGATGACAGACCTAAGTGAGGGCTTGCTTTTTTAAGGATTGAGTTGAAGCTTTTATTGGGAACATTTTACATAACATTAGGGATCACATTTATCCGGCGCTCTACGCTGACCACTTTGGGTTTTCCATCTAAATCTCTGAGAGTTGTGATTCAGATTAAACCCCCAAGGGATCCTTTCACTATAATAAGGCAACAGAGTTACTCTGAACTCCGCCTGTCCTCTGTTCAGGGGTGTCCTTCTTTTCAGAAGTGTACAAAACTGTGGCTGCTGGCACTTTTAAGCAATCCTAAAAAGACGGACACCGCCGGATCACTGGTCATATGGCATCCATAGTGCCTCCATCTGCCTCATTATAGGAAAGCTTCTGTCAAGGGTTCCATCTGAATCATGTATTTCAGAGATTTACATGGAAACCACAGTGCAAGCGCTCAGTGTAGAGCGCAGGATAAATGTGATCTTTGGGAGGCAGAATGAAAAAATCAGGAGCAAATGAAGAATTGTTTTTGTTTATTTTTTACACCGTTCCTTATGCAATATAAGTGATTAGGCGACTTTATTCTTTTTGTCAGTGCAAATACAGCGATACCAGATTTATATCGGGTTTTTATGTTTGACTCCTATCACACACTAAAATACACTTTTTATTGCAAAAAATAGCTATAATTTTTCCATATTATGGCCAACAGAGTCATGTGAGGGCTTGTTATTTGCGTGACGAGTTGACGTTTTTATTGATACCATTTTCGAGCACATGACATTTTTTGATTGCTTTCTCTTCAGATTTTTGGGAGGCAGAATGAACAAAAACTAACAATTCAGGAATTTTTTTTGGGGGGGAGAGTTTATGCTGTTCCGTGTGTGTGATAAAATTGATAAAGCAGTTTTATACTTCGGGGCAGTATGATTACAACAATACCACATTTAGCTCGTTTTTGTTATGTTTTGGCACCTTTACACAATCAAAACTATTTTATAGAGAAAATAGTTATTTTTGCATCCCTTTATTCTGAGAGCTATAACTTTTTTATTTTTCTGCTGATGGAGCTGTATGGCAGCTTGTTTTTTGCGGGACAAGATGACATTTTCTTAGGTACCATGTTTATTTATATGCATCTTTTTGATCGTGTTTTATTCCACTTTTTGTTCAGCGGTATGATGATAAAACATTGTTTTTTGTCTTGTTTTTTATTTATTTTTTATGGTGTTTATTAAAGGGGTTATCTAGTGGGGTAGTTTTATAGGACACAGCGATACTAAATATGTGTACTTTTATTGTTTATATTTTTTTCATACAAATATTTATGTCTAGATACAATATCTTTTGATTTTTTTTATTATTTGTTTAGATTTTTTCTAGATTTTTACAATTATTTAAAAAAAAATTTTTTTTACTTTTTTTAAGTTTTTTACTTTGTCCCACTATGGGACTATCATTTTTTGCAGCCTGATCGCTTGCATAGCATGGGGATCCAGCAGCATCCCCATACTATGCAAACTGTCAGCTCTGCACTGACAGAGAAAGTTGCTGATCATGCACTGCGCATGATCAAGCAGCTTTCCTAACTCTCCTAACTTACGAAAGTGGGTCACCATGGCAATGATCGGGACCCCGGGTCATGGTCTCCGATCCAAAGACATAGGGGCTGTCATCCCTCTGCTAGCTCCCGGAATTCTGCGTTCGCATTTGATCGCAGCATTCAAGGGGTTAAAGTGCCGGTAGAGGTGCATGACCGCTCCTGGCACTAAGTAAGAATCAGCTGACACCCGGTGGGCGATCGCGATGACATAATAATCCATCCCTGGTCAAATAGGCCCAGGGCACAGGTATGGATGATTACATCAGATGTCAGAAAAGGGGTTAAGCTTGCTTTTTAAGTGTTTGTCCACTAATTAGCAACCCATTCTTAACTGCTTAAATGGGGTGTCTGGTGAAAACATCTCCTGTCCACAGTATAGGTAATAATTTGTTGATTAGTGGGGGTCTCAGCTGGGACTCTCCCCAGTAGGCAAAATGGAGAACTTGAATACCTGTTACAATGGAGCAGCATGCTCAATCTGCTACTCCATTTACTCCCTATAGGGTTACAGAGCACTGCGCTTGACTCTGGCAGTGCAACAGAGAAGGAAGGCAGCAATGGTCAGGTGTCTGACTTGTCACACCATTTTCTAATGAGGATAAAATTTCTGCAGTCTCCCAGTTGGTGCAGGACCTAGCTGTGGGATACCAACCCATCATCAAGTTATCAACTATAATTATTATTATTATTATTATTATTATTATTATTATTATTATTAACTAACGTGTAAACAGGTGATCATTTGTTTTCACTGGACAACCCCTTTAAGTGCTTTGCATAAAATAAACATATATTGACCACCAAAACCGGAGCCGCTCCTGTGGTGTTGGCACTGTCATTCCTGGTGGTCATGTGACAATGTTATGTAACACCACCGCTGCAGTCAATTGGCTGTAACATTCACTATTCCATCAGAATGGATGTCATCTTCCTTTATCATCAGTGTAATATTAGGAAATAGTCAGATACTGTATATTCTAATAATTCACAGATAATTATAGCCAGATAATGATTCCATGAACTGATTTATCAATCATAATTTGAATCGTTCAAAGAAAAAGTAAATATTTTTCTGTAGACCATGCGTTCATATCATATTAAAGGTTAACTATAAGCATTTTAGGTTACAATAAATGCCCCAAAATTCTTCTCTTAGACAGCTAAAGAACATCAATGCCAAGTCTATGACATATGGTAGAAATTAATATATCATTTTGTTTTACCTTCATCTCCTTACAGAATTCTAATAGATAAAGTATTGAAAAGAATGTGCTGGCAGACAGCACAATGTAATATAGTCAACTGTGGCCCTCACTGTCAGAACTATTTGGAGATATCATATGGAAACGCTTCTTATTGGGTGGAAACAGAAAGCCACAATTTAAAAGCAACTTGATCAGCATTTATCTCACATTTCATGCAGATGCACATGAAAAACAGGGTCACATACTCCCCAAAACAAATCCAGATTTCATGTAGATCTCTTGTTGCCTACAATGGCATTCAGTCAATCAACCAAAATATATAGAAAAGATATTGTTTTAAAGAAAAACATGTATTTGTGTTGGCAGAACGAAAATAATAATATTAATAATAATGCTTAAAGGAGCAGTACCATTTAATTTTTTTCATACAAATAAACTGCAGTAAAAATCACTCGTGAACGAAGGTCTTTTTGAACTAGGCAGCATGTGATATGTCTGCCATCAAAGCCATTACTTAGCTTCCCTAGACATCGGAACAGAAATGGTTGGTGCACATGAACCCATAGGCACTCAGGGCACATTAAGTGACCACATGAAGCCTCCATGGGTCTCCATATTCTTCCCAATACTTCTAAATACTAACTTTTACTTATGGCTTGTGATGAGGCATAACACCACTGGGTCTTTGTACATCATTGGGTTTTTCAGTGTACAGGGCACAAATTTCAACAATAGAATATATTTGGATGAGGTAAATCCGCATGGTTCAGTGAACACATGCGGATTTGCCTGCATAATTAGAACTCATCATTTTGATTGCAGCAAAAATATGCTACGTCCAAAGCGCTGCTACTTCCTGATTGCGGGAACATACTCCTACCGGCTGCACAGGCTGCTCAAATGGTGCGCCCGTCCCTTCCTGGTGCCTTGGGTCATTGGACAAAATGGGACTAATGCTACATGTGTTGTGTGACATTTTGGTAGAATGACCATTGAAAGTGAAGTCTAATCGTTGTAGGTAAGACTCTTAAAGTTGGTGAGTATCAAATGTTGAACCTAAACTGAGGGAGAGCAACTGGGCATAACTGGTTATATCCATTGTTGCTCCACTATACATGTACTGTCTCTGTAGGCATAAAGTGTGAAGATATAAGAGAAAGAACATAGAGAAGTGTCAATCAAGAGTTCAATGCAAGATTCCGCTGTTCTGCTGTTCAGATTGAAGAGAAGTGGACGGTGAGTAGCAGAGGAGGTTCTACTGAATGAAGACTCAGGTTGTATTACAATTACAAAACCATGACAGCTACGCAGATGCAAAGAAATGCAAGTGGGTGACTTGTATCAATAAAGAACGTATATTTTATTGTACAATACAAGGCATTTCATATATTTAACTATAGGTGTTTGCTAATCTTTTCCGTGTATAGAGGACATCTTGAACTCTGTTGAGGGTAACACAATTGTTTTTCCTATTTTAATAAAGTGTCAAAATAACAGCCATTGATCTATTAATAGAGCTTGGATAAGAGAGGGTTAACAGAGTTCATTGCCTTTGACCACTTGTTTTAATGAAAGGCGTTCCCTATTTTAATAAGTTAAATCAAAGTAATGAAATCAAAAGAAGAATGGAAATGAATGGAATGCTGTACCTCATCTTCAAGCACTGGCTCTAATTGCAAACATTGATTTCATAAGGATGGATGAGAGACATAAGAAACTTTACAAAAGTGGCATCTTCTTCAAAAGCAAAAAAAACCATAAAGTTCATCTATGGAGATTATAATAGTCAATTACATAGCTATACAGTTAAAGCGTTCTAGCATATTAAAGGGAATATGTCATCTGGATTTTACTCCCCAAACTATTTATATGCACATAAAGACAAGACAAGTCCAATAATATCTTTACATGGCCAGTCCGTTCCTGCGTTAGCAAGAAATCAGCACTTTATTGGATATGCAAAGGAGGCCAAAGATCTGAAGCCTCTGTCACTCCAGCTCTATTCCTAGCCCAGTGCTGCATCCTCCTGCATATGCAGTGGGGAAAAAAGTATTTAGTCAGCCACCAATTGTGCAAGATCTCCCACTTAAAAAGATGAGAGAGGCCTGTAATTGACATCATAGGTAGACCACAACTATGAGAGTCAACATGAGAAAACAAATATAGAAAATCACCTTGTCTGATTTTGCAAGATTTATTTTACAAATTATGGTGGAAAATAAGTATTTGGTCATTAACAAAAGTTCATCTCAATATTTTGTTATATATCCTTTGTTGGCAATGACAGAGGTCAAACGTTTTCTGTAAGTCTCCACAAGGTTGGCGCACACTGTTGGGGCTATGTTGGCCCATTCCTCCATGCAGATCTCCTCTAGAGCATCTGTCTTGTTTTACCTTTTTGTCACCGGATCAGTTCTCTTATATTCATGACACGGCCGCTGCTTTTGGTGATAAGATGGCGCATGCACTGTTTGGGACGACCTTGTGACTTCCAGCCCCGTGCACAGAGTGGCGTCTAGTGTTCCACGCTTGCGTTCCAGGCGCGGGGATCCGGAAGTCAATGTTTGTTATAAAGGAAGTCCGGGGAGCGGCACATGCGCAATAGAACTCTGATTAGTGCAGACACAAATTGCAGCTGTTATCAGGCTACTTAAAAGTACTCATTGCGTACATTACACACGTACCCCCATTTGAGGAAGACAGTCAGGCAAAACGGCGCTGTAGGGGTGTAGGTATGGTGTGCCTGTGGCCGGGACATATACTGATATAAGTTAAATAGCAACCTTTGATTTTTTGGGGCAGCCCTACAATATATGCACTTTTTGGTTTAATTGTGATTACTGTGTCCTTGATGATGGCATTCCTTAAAATGTATTAGAACTTTATATTATTCATATGAATGCCGCTGCCAATGACACATTTGTTTAAATGATGGAATTTTGAAATCAGTGTTTGTGATCAATTGCTGTCTTAAAATAATGTCCTTGGCCACGGTTTGTTTTTCACCTGGCTATTTTGAGAGTATCCCTTTGCTTATTTTATATCTTTTTTAAATATTCCGAATAAAATATTACTTTTTAGTAGATTTTTGCCTATGCCTTTTTATCCCCTTCAGAACGAAATGGGATTTTGTTTATTATAGGTGTATATGTATGTACTGTATACACTCCTATAAATATTTTGTCTGTTTTTTTTCTCTCCAGTAACATAATTACACATAACATAAGTCAGAGCGATGACATAGCACAATTAAACATCTTATTCCGAGTTATCTATACTGTAAGAACGCTGCAGACATGACTCTTAAAAATCTCTGTCTTCACTTGACCTCCTCTTGACCCTTGCTTTTGAATGCCAGGAGCATGTTGATTCTTTATCTATAAGTGCCTCAAAATATATTTTTAAAAGTTGTGGCCACTTCAGAAAGTAGTTCAACAGAATGTGATGCCTGATGGAGCACATTGGGTCCACATTGTGGCGAAATGCTACATGATGTGTTCGCTATCACTAAGGTCATCTGCACGTGTCTCTTTGGCCGGCATTATACTGCAATGAAACAATGGCTCTAGGGCCTGATCTATATAATTGAATTACTATAATAAAAGTTGAGAAAATGAAAATTCTAAGTTTAGTGGTATTCACTTAAAAAGGATCTATCACTAGATTTCAGACTACAGACTGCATACATGATTACATACAGTAGATCTCTTAGACCTGATAAGGAGAATGTATTTACCATACTTTGAAAATTCATGTCACTATGGTTGGATAATCCTTTTTGAAAGTTTAACCCAATCTCTGCCTACCTAGCCTGACCACTGTCCTTCCTTCCTACTGCTGCTCAGTAACCAGCACAGCTGTCAGTCAGGATGGGTAGTGGGAGATTACAAATGCACTTGGACTCATGGGCCATTTCAATCTATAGATAGACCACTAATATGTTCATCTTAATGTTAGGAATATACAGCCATAGTGACATGAATTTTCACAGAAAGTGTAATGCTGAGTCACTTCTCACAGACAAGCCATGATACGGGGAAGTCAAGGAGTCTGAGGTCAAAGACCAGGAGTATACGTCAAAGACAAAGAGATAGTCAGAGGCAAAGTCCAGGGTCAGGTAACAAAAGTCAGAGTGCATCAACGGCAAAAGGGGTAATACAAAGGAGTAGTCAAAAGACAAACCCAAGGTCAAGCAACAAAGACCAGAGTATCATAGCACAAAGCTAACACCCCACTGAGCAAGGCTACAACTGGCAATGGTCTAACCATTGTCAGCCAGGTAAATAGCCAGATAATCACACTGAATGTGTTAAAGCTGGAGTGAACCCCACAGGCTCTGCAAGATTGGACAGCTGGGATGTCATTCATAATACTAACAGCCCAGCATGCCCCTGTCTGAGATTAAAAGACTTGGTTGTCATAAAACTTGACAACCCAGTATGCCCTTGATTCTTTAGTGTGGATGAGCTGTTACTCACAGCATCCTTAGGGCACCGTGAGTGGTGGAATAGTGACAGTAAATACATTAGACTTATGTCTACTAGATAAGTTTAATATTGTACAAAGCTTGTATTGTGAAATATAGTGACAAATCTGTTTTAAAGTAGGTGAGACAAACCCCCTCCACATGTACCTTTGCAATGATGTGGATCCCAGTGGCTGAAATGATTGCAGACTTAATATAAAGCTAGAATAGGATTTACCCTGCAATAAGAGTGAATATATAGAAGTATGTTAAGCTGCAGAAAATGTCAAATCGTCCATTGTGGTCATAAAGAACCATCAGCACACATAAGCTGTGCTACCACACATACTATCCATGCTATAAATTGACAAACATATTATCAATTACATATAAGGATTGCTTCATTCCCCATCGTGACAGTAAAATTAGATGTTACATAGATATCTCCATCTCTATCACAGGGTCAAATCTAGGTGGGCGAAGCTAGGCATATGCCCCAGGTACTGCCGGCAGGAGAGCGTTGTCGGGTCGCCTGCTGCGGTGGTCAGAAGTGTCTCGATGGCAGCTGCATTTTTCCACCTCACGGAGTGGGAGTCGGACGTTTTCTGAGCCAACTATGAAGCTAACAGCTGGTCAAATAAAATTTAATATGCCAGCTCCTAGCTTTCAATTGTACTCATCTTTCAGGTGCAACCTACAACCCCTCTGGATAAGGATGAAGTCAGCCACAAGATCAGGTCAACTGATCACACTACTGACATCACATCTGCACCATTTAGAAGGTGGAAAGCGGTAGGGCTGGCACACCGAAAGCACAGGAATTTTATAGGAGGAGAGAGCATGAGGAGACAACAGTATTGGAGGAGAGGTAGGGAATGATTATATGTAGTGTAAAGCCGCAGTAGCATCGTACGCAGTGAAGAAGCAGTGACCCATAAATTCAAACACAAAAGTCTCTTTTAATGTGTTTCTTCACAGCATTAAAGACCAATTCACATAAATGCATATAACTTCAGTGGATATTATCAGTGACCAGTTTACACTGGTTCAAAGCAATACATATCACATGGCTTTAGATTTGCGGTCCCTGAACAGGCCAGACTTCCCTTGTCCGGTTTCCCTGGGCGACCGCACGCCATCTCACAGTCTCTATACGTCTCCGTACACACAGCCTCATATGTTGCAGACACTACACACGCCAGCCCTCCTCTGACTAGTTCTCGTGGGTGTCCTGCATCGCTGTATCACAGTCTCTTTACAGACTCTTTACTCACATAGTCGTACACAGTTCAGGATATCCTCCGGATAGCAGCCGGGCACCATATCCACCTGTTTGCAATCGTTACACATGCTAGTCCTCTTTCGGGCACAGGACATCCACCTCCGGGCACAGGACTGTCCACATCCGAGACCAGTACCATGGACGACTAGCATCTCTGTGTACGCTGCGGGTGCCAGGCTATTCAGCTGCCCTGGGTGCTGGCTCTTCTGGCCTGTGCCTCCATGCACTCTGCAGACCAGCACACACCAGACTGACACTGATGTGCACCTTGCACACCTGACATGACCCGACACCTGACACACCCATACCTCTTACTGCACACAAACCTGTGACCTTCAGCCACATGGAAACCCCGGACCGGAAATCCGTGACTCTCATGCACACCTATGGACTTCATCCGTCTGCATGCACATTCTGGGGAGAACAAACAGCGCCCCCTAGCTGTATCAGAGGCCACAGCCTCACAGTAGAGACATTCACTCTCTTGCACAGCATAGGCAGTGAAAATCATTATGGTAAGTTTTCCAATGGAACTGAAGAGAAATCAAAGTTTTATTGAGATGGAACAGTAAAGGAAGGGGTGAGTTTCAGGAGGCTGTATGGGAAGGGGAAATGTGTAGGGAGACAGTATGAGCAGCAGGGGTTAGAGGGGAATAGAAGGGGAGAAATATGTGAATAAACATTATGGTGAGCAGGGAGAGAATGTGTGCTGAAACAGTATGAGGACCAGATGGGGAATGTATGAGGAAACAGTATGGGGATTTGAGAAGAATGTGTGAGGAGACAGTTTGGGGTGCGGAGGGGAAATGTGTGTCAAAACAGCATGGATAGTGGGGAGAGAATGTGTGATGATGAGGAGACAGTATGTGGAGGGTGGGAGGAATGTGTGAGGTGACAGTAGGAGGGAAAAATGTGTGAGGGGTCAGTAGGAGGAATCAAGTGAAAACAGTGTAACTACAATAAAACAGTAACCATGCAGTGACATGACAAGAAACTGCACAACAAATCATATGCTAAATAGTTACAAGTAAAACTTATATATGAGATAGCCAAGATGAATGTATATAAAATGTTGGTAGCTTTACATTAGAAGCTATAGTGGATTGTTAGATATAGAGTTGGTAAGTCAAACATTCAAAACATTGCTACCCTTTTGCTCCTCACTGTAAAAGTTACCTGGATGTAAATGTTTTTTTGTGATAGTGCCTGCGTCTCATACCTACTGTGGTTTCTGCATGTTCCGCAGTCTGTTGGTGGTTAATAACAGCAACTCCCAGTTTCTCAATATCTCCCACTCAGAGGTGTAGCTAGGGTTTTGGTTCAGGGGGCGCGAAACTTCTGAGTGGGCCACTAACCAGGTAACCATGATTACAATTCGGTGACGCACCCTAATAGAGGAGGAGAACCTCAGCAGATGACCGCGCTGTTACTGAAGATAATCTCTATATAAAGACAAAACATGGATATTACCGCCCTATGGTCAGGGGTAGATACCAGCCCTACAGAACATATAAGAAATCATAGCACAGTTACAGATAATGTCTTACCACTGACGTCCTTTCTGATAGAATCGTTCACTTTTCCCGTCTTTTCCATCTGGCCCAGACCGACATGACAACTTCTTCCAGCTACAACTCATCTGCAGAGAATACAACAAAGACACATTTAACTTCTCATATTCCAGCCCCATCACCATCTATTCCGAACCTGCACAAACTCCTCATCCTGCTGATAGCCCAATACTGGGCCACTGCTGCTGTATATGTCCCTATTACTTCACCTGATACCCCAATACTGAGCCGCTGCTGCCGTATGTGTCCCTATTACTTCACCTGATACCCCAATACTGAGCCGCTGCTGCCGTATGTGTCCCTATTACTGCACCTGATACCCCAATACTGAGCCACTGCTGCCGTATGTGTCCCTACTACTGCACCTGATACCCTAATACTGAGCCGCTGCTGCCGTATGTGTCCCTATTACTGCACCTGATACCCCAATACTGAGCCGCTGCTGCCGTATGTGTCCCTATTACTGCACCTGATACCCCAATACTGAGCCGCTGCTGGCGTATGTGTCCCCATTACTGCACCTGATACCCCAATACTGAGCCGCTGCTGCCGTATGTGACCCTATTACTGCACCTGATACCCCAATACTGAGTCGCTGCTGCCGTATGTGTCCCTATTACTGCCCCTGATACCCCAATACTGAGCCGCTGCTGCCGTATGTGTCCTTATTACTCCACCTGATACCCCAATACTGAGATGCTGCTGCCGTATGTGTCCCTATTACTGCACCTGATACCCCAGTACTGAGCCGCTGCTGCCGCATGTGTCCCTGGTGCAAGTGCCCTAGAAAACAGTGCCCATATTTTGCCCCTAGAAAGTAATATTGCCCTGTGTGCCCCTTTGATAGCCACAGTAACCTGAGATCCCCTATAACAATAAGTGCCCACTTTACATTGAATAATGTCCCGAGTCTCCCCATTGTACAGCTCCCCTATACACAGTATGATGCTCTCATACACAGTATAATGCCCCCTCGCTGTATAGTACCACCCACACAGTATACTGACTCCTTAGTAGCCCCCAAAGTGTTTGATGGCTCCAACAATGTATAATGACCCCCACACTGTAAACCCATACTGTATAATGGCCCCCTAGATAGCCTCCATATACAGTAGCATAATTCACCAAATAGTCCACAATATAGTATAATGCACTCCCCATAGGCAGACTCTATAGCATAATGCATCCCCCATAGGCAGACACTGTAATAAGCCAGTACCCCCATAGTCAGACCCTGTAATAAGGCAGCCCCATAGTCAGACACTGTAATAAGGCAGCCCCCATAGTGAGACCATGTAATAAGGCAGCCCCCATAGTCAGACCCTGTAATAAGGCAGACCCCCATAGGCCGACCCTGTAATAAGGCGGCAGACCCCCATAGGCAGACCCTGTAATAAGGCAGCAGCACCCATAAAAAAATAAATACTCATCTCTCTTCTTTCTGGTTCCTGCGCTGCTCCCGCTGATCTCCTGACAGCGGGCGCCGGGCAGTGATGTCATTGCGCCCGCTGTCAGTGTCGGTGACATCAGACGCCGACGCTGACAGGGGGATGATGGGAGAAGGAGCGTAGCGCTCCTTCTCCCATCAATGCGATCAGCTGTATCAGCTAAATGCCGGTACAGCTGATCTTCCGATGATGGCGGGGGCCCACTGTTGGCACCGGGCCCCCCTCTGCCTGCTCAGGGGCCCCATAGTGGCCAGGCAGCAGAGCAGGGAGATCGATTCTCCCTGTTCTGCCGCAGAATGTAACGTAGAATGTAGCGTAGCTCCGGGTGGGCCCCCTCAGAGCACTGGGCCTGGGACACCCGCACCCTCTGTCCCCCCGGTAGCTATGCTATTGCTCCCAGTATTGTAGGTTTATGCAATATTATATATGGGGCTGACGTTACATTATATATGATCACTTTACTAAGTTTAGTGATGTATTTACAGTGCCTTGCGAAATTATTCGGCTCCCTGGAACTTTTCAACCTTTTCCCACATATCATGCTTCAAACATAAAGATACCAAATGTAAATTTTTGGTGAAGAATCAACAACAAGTGGAACACAATTGTGAAGTTGAATGAAATTTATTGGTTATTTTACATTTTTGTGGAAAATCAAAAACTGAAAAGTGGGGCGTGCAATATTATTCTTCACCAAAAATTTACATTTGGTATCTTTATGTTTGAAGCAAGATATGTGGGAAAAGGTTGAAAAGTTCCACGGAGCCGAATACTTTCGCAAGGCACTGTATGTACTGATGGTGGTTCTGGTGATACATTCCTGTACTGATGATGGTTCTGCTGATGTATTTCTATACTAATAATGGCTCTGGTGATGCAATTATGTACTGATGGTGTTCTGGTGATTTTTTTTGTACTTATGGTGGTTCTGGTGCTGTATTCATGCACTGATGGTGGTTCTGGTGATGCGTTCTTGTACTGTTGGTGGTTTTGGTGTTATATTTCTGAACTCTTGGTGGCTTTGGTGATGTACTTCTGCACTGATGGTGGTTATGGTGCTATATTCCTGTGCTGTTATTGGTTCTGAGCCTGTTTGCAATGTAGTGCAGCGGGGTTGGTGCAGTGTGACAGACAGCACACAAAAGAAAAAGATGAAATGACGGTCCAACTCAAAATAAATACAAATAAAGGTTTTTATTACATAGTATAACTATGTAATAAAAACCTTTAATAAAAACCTTTATTTGTATTTATTTTGAGTTGGACCGTCATTTCATCTTTTTCTTTTGTGTGGTATATGTATTTGATGATAGGCCCTTAAGGTCAATGGTCACTTCTTTGGTACTGATGGTCATTGTATTATGGGTTACCATGGTGACTAGTTCTATAAGTTTCTATTTAGTGTGACAGACAGGCAGTGACCACAGGAAAAAAACAAAATCTCTTTAATATCCAACATATTCACAAACAAATGGTATCCTCCGGATCGCAGTCAGGGAATCAAGACAGTCCGCATCCGAGACCAGTTGTCATGGGTGACTGCACCACTGTGCTATGCTGAGGGGTGCCAGGCCTTTTGCTGAGCTTCGCAGACCCACCTGCTCTGCAAGTTTGCAAACCAAGACTGACACACCCAGCGCTTTGCTGCAGGGTTTTTAAATGTTTGAAATGAAATTTGTGGCCATGGGCCACTTTTAAGACCTGACCAGGAGGGAGAAACTGTGCCATTACCATCCTGTAGTTACTCCAAAAATAAAAGCCCATGCCGGGTTTTCTTAAATCTGCCTTGGGCAAATAGATTGCTCAAGGCCCACCTTCTTTTATTTTGCACTGCAATCACAGCTATGCCTGTGACTGCAATGCACTCCATAAGTGTTAATATGCTTCTATGCGCATCCTGGGGAACACATAGCGACCCTCGCATAAAACACCTGTCACTTCCTCACAGCATATACTGGGCTGGCAAAAAAAAACAATCTGTGCACTTTCAATTAAACCACAAGATCTTAACATTCAAGTGTTTTATTGTGGATATTTCATTAGCATTTTATCATATCACCCTTATATTACCTTTACCCTTACTGGCAACTAAGCCAGTTTTGCTATTAGACTGTTTTTGATTATCTTCCCCATTGTGTACACTTTTAAGAAGTGAAATCATGACACATATTTTATATGTAAAGGGGTTTTTTTTGCCACACAAGTGGCACTGTAACAATTGTGGTAGATAGACTCACTTAGTTGCTTAAAGAGATAATCACAGGAACACTTTTGTTTAAGTTTTCAACTGGTTTATTAAAAAATGTCCTGCATGGACCAGTCAAAAATTAGGTAAACAAACACAGCCCTTCTGGCATAACGGGAACACCAAAATAGCATACAGTAAGTCTGTGTGGCTGTAGTGACCTGCACGTTCAGGTAAACAAAAACAAGGTTCAGTTCTCTTTAGCACAAGCACAGCTCTGGAGATCTCATCTCCAGACATACTGAAAACTAAGTGAGACCAAAGGCTCCACATATACCTTCCGCATCACACCCTGGGGGTGGAGATATGGTGGACAGCCTCCCACCCACTCTTCAGCTGTCCACAAAAACCTAGCCCTTAATATGGCCAATTAGACCCCTCTCAGCTTAAAGTGTGCTAAAGCATTTTCCCAGGTTCATATCACTGAGGCTAACATCCTCAGTGACACATATCTCCCCTCCAGTATTTTACCAATGACTTTGGTACACACTCCATACCTTGTAAGATTATGTGATACATGGCCATGTTAATAAAGCATTATGGCATCTGATAAGTTAAGGATTTGCTACATTTGTATTTATGTTAGGAGTATTTAAGGGGCTGTCAGGTTTGTGATGAAAGTTTGTAGTCATTCTTTGCCACCGTATATTTCTGAATCCCCATAGCACACGCACTACAAGCTATCAGGATTCTACGCCACTGGTGGTGAGAGCAAATCACACAACTGCAAATATGTGATTTGCACACATGCGGTCACTAGACGTTTGCTTCTTTTCTGAATTCACTAGTATTAAGTGAGACCGCACACGTCTAGTTGGAATGTGGCTGTAAATATGGAAAATGCATAATTTCAGTCACATGACTGTCCGTTCTTGCCATAGGCACGAGAGAGTTCTGACAGTATGTGATGTGTGTGTGCTATAAGGATTTAAAATTCTGCATTTTCATAGAGTGACTACGGAAATTCATCACAAACCTGAAAAAGCTCTTTAATTATAACATTAAAGGGAACTGTTCACGTCCCAAAACGCTATTAAGCTGCAGTGTTCCAAAATTAAACTAAAAGCCAGCTACCTGGAGAAAATTAACTTTATTCCTCCCGGCAGCCTTCCGCTTTCAGTAAAGGAGGTGCGGCCAGCATGGTTTTAGTTACCACTCAGTACATAGTGAGACGTCACTGTAACTATGCCCTTAAAGGGAACCTTGTTGTGAACTCTATTTTTGGGCTCCCTCTAGTGGTCACAAGCGGTACTGTGTAGTGTTGTCTTTCTGCAGGTTGGCTTCATCACCTGGTTTGTTATCCTTGGTTGGTTTCCTATTTAACTCACCTGGATACTCAGTTCCTTGCCTGCTATCAATGTATTCAGTGCTCTTCAGATTCCTGGTGTCTACCTTGTTCCCAGTCTCTCCAAGACAAGCTAAGTTTTTGTTGATCATTTTTTGATTATCAGTGTTCATTATGTTTTTTAGTCCAGCTCGCTAAAATGTGATTTCCTCACTTGCTGGTTGCTCTAGGGGACTGAGTTTCTCCCCCCACACCGTTAGTTGGTGCGGGGGTTCTTGAAATCTCAGAGTGGATATTTTGTAAGGGTTTTTTACTGACCGCATAGATTCCCTTTTCTATTTTCTGCTATCTAGTATTAGTGGGCCTCATTTGCTGAATCTGCTTTCACCCCTGTGTATGTGCCTTCCTCTTACCTCACCATTATTATTTGTTGGGGGCTTCTATATCTTTGGGGATTATTTCTCTGGAGGCAAGAGAGGTCTTTCTTTCTCTCTAGGGGTAGTTAGTTCCTTAGGCTGGCTCGAGACGTCTAGGATTTTTTAGGCACGTTCACCGGCTACTTCTAGTGTGTTTGGATAGGTTCAGATTTGCGGTCAGTCCAGTTTGCCACCTCCCTAGAGCTTGTCCTATGTTTGTTACTTAGCTGGAGTAATTTGTGATCCTCAACCACTAAGGATCATAACAGAACCTGTCACCCCGTTTTTTGAAGATGAGCTAAAAATACCGTTAAATAGGGGCAGAGCTGGGCGTTACATTAGTGTCTTTGTGTGCCTTTATAACCTACCTAAGCTGCCGAAATACCTTTGTAAAGTCACCGTTTTCTGCTGTTACTCACGCTGGTCTGGTCATATGGGTGTGGTGACAGCGCTGTTTCTCCCCCAGAAACCTGCTCATCATTACGTTGGTGGCGTAGTGGTGTGCGCATGTCCAAAGCGAAGATCCACTGCCCAGGAGATTCAAAACAGCGCGGTCTTCGCTATTCGCCGTTTACCGGTGGGCGCGGCCATCTTTCCTGTGGCTGCGCGTGCGCAGATGGAGCGCTCTGCTGCCCGGGGCTTCAGGAAAATGGCCGCCGCGATCTCCATCTGCGCACGCGCGGAATCCCGCGGCCATTTTCCTGAAGCCCCGGGCAGCAGAACGCTCCATCTGCGCATGCGCGGCCACAGGAAAGATGGCCGCGCCCACCGGTAAACGGCAAATAGCGAAGACCGCGCTGTTTTGAATCTCCTGGGCAGTGGATCTTCGCTTTGGACATGCGCACACCACTACGCCACCAACGTAATGATGAGCAGGTTTCTGGGGGAGAAACAGCGCTGTCACCACGCCCATATGACCAGACCAGCATGAGTGACAGCAGAAAACGGCGACTTTACAAAGGTATTTCGGCAGCTTAGGTAGGTAATAAAGGCACACAAAAGACACTAATGTAACGCCCAGCTCTGCCCCTATTTAACGGTATTTTTAGCTCATCTTCAAAAAACGGGGTGACAGGTTCCCTTTAACATTGATGCACTGTTGACAGAGCTGCTACTCAGCGCCAGGACGTGGTTACAGCTGCCCTTCATGATAGATAGATATAGATAGATAGATAGATAGATAGATAGATAGATAGATAGATAGATAGATAGATATGGCATAGATACGATGCGAGATAGATGCGAGCAAGCAAATCACATATGAGTGGTCACATAAAGACTTCTGAAACCGATACAGCTGTACATAATAGCAGGCACCAAACTGAATTTTTGCCTCGGGTGCTGGAAAACTTAGATCCTCAACTGTGTCAATACTGTTGAAAAATAATATTCCATGCCAGTTGTCTCCAACTCTCTTCACCAATGAGGTTTCACTTGGTTTTTGGTGAGGGACAGCTACAAAAGTCATACGTTGGCAAGATCTTTCCTTCAGTGCACTAATCTCCAGTTTACAAATGTACCTAATTTCTCTTGTGTTTCTATTACTGGGTTGAAGAGGAAATTGAAGGGTTGATTTAGAAATATTTTTCATTTCGGTATAAATCTTGAACACTTTCCCAGCATTATAGTGCTGAGAAGCCCTGATTTACTCTATGGCGACATCTGTCCTCCTGTCACTATATACCGTATGTTGTGACTAGCAAATTAAACTTGTGTTAATTACTGTTGTTTAATGTATGTGGCAAATTATAGATTCAACTGAAGACTTACCAGAATCTTTCCCAAAGAATTCAGCTGTATATTTTTAGTTAAGAGAGACACTTGTTCACATCTTTATGTTCTGCACATTTGAAACATCCTAGTTCTAGATTTCTCCTGCAGTCATTCTGGAGATGTCACAAAACATTCTCTCATTATTCTGGCATTTGTCAAATATTAATAATTATGGTAATCCTAATTGACCTAAAATGGGTAAGGTTTATTCTGTTTCATGTCAGATATTGAGAAAAACATGCAGATGTGTCTTTTTATATAGTGTATGTAAACTTCTGGTTTCAACTGTATATAATACACATGTACTGTAGGCTCAGATAGGCTTGGAACGGGTCATTAAATTTAATAACTAATATAATAAAATAAATTCATATGCAATGCTATAGTAATAATTATAGCTAAAAATAATATAATACATATAATAAATAAATTGCATAAAATGGAAATTCAGAGTAGCCATGATACTTATGGCTCCATCTTGGCATCTTAACCCCTTTATGATCAATGACAGACATAGCACGTCATGAGCAGGTGTCAGGTATCTTCCTCTCCCTTCGGATCGGCACCCCCACGACATCAACGCAGGGATTTGATGAATGCCATGGTGACCAGGAGTCGTCATGACGATCCCCGGGTCACTAAGCTACGGAAAACCTCTTAGACTATGCTCAGAGCATGGACTGAGCACCTTCTGCACAGGTATAATGCATTGCAATACTGCATTTAACCTGTGATCAAAGTAAAAAAATAAAACAAAAAGTGAAAATTAAAAAAAATAAAAAATAAATATCTACATAAATAAAAATATTATACTAATAATCACACATTTTTGTGTAAAAATAAAAAAAACAAAACCGTACACATATTTGGTATTGTCGCGTCCGGAACAACCCGATATATAAACTGTCACATTAGTTAACTCCTTTGGTGACACCTGTAAAAACAAAAAAATGTAACAAACTATGGTTTTTAGCAAATTATGGTTTTTCATCATACTGCTGGAAAAAAAGGGGAATAAGATGCAATGAAAAAAACAAATGTAAATAAGAATGGTATTGTTGAAAATGTCATCTTGTCCCTCAAAAAACAAGCCATCATACAGCTCCATCAGAGGAAAAATTAAAAAGTTTTTTTGTGTGAAAGCACCAAAACATAAAAAAATGACATAAATGTGGTATCGCTGTATGCGTACTGACCCGATGAATAAAGCTGCCTTATCAATTTTGCTACATGCAAAACAACATTATAAACAAAAACAATTCCTGAAATGCTGGATTTTGTTCATTCTGCCTCCCAAAAATCAGAATAGAAAATGATCAAAAAATGTTATGTGAGCAAAAATGGTACCAATAAAAATGTCAACTCGTCCCACAAAAAACAAGCCTTCACATGACTCTGTTGGCAGAAATATAGGAAAATTATAGCTCTCAAAATATGGCAATGCAAATAGCAGCCAAACAGAAAAAAATTATATAAATCTGGTATCGTTGTGATCGCACCGACCCAAAGAATAAAGTTGTCTAGTCCCTTATACCGCACAAGGAATGGCATAAAAAATGAATAAAACCAACTATTCACCTGCTGTTGATTTGTTTATTCTCACTAAGGCTCGACTCACATTTATCCCGGGCTCTACGCTGAGCTCTTACAGCTTGGTTCCATGTAAATCTCTGATTTACGTGATTAAGACGAAACCCCAACTTTAAGGATTACCTATAATAAGGCAGATAGAGGCACTGTGGATGCCATCTGACTTGTGAGCTTTCGGTCTGTGTCTTTTTAGGCGTGCATAAAAGCGCGGTCGGCCACAGTTCACTTCTGAAAAGAAGAACACCGCTAAACAGAAGCCAGGCAGAGTCTAAAGTAACTCTTCTGCCTCATTATAGTGAATGGATCTCTCAGGGGTTTCATCTGAATCACGTCACTGGGAAATTTAGATGGAAACCCCGATGTAACTGCTCAGCGTAGAGCACCAGATAAATGTGATCCCAAATGTTGTGTAAAATATTCCCAACAAAAGCTTCAACTCAATCCACAAAATAGCAATCTCCACTCAGGTCCTTCATCTGTCAATGGAAATATAGGGACCTTACATGTTACTGGTAGTACAAATATGCTAGAAAAACACTATGGCTGTTCACCCCTAAAAAGAAATCCAGAAAATTCATTAATTGAGAGGTGAAGTTTGTAAAATGGGGTCACTTATTCAGGGGTTCTGCCAATGTGACATGGCACCGTCACACCATTCCAGCAAAATCTGAACTCCAATATGCTGCTTCTTCCCTTCTGAGCTTTGCACTGTGCCTCAAAAGTAGTTTTTGACCACTTATGGGGCATTAGTGCACTCAGGAGAAATTGCAGAACAAATTCACTATGCATTTTCTCCCATTACCCTTGGGAAAATAAAAAATTTGAGGATCAAATAACATTTTTGTGAGAAAAATGTGTTTTTTCTCTCTCTGTTATAAACTTCTGTGAAGCATATAGGGATTCAAGGTGCTCACCACACATCTATATACATTCCTTGAGGGGTCTAGTTTCCAAAATGGGGTCGCTTGTGGGGGGTTTCCACTGTTTAGGCAAATCAGGGCCTCTCCAAACGCGACATGGCGTCAGATCTCGATTCCAGCAATTTTTGCTCTCATAAAATAAGATGGTGCTCCTTCCCTTCCCTTGCACCCAAACAGTAATTTTCCCCTACATATGGGGTATCAGCATATTCAGGAGAAATTGCACAACAAATTTTGAGGTGCATTTTCTCCTGTTACCAGTATGAAAATTAAAAATTTGGAGCTAAAGTAAAATTTTGGGGGAAAAAAGCTAAATGTTAATTTTTTCCCTCAGCATTGCATTAATTCCTATGGAGCACCTCAAGGGTTAATAAACTTCTTGAATGTAGTTTTGAGGACTTGGAGGAGTGCAGTTTTTAGAATAGTGCCACTTTTGGGTATTTTCTGTAATATAGGCCCCCACAAAGTCACTTCAAATGTGATGTGGTTCCTAAAAAAATGGTTTTGTAAATTTTGTTGGAAAAATTAGAAATTGCTGATCAAATGTTAACCCTTCTAAATTCCTACTCCCACAAAATTATGTTTCAAAAATTGTGCTGATGTAAAGTAGACATGTGGGAAATGTTATTTATTAATTATTTTTTTGAGACATAACGCTCTGGTTTAGGGGCATTAAAATTAAAAGTTTGAAAATTTTGAAATTTTCAACATTTTTGTCAAATTTCAGATATTTTTACATATCGAACAAATTTTACCACTGTCATGAAGCACAATATGTCAAGAGAAAAGATTCTCAGAATCACTGTGATCTGTTGAAGCGGGCCAGAATTATTATCTCATATTGTTACGCTGATCTGATTTAAAAAATGAGGCTTGGTCATTAACGTACAAAGGGTCTCAGGCATTAAAGGGTTAAAAAAAAATCCTCGCTTTTAGGAAGGCTTTCTTACAAGAATTTAGAGTGTGTCTCTTTTGGATGAATGAGCAAAAAAAATTCCACATATTCCAAAGTCTTGTAGAAAACTTTCTGAGAAGAATGGAGGCGTGCCCCCCAGACAGACTAAAGGTATGGCGCGCAAATTATAAAAAGTTATATTGCAGCGCTGGAAGGGACAACAAAAATAAGAGCCACCTTCACAGAATGCTGCATTAGGGCTGCACAAGTGGCTCTTTTAGTTAAAAACGCCAGGGGGGGTGATAGGTTCCCTTTAAGAAAGATATACCAAATTTGGAGCATTTTTTACACCAGCTTACAGATTTCTGATATCAAAGTTTTACATTTTGTACGGCGTTCCCAACCAATTATTTTAGCAACTGCCAAGTCACAATTTTTATACAAAGCACGATTATGTAAAAATGTATGATTTTTTTCGGCAAGAAATATAGTGCACAAGGGATTTTTAATTCCGTCTGTGTTTGTAGGTATTTTTCTTTGGTTTACATTCTAGAAAAGCTCTTAAGTAGAATTTCATTAAAAAAAGTTAAAATTTTGATTGCAGCCTAGCGGATAGTAGGAGGATAGTGACGGTAATAAAAGAGTGAATGCTTTCCATCACACACAACATGCTACTTGCTACTCAGCTGGGCAAGTTCTGCTGCTTCTCCAAACATTTCATTCTGCGGCTAATGAATGAAGGTATTTACCACCCCATGAATATTGATATATGATCCATATATTGGCAGTGCAATCAACGAAATTCCCTAAGCAAAGAAACCTAATTGAGTGCGCTCTATGATTCTCTGCATACATTCATCTGAAAGGCCGCCATGTAATACCGCATTTGCCTTGTAGTGACCACTGGTGGGGAAATGCTTCTTAGACATAATAAGGCTAACAATTCCATCAACAGTCAGATGGTTTCCAATTAGCAAGTGCTACACAGAATAAATAGAGTCACTGTTAATCATATGTGGAGCGTCACTCTGAAAAGCACAGACAGACACAATCTCTCAGGAAGAAGGATGTACTACTGTCCACCACTATGTGCCATTCTTTACATTCATGACAGTGTCCTCTTTTGGTCACTTCCTGCTAAAGGAAGAACTCCAGACTTTATTTCTGGAAACGTGTTGACAGCCATACTGTATATATATATAGACATACAATACCAAGCACCTGAAACTGTGGATATAAAGGTGGCATCTAGTAATTCTTCCAGTGTTCTAGCACTTTTGGAGAACTTCGAAGGCCGATTCATCAAAGTGTTTATGCCAGTTCTCTGTCATAAAACACTTAGAAAAGTTGCAAATTTTTTAGCAAAGTTTTGGCAAAGTTTCGAGACTTTTGGTGCTTTCATTCCAGTACTCCAGTAGAAATATATTGCAACACAATGGCTAAATAGTTTTGGAAAGGCTGACACTTTCTAAGTTTGAGAAAGTACTGAAATTATTAAATATATATACTGAACAGTAGAATTTCTTTGATTTAGCTCAGGCCTATTTGGCAGCTAGCCAGACTTAGTGGTCTTCTGCCACCTAAACTGGCCTTACCTGTGAGCCCTGTGATTGGCTGTAGTAGTCATGTGCTATAGCCGTAGTTGTAGTTACAACAGCAAAGAGGCAGCTCTGCAACAGCAGGGGCAGAATAAAACTAATATTGTTTTATTTGCACAGAGTAAGCCTGTAGATGAAAAAAAAAGTTGTATGTAGAAAACCCTTTATCTTATCTGCTCTATTTGTATCATTTTCCAGTTTCCATAAGTAGCTACTTAGCTCCTGCGCTGCTGTGTTCAATGTGTAGCATCCGCTGCTGAGTACAGCAGAACTGCTCTTATTCATGGCAAGTGGCCGCTACACACTGTTCACTGTTGTCATCTGACCACCACAGGAGCTTCTAAGAGCTGATCAGTGAGGGTGCCGAGTGTCAGACTCCCACCAACCTGATATTGATGACATATTCAAAGGTTAAATCATCAATATCAAATGTCCAGAGAACCCGTTTAAATATGCTCAGCTTCCTACTTCTGGTTTTCTGAATTTCTATAATAGTTTTGTGCAAGACGTTAGAGGTAGATCATTAGAATGAACTCTTGGATGCCGGATTCAAGCAAGATAGGCAGACAAATAGTCAGTGCTTACGTCTGACAACGGCTGGTGTTGCAAACAGTGATAGAGGTGACGTGTTGGACACCTACCAATTTAAGACCAAAAGTAGCCATTCATATCAAGTAAGCATCAATTTAAAAGTGGGAGACAACCCCTTTAAGCAGGGAATATGGTGGCTTTATAAGAAGAGAATGGAAGAGAAAACCACTCTGCTGTATAAGGTAAATCCAGGACATCGCATAGATGTGGGAGCACTCGCAATGTAAGGCTTCAGTCCGCCAGCCCCGATAATGCGCCAAAAACATAGAAAGGACCGCAGCACTTCAATGGGTATAGTATCAAAAATGAATTTTCTGTATTAATCAAATACCATAAAAGTTCGCTAACCATTATTTATGGTATTTTATTAATAAAGATTTCCTTTTGATATAATATTCATTGAAGTGCTACTGTCCTTTCTATAATTTTGTAGCCATACTGGTAATCACCCAGCTTTCATCTCAATGGAGAATACTATAATTTACTAAATAAATATTGTGCATTTTAGATAGATAGAAACAAAAAAGGGGAAGCAGCACTCCAATAGTTAACAAGGGTTATGGTGGCAAGGAAGCAGGGAGGAGTTGGAAGCACAGCCATCCAGGTAAAATAAAAAAAAGGTTTTGCTTAGATCTCAAAAAAAACATAAAAAGGTGAAGGTTTAAAAAGAACCTGGCGTGTTTCTGGCACATCATTAACCTTAGTCATAGGTATATGGGCCATGTGGGGCAAATAAAGTCCAGTATTACCTTTGGTAACTATTGGAGTGCTGATTCCCATTTTTTGCTTCTATATGTTTGGCAAATATACAGATAATTTGCTGAGGAGACCTGTGCACCCACTGATCTAATGGTGTGCTGTTCCATTTTCTTCTAAGAATAGATGGGTAGATATATGGATAGATAGATGATAGATTAAGGGTATGTGCACCCGTCCGGATTTCTTGCAGAAATTTCCTGAAGAAAACCGGAAATTTTCTGCAAGAAATCCGCATTCACAAGACAGTGACGTCATCACAGGTCCTGAACCACACCATCTATAGGAACGGAAGAGAGAGCATGCACCGGAGAGGTGGGAACACTTCGGGGGCCATCAGAGGGTGAGTATAGGACTATTTTTTATTTTAATTCTTTTTTTTTGACCAATTATATGGTGCCCAGTCCGTGGAGGAGAGTCTCCTCTCCTCCACCCTGGGTACCAACCGCACATGATCCGCTTACTTCCCGCATGGTGTGCACAGCCCCGTGCGGGATGTAAGCAGATCAATGCATTCCTAGGTGTGCGGAATCCCCGCAATTCCGCATTTTTAATGAACATGTTGCTTTTTTTTTCCGCGATGCGATTTTTTCGCGGAAAAAATCGCAACATTTGCACAAAAAATGCGGAATACCCTGTAAATAATAGGAGGCATATGTAAGCGTTTTTTTTCGCGTTTTTTTATCACGTTTTTATAGCGAAAAAAACGCGAAAAATCCTGAACGTGTGCACATGGCCTAATAGATAGATAGATATGGGAAGGATAGATAGACAGACAGACAGAGACAGATAGATGATAGATAGATAGATAGATAGATAGATAGATAGATAGATAGATAGATAGATAGATAGATAAATAGATAAATAGATAGATAGATAGATAGATAGATGGATGGATGGATAGATAGATAGATATGGGATAGATAAGATTCAGGGGCGGACACAGACAACTTGGGGCCCATGTGCAGGAAATGTGTCTGGGCCCCCCTCCTTTTAAGGCAACAAAGCTATATATCTATATATATAATTGTCTAAGGGTTTTTCCGTCTGTCTGTCTGTCTGTCTGTCTGTCCTGGAAATCCCGCGTCTCTGATTGGTCGAGGCCGCCAGGCCTCGACCAATCAGCGACAGGCACAGTATCGACGTAGATGTCATAATGGTTGCCATGGCGACGATGATGTCATAAAGGTTGCCTCGACCAATCAGCGACGGGCACAGTCTGCCGCGAATTCTGGAATATACTACGTAACTGGGCAATATACTACGTGGCTGGGCAATATACTACGTCACTGGGCAATATACTATGTCACTGGGCAATATACTACGTGGCTCTGTGCTGTATACTACGTCGCTGTGCAATATACTACGTGGCTCTGTGCTGTATACTACGTAACTGGGCAATATACTACGTGGCTGGGCAATATACTACATAACTGGGCAATATACTACGTTACTGGGCAATATACTAAGTGGCTCTGTGCTGTATACTACGTCGCTGTGCAATATACTACGTGGCTCTGTGCTGTATACTATGTAACTGGGCAATATACTATGTAACTAACTGGGTAATATACTACGTGGCTGGGCAATATACTACATAACTGGGCAATATACTACGTCACTGGGCAATATACTATGTCACTGGGCAATATACTACGTAACTGGGCAATATACTACGTCACTGGGCAATATACTACGTCACTGGGCAATATACTACGTAGCTGGGCAATATACTACGTGGACATGCATATTCTAGAATACCCCATGCGTTAGAATCTAGTATATATATACAGTATATATATATATATGTCATGATCTCTGCAGGCAGAGATCATAGCAAGCCTATAGAGGGACAAGCTCTCGGAAGATGGAACTATACTGACCATGAACTAAACCTGCCACGCAACTAGAAATAGCCAGGTAGCATTTCCTATTTATCGCTAGATGCCCAGCTCTGGCCTAAGACCTAAATAGCTAGCAGAGGGAAATATAAGACCTGGCTCACCTCTAGAGAAATATTCCAAAGAAGACAGTAGCCCCCCACATATAATGACGGTGAGTTCAGATGAAACAACAAACGCAGCAGGAAAATAGTCTTAGCAAATTTGAGGTCCGCTTACTAGATAGCAGAAGACAGATAGTATACTTTCATGGTCAGCAGAAAAACACTAACAAAACACCATCCAGAGATTACCTTAAACTCTGGCATTAACTCATAACGCCAGAGTAGCAATCCCTGATCAACGAGAGCTTTCCAGACACAGTAACAAAACTTCAGCTGTGAACTGGAACAAATAGGCAAAACAAAACATGGACAAAAGTCCAACTTATCTAGTAGTTGTCTAGAAGCAGGAACAAGCACTGAGAGGCATCAGATAACATTGTTGACCGGCAAGAAACCACCAGAGAAATGAGCTTAAATAGCGACACCCACTACTGATGGAACCAGGTGAAACAGGAAAGAGGATGACAAGTCCAATTCCACAAGCGGCCACCGGGGGAGCCCAGAATCCAAATTCACAACAGTACCCCCCCCTCAAGGAGGGGGCACCGAACCCTCACCAGATCCACCAGGGCGACCAGGATGAGCCCTATGGAAGGCACGAACAAGATCAGAAGCATGAACATCAGATGCATTGACCCAAGAATTATCCTCCTGGCCGTAACCCTTCCAGTTGACCAGATACTGGAGTCTCCGTCTGGAAACACGAGAGTCCAAAATTTTCTCCACAACGTACTCCAACTCACCCTCAACCAACACCGGAGCAGGAGGCTCAACTGAAGGCACAACAGGTACCTCATACCTGCGCAATAACGACCGATGAAAAACGTTATGAATGGAAAAGGACGCAGGGAGGTCCAAACGGAAAGAAACAGGATTAAGAATCTCCAATATTCTATAAGGGCCGATGAACCGAGGTTTAAACTTAGGAGAAGAGACCCTCATAGGGACAAAACGAGAAGACAACCACACCAAATCTCCAACACAAAGCCGAGAACCAACACGACGATGACGGTTGGCAAAACGCTGAGTCTTCTCCTGGGCCAACTTCAAATTGTCCATAACCTGCCCCCAGATGTGATGCAATCTCTCCACCACCGCATCCACTCCAGGACAATCCGAGGATTCCACCTGACCGGAGGAAAATCGAGGGTGAAACCCCGAATTACAGAAAAACGGGGACACCAAGGTGGAAGAGCTGGCCCGATTATTGAGGGCGAACTCTGCTAATGGCAAAAAAGCAACCCAATCATCCTGGTCGGCAGAGACGAAACACCTCAGATATGTCTCCAGGGTCTGATTAGTCCGCTCGGTCTGGCCATTAGTCTGAGGGTGAAAAGCAGATGAAAAAGACAAATCTATGCCCATCCTAGCACAGAATGCCCGCCAAAATCTAGACACAAATTGGGTACCTCTGTCAGAAACGATATTCTCAGGAATACCGTGCAATCGGACAACATTCTGAAAAAACAGAGGAACCAACTCAGAAGAAGAAGGCAACTTGGGCAGAGGAACCAAATGGACCATTTTAGAGAAACGGTCACAGACCACCCAGATGACAGACATCTTCTGGGAAACAGGCAGATCTGAAATAAAATCCATCGAGATGTGTGTCCAAGGCCTCTTAGGAATAGGCAAGGGCAACAGCAGTCCGCTAGCCCGAGAACTACAAGACTTGGCCCGAGCACAAATGTCACATGACTGCACAAAGACTCGCACATCTCGTGACAGGGAAGGCCACCAGAAGGATCTTGCCACCAAATCCCTGGTACCAAAAATTCCGGGATGACCTGCCAATGCAGAAGAATGTACCTCAGAGATGACTCTACTGGTCCAATCATCCGGAACAAACAGTCTATCAGGCGGACAACGATCCGGTCTATCCGCCTGAAACTCTTGCAAGGACCGCCGCAGATCAGGAGAAACGGCCGACAAAATTACTCCCTCCCTAAGGATACCTGTGGGTTCAGAATTACCAGGAGAGTCCGGGTCAAAACTCCTAGAAAGGGCATCTGCCTTAACATTCTTAGAACCCGGTAGGTATGACACCACAAAATTAAAGCGAGAAAAAAATAAAGACCAGCGCGCCTGTCTAGGATTCAGGCGCCTGGCAGTCTCAAGATAAATCAAATTTTTGTGGTCAGTCAATACCACCACCTGATGCCTAGCCCCCTCGAGCCAATGGCGCCACTCCTCAAACGCCCACTTCATGGCCAAAAGCTCCCGATTCCCAACATCATAATTCCGCTCTGCGGGCGAAAATTTGCGAGAAAAGAAGGCACAAGGCCTAATGACGGAGCAGTCGGAACCTTTCTGCGACAACACTGCCCCAGCTCCGATCTCCGAAGCGTCAACCTCAACCTGAAAAGGCAGATTCACATCAGGCTGACGCAACACAGGGGCAGAGGCAAAACGGCGCTTAAGCTCCTGAAAGGCCTCTACAGCATGAGGGGACCAATTAGCAACATCAGCGCCTTGTCTGGTCAAATCAGTCAGTGGTTTAACGACATCAGAAAAACCAGCAATAAATCGGCGGTAAAAATTGGCAAAGCCCAAAAATCTCTGAAGACCCTTAAGAGAGGAGGGCTGAGTCCAGTCACAAATAGCCTGCACCTTGACGGGATCCATCTCAATGGAAGAGGGAGAAAAAATATACCCCAAAAAGGAAATTTTCTGGACCCCAAAAACGCACTTAGACCCCTTCACACATAAAGAATTAGACCGCAGAACCTGAAAAACTCTCCTGACCTGCTGGACATGAGAGTCCCAGTCCTCAGAAAAAATCAGAATATCATCCAGATATATTATCATAAATTTATCCAGAAAATCGCGGAAAATATCATGCATAAAAGACTGGAAAACTGAAGGGGCATTAGAAAGACCAAAAGGCATGACCAAATACTCAAAGTGGCCCTCGGGCGTATTAAATGCGGTCTTCCACTCATCCCCCTGCCTGATCCGCACCAAATTATACGCCCCACGAAGATCAATTTTAGAGAACCACTTAGCCCCCTCTATACGAGCAAACAAATCAGTAAGCAATGGCAATGGGTATTGATACTTAACAGTGATCTTATTCAGAAGCCGATAATCAATACATGGTCTCAAAGAGCCGTCTTTTTTTGAGACAAAGAAAAACCCAGCTCCCAAGGGAGAAGAAGATGGACGAATATGTCCCTTTTCCAAAGACTCCTTTATATATTCCCGCATAGCAGCATGTTCCGGCACAGACAGATTAAACAAACGACCCTTTGGATATTTACAACCCGGTATCAAATCTATGGCACAATCGCACTCACGGTGCGGAGGTAACGACCCAAGCTTGGGTTCGTCAAAGACGTCTTGATAATCAGAGAGGAACTCAGGGACTTCAGAGGGAATGGACGAAGAAATAGAAACCAAAGGTAAGTCCCCATGAATACCCTTACATCCCCAGCTCAACACAGACATTGCTCTCCAGTCCAAGACTGGATTGTGAGACTGCAACCATGGCAATCCCAGTACCAAATCGTCATGTAAATTATACAGCACCAGGAAACGAATAATCTCCTGGTGATCCGGATTGATACGCATGGTTACTTGTGTCCAGTATTGTGGTTTATTATTAGCCAATGGGGTGGAGTCAATCCCCTTCAGAGGAATAAGAGTCTCCAAAGGCTCTAAATCAAAACCACAACGATTGGCAAAGGACCAATCCATAAGACTCAGAGCGGCGCCAGAGTCAACATAGGCGTCCGTAGCAATGGATGACAAAGAGCAAATCAGGGTTACAGACAAAATAAACTTAGACTGAATGGTGCCAATGGAAACAGACTTATCAAGCTTCTTTGTACGCCTAGAGCATGCTGATATAACATGAGTAGAATCCCCACAATAGAAACACAATCCATTCTTCCGTCTAAAATTCTGTCGCTCGCTCCTGGACAGAATTCTATCACACTGCATACTTTCTGGCGTCTTTTCCATAGACACCGCCAGATGGTGCACCGGTTTGCGCTCCCGCAGACGCCTATCAATCTGAATAGCCATTGTCATGGACTCATTCAGACCTGTAGGCACAGGGAACCCCACCATAACATCCTTAATGGCATCAGAGAGACCTTCTCTGAAAGTTGCCGCCAAGGCGCACTCATTCCACTGAGTCAGCACAGACCATTTACGGAATTTTTGGCAGTAAACTTCAGCTTCGTCTTGCCCCTGAGATAGTGCCATCAAAGTTTTTTCTGCCTGAAGTTCCAAATGAGGTTCCTCATAAAGCAAGCCCAAGGCCAGAAAAAACGCATCCACATCGCGCAACGCAGGATCCCCTGCTGGCAATGAGAAGGCCCAATCTTGAGGGTCACCCCTGAGCAAGGAAATCACAATCCTAACCTGCTGAGCAGGGTCTCCAGCTGAACGAGACCTCAGGGACAAATAAAGCTTACAATTATTTCGGAAATTCTGGAAGCTAGCTCTATTCCCTGTGAAAAACTCCGGCAAAGGAATTCTCGGCTCAGATACCGGAGCATGTACCACAAAATCTTGTAAATTTTGTACTTTCGTGATGAGATTATTCAAACCCGCAGTTACACTCTGAAGATCCATTATTGTCAGGTGCACACAGAGCCATACAGAGATTAGGAGGAGAGAGAGAGAAAAAAGACTGCAGCAAGGCAGACTGGAGGAAAAAAAAAAAAAAAAAAAAAAAATTCCAGCAGACTTCTTATAACTCTCCTTTCTCAAGCTGGGTCTTTAACACTTTTCGGGCCGGTCAAACTGTCATGATCTCTGCAGGCAGAGATCATAGCAAGCCTATAGAGGGACAAGCTCTCGGAAGATGGAACTATACTGACCATGAACTAAACCTGCCACGCAACTAGAAATAGCCAGGTAGCATTTCCTATTTATCGCTAGATGCCCAGCTCTGGCCTAAGACCTAAATAGCTAGCAGAGGGAAATATAAGACCTGGCTCACCTCTAGAGAAATATTCCAAAGAAGACAGTAGCCCCCCACATATAATGACGGTGAGTTCAGATGAAACAACAAACGCAGCAGGAAAATAGTCTTAGCAAATTTGAGGTCCGCTTACTAGATAGCAGAAGACAGATAGTATACTTTCATGGTCAGCAGAAAAACACTAACAAAACACCATCCAGAGATTACCTTAAACTCTGGCATTAACTCATAACGCCAGAGTAGCAATCCCTGATCAACGAGAGCTTTCCAGACACAGTAACAAAACTTCAGCTGTGAACTGGAACAAATAGGCAAAACAAAACATGGACAAAAGTCCAACTTATCTAGTAGTTGTCTAGAAGCAGGAACAAGCACTGAGAGGCATCAGATAACATTGTTGACCGGCAAGAAACCACCAGAGAAATGAGCTTAAATAGCGACACCCACTACTGATGGAACCAGGTGAAACAGGAAAGAGGATGACAAGTCCAATTCCACAAGCGGCCACCGGGGGAGCCCAGAATCCAAATTCACAACATATATATATATATATATATATATATATACTTACTTACTAAGGGACTGTGCTACACATAAGTGAGTATACTATATACTAAAGGACTGTGTTAGACATAATGATCGATAATAATAATGTCTTCCTCCACCTCCACCAATCCCCCACACACCCATCCCATGATTGCCCTCTTCACCACCTCCATTATTGCTTTCTCCCCCACCACCCCATTATTGCCCATTCACCAGCTCCATCATTTCCTCCTCCCCCACCACCCCAATCATTGCCTTCTGCCCCATCACCCCCATCATTGCCCTCTCCTCCACACACACAGACACACACAGCACCATTCACCTCTCTGCATACACACACACACTCACCTCACCTCTGCGCACGGTATCCTGAAGTCGCACCATCGCCGACAGCTTCCTGTCTCGCACAGCCGCGGCGCTGAATGATAATGTCATTCAGCCGCTGCTGTGTGAGACAGGAAGCGCGGCAGGAAGCAGGACGGATCCATTCCCTGCAGCTCCGCTCCGCTGCCATTTTCTCTTGCAAGCAGCGGAGCTGCAGGGATTGCTCACTGCCGGCCGCACATGAGGGCAATTTGGCCAGGGCCCCCCCCCCCCCCGAAGCCTCGGGGCTGGATAAACTGGCCAGATTGCCATCAATATTAGCAGCCCTGCTGGCAGGGCCAGTTTTAGGCAAAGTGGGACCCTAGCCAAAGTTTAAAATTGGGCCCCAAATGCTAACATATTGCACATCACACAGAAGCACGTTGGTTGTATTTACATGCGCTGAGTTCAGGCCACTAAACGAGTGTGATGACAATATTGAAGTCGTTCAACGCTTGTTTTCCGGCCTCTTTACACCAACTGAGAAAGAATGAAGGGAACAGAACAATCACAATTAGATCAATCTGTCCCCACACAGTATCATGTTATATCAGCAGCACATCTACAGTTTACACCGGCAATGTGCTGCTGAGAACAAGGATTTCTGTTTCGGCATAAACAATCCAATCACTCGATGAATAGGCAGCATTTTGCTTGTTTAGTATAATACACCCCATAGTCCTCCATATATTATAATGTGCACCACAGTCCTCCATATTGTAAAATGCACACCCCATAGTCCTCCATATAATATAAGCACCATAGTCCTCCACATAGTATAATACACACCTCATAGTCCTCCATATATTAAAATACACTGCTCAGCCCTCCACATAGTATAATACACTCCTCATAGTGCTCCATATAGTATATTGCACATAGTCATCAATGTAGTACAAGTCACTTCCCATAGTATAATGCACCACATAGTTCTTCATATAGTATAATGTATTCCCCATAGTCCTCGATACAGTATAATGCAGCCCACATATAGTATAATGCAGCCCACATATAGTATAATGCAGCCACTCCATAGAGCATAATGCAACCACCCCACAGAGTTTAATGTAACCCCCCTAAAATATAATGCATCCCCCTCATATAATGTAGCCCCCTCATAGAGTATGATGTAGTCACCCCTCATAGAATATAAATATAATACAGCACTCCATAGAATATAATTTAGCCCCAAATAGAATATAATACAGCCCACCTCCCCATAGAATATAATGTAGCCCCATCAAAGAGTATGATGCAATCCTCCCTCATAAAATCTAATACAGCCCCCATAGAATATAATGTAGCCCCCATAGAATATAATACAGCCCACCTCCCCATAGTATATAATGTAGCCCCCCCATAGAATATAATGTACCCCCATAGTATATAACACAGCCTCCCCCATAGAATATAATGTATAATGTACCACCCATAGTATATAACACAGCCACATAGTATATAACACAGCCTCCCCCATAGAATATAATATACACCCCAATAGTATATAACAGCCACATAGTATATAACACAGCCTCACCATAGAATATAATATACCCCTCATAGTATATAGCACAGCCCACGTAGTATATAGCACAGCCCACGTAGTATACAGCACAGCCCGCATAGTATATAGCACAGCCATGTAGTATATAACACAGCCCACGTAGTATATAGCACAGTCATGTAGCATATAACACAGCCCCCGTAGCATATAGCACAGCCCACGTAGTATATAACACAGCCCACGTAGTATATAACACAGCCCACGTAGTATAGAGCACAGCCACATAGTATAATACAGCCCCGTCTCATCTGCTCACCGGGCCCCTACCGGCAGGCTAAACCGGGCCCTTAGCGGCGCTGCGCCAACACTATTAACGTGCGGGTGCGGGCCCGCACGTCAATAGTTAACAGTCGCCAGCCAATCGGAGGCTGGCAGCTGACGTCAGCCGCAGCGCACACATTGCCGGCGTCTGACGTCAGTGTCAGTTGCCGGCAAGTGAGCACTGCGGCTGAGTGGAGGGAGCTTCGCCGCAGGAGCGCGGTCAGGTAAGAACTTCTTTTTTTTTAATTATTGAGAGAGGCGATCCGGGGGGCCCGAGGCTGATTGCTGGACACACTGGGGGCAGAGATGCTGGACACACGGGGCGGGGGCAGAATGCTAGACACACTGGAGGCAGAATGCTGGGGCAGAATGCTGGACACACTGGAGGCAGAATGCTGGACACAATGGAGGCAGAATGCTGGACACACTGGAGGCAGAATGCTGGGGCAGTATGCTGGACACACTGGAGGCAGAATGCTGGGGCAGAATGCTGGACACACTAGAGGCAGAATGCTGGGGCAGAATGCTGGACACACTGGAGGCAGAATGCTGGGGCAGAATGCTGGACACACTGGAGGCAGAATGCTGGGGCAGAATGCTGGACACACTAGAGGCAGAATGCTGGGGCAGAATGCTGGGCACACTGGAGGCAGAATGCTGGGGCAGAATGCTGGACACACTGGAGGCAGAATGCTGGGGCAGAATGCTGGACACACTGGAGGCAGAATGCTGGGGCAGAATGCTGGACACACTGGAGGCAGAATGCTGGACAGACTGGGGCAGCATGCTGGACACACTGGGGCAGAATGCTGGGACAGAATGCTGGACACACTGAGGCAGAATGCTGGACACACTGGGGCAGAATGCTGGACACACTGGAGGCAGAATGCTGGGGCAGAATGCTGGACACACTGGGGCAGAATGCTGGACGCACTGGGGCAGAATGGTGGACACACTGAGGGCAGAATGCTGGACACACTGAGGGCAGAATGGTGGACACACTGGGGCTAAATGCTGGACACACTGAGGGCAGAATGCTGGACACACTGGGGGAGAATGCTGGACACACTGAGGGCAGAATGCTGGACACACTGAAGGCAGAATGCTGGACACACTGAGGGCAGAATGCTGGACACACTGGGGCAGAATGCTGGACACACTGGGGCAGAATGCTGGACACACTGAAGCAGAATGCTGGAGCACTGAGGGCAGAATGCTGGACACACTGGGGGCAGGACTGGAGACAGGTGGGGCAAGAATGGAGATACAGGGCAGAATGAAAGACATGGGGGCAGGATTGGATCATGGGGCAGGATGGATACGATGGAGAAAGATGGGGCAGGATGGGGAGATCATATGGGGCAGAATGGATACTCATGAGGGCAGGATGGGAGAACATATGGCTGAAGCCAGGAACGAGACACACAGGGGCAGGATGGGGAATATTATTACCATTCGGGCTAATTAAGGGATATTATTACTGCAGTCATGTATTTATTTTATTTTTTGAGGATACTGTTTTAAATGGGGGGCGGTCCTGTTACTGTGTAGAGTGACAGTATGTCGCCTTTTTTTCTTCATGTGGTGTAATGTAGAAGTTGGGAAAAATTACCGGTAAGTAATGTGTTCTGCAAGCAGAGCTCGAGATAACTGTGTTATTTCCTGCAGAGACGAGTCCTGGCTGGAAGAACTGATGGCGGTCTGTGCTGGATGAAAGATGAAGGACTTCACCTAGAGACATCACTGGTGAGTCAGTGTGTTACCTATACACTGACACTATACACTGTATACTATATACAGAGCTCCTGTGTACAATGTCACCAGTGATCACTGTATTACCTGTACACAGACACAGCATACTAAGTACAGATCTCCTGTGTATAATGGCACTTATGATGATATTAGTATTGTGTTTTTTATTACTGATCAGTATTATAGTATTTAGTCACTATGTGGTGGTAATATGTGGTCTGGTCATGGTGTGGTGGTATTTGTTTCTTGTATGTGGTATTATGGGTCACTATGTGGTGGAAATATGTGATCTGGACGTGGTGTGGTGGTATTTGTCCACTGTATGTGATATTTGGTCACTTTGTGGTGGTAATATGTTGTCTGGTCATGGTGTTGTGCTATTTATTCCCTGTATTTGATATTATTCGATCACTGTGGTGGTAATATGGTGACTGATCATGGTGTAGCGGTATTTGTTCTTTGTATGTGATATTATTCGGTCACTGGTGGTAATATGTGGTCTGGACATGGTGTTGTGGTATTTGTTCGTTGTTTGTGATATTATTGGTCATTTTAAAAATTGAAAAATAAATAAAAATATACCTAAATTGTATGGAATATTTTAATAAATATTTAGTAGGTTACAGTAGAGTAGGGCCCGGCCAAAAGTGTCTACCGTGTTATGGTGGTGGCTTAAAAAATCTTTTGGCCAAATCAAAAGCTGCTGGCTATATGGTGATGGGAATTGTTAGGGTACGTGCCCACGTTCAGGATGGCCGGCGGTTTGGATGGAGCGGCAAACCCGCTCCGCCCCCTTCTGCAGACGAGATGATGCCGGATGTGTTTGCAGCGCCCCCACTGCCGCAGGGCCGAGGGGTACCCGGTACCGGGCCTCTGAGTCTCTGCTCTGGGATTGTCACGGCGGCTAGGCCCAGTCCGTGACCCTGCCGAGGGGCGCTCCAAATAAATGATAGGATGGTGAAGGTAGTGGTGATGTTAAAGTGCCGGTCGCAGTAAATAACGAGGACACCAGGTTGCAGTCTCTTTACCTCTTTACTGAAGGTCTCTGGGTCCTCAGTCCGGAATACGGTTCACCAGGCTGCGCAAGTCCGGCCGGTCCAATGGCACCTCCAGAGTTCTCTTTGCAGGTGGAAATCTGTGCCTTCCTGCTAGCGCTATGTGTTGTGGTCCTCCCCTGCTGTGCTTACGGGATAGTCCCCACAACTGTTGTGTCTGTTTCTCGTGTTCCCTCACAACTCGATTAGATGATGTTCTGCTAATCCACCGTCCCTCCCTGATGTTACGGTTGGGACGCACCCGTATGACGGGTAGGCTCGGAGATCTTCCGGGACCCTAGAGTCGCCCCTCTCCACAGGTTGCCCCCTATGTCTGCGTAGGTGATTTAGGTGAGACAGCCCGCCTGTGACTGACTGTCCTGCCGTTGGTTTGAAGTATGGCTTAGAGCTCTGTACTTCCTCGGCGTTCCGGCCGCCGGTTGTTTGCGCCTCAGTAGGATGTTGCCTTGATCTTACAGCACGACTCCTACTGGTATTCTCCTTCTTGCTTTGATCTCGTTTCTCACTCAGCACAATAAATCTCGCTTCTTATCCTTTCTTGGGGCACCGCCGCTATCCTGAGCAGGCACGGTCCCGTTGACGTTCTTTCTCGTTGCCAGGCCTCTGTCAGGATCCCACCCCTGACAGGGACCCTACCGAATCTTCCCCCACAACACCCTCTGCCACAAGGTGTTGCCTGGTTCCAACCCAGTCAGCTTTCTCCCTAACTTCCTGCCTGACCCCCAGTTTTACCAGACTGTGAGGAGTGGCCTAATGAATAGTACCCTTAGCTCCCCCTGGAGGCCAGACTGTGAAATGTATTGGTGTCTGTGATACCTGGTCAGATGAACTCCTTCAGTGCCATCAGACGTACCATAGCCCCCCTTAGCGGCGGAGCCACAGTACTGCAACGACCAGGACTCTGGGGCGCTGCATGTTCATTGCACACATCCGGCATCATCGCACCCCACACATAGGGCCCTGTGTTTTACCTTGCGGCGGCGCAGCGGTGCCGCAAGGTGAACGGACATGCTGCGATCTAAAAAGACGCGCTGCATGTCCGGAATCGCAGGGCCGCCGGATGCGTGTTACCACGCATAGTGGAGATGGGATTTCATAAAATCCCCTCACTATGCTGTAACATCTGGACGCTGCGTGTTTGACTCTGCGGCTCTATGCAGCGTCAAACACGCAGCGTTTCCTGAATGTGGAAACATACCCTTAATGTGTGAGCGGTGGGACTGTGGACAGTTCGAGGGGTGGAGGCGGGGCTGGGGAGGAGCTTGGGCGGAGTGTCAAGGGGGCCCCGAAAAATTTGCCAGTATGGGGCCCCGAAATTTCTAGTGGCAGCCCTGTGTAGCATAGCCATGTAGCATATAACACAGCCCACGCAGCATATAACACAGCCCACATAGTATATAACACAGCCCATGTAGTATATAGCACAGCCACGTAGTATGCAACAGCCTGCATCTCCCCCCTTTCAGAAAATGGCCCCACAGTCCAGTACTCACTGTTATAGTAAAAAAAAAACCACACTCCTCATCTCTCCTCGTGCCCGCGCTGCTCCCTGCTCCTGTCTCGGCAGCTGCTGCTGCACTGCCTGGCACACAGTGAGTGCGCGATGACGTCATCACGCACTCGCATTGTCAGAGGCAAAGTGGGGAATGATGGGAGAGGGAGTGTCAGGTGACGCTCTCTCCTTCATCATTGAACTGTACCGGCAGACGCCAATATAGTTCAATGCGGCGGGGGAGTCGGTGCTGGTGGAAGGCGGGCCCCCCTGCCTAACAGGGGCCCCATAGCGGCTGCGTGATGTGCCGCTAGCTGAGGGCCCCTTTTCGAGCGGTGGACCTATGCAGCTGCGTGCCCCTAACGCCGCCACTGCCTGCAGGGGCCCCCCGGAGCCTCCGGGCCCCGGTGCTGTTGCACTGGTTGAACCGCCCCTGTTGGAGCGGTGGACCTATGCAGCTGTGTGCCCCTAATGCAGGGGCCCCCCGGAGCCTCCGGGCCCCGGTGCTGTTGCACTGGTTGAACCGGCGGTATGTCCGCCCATGGATAGATAGATACAGATAAATAATAGATAGATAGACAGATAGATAGGAAAAAAGGAACAGCATATGCAATCAAGTGAGTGCACAGACCTCCTGGCAACTAATCCATATACTTGCCAAACATATTGGAATAAAAAAAAATGGAAGGCAGCACTCCAGACATGGCAAAAAATGTATAAGTGGACTTTATTGTACCTACATGGTGTGGTGCCACGCCATGTGGGCTCAATAAAGTCCACTTATATATATATATTTTTGCTATGCCTGGAGTGCTGCCTTCCATTTTTTTATTCCTAGATAGATAGATATAGATAAATAGATAATTAGTTATATGATAATTAGAAAAATAAACAGGCAAATAGATAATTAGACACAAATGACAAATAGAATTCTATCAGAATACATTGTTATTATTATTCCTGTTCTTCGTGGCACTGCCATCTTCCACAGTGGCCAGTGACGGGGGTGGCGGGGAGGCGTGTGCCGGTGCTGAGCCCGGTGACAGGGTGGGAGTGGCAGCCAGGGGGCGTGCTTGCTGCGGAGCTACAGGCTGAAGCGTGGGAAAGCAGCGCAGAGCGGGCGGCTAGATGCGGAGTGGCCGGCAGCTGCTCCCCACACCCGGGCACCGCTCTGCGCTGGACTCTGCCGGACTGTGCCGCCCTCCCTGTGGATACGGGATTCCCACCCGCTGGTCCCTGACCATGAAGAGGCCGTGCGAGGACAGCAGCTCTGACAGCGACCTGGATGAGACCATCGATGTGGGCAGTGAGAATAACTACTCCGGGTGAGTGCTCAGCAGTGAGGGGACTCGGGAGCGGAGGCTCTGCGCACAGACACGCGTGGGTGCTCCACGGGCAGACGGAGCAGTGCAGGACGTGGCCGAGATATCTCCTTATCACACATCACCCAGCTCAGACCGCATACTAGATTGCAGTCCCATGTAAAACCCTACAGTAACTATGGCACAATGAGTGGGTGGAAATAAATCTCAGCTCTGCTACATCTGCATGGATCAAGTCTGAGGCAACTTAGAAACCCAGATTGTTGCATTTAGTTGTTTTATGTGTTATTTACAGATTTTCTTTTTACTTTATGATAAAATAACATTCAGAAATATGACTTATTTATGAGGAAATGATAAAGTTCTGTGGTCACATCTCTACTGCGCAGATGAGGCAGCAGAGCTAAGATGCTGCATAGTGTGCAGAGAACGGTTTGGTGCTGACATTTAATGACAAGTTTACATCCTTTTCATGTATCTGATCATTGCTGAAACATTGAAGGGATGTAGATACAGTCCCTACACCTATTCCCTACTGCTTTGGCAAATCTAATGTGTGTTTGGTCCTGCCAATAAACTTTCTTTCAATTTGAATTTAGGTAGATAGTTACATAGAAGGATTTACAAGAGATAGATATGGGATTGATACAGATAGATAGATAGATAGATAGATGAAAGATATGGGATAGATAGATAGATAGATGAAAGATATGGGATAGATAGATAGATAGATGAAAGATATGAGATAGATAGATAGATAGATAGATAGATAGATAGATGAAAGATATGGGATAGATAGATAGATAGATAGATAGATAGATAGATAGACATGGGATAGATAGATAGATATGGGATAGATAGATAGATATGGGATAGATGATAGATAGATAGATAGATAGATAGATAGATATGGGATAGATAGATAGATATGAGATAGATAGATAGATGGATGGATAGATAGATAGATAGATAGATATGGGATAGATAGATAGATATGGGATAGATAGATAGATATGGGATAGATAGATAGATATGGGATAGATAGATAGATATGGGATAGATAGATAGATATGGGATAGATAGATAGATAGATATGGGATAGATAGATAGATAGATAGATATGGGATAGATAGATAGATAGATATGGGATAGATAGATAGACATGGGATAGATAGATAGATATGGGATAGATAGATATGGGATAGATAGATATGGGATAGATAGATAGATAGATAGATAGATAGATAGATAGATAGATAGATAGATAGATAGATGAAAGATATGGGATAGATAGATAGATAGATGAAAGATATGAGATAGATAGATAGATAGATAGATAGATAGATAGATAGATAGATGAAAGATATGGGATAGATAGATAGATAGATAGATAGATAGACATGGGATAGATAGATAGATATGGGATAGATAGATAGATATGGGATAGATAGATAGATATGGGATAGATAGATAGATATGGGATAGATAGATAGATATGGGATAGATAGATAGATAGATAGATATGGGATAGATAGATAGATATGGGATAGATAGATAGATAGATATGGGATAGATAGATAGATAGATATGGGATAGATAGATAGACATGGGATAGATAGATAGATATGGGATAGATAGATATGGGATAGATAGATAGATATGGGATAGATAGATAGATAGATAGATAGATAGATAGATAGATAGATAGATAGATAGATAGCAAATTTATTTGGTGCTTTTGGGACCTGACCTATTATATTATTCCAAAAAACCAGTTAGTTATGAAATGTTGCTGTGATTTGGGGATTGTGTATATTTAAAAAATAATTTTAGGATATGATCCTTCCATAGAATGTCACTAAATGCCGCTCATGAGTTTTTCATTTTCCATGTTCCACTTACATCATATGGTAAGTTAGTTCTTGCTGTAACCCTGGTGTGACAGAAGGGCACCTGTGCATGGCCACTTTTTACACTGACATATTTTGATCATTTTGTATCAGAGAGAAAAAAAAGCAATAAAGGAGCTATTCGCCCCTCGGTGTTGTGCAGCATCTTGTGGCTGTGACTTCTAAATGTCGATGCTAAATACTGCCGTGTGAATGAGGCGAAACCAGCACCGCCATATGACCGTCTGCTTGTGAGCTGTGCGCAGGGTTTCTTGCCAAAACCAGGCTCGGATCCCATGAGAGGAAAGCAGGGAATCCTGTCTCAGGCAGGTCTTTTGAGGAGGTTTCCCCTGCGCTCCTCTGATGGGATCCGATCCTGTGTTGGGCATATGAGACACTCGGGTCATTGTGATTACAGAAGCTACAATAGAAATGATTAGGAATTATTCAGGAAACGTATAATTAGCCCCTTTTCTGGTGTACAGATAATGGCTTACACTCTTAGTTCCTGACGTTACATGATCGGGCTGCATTCACATATAATGTGTTATAGCAGTGTTTTTTTCTCCCATATCCAGGATCCTCTAAGTATGGGATTTTTTCTGCTATTTTTCGCAATTAAAGACGCAAGAAATAATGTTTGTTAAATGTCCCGAACTAAAAATGCTACATAAAGCTGTTGTAGAAAAAGCTCTGAAAGACCCTTTACCCTCACGAGGTTCATCTAGTGTATAGAAACGCTGAAAAAAGTGTGTGTGAGCACTGAGCAGAGCCTAACATGCCCATAGCCATCAGGCACCAAAACTAGCCTTCAGTTGTCCCAAACAGTGATTAAACTGTTGGCCTTCAGTGCAAGCTGCAAGAGGATAAGTTCATATTGTATTCACTATGTATCTTGTCAAAATTCTGCAATGTGAACTCAGCACAGTGATCAGAAATATATATTACACTACCGCTTCCCTGTGTCCCACACTTGGGTACTTACTCCTCCTATTATTATAATTTACTACTACTGGTTTAATTATTAGTTTGATTGGTAATTTCTCTATTCATGTCAACGATTATTATTAACATACAGTATATGTACATATATATATCTATGTATAGATATACTGTATGTATATAATATATATATATATATATATATATATATATATATATATATATATATATATATATTTATATATATTTATTACACACACACACACACACATATATGTCATGTGTATTAATACTGCAAATTCTTGGACAAAAATATAGAAATATTAAATTCTGGGAGCTTCCTGAGTATAAATGCAAAGTTTTTAAAGTTACCAACACGGGCAGTTTCACATGACCATTTTCTTGTGCACATAGCGGTCGCAGGATCCAGACCCCCGGAGTTTTCACCTATATAAATGTCCTTCACTATAACATTCTTTGGAGGTCTACATATGGCTCAGTAGGACCACGTGAAGCAGGAATCTTCCACCATATAATAAAATGCATTCCCATATATTACAGATATGTAAAACTTACATCCCTCCATCATCTATAGCTGCGTGGCCAGCCAAGCTGAGAAGAATCCCTAGCGTAATGCCTAGTTTTATCATACAGATGTAGCAGAGCTGCGGCCGTGCTTTCGCATTGAGAATGAACCATTCTGAACTGTCCTTTACCAAAGTGATCACAACTTATTAGCAACAATGTGGCCACAAGGAGCTACATGATAAGTTTGCACAATCTGTATGTGAAGTGTAGAATCATATACATTTTATCTATGCGCCTGACGACGAGTTCATTTTTTGGGTGTAGTTTTGGGGAAAAAAAATTTGCGGCAGTGATTACATTTTTCCTGTTCTCTACAAGTTGCAAAATAAATAAATGTGAACAAATACATTCTAAGATATTGCGCGTAAGACGAATAATCAGACAACTTTTCAGCTGTTTTATTTAGGTTTTTAAGATATTCTGTGGTTTTGTTTTTTGTTTTTTTGCCAATTGTTTACTTCTACTAATGAGATACAGTCAATATGCCGTACATTGAAATTCAGTCTGTCACCTCCTCTTGTATGGCGGGAAGTGTTAATTATTTCAAGACGTACTACGCTGTGATCTATGTCAGTCAGACTAGAGGGAAAGCTCCCATGTAATAGGCCATTTGTTCTGGGCATGCCATCCCCCAATTAGCCATATATCCATTACCTACTAAATCGTACTTAACCCTTTTAAGGTTAGTTTGTTACCGGCGGCGTAAGGACTCGGAAAACTCGAGCAAGAAACAGAACATTATCTGACGGGCGCAAACATTGCCAGAGTGGCACCATTGACTAGAATTAAGTTTGTCGGGTCTTTTATTTTACCAGGAAAAAAACAGCGCAGTGAAAATACTGGGACCTGTGGTGCTAACGCAGGTGTAAATGGGGCCTATTACCTTTCTCTTCTGTGTTCTGCACCTCTTTTAGATGGTTTGCCATTCTTGTCTCCGATCTTCTTACAGTTTCCTTATTTCAGGCATAGAGCTCCTTAGACTTTACCATTTTCTAAAATTATGTCATTTCTATGCATCACTCTCTATGGGATCAGATGTGGTTTTATGTTTAGGAATAGTCATTGTAGAGATCACTGCCCATTTTTTATTTCTTTCTGCACTAGGGAAACGCTAATTTGTTGTTAGGTCCTGAAGTCTTGCCATGCTCATGAGAAAGTCCAGCGATAAATGAAATCATTGTTACTTTGGTGGTACTGATATATTGTTTCTGGACTTTCTAGACAATACCGGTCTCCTGTGTGAAATGTCATATCTCTGAATTTGTACTTGTAATTAATAGAGCTAATCCATAGTGGTAGCTAACACTTGCGATGGATCACTAGATTATGTAAATAAAGGTATCCAACACAAGGGTCAGGTACATCGATGATTACTAGATTGTGAAACTGTCATTTAGCCACATAAACTGTGTAGCGTGTGTATCTTTGAGATGAAATAATGCATTAGGTTCACCTGCAGTCCTGTGTAAATCACAAAAACTGACATTTTTGGCATCACCAGAAGCTGTGCCAATCTCAGTTCGGCTAAAGATATATTGTGTAAAATGCACACATGTATAGGTTTGCGTCACTTAGTCTGACTGACAGTGGTGCCTGTCTTTTTCATTTTTTTTTTCAGTCATAGCAGTGGATCAATAATTCGATCACATTCTCCGACAACATCATCACAGATCATGGCCAGGAAGAAGCGGAGAGGGGTAAGATTTTCACTTTACATATCACTTTGTGAAATGATCCTTTAGAGCAGCTTTTATGAAAAGTTCACTTCTGGACATTACTTCTGATAGCAGCGTAGCATAATGTCTGCCATATTTTCAGATATTACTCATGCAAGTGGCTTGAATTACTTAAATATAATAGCTAAACTCTTTAAATACCTGGAGAGTTTTTCATTTTAACACTTTCGATTCCCCAAACTCCCTATTTTTCCAAGAGCCATAACTTTTTATTATACCGTTCACATCATATGAGGGGTTGTTGTTTTTAGTTGAGTTGTAGTTTTGAATGATATTCATTTTACTATTTGATGTTCTGAAAAATGGGAAATAAAATTTCAAGTGAGGTGAAACGTTAAATAAATGGAATTCTGCCTTTGTTTTTGTTTTTACATCGTTCATTGTTTAGTAAAAGTGACCTGGCAATACGATTCTCCAAGTCTCCGATTATGGCAATTACCAAACTTATGAAGTTTTTTCAATTTATGTTGTGAAAAGAAATTCAGAAATTTGTAAGAAAAAATTGGTTTGTCTTGTAATATTCTGAGACCCATAACTTTTTTATTTTTCCGTCCATGGAGCTGTATACTGACTTATTTTTTGGAAGCTGAACTGTATTTTTTATCCATACCATTGTAGAGTACCGTACATAAGACATTTTGAATGTTTTTTACTGTATCTTTATTTTTTATGAAAGTGCAGCAGCTAAAAAACAGCAATTTTGCTCCTTCATATTTTTTTTTATTTTCAGCATTTAATATGCGGAGTAAATATTTTATATTCTAATAGATGGGACTTTTGCAGACACAATAATACCAAATATGTTTATCTTTAAAATTTCCCTAAGAGACTTGAACTTGAGATCATTTGCGGGTCTCTTATTAAGTTAAACGTCCGTACGAGCTTGATAGGAGGACTAAGATGTCAGGCACAAGGTCCTTCAGCAGGTCCTCAGCAGCCAGGGTAACCCATCAGGTTACTACGGTCAGGCCGCAGGGGATCGGATGGGAGCTAATGTGTGTGACATCAAGCAGGCCATTTAAATTCTGCTGTCAGGGATTTACAGCAGCATCTAAAAGGTAAACAGCAACAATCAGAGCAAGCTCTGGTCACTGCTGATATAGGTAGATGCTGGCTATGTAGCAGACTATTGCAGAAAATTGGCCTATTTGTATTAATAGTTATCTCTCATATTGTTTCTTATGAGAGGATAAGTAAATGAACACAACAATGACTGCTGAATTTACATTTGTAAATCCCATGCAAGTATTTAAAGGGCTTGTTCAATTTGGGATGAAAGTCTGCAGTCACTCTATGTGACTGCAGACTAGTGAGTCCTCACCGCTCGTGCACCGCATGCTGTCAGGATTCTCCAATGTCGGCGTGAGAGCAGGCGTTCATGTGATCACAAGTATATGATTTGCATACATGTCTCGTACTGACTAGCCTCACTCAGTACACTTATATGGAGCAAGGCTGCTCATGTCTAGCTGGAATGTGGCCGAATTTATGCAAATTGCATACTTGTGGTCGAGTGAGGGCCCATTCTTGCCTGCTGTAACCCAAGAATCCTGACAGCGAGCAGTGTGCTCGCTGATAGAATTCTGAAGTCTATAGTCACATAGAGTGACTGCAGACTTTCATCCCAAACCTGGATGACACAGTGCTGATTGTATAGTCCATACAGCTGAATTTGTGTATTATAGACAAGTATGTGTATAAACACTCTAGAATAATGTGGGATTTCTCAATATTTTCATACTTATTGCCTATATGCCTGCCCCATAAACCTGCCAGCCTACCTTTTTCATATAACTGTAACAAATTTTATTTGATCTGATCAAAAGTTATTGATTTTAGTAATAATTGGTGTGCGCCAATGAGCCAAGGAACCTTTCCACAGGTCTGAAAATGACCAGACCTGATAGTACATTAGAGTGCTTATATTATAGCAGTGGAAAGGAATGAGCTAGGAGACAGAAAAGCGCAATAGGATCTTATCCGATGATGCAGAAGAGTAAAAAAAAGTGAGACCACTCACCTGGTGTGGTTGCAATTCAATATCATGAGACAAGCATATATTACAGCTGCTGCAGAACACCGGTCACATATGAACCCAGGGAAAATGAAGAGCAGGAAGGATGCGTCATACAGTGCGCTGCTGATAAAAGCTCAATGGCCGGATAAAATCGAAAGGAATTTTATTGGTTTGTTATATTATATATTTTAGGAATATTATAACAATGGACATACTCTGTACAATATGTTTGGATCATAAAAGTTTGACGGGAAATTGTAAGTGGCCCTTAGGCAATTGTCCTGGCATCTTAAACTGTCTGCCCTGTTGTTTGTAAGGTTATACAGACGACTTTACCGAAATTCTTCAGAACTCGGATGAAAACAAAAATTTCGACTGACAGGGATTCCAATAGTCCATAGCTGGAATAACACTGAAAACTCCACTGGCAGAGCCATCCTGCTGGTTAGGTCATCTGTCCATTTGCACAGCATAGCCCGAACCTTGCATCTGCCCAAGCGTGTAAGTTGCATTTATGTCTAGAGCTCATTTTGCAGGATTTCGGTGGGAAAACAGGCACTGTGGCTCTGCTTGTCATTTACTTTTACTTTTGAAGACAGTTGCATTTAGCATGTCCGACCACTGCACAATTCAAACTGGAGACATGAGACCCCTGTTCTTATGATCGGTGGGACAACAGCAATCTTGTCACCTCTCCTGTAGATAATGAATAAATTGTGATTCAGGGACCATCAGAACACAATTTGATTTTGTCTGTCCTAGTTTTTAATCCCATGGGTAATTTACATTGTAAATTTAGAAAATGAAATCACAGCCACTGATTTTACCAGAGACATAACTTTAGGGAGTTAGTCCCAAAACTGCGACATTGTGGTCCTGGGCTTCAAACCTACTCAAGGACAAGATCTGCATGGACTTCGTATGTTCTCTGAGTGTTTTTGCAGGTTCTCGGATTTCCTACTACTCATGATCATAGTGTATTTGTGTACCTGAAAAATTAAATTGTGAGCCCTAATACACACAGGGACTGACGTAAATGGTGTCACTCTCTGTATAGCCCTGCTGACTCTGTTCACCCAAAATAAGCAATAGATAGTAAAGAAAAAGGACTCAAGAATTTATTACAGGTTTGTACAACATTCAAATCTTAGAGAACTGTAATATGGCATGTAGAAAATTAAATGGAGCCTTACTGACCCTCCTTTATGTGAAAGTTTTGATTTTGGATTCCATATGACTCTGAGAATAAAAAAGTATAGAGCTCTTTTTCCAGAGAATCGTTTATTTTATGGAAGAATACCTTAAGGAATACCAAGAACTCTTTGGGACTTATTAATTATTGTATTTGCACCTGTTTTTCGTCAAATTTTTGTTCTTCTGTGCCTTTTTTTTTTTTTTTTATTTGCACCAAATTGACCTTTGCATTTCCTCTTTTTTTATGTGTATTTTATATGTGTTTGCTTGGTTTTTTTTTTCATCACCACCAAAGGCAGAATTAGGGTTTCCAGATATTTTTGTCTGATTCATTATTTGTGACTTTTCACAGTCACAAATTTTGTCACAAATATATTCCATTCTCCCCTCTGGAGTGATTCTATGTACACCAGAAATTTGTAAGCAATTTTTACTGACATTGTGCAACACATGTAATTTTACACTAAAAAATGGTTAACCCCTTACTGACCTCGGACGGGATAGTACGTCCGAGGTCAGCTCCCCTGCTTTGATGCAGGGCTCCGCGGTGAGCCCGCATCAAAGCCGGCACATGTCAGCTGTTTTGAACAGCTGACATGTGCCCACAATAGCGGCGGGTGAAATCGCGATTCACCTGCTGCTATTAACTAGTTAAATGCCGCTGTCAAACGCAGACAGCGGCATTTAACTACCGCATCCGGCCGGGCGGCCGGATTTGAGCGCATCGCCAACCCCCGTCACATGATCGGAGGTCGGCGATGCTTCCCCATTGTAACCATAGAGGTCCTTGAGACCTCTATGGTTACTGATCTCCGGTAGCTGTGAGCGCCCCCCTGTGGTCGGCGCTCACAGCACACCTGATTTTCTACTACATAGCAGCGAACAGCAGATCGCTGCTATGTAGCAGAGGCGATCGTGCTGTGCCTGCTTCTAGCCTCCCATAGAGGCTATTGAAGCATGGCAAAAGTAAAAAAAAAAAAGTTAAAAAAAATTTGAAAAAAATATAAAAGTTTAAATCACCCCCCTTTCGCCCCAATCAAAATAAATCAATAAAAAAAAATCAAACCTACACATATTTGGTATCACCACGTTCAGAATCGCCCGATCCATCAATAAAAAAAAGCATTAACCTGATCGCTAAATGGCGTAACGAGAAAAAAATCGAAACGCCAGAATTACATTTTTTTGGTCGCCGTGACATTGCATTAAAATGCAATAACGGGCGATCAAAAGAACGTATCTGCACCGAATTGGAATCCTTAAAAATGCCAGTTCGGCACGCAAAAAATAAGCCCTCAACCGACCCCAGATCATGAAAAATGGAGACGCTACAAGTATCGGAAAATGGCGCAATTTTTTATTTTTTTTAAGCAAAGTTTGGAATTTTTTTTCACCACTTAGGTAAAAAATAACCTAGTCATGTTAGGTGTCTATGAACCCGTAGTGACCTGGAGAATCATAATGGCAGGTCAGTTTTAGCATTTAGTGAACCTAGCAAAAAAGCCAAGCAAAAAACAAGCGTGGGATTGCACTTTTTTTGCAATTTCACCGCACTTGGAATTTTTTTCTTGTTTTCTAGTACACGACATGGTAAAACCAATGATGTCGTTCAAAAGTACAACTCGTACCGCAAAAAATAAGCCCTCAAATGGCCAAATTGACAGAAGAATAAAAAAGTTATGGCTCTGGGAAGGAGGGGAGTGAAAAACGAACACGGAAAAACGAAAAATCCCAAGGTCATGAAGGGGTTAAAGATAGAAAAAAAGACTATTTTTTACTTTGTTTTTAAAAATCATAAACTTTGTGCGCCATTGTTATGAATTTCTTGTAAAAAAAAAAGTTCAGTGCATACCACAAAATGAAAAATAAAAAAAGTGACTTTAGAAAAACCTGGAAATGATGAATTGGGCCCTTTATTTCTCCACTCCTATGTAGCCAGTATTACTTAAAATTCCACGTTACAATTTTGCCAGATGTGAGGTCTCATAGACATACGTGTACCATAATGAGATAGCATGGTACTTATTTTTACATCTTTTTTCTTCTTGTAGATTATAGAAAAACGCAGACGAGATCGCATCAATAACAGCCTGTCCGAATTAAGGCGGCTTGTGCCGACTGCTTTTGAAAAGCAAGTGAGTAGTTTCCTACGATTCCCTTTTACTACACTTCTGATCTGATTTTGCTGGTTCTCTTCTAGGCTCATTAAAATAATATTGCATGTGGCCTTATCTGGCACTGAGCGCGCTTCGCAATTAAATGCTTTGTTGTGGCAAAACTATTAAAGCATAATCCGATCATGAAAGTAGGAAAGAAATGTTTCCAGTCCGGTTGTTGTTTTCCCTCAGGGATAACATTGTTCATGTTGCCTCAGCTCCTCTCAAGAAATAATTCTGTTTTTTTATGACAGAAAAAAAACTATCACATTTCATAAGAGAGATTGTATTTTATATTATATTATCGTATTCCAGAACGATGTTTTAGTATTTAAGATTCATTTCTAGAAAAACAAATGTATATTTATTTTGCTCTACGCCGACTTCCTAAACATCATTGATAGAAAAACTTAACTCAATACATATTTTCTAGATAAATCTCTGAATAAATGGCATAAAATAGTTAAAATAATACTGTAAAAACTATAGAATAGTAAAAAAAAATTGTAAAAAAAAAGCCCTATTTTTAATTATTCCAAATGTGGATGAAAAATAGTCGTATAGCTAAACCACGGACCCCTGTAAAATGCAGCTGGCACAATTCCTAATTAGGAAAATATGTGTCATACAGAAAACAGCCAATAGTTTCTATACCGTGGAAACCATATTATTAACCATATTATTAGCCATATAATTGTGAATACAGGGGATGTAATATGCAATTTCAGATTTTACAGTTGGAAAAACTATGTGATAGCAATTATTTAATTTTTGTCTTGTATCGTATTTTTTTTTCCTTTATATTTGCATATTATTTGCTACAGTTGTCTTATTTTAGCCAATAATAGACCCCATTACCTGTGTGTAGATGTGAGCGTTTTCAGATGATTTCTTTGGATTAATTGTAAGTCTCTGAGTTTTCATATTTCAGTTTTGGAGGACTGATAAGAAATAAATATAGAATTATTAATTTGCTTTTTAGTATGTTTGGGATATTGTTGAACCCAAATCTTTGCGTTTTATTATGTTTTTCAGATAACATTTAAAACATAACATTTAAAATGTTAATTCACTTGGTACAAAACCTAAGGGATTTCTTTGAGATGATTGGGGAATACTTAGCATGTTAAACTGCACAGAGTTATGAGTTAGTTGCCAAATATGTTCGTTATTATTTTCTTTTCTTTACAGAGTTATATTTGTATTACATTTTGAAATTTACACTTATTTTCTATTATTATATAGTATCGAATTATACAACTTGATGCTATGTCAAAGTTGACATAAAAAAAAAACTTAATCATAAAGCAAATAAGTTACAGCAAAAATATAATTTATGAAGAATTTTATATAGCTGAGATGTGCATGTTATTAGAGGAGGGAGACAGCTGCCAGACACTTGTAGTGACGCTTATGTCTGGGGGCACAACGACCCTGTTTCTGCTGACAGGAGATATTCGAGACCTATCCAGCAGTTCCGGCAAACATTAGATTGTCAGTAAATCCAGCTGCAAGTGATGATGTCTCCCATCAGAAATCTAATGTATATGGCCTGGTTTGCCTTTCTTCTTCATGTCTTGTTGAACTCTAGTTAAAGCATACGTCTGATGTAGATGGAACATTTTTCATACATGAGCCCTCAAAGACTCTGACCATAAGCCCACATGTACTGGCCAATATGTCTATAACCACAACCATAACCCAAGGCTCTAAATAAAGCATAGTCACATACTACTACACCTATACATGTAATCTCTAATTTAGTTTGTTATAGTTGAAGAAATAGTGGATAAATCTGTTTTATGAGGTACGCACTGATCCTTACCCGAGTTATGCAGTGTTAGAGGTGTTTTACAGTCACTCATCTCCCTCCAACCTCTTATATTTATGGGGTTTTCCACTTTCAGGAAAGTGGACCCCAAATGCTCCTAATTACCTAAAATAACACACAGAGCAGGTATTTACCCTTCCCAGGTCAAGCGCCAGCCTCTTGCTGCTGCTTGTATCTTGTTTTGGCTTCAGTGGTCGTGTCACTTCAACAACGCACATCACCACTGTAGTTAATTACTGTACTTGGTGGCTCGTTTCATCAGCCTCTGCAGAGCCACTAAGCTAAATGATTGGCTACTGTGGTGATGCGTGCTGTTGACATGACTTCACTAGGATAGTAAAAACACCAAACCCAAGCAGGGTCAGGGAGCTGGCATTGGACAAAGGAAGGGTAAGTATCTGATCTGTTTGATATTTTAAGTACCTTGGCGTGATTGGGGTCCTAAAAGTGTAAACGCCCTTTAATTTGTACATGAATTGAAACTGACCATCTGTTACATGTTCCTTTTTTTGCTTAAACAATTATCTTGCATCCACAGAGGCTTTATTAGCCACAATAACACAAATTGGAAATGATTCAGCAATGTGTTGTTTAAAGGGTTAGTCTTAAACCCACAAGTAAATTTCAATTGATAAATCTTTAATAAACTTCCCATGACGATTCGTTTGAAAATCCCAGTGCATGATGGGATATTAAAATTAATTGTCATCTGCTGGCTGAAACTGCTGTCGCTCCCTTTTCTGCCCCGAAACAAAGCATCATCGGGGAAGGCTGCGACATCCCAACATTCCTCTTGCTACGTTTTACACCCTGAAATGAAATGTCATCAAAGACGCTTGTTTCAGGGGCTGGTCCCTGCTCTATGCCTGAGTGTCTCCCTTGTGCAGTGTCTCCCCTGTGTGCAGACTCCCCCAGTGCTCTGTCTAATGACATAAATGAATAGTAATAAGCCAACATCAGAGCAGTGTCACTATGCCTGACAAGCATGAGCGACGCCACCTGAGTGACACCGCTCTACTGCCGGCTTATTACTATTCAGCTAAATAGACAACAGAACGAACACTGCACTCATCACACAGGGCACTGGGAGAGACTGTGCATGGGGGGAGACAATGTAGGGACAGACAAGGGACCATCCGCTGAAACGAACGTCACTGATAATGCTTAGTTTCATGGCGGCAGGAGAGTCTTGGTATGAAAATGGTGGAGGTGAAAAAGCAGGAGAAGGCTATATAAATAGAGCAAAGTGTTTTCAAGTTGCCCTCAGTTCGAAATGTAGTTAAGAAATATCAATTAACAGGAACAGTGGAGGTAAAGATAAAATCTGGAAGACGAAGTAGAATTTCAGTTAGATCTGCTTGTAGGATTGCTAGGGAGGCAAATCAGAACCCCTGCTTGACTGCAAAAGACCTTCAGAAAGATTTAGCGGACTCTGGAGTTGTGGTACATTGTTCTACTGTTTTGAGACATCTGCACAAATAAGGCCTTCATGGAAGAGTCATCAGAAGAAAACCTCTACTGCTTCCTGACCATAAAATTAAGCATCATAAGCATGCAAAAGAACATCTAAACTAGCCTGAGGCATTTTCGAAACAAGTCCTGTGGACCAATGAGTTTAAAATAGAACTCTTTGGCCACAATGATCAAAGGTATGTGTGGAGAAAAAAGGGCACAGAATTTCAGGAAAAGAACATCTCGACAACCATTAAGCATGGGGGTGGATCAATCATGCTTTGTGGTTATGTTGCAGCCAATGGCAAGGGGAACATTTCACGGGTAGAAGGAAGAATGGATTCAATGAAATTTCAACAAATTCTTGAAGCAATCATAACACCATCTGGAAAAAAGCTGAAGTTGAGAAGAATATGGCTTTTACAAATGGATAATTATCCTAAACCCATGTAAAAATCCACAATAGACTACCTCAAAAGGTGCAAGCTGAAATTTTTACAATGGCCCTCAGTCACCTGATCTGAACGTCATTGAAAATCTGTGGCTAGATCTGCAGTGCATGCAAGACGATCCAGGAATCACAGAACTGGAAGAATTTATCAAGGAAGAATGGATAAAAATCCCTCAAATAAGAATTGAAAGATTCTTGGCTGTCTGCAAAAAGCATTTACAACCTGTTATACTTGCAAAAGGGGGTGCAACTATAGGTACTAACCAAGCAGAGTGCCCAAACTTTTGCATTGGCCTATTTTCTTTTTTGTAATTTTAAAATGTAAAAGATGAAATTATATTTTTTTTTCCTATAATACAAAGGAAATGTGTAATTTTAACTGTAGGCCTTTTAGAGATAATTTAATCTTCAACTTGCTTAATTGTTCACAGTAACAGAAATTTTGACCAGGGATGCCCAAAGTTTAAATGCCACTGTACATGACTTACATTCAATGTCTTTTCCTTAATCCTTTAAAAGGCAGCATAACCACTTTTTGCTGGTAATGCAGGTACTCTAGAGGGGGTTCTTTACACGTGACATGCAGTGTATCACAGATACAGTGTATCACGGTGGCAGGGTACCACAAGGAATACACTTATATAAGCTTTAGTTATCTATTACACAATATTACAATTATTGTGAACTTTTCCTGAAAATATGGAAATGTAATATATGATGCACAAAACTGTCCACCGTTGGAGTTAGGAGACTTTTATGGAATGATCCCTTAACAACAGCTTCTCCACAACGGCCTCAGCCGCACCACTCCCGCAGAGACCTAAGCTCAGTAGGGACCCACTTATAACTGTAGTAATGACCTTGCACTACATGGGGGTCACCCGTCCCTGTACTGGGTTCTCCCCCGTCCTTGTGTGCAATCCACCTTCCAAGACCCTCCCCCATTTTCCGCAACAGTGAGCAGGCATGACTCCTTATGCATGCGAGTCCCGCCACAGACCTAAAGACTTCTGAACACCTTCCATTAGTGCCAAATGAACTCCATCTGACCTAAAAAACTTCAGAGAAGGGACATCCAATTCATGATGCCATACCACCACCCCACCAAACGTCGCAAGTTTGACTTTAATGTTTGCCTTTTCAATCCCTTCCACCAACCCTTTCCGTGTGAGGTGCTCTACAATGTCAGACCAGACCCGGATGGGATGACAAAAGCCTAAGGTAATCATACTTAATGTAATGGATCAAATCCCTCGAAGTCCTAGAACCCAAATCATTCCCACGCGCATGCAGCACAAGAATATCAGGTGGTCTGTCCAAAATAATATGAAATTAAAATTCGAGCAATACCTGGCTCCAGAGCATACCCCTAACCTCGTTCCAACAAATTGACACAACCTCTCTGGCAAAACCAAATTTTCATCCAACCAGCCTCATGTTGGCTCGAAAGGCACCCTAATTAACATAAAAATGTCGTAACACCCAGATCAAAAGATTGGTTCCTGAAATACAGAAAAAAGGTGTGATACTACATAACTTAATGGAATCGGTGAAGCGCATACATTTAAAGAACAGATATCATCCATGAATATCACAACTCACAACAAGTGAGGTCTAACATTGGAACGATATCTAGCAGACTCCCAGTGGCCAATCTTGTGCAGAGCACGCATATCCAAACCCCAAAGTACCGCTTCTGTAGCAGCCCCGATCTGAAAACAAGACCCAAAATCTGCACAATTTAAACCACACTGATTCAAGCAACACCGAAATATACTCACAAACTGATAAACCGACAGTGCAGACCCATTCTGATGCATTAACAAAGAACCAGGGCCAAAACCTTTTACAAAAATTACAAGACCTATCTAACCACTCTTCCATTCCTTGAACTCCCCAAAGCTCAACAACGCATCCCTAACCAAAAAGATCTGTCCTTGAATTCCTTAAATGACACCGAACCACATCTGCCTTGCAGACTACATCCTTGTATAATAAATCACCATGACACTTCACATTCTTAATTAAAAGTTCACCCACTCGAAAAGCTCAGAAAAACGCCAAGACAACAGCTGCCCCAAACAAACGACATTTATCTTCCGATTTGCACACCCGTTTAAGTCAACTTAAGAACATACTCAAAATCGAAAAAGATATTGGATGATGCCAATCCTTCATCACCCGACTCTTCAGAAACGCTTTCTGCGCTTGATGAACCAAGAAATCTTTCGTAACATCCTTCCAACCCATTAACTTAAAGAAAAACGCCAATCCTGCGGGAAAAAACAGTGAACGACAAACCCTCTTCAAATGTTTTCCTAATCATTTAATGTAACATATAAACCCTGTCAACCCCTCAGACTTGCTCCCTTAGCGCATTCATAAGCGTCTGCCACTGATGCAAAGATGTAAAATTCGAGACTGAATTTCTAACCAATTTCATAGCTGAACCGAAACCAGATCCCACAACCGATGAGGCCAAACAGTTTCTTGGTGCTCTACATCCGGTGCCAGCCCTCAAAACTGTTGCCACTGGAAGTGAGACCATAATAGGAAACATTTCCAGCAGGGCCATGTTCCTAATCTCACACGAAGCTCTCCTTATGTATGGGCATTCACCAACACAACAACGACCACCAAAGTAGGCCCCAAAACCACCCAATCCAAGTCCACATTGGATACCACTGGCTCCCACCACATTGATTATCCATTATACAATTGCAAGAAGTCAGCTCAAACCTTCAGATCCGCTTTATGGGTCCCCATTCAACTGAATAAAATCCTGAGGGTGCTTAACACCCGCTGTAGCTCATGCCATCCTGTGTAAAACCACACCCTACCCATGGGCAAAATTCTGCAAGTAAAAATAAGTTTACCTAACAGACTTTTCATCTAGTACAGTCAACACTTTTTGTCCTGAAAGACCTCCTGTACGGTGACCTTCAAATCCAACAACCTGTCTGCTTCAGAGTCAATCTCAATGCCCATAAACTTAAACACCATTGACGGTCCCTCTGTATTTTCATGAAATGTTGGGTCGGCTGTTCTATAGTACTGAGCAGCGCCATACAAATTGGGGTCCAATACAAAACAAATCATCCAAGCAATGCAAAACTGAATCCAAACAGGACTCTTCATACTACCCATTCAATGAATCATATAAAATTCTCAAAATAAGTGCATGAAATCGAACAACCCATAGGCAAACAACAATCCAAATAAAAGCCATAATTCCACAAACAGCCTAGCAAATGGAAACTCTATGAATGCACCAGAAACAAACAGAATGCGGATTCAATATCCGTTTTAGTCATCAACTACTCTTGTCCAAGTCTAAACAACCACTCAACTGCCTTATCAAAATGTACATAGGAAACCGATACCAACAATGGGCTTATACCATCAGTAACCAACAAACGGGTCTGATATGACAAATGGTGTATTAGCCTAAACTTAATGGCTCCTTTTTAGGAACCACTCTCAAGGGGGAACCCCGCAGAATGGTCCACGGCGGAGAAATAAAAGGTCCAGCCATCCTGCTGAGCGCAACTTCTTTCTGCAACTTGTCCCTAACAAGATCACTGCATACAGTCCAACCGTAAATTGTCCTCCTGCATCAGGGCCGGCCCGAGAGATTACGGCGCCCTAGGCGAAACTATTTTGTTGCGCTCCTACTACTTTTAACATACCTCCCAACTTCTGAAGATGGGAAAGAGGGAGAAAGTTTGCGGTGCGCTTCGCGCGCCGCGGCAGATTTTAGGCCACGCCTATAACCACACCCATTCATAACTAGCCACACCCATATCCACATCCCAACCACACCCATTTAGCACTGCTGATCACACTGTTTCATAAAGAATAATTATAAACAAAAAAATATGGCCACACAGTGCTCCATACTGTATAATGGCCACACATGATGCTCCATACTGTATAATGGCCACACATGATGCTCCATACTGTATAATGGCCACACATGATGCTCCATACTGTATAATGGCCACACATGATGCTCCATACTGTATAATGGCCACACATGATGCTCCATACTGTACAATGGCCACACATGATGCTCCATACTGTATATTGGCCGCACATGATACTTCATACCGTATAATGGCCACACATAGCTACTCCTACACATGCGGCTGCACGCCATACACACGCGCTCCGCTCCATACACCTCGTACACACGCGGCTCCGCTCCGTACACCTCGTACACATTTAGCTCCGCTCCATACACCTCATACACACATGACTCTGCTCCGTACACCTCATACACACGGCTCCGCTCCGTACACCGCATACACATTCAGCTCCGCTCCATACACCTTTTGCCTTTTGAAAAGATTTTTTATAATTTTTTCTATTTTTTCTCTGGCGCCCCCTTAGGGTCGGCGCCCTAGGCGGCCGCCTAGTTCGCCTATACGTTCGGGCCGGCCCTGTCCTGCATAGTACACGATTCAACCAAAGATGGGATTTTAAAATCAAAACTGAAATCCTCGCACAACAAGCAGGCGCTTCCCTATCAGGATACCTACTTTAAAAAAGGAGTTTTCCCTTTTTTCTGAAGACTTGCTGACTTTGCCCTTTCTCTTAAACATTTGGTATGGCTGTGGAGTCCCCCACATCTGGAGCATTCATGCTTAAACTTGCATGCTGATCCAAAACAGCACTGTTTTTCACTGAACACACACTTTCTCTTGTACCGGAAGAGAATGCTGCAGTGTGATAACTATTTTGTGGCTGCCATTAGGCACAGCAATCAGCTAATATCCTTATGGTCCCAGATCAAATTTAGTCATGCTGTACTGCCATAAATGTACGTCTCCCCGATCGAGTTTAAGTAGCAAAACAGAGCCGAACAATTATCAGGTGCCTTCTCGCTTATCACACTAGCCAATATAGTAAACACTTGTAACAAGTTATAAAAGGTTCAAGGAATGAGGTGATAACGTCTCTGTTCCTCCTTGTCTTTCTTGCTCTCATTCGGCTTAACCCTAAAGGTACCTTCACATTAAGCGACGCTGCAGCGATAGCGACAACGATGCCGATCGCTGCAGCGTCGCTGTTTGATCGCTGGAGAGCTGTCACACAGACCGCTCTCCAGCGACCAACGATGCCGAGGTCCCCGGGTAACCAGGGTAAACATCGGGTTACTAAGCGCAGGGCCCCGCGCTTAGTAACCCGATGTTTACCCTGGTTACCAGCGTAAAATGTAAAAAAAACAAACACTACATACTTACATTCGCGTCCCCCGGCGTCCGCTTCCTGCACTGACTGAGCGCCGGCCCTAACAGCACAGCGGTGACGTCACCGCTGTGCTGTACTTTCACTTTCACTTTACGGCGCTCAGTCAGTGTGGGAAGCGGACGCCGGGGGACGCGAAGGTGAGTATGTAGTGTTTGTTTTTTTACATTTTACACTGGTAACCAGGGTAAACATCGGGTTACTAAGCGCGGCCCTGCGCTTAGTAACCCAATGTTTACCCTGGTTACCAGTGTAAAACATCGCTGGTATCGTTGCTTTTGGTGTCAAACACGACGATACACGCCGGTCTGACGACCAAATAAAGTTCTGAACTTTAATCAACGACCAGCGATATCACAGCAGGATCCTGATCGCTGCTGCGTGTCAAACTAAACGATATCGCTAGCCAGGACGCTGCAACGTCACGGATCGCTAGCGATATCGTTTAGTGTGAAGGTACCTTTACACAATTGAATTTATCCAATGGTAATTCAGAAAAAATCTCAACATATTCGTCCTTCCAGATTTTCTCTCTCACTTCCTGCTACAAATGAGCCCAAATTGGACAATCAAATCAGACATAGACTTCTCCCCTAGCTTTGTCATCCAAGTGAATCAAATCTGCTCAAAGTAGACATGGGAGTGACGGGGACCTCCAAAGTAACACACTTGAAAGAGGCTCTGCTGAGCCGGCCGTTCCAACTGTAGGAACTCTACCTTGCCAAACACCTCTAGGACCTGCACCAGCCACTGGAGATAACCAACCCCTTACCATCTAAAAAAATTATGTTGCCATGTCCTCTCATTACACCACCATCACTAGCACTTATCCTTGAACAGACATTCGCAACATTCATATGAGGTGCACATGAACCTTGTGTCCTACCAGGCTGACTACGAGGAACCCCTGAAACAGCTGTCACTTGTCCTCCGCGTCAATCACTGCTCCAGTCCTCACTTTCGATGACTTATGGCCCTCTTCTTCTGATGCAGACTCAAGCCTGGGTACATTGCCAGGAGAACCTGGTGTAGTCAACCCACAGCCCGATCTAGTCGTGCTGGTGTGAGTTAGGTAAATAAACTGGGACTTTAGCTGCATGTCTGCAGCTAGCACTCCTGGAACCACTGCTGCTCCTTGGCCCTGTCGAGTTGCTTCATAGCACCAACTGCACTACTGGCTCCTAGCCTTCTGACCATTCTGCTTCTATGCCCTAGTCTGCGGTGCAGTGTCCCTGCCACTGATGCCTGCCACAAATCTTCTCCCGGCGTCCCAAGATGCTGGGCCCTGGGCATCAGCTTACATGACGATGACTGCATTTTCATGCTGACCTCATTCCGCAGCCCGAAAGGGGAGGAAGGGCCAGTGATGTCACTCACCTCCTCCCTGGTACCAGCCTGGTGCTGTGGACTTCTAGAGTGCCGTGCTGGCGATGAGGGCAGAGGCAACACTGGTGACCCTGGAGGGTCTCTGCTGGGTCTCTGGATCCTGTGTCTTGAATGAGGAGTTAAATTGGGTTTGAGTCTTCCGGAGGCTGGGCCCTCCTCGAGTGCCTCGGAGGTACCGGTTCTTCAGTCACGTCACTGACTCCTCCAGCTGTAGTCCACTGCTCCATCTGGCTCAGGAGCCACTGCTGGCCTCTCTGTTCTGTCAAAGACCTCATCTCTTGAATCAAGGCCTCCGTCTTAACAGATGTAAATCCGTGATGTAAATTCAGTGTCCAGTTGAAAATCTAAATCCGGCGTCCAGGTGAAGAATGCCCGCCCCTTTCGTGATCCTAGCCTATATAATCCCCACATCAGTCCCTCACACAAACCAATCCAAAAATACCCTCAAAGCCCCTCTGCTACGTTTACCAACACAAATCACTCCCCAAAAAATGAACCCCTTATACACCAAACCGAGCCTAACATCCCTCCTGGAGCCCTCCCATAAGCCCCGTGGGGGGCATGCGGTTTGGGCTATTACTTGATGTGGTTAGTCTTGTGTACACAGCCTTGGCTTCACTAGAAAACAGATTCATCCTTTTCTTCTGTTATACATAAAAATGACTGTCTCCATTTACATATCTGCTTTCTAGAGTGCGCTCTTTCACTTTGTTTTACTTTATGCAATTTGATAACATAAAAGAGAAACTGACCATATTGTACAATAAATAGACCATTTATAAAACATGGGTTTAATGAACATGGAGTCACCACATCCTTGTCATATGGCTATCTCTTCAAAAGAATAGTAGCAACTTAAGAGGCGACTGATGAAGCCATTATTAACTAGTGCCACAAATCAGATCCTCCAATCATCCAGCTATCTTATGTGTATGGAGATCTTGACTTTCCCATAAAGACAAATGTCGGAAGAAAGAAGGATCAGGCATATTGCATTTCAAGATTAATGACCCTTTGATCCTTCAAAAGAGATAGATGGCTGCCGCCCTAGGAGTCTCAGCAGCTTTTACCCTCTATTACATTGTAGAAACATGAACACTCATCCAAGACAAGTGAAAGAGTCAAGGAATAAAACTGTTGGTTGCATGAGCGAATCTTGAGCATGTGGCCTATTTCTTATTCTTTACTACAGCTTTTCCACTGGTAATTAAAGGCGTTGTCTTACATGTTGAAAATTACAGCCAACCACAGGGATGCTTTTAAAGTAACAAACCGAGCCACACTCACAAGCTCATACCCCATAAATCCAGCCACTTCTATAGTTGTACCCAAAGTGATGACACCCAGTTCTTCAGTCACCTGAACACTGAGGTCTGTGGTTAGCTGTAGTGGTGCCAGATTCATGTGGGTTAGAACTGGGGAGTATTGCTAAATGTTTTAAAATTATTCCTGTGGTTGGTTATTTTTTATTTATTTTTTAAATTCTTTAATTACAATGGACAGCCAAGAACTTATTAATGGCAAACTTCTTCTGCCTGGAAAGACACCTAGAAGTGAGTGTTGTTTTTATACAAGTTATAGAAACCAGAAGAGTTACAAATGACAGCTTATATCTTAGAAGTAGGCTCCATTAATGGATATGTGTTCTTTCAGGGATCTGCAAAGTTGGAAAAAGCTGAAATTCTCCAGATGACAGTAGACCATTTGAAGATGCTGCAAGCCACTGGAGGTAAAGGTAAGGCTTTTACTGTCTGTACTTTACACCGTAAATGAGCTTTGCAGTGTAAGCAAACAACCTTTTGACAAATGCTGGTAGGAGGATCCAGATAAAAGGAGTAGAAATCATTGCTAATGCTAGGATTGAACTCGTGGGAAAGAACTACAGGGACAAAAGAAGCACTTGACCCTGGGCTTGTGTTTGCTTTCATAACACTGTGGGAGTAAAAGCTTCATTCACAGACAGTCCAGCCGCAGATTTGTTTGGGGTTTTGCAAAGCCGGCGAAAATCTGTGCACAGAGACAAAACAAACACACAAACATTGGAAAAAATAAACAGGAGCCCCGGAGGCCTACAATTGTACGACGTGGTGTCTGCCTGGAAGGAGGAAGTGCAGGAGGGGAGCTCCATTTATTGCCCACACATTTTTTGAGGGGCACAAAGAAGAACAGAGTGATGTATGTACAGATGCACAATGGCCATGAAGGAAACGGAGAGAATAATTGTTCCTGTCATTATCACTGCATAGAAAGTCACTTCCTGATGCGTTTCTATGTGCAAAGGGTTTCTCGGTCACTTTTTAGACATTTATGTTCTGCAGAGAGGTTACAGTTTTTGTTTCTTTTTAACTCTTTTGCTGCCGCACTGGTTACTAGGTGCTTCTTTTTATGATTGTTCACAGACTTCGAGGCCATACAATTGATAATAATGCAGTTCTAACAAATCCCCAATGCTAGTGTTACATTAGTGTTCTTGTAAACATGAATAGGTTTTTGCTGTGGACAGACATAAGGAGGACTGAAGATTCCAGAATTGGAAGAGTAACCTGAAGACCAGGCCTTCTGTCGGTGAAGGACAAGAAGAACCTCATTGTAAAAATGCACTTTCACCTGTTAGAATTGAAGTTCCATTCATTTGTGGCTCCTCTAAAATTTATTTATCATCTAAATTAATTTGCTTGTAAAATGTCCCCATTCTAACAATCTTACCCAGCTAGTCATCGAACAGAGACAGACAGACTTTAGTTGCAACATGGTTGCCTGTGAGAACTAATAGGTCTCCAGCTGCCAGAATAACCGCCATTTAAATGCCACTGTCACTATTTGACAGCGCCATTTTAATGGTTACACAGCAATGACGTGACCGGAGCTATATCCTGTCGCGCTCTTATACCCAGCGCTGGTGCAAGCTGTGTAACACAATAGGCATCTGCCGTGTCAGTTTCTGAGTTCTCTTCATTCATGGGGACCCGACATAGGATGTACTATTACTTCCTATGTTGGGAAAGGTTTAAAGCATTTGGCCAGTTTATTTTAAATGAATTGTGGACGTGATTTTGTGACTTACTAATACATACGGTGAAAAAAAACAAAAAACTGAGCCGGAGTATGACTTGAAAACATGCATGATGTAAAAGCATGTTCACACTGGCGATGGAAACAAACAAAACCAAAGAATAGACAGTGTGTGCATATACCCTAATGAAAATAAATGAGTAAAAAAGCAAGTGCATGAAATTATTTAATGCACTTGCTTTTTTACTTATTTTTTTCATTAGGATATATGCACATATTGTCTTTTCTTTGGTTTTGTTTCATTGATATGGTGAGATGCAACATTTTTAGATAAGTATGGAAACATTTCTGCAATGTAAGAGTGCTTTGAAAAAGAGAAGCGTTATTGGTTTTATCAGTTAACAGAATGCAAAGTGAATGAACAAAAGAGAAATCTAAATCATATCAATATTTGGTGTGATCACCCTTTTTATCCAAAACATCATCAAAGCATTAATCCTAGGTACAGTTGCATATAGTCTTTGAAGGAACGTGGCAGGAAGGTTGTTTAAGACATCTTGGAGAATGAACCACAGATGTAGCTTGTGCTAATCCTTTTGTCTCCTCATGTAATCCCAGACAGACTCGTTGATGTTGAGATGAGGGATCTGTGGGGGCCATATCATCACTTTCAGAACTTCTTGTTAAAGTTACTTCTTGATGACATTGGCTGTATGCTTGGGGTCGTTGTCCTGTGGCAGAATAAATTTGGGTCAATCAGATACCTCCCTGATGATATTGCATGATGGATAAGTATCTGCCTGTATTTCTCAGTGTTGAGGACACCATTAATCCTGGCTTAATCCCTAACTCCAAACTTGCAAGCAACCTCCACCATCCTTCACTGTTGTCTGAAGACACTGATTATTGTACCAGTCTCCAGTCTTTCGGCGAATATACTGCCTTCTCTTGCAGCCAATTTTTTCACATTTTGACTTATCACTCCAGAGTATCTTCTGCCATTTTACTTCATCTGAGTTCCTATATTTTCACGCGTAGTTGAGTCACTTGGCCTGGTTTCCATGTCAGAGGTATAGGTTTTTTGCTACAATTTTTCCAACACTTCTAGACAGACTTCTCCAAACAGGAGATTATTGTATCTGAATGTCACTGGTTGCTGCCAGATCTGAACTGACGGCTCTGTTGGATATCTTCTGATTCCAAAGGGAAGTAAGCATGATGTGTCTTTCATTGTCTGTACTAAGTTTCCTTGATTAACCATTGTGTATACGGTCCTAAACATTGCCATTTCTTGGAGTCCTCAATGCTGAGTAAAATAAGCAGATAATTAAATATCATGTAATACCATCAGGAAGACATCTGATTGGCACCAAAATTCTTCTACAGCATGACACCGATCCCAAACATACAGCTAATGTAATTAAAAACGATCCTCAGCATGATGAACAAAGGGTCCTGAAAGTGATAATAAGGCTCCCACAGATCCCTGATCACAACATCATCTAGTTTGTCTTGATTATATGAAAAGACAAAAGGATTTGTGCATGGTTATATCCACAGATGATCTGTGGTTAGTTGTCAAATACTGCTGGCTTTATTCAAAAACTGTATGCAAGTGTGTCTAAAAAAATGTATGCTTTGATGCTCTTTTGAAGGCAAATAGCAATCACAAGAAATATTGCTATGATTTATACTTCACTTTTTTCACTCACTAACTGATAAACTAAATGCTAACACTTCTATTTTTGAAAGCATTCTTACTTTACAGCAGTATTATCACACCTGTCTAAAACCTTTGCACCGTACTGTATTACAGAGTCTTCTCCTGTGTTTGTTACTGTAGTTACCTCTGATGGAGTTGAATGTGACCAAACCTGTCCATAAACATCATCCAGTTGAAAAACGCTTCTCATGGACAGCTGCATTTCACTTGGAGGGGACTAAAGGATAGATCTTAACTCATAAGGGGCAGACACTTACTTCTTGGGAGCCCTGTACTAGGAATGCATCTGGGCCCCTGTTTTTTAATGGCAGCTAAGCTATATAGTGTGCATGTATATATTTATTATATAGTTTCCTGCCTTATTATGTAATGCACTGTGCCTTATTACAAAGCATACTAACTTGTTATGTACAACGCCATCCCTTACTATGTAGCATCCTCTGTTGCTATATATAGCTCTGTTCCTTACAAAATGTATTCTCTCGTTATTTACGTTATTCATAGTACCCTGCCCTGTTCTATAATGCATAGCATTCTCCGTTGTTAGATACAAAATAAAATGACTGCTGAAGGAATATGGGAAAACTTTTTTTTTCTGATGGAGGAGGCTGATGGACTGGTCTTCTGGTCAGATGCCACTCCATCAGCAGTCATATTATTTTATATCTAACAAAAGAGGACTATGTAATAAAGAGAGGGCTGTGAATAACTAAAATAATGAAATACGCTATGTAAGGAATGGTGTTATAAATAACAAGAGATGATATTATATAATAATGGAATGATGCTATAAAAAGCAACAGGAGGCGCTATATAATGAAGAACGGCGCCATACTTAACAAGAGAGAATGCTATGTAATTATGAACGGTGCTATACTGTACATAATAAGAGGGAACTATGTAATTAAGGACCGTGCTATACATAACAGGACAGTACATTGTATATTAAGGGACAGAGCTATACATATCAAAAGTAGACTATATACTAAGGGACGGTGCTATACATAATAAATGAGTACACTATGTTAGGGCTAGCGGAACGCACCAAATAAAGGGATAGATACGAGGTGCGTTCGCAGCCCGAGGTCCACCGTGCAGAGATGGTACCTGCTGCTATGTAATGACGGATGGATGCTGAACTCACACGTAGGTTCGACTTCACCCCGTGTGAAATAGTAGCGAGCTCTGTTGCTTCACAGAGTCGCAAGATACTCAGAGAGTAATACCCTAACTAGGGTTGTGCTTGCTCTGGAACTCTTCTGTGCTAACCGCACACATGAGGGAACCAGATGCTAAGCCAAGTGGCTAATTGCCCCCACTGATGCTAGCTGCCTGCCTGAGTGTACAGTCCCAGATCTAGACACACCACATGTAACCAGAGTGGTAGAGCATCCACTGGCATTAGCCATAACAAATTATACTAGCGCATGGCCGTGCGGCCATGCAAACCTTTTATAGTTGCAGCTTCTTCAGGACCTTCCTAGTGGACCAATAGGAGCTGCTACAGGACCTGAGCATGTGACCCCGACCTCCAATGAGAGGTCTTTCCTTGGGCATGCTCAGAAGGAGAAAAGCAGGACTTAGTCCCAGAAGCCTCTGCTCGCCGCTGACCAGTACTGGCTACAATGGCTGAGCCTGGAAGGGCAGCAGTAACCAAGCGCAGGGTATCTGCCTGAGCCAGACGATGGGATCGACGTCTCCGCTGAGCAGGCTCCACTGCGGCTGGAGAAGAATGGGAGACTGCAGCGGAGGTGGTTCGAGATTCCCCCTGTGCGGGAACTCGACACCTAACATACTATATGCTAAGATACAGTGCTATATATTATAAGGATACATTTGAACATTCCCCTGACGAGTTGATGTTTCGCCGTTTTTTTTTCCTCGGACAGCACACAGACTCATTATGTCTTATACTGATTCTCAAAACTGGATCAGAATAGGACATGTCCAGAGTCCCTTGGATCTCTGATTTTCACTGATGTGTGAATGGATCCATGAAACTCTATGGATGTGGGTGTCGGCCTCAAATGGACATTTCACATGAATGTGTTATTGTTCCCTAAGGGAGGTGGTTTAAAAATAGTATTACTCCTATCATCTGTCTGCAAGCTATATAGTATTGATATAGAATAAATATTTACACCCAATGATTTACCGGAGACATCTCTGTTCTCTGTTGTTTCTTCTTCATCTAGTCCGAGCTTCATGTCAGTATTTCCCAGCTACTACTTGCTTTGTCACACTGATCATTGCGGTCCAGAAAATAACAATGTAACATATATTGTATACAGTGGCACGTAAAAGTTTGGGCATCCCTGGTCACAATTACGGTAATTGTGAACAGTTAAGCAAGCTGAAGATTAAATGATCCCTAAAAGGTCTAAAGTTAAAGATGACACAGTTCCTTTTGTATTTTAGGGAAAAAAAGGTATATTTTCATCTTTTACATTTTAAAAATTACAAAAAGGAAAATGGGCGATACAAAAATGTGGGCATCTTGCATGGTTAGTACCTAGTAGCACCCCCTTTTGCAAGTATCACAGCTTGTAATTTTTAATTATGTTCATATTAGCTGACTTTGAGAGCCATTGTAAAACCTTCAGCTTGCGCCTTTTGAGGTAGTCTAGTGTAGATTTTGATGTGTGTTTAGGATCATTTTCCATTTGTAGAAGCCATCCTCTTTTCAACTCCAGGGTTCTTTTTTACAGATGGTGTTATGCTTGCCTCAAGAATTTCTTGAAATTTCATTGAATCTATTCTTTACTCTATCCGTGAAATGTTTCCCTCACCATTGGCGACAACACAACACCAAAGCATGATTTATCCACCCCATGCTTAGTGTTTGTAAAGATGTTCTTTTCCTGAAAATCTTTGCCCTTTTTCTCCATAGATACCTTTGATCATTGTGGCAAGGAGTTCTATTTTAATCTCATTGTTTTACAGGATTTATTTCCAAAATGCATCAGGCTTGCTAAGATGTTCTTTTGCATACTTCTGACGCTGAATTTTATGGTGAGGACGCAGGAGAGGTTTTCTTCTAATTACTCTTCCATGACGACCATTATTTTTGTGCAAGTGTCCCTGAACAGTAGGACAATGTACCATAACTCCAGAGTCTGCTAAATCTTTCTGATGGTCTTTTGCAATCAAGTGGAGGTTCTGATTTGCTTCTCTAGCAATCATACGAGCAGCTCTCACTGAAATGTTGCTTGATCTTCCAGATGTTATCTTGACCTCCACTGTTCTTGTTAACTGCCATTTCTTAACTACATTTCAAACTGACAAAAGGGCCACTTGAGAACGCTTTGCTATCTTCTCATAGCCTTCTCCTGCTTTGTGTGCCTCCATCATTTTCAGAGTGCTGGGCAGCTGCTTAGAAGGACCCATGACTGCTGTGTTTTGGCACAAGGTTAGAGGAGGCTGAATTTTTATAAAGCTGTGAAATTTCCATCACCTGGCCTTTCCTAAAGATGATAGTGAACAAGTCGTAACCCTAACAAACTAATTAAGGTCTGAAACCTTGGTCAAAGTTATCTGACCACACAAATCTCCAAGGGTACCCAAACTTTTACAACAGCCAATTGTTCCTTTTTGTAATTTTTAAAATGTAAAAAAATAACTATATATACAGCTTTGGTAAAAATTAAAAGACCACTGCAAAATGTTCAGTTTTTCTCTTTATAAGTATATTTTGAGTAAAATGTAAATTGTTCTTTTAGTCTATAAACTACTGACAACATGTCTCAGAATTTCCAATCAATAAATTTTGTATTTTGTTTCTGAAAAGGAGAAATGGTCAAACTAAAAAAACAGTGCTTTCAGACCTCAAATTATGCAAAGAATACAAGTTCATAATCATTTAAAAATAACAATACTAATGTTTTAACTCAGGAAGAGTTCAGAAATCAATATTTTGTGGAATAACCATGATCTTTAATCACAGCTTTCATGCGTCTTGGCATGCTTTCCACCAGTCATTCACTCTGCTTCTGGCGCAAAAATTTAATCAGTTCCTCTTTGTTTGATGGCTTGTGACTATCCATCATCCTCTTGATTACATTCCAGAGGTTTTCTATGGGGTTCAGGTCTGGAGATTGGGCTGCCCATGACAGGGTTTTGATGTGGTGGTCTCTTAATTTTTGCCAGAGCTGTATATTTTTTTTTATAATTTTTTTAACCTAAAATACAAAGGATATGTGTCATCTGTAACTTTAGGCCTTTTAGAAATGATTTAATCTTCAACTTGTTTAACTGTTAACAATAAGAGTAATTTTTACAAGGGGTGCCCAAACTTTTACATGCAACTGTATATACATAAAAAATCCTGCATGTTTCGCCCCTGAATAGAAATGCACTGTGTGGAGAATTAGTAGGCAAGTTGTATTTTAGAGGATTATTTTTATTATTGATCAACAACTATGTTCTCAATCAACCCAAAAGACTCATAGATATCAAAGCTTAATATTTTTGGAAGTTGGAGTGGGGTTTTTTTTTAGATTTGGCTATCTTAGGAGGATATCTGTTTGTGCAGGTAACTATTACTGTGCAGAATTATTAGGCAACTTAATAAAAACCAAATATATTCTCATCTCACTTGTTTATTTCACCAGGAAAACCAATATCAGTGCACAAAATTTAGAAATAAACATTTCTTACATGCAAAAACAAAACCCCAAAAAATTAGTGACCAATATAGCCACCTATCTTTAAGATGACACTCAACCGCCTTCCATCCATAGATTGTGTCAGTTGCTTGATCTGTTTACGATCAACATTGCGTGCAGCAGCCACCACAGCCTCCTAGACACTGTTCCGAGAGGTGGACTGTTTTCCCTCCCTGTAAATTTCACATTTTATGAGGGACCACAGGTTCTCTATGGGGTTCAGATCAGGTGAACAAGGGGGCCATGTCATTATTTTTTCTTCTTTGAGACCTTTACTGGCCAGCCACGCTGTGGAGTAGTTGGAGGCATGTGATGGAGCATTGTCCTGCATGAGAATCATGTTTTTCTTGAACCATACCGACTTCTTCCTGTACCACTGCTTGAAGAAGTTGTCTTCCAGAAACTGGCAGTAGGTCTGGGAGTTGAGCTTCACTCCATCCTCAACCCGAAAAGGTCCCACAAGTTCATCTTTGATGATACCAGCCCATACCAGTACCCCACCTCCACCTTGCTGGCGTCTGAGTCGGAGTGGAGCTCTCTGGCCTTTTTCTGATCCAGCCTCTGGCCCATCCATCTGGCCCATCAAGAGTCACTCTCATTTCTTTTTTTTTTTAATCAGATATTTTTATTAAACAGTAAGGGTAATACAAGGAAATTACGTTACTGTAAACAGTACACATATATAGTTTACTTTTTAAGAAATTTTTAAACCCCAAACCAAACTCCCACCTCCCCTCCCCCCAACCTTTAGAGACCTGACAAAAACCGCCCCAGTTTGCTACATCGTATATAGATATACAAGAAAAGAAAGATGACTTGTCGATACTGCTCACAAGAGGACAGAAAACCCAAGAACAGAAACAGTCACTTAAATCACGTTGACTCGAGCCACTGATTCCACAACCTGCTGAAGAGGTCCATCTTGTTTCTCTTAAGGTAGATACTCCTCTCCAAAGCGATAATGTGATCCACTTGCGTCATAAAGTCTCTTCTTGTTGGTGGCTCTTCCCTAATCCAGAACTTGGCAATCAACTTTCGTGCAACAAACAGCAATCTAGCAATAACCATTTTGTACAGATTATCAGTTACAATCTCCTCTACGTAACCCAGAACACATACCAAAGGGTCCCGTGGCGTAGAGCAATTATATGTCAATCCCACTTTATTCAGTACGACAATCCAAAAGGAGGACAGCCTGGGGCATTGCCACATCATATGGAGGATGCCCGCCTCGGATTGTGAGCACCTAGGGCATTCTGAATTAGGTCTCAGACCGGCTTTGAATAACATGTCCGGAGTTCAGTAAGCCCTATGGATAACAAATAGTTGTGACAACCTCCCAGGCTCGCTTATTGAGATCCTGGGCACGTACTCCAATATTGAGTCCCAACGATCGTTGTCAGTCACCCCCAGGTCAGCTTCCCATTTCGCCCTAGCTCTAATAGGGTGCCCCTCTAAGAAAGAGAATAGAAGAAATTCGTATAATCCCGAGATCACCCCTTCGTGCCTCCCCCCATAAGAATAAAATCCAGCATGAGATCAACCTGAATCTCCACAGGCCCTCTCTTACACTGTGCCTGGTATGCATGTAAGATGCAGCTATACTGATACATCTCAGAGTTTGGCAGTAGAAATTCTTCCTGCAATGCCTCGAAGTTCCTAATCCTACCCTGATATAATATTTGGGCTCATCCAAGAGATGCCTGCCTCCCTCCAGACATGAATTCCCGCCATCTGTCTGAACTCTTGTAGGAAATAATTATTCCAAATAGGTGAGAACCTAGTGAGTGCCCTCACTCCCCTAATAACCTTTACTGTGTCCCAAACCTTGTGAATAAGCCTAATAGTGCAGAATTTAGAGCCCAACTCACGGAAATGCCCACCTTCCAGGCCATGACTCAATACCTTCGACCCAATCAGTGTCCTCAGGCTACAGGGTATCCGCTCCCCACCCGAATCCACACCCCATCCCCTAAAGTGCTGACACTGTGACGCCAAAAAGTATAGTCACGGATTAGGTAGTGCCACCCCACCCTCCGTTTTTGACCTTTGTAGAATTTCCTGTTTAAATCTGGGGCTCTTCCCACCCCAGATCAGCTCGCCAAACAAGGATCTGATCCTCCGAAATCTGCTCCGTGATATCCATACAGGAGGATTGTGTAACACATAAAGAAGTTGCGGCATCACAATCATCTTTCTCAGGTTGAGTGCCGTTGATTTGTTGGGCATAAAGCCTGATTGATCAGGGTGAACCAGTTTGTCAATCACCATAGTCAACCTATTTGCCAAGGCTTTTGCCAAAATCTTTGTCGGCCGTCAGCAGCGAGATTGGTCTATAGGATTCTGGTAGCTGTAGGTCCTTGTCGGCTTTAGGGATAACCACCACAACAGCCTCTCTCATTGACAAAGGTAGCTCCCCTCTTTCCAACGAACCATTGTACACCCCTACCAGTTTGGCCAACAGAGTATCTTTCAAAATCTTATAGATCTCAGCTGGAATACCGTCCGCCCCCGGAGCCTTACCCCCAGCTACGCCCGCTAAAGCAGCCCCCAATTCTTCCTCCCCTATCGGCTCCTCCGACTCACATTCCTCCCTACTCAACCTAGGCAGATCAATCCCCTCCAAGTACCTGGTCATATCCTCAGACCCCCTCCCCATGCTAGAAGTATATAATTTACCATAGAATTTTCTAAACATTTCCAGAATTTTCTCCCCCCGAGTAACCAACGTCCCGTCCTCAGTTTTTATGGAGTAGACATGCGAGGAGCCTCTCTGCGCAGATGCCACTTCAGAAAGTAAGTGTCCCACCTTTTCCCCTTCTGAATAGAAAGTTTCTTTTTGAAAAGCCTGTGACCTCTCCGCTTTCCTCAAATATAACTGGTTAACCTCCTGCTGAGCTACCCTCATACGGCTCTGAGACTCCTTAGTGCGGTGGGCCCCCAATGCCGCCTCAGCTGCCTTCAGTTCCTCCAAGACAGCTTGATCCTGTGCTTTAGTCCTTGTCTTATGTCTTGAGATGTCACGAAACAGAATACCCCTTAAATACGCCTTCATAGTGTCCCATACTACATGGCTTTCTGCACCACCTTCATTGATCTTAAAAAAACTCCTCTATCTCTTTTCCTACCCTTTCCATATCCAAAAGTTGTATCCAGGAGGGGTGAAATTTCCAACCCATCCTCCCCGATCCAACCTGACCTGATAACTTCAGAGAGTCCTGAACTGGGCTATGATCTGACAAAATCCTAGGACTATATTCCACCCCACTTAACAGTTCGTTCATCCCATCATTACCCAAGGCGACATCGATTCGTGACATAGAGCCATACGTAGTCGAGTAGCAGGAGTAAGAATATGTATTAACATTGCGAACCCGCCATAAGTCAATCCAACCTATTTCTCTAAGATAATTTCCAAAAGGAGTGTCATTGCCGTCCCTGCGCAGCGAGGCGTGATTACTCTTGTCCCAGTGGTCATCAGCTATATTGTTCACATCTCCCACCACTAGAAGGGGAACCCCATCCCATCCTCTCATAGACTCCAATATGTCCTGAATTTTCTTACCAGAATATGGCGGGGGTATATATAATGAAACAATGCAAATCAAACGATTAAAGATTTTACACACTAAAAAAACATATTGACCATCCTTATCAATTTTAACCTCAATTTCCTCAAATGGAGTATTTGTATGGATTAAAACTGACACCCCCCGTGCATAATTAGAGAACGTTGAGTGATATGCCTTGCACACCCATCGCTTCTGTAACATATCAACTTTTTCTTCCACTAAGTGGGTTTCTTGCAGGCAAATCACCGAGGGCCTCTGTTTCAGTAGGTACTGAAATATTGCCGCCCGTTTAGTAGCGTCTGCTAACCCCCTGACATTCCAACTTATATTAACATCCCCTCCCATTTCCTTAAAGAAAGATAAGACGTGAGAACAGTCTCCCCCAGGTCTCCACCGATACACGCCTCCCCCCTCCCCCACCCCCCACAACCGAACCATCCTCCCCCATCTGAAACTCAACAAAATTCAGATAAACCAGACTTTCTTTCTCTATGTGAGAACTGAGAGCACTTGGTACAACCTAGAACTATGCCCTTTACCATCCATCTCTTCCCCTCCCACCGCGACCAATATGAACTATTCATTGCGCCGCCGAACACAATACTTTAACTTTTGGGTGCATTCTGTCAGAAAACACAAAGCACGTTCAAAGACCAAAAAGAGGCAGAACCAGTGGAATTACGAATCCTCAGTATCAGACTCAACGGTTCCGATCCGTGCCAATATTATTGGCATTAATATCCAGCCAATGCGTAGCCTCCTCCGGACTTTGGAAAAAATGAACACGATCCAACGCCACCACCCTGAGCTTAGCCGGGTAGAGCATCGAATATTTTAGGTCCAGTTCTCGGAGCCGTCGCTTGACTTCACCAAACTTCATTCTGAGTTTTTGCACCGATGCCGAATAGTCTGGATAAATGGAGATCCGATTTCCGTTTATGCTCAGGCCGTCACTAATCCTGGCCTTTCTTAATAGGGTTTCCCGATCCCGGTAGTCCAAGAGTTTTGCCAGTATAGCTCGAGGGGGGAGCCGGGTGGCAGGGGCCGAGTGGGGACTCTATGAGCCCTCTCCACCGAGAAGTGATTTGTAAGGTCGTCACCTCCCACCGAGTTCTTAAGCCATGCCTCAAAATATTCAGTGGGATTATTCCCCTCCACCTTCTCCGGCACCCCAATTATTCTTAAATTATTCCTTCGGGAACGGTTTTCCAAGTCGTCTGTTTTAAATTCCAGTTCTGCAATACGTTAAATGTATTTCTTTTCTATTTTTAACAGTTCGTTTGTCTGATCCTCTACACTGCCCACACGTTCCTCCACCACCTCCACTCTCTTCTCCACCTTGCGCATAGCAGAGTTAAGGGACTTCATTTCAACTTTTAAATCATCCACCCTTATGTTCAGCGCAGCCAGGGCAGATTTGCAGTGTATAACAACAGAGAAAATGTCCTGCAGTGTTGGTTCCCCCATGCTTAAGTGCTGCACACCATCAGAATCATTAGTCAGCACTGGGCTGGCGGCAGGTGTCACATTGTCAGCACTATGCGTTTCCTGTGTCCTCCCTGGGGAACGCTGTTCCTCCCCCACACTGAGAATGTCTTCCTCTCCTCTGCGGGGTTTCCTTCTCTCCAAGCCCCTCAGGATCCAGCAGCAGGGCACCCCCCTCCTCCGTGCAGGCAAACTGCTCCAGCCGGGCGATTACCTCCAGCCTCCGGCGGTATGAAGCACTGGCTCTGGCCACCTCCTCCTTTGCCACGGCGCCATCTTGGATTTTCGCGCCTGCCGCAGGCGCCAACTGTTTTCGATGTGGCATCGCCGCTCCTCACCGCCCGATATCTCCGGTGCTTTCTTCCGTGCGCAGGGGTCCTGCGGTGCCTCTCTGCCCAGTTTCAGCGTTCGGCGGCGCCTTCAAGGGTGAGTAATAGGAGCGGTGCGGGGAGAGAGATCCATCGCACGTCCGCTCACATCGCTCGCTAGGCCACGCCCCCGAGTCACTCTCATTTCATCAGTCCATAAAACCTTTGAAAAGTCAGTCTTAAGATAAAATGACAAGACTGGGCCAAGAAATATCTTATGTTTCTTGTTCAAAGGTGGTCGTTTTTCAGCCTTCCTTACCTTGGCCATGTCCCTGAGTATCGCATACCTTGTGCTTTTTGTTACTCCAGTAACGTTGCAGCTCTGAGATATGGCAAAACTGGTGGCAAATGGCATCTTGGCAGCTTCACGCTTGATTTTCCTCAATTCATGGGCAGTTATTTTACGCCTTTTTTGCCCAACACACTTCTTGCGACCCTGTTGGCTATTTGCCATGAAACACTTGATTGTTCGGTGATCACGCTTCAAAAGTTTGGCAATTTCAAGACTGTTGCATCCCTCTGCAAGACACTCCACAATTTTGGACTTTTCAGAGCCCGTCAAATCTCCCTTCTGACCCATTTTGCCAAAGGAAAGGAAGTTGCCTAATGATTAAGCACACCTTATATAGGGTTTTGATGTCATTAGACAACACCCCTCCTCATTACAGAGATGCACATCACCTGATTTACTTAATTGGTAGTTGGCTCTCAAGCATGAAGAACTTGGAGTAGGACATGTATAAAAAGTATCATGTGATCAAAATACAACTTGCCTAATAATTCTGCACACAGTGTATGTAGAACATCATTATTATACAAATAACCATGCACGTTGCAAAATATAAATTTATAAACCAGTACTGTGTCCACCATTATCTACCGTATTTTCCGGCGTATAAGACGACTGGGCGTATAAGACGACCCCCCAACTTTACCAGTTAAAAAATAAAATCTTCTTAAAAGTCGGGGGTCTTCTTATACACCCTATGTCGTCTTATAGGGCCGGTGAATATGTGCCTTTTGGGGGGGGGGGAGTGATCCTGATGAGGACGAGGGGGCGTCTCACAGGAAAGTGAGTATCCCCCATTACCTTATCATAGCGCTGCAGCGTGGGGTCTCTGTGCTGGGAGCGGCGGCTGCTGTGCTGTGCTGTGCTGTGGCGGCTCCTCTTCTGCAGTGTGGGGCCTCTGGTGCTGTGGGGCGGTGGCGGCGGCGTATCTTCATACAGTCGGGGCTCCTCCGGCATCTCAAAGACTGGAAGCCCCGCCGGCAACTCCATGGGTACAATGCGGTCAGGTGGCCTCCGGGAAAATGGCCGCTGCTCAGATTCAGATCTCGTCCCGAGATCTCGGGAGACGAGATCTGAATCTGAGCAGTGGCCATTTTCCCGGAGGCAGCTCAATAGGTGCGATGCGGTGGCCCGGCCGCTGGGGGCTGCGCATGCTCAGATTCAGATCTCAACGAGATCTGAATCTAAGCAGCGGCCATTTTCCCGGAGGCCAGCGCATTGTACCGATGGAGTTGCCGGCGGGGCTTCCAGGCTGAGATGCCGGAGGAGCCCCGACTGCATGAAGATACGCCGCCGCCGCCACCGCCCCACAGCACCAGAGGCTCCACACTGCAGAAGAGGAGCCGCCACAGCACAGCAGCCGCCGCCGCTCCTAGCACAGAGACCCCACGCTGCAGCGCTATGATAAGGTAATGGGGGATACTCACTTTTCTGTGAGACGCCCCCTCGTCGTCATCAGGATCACTCCCCCCCCCCACCCACCATATACACCCGGCGTACAAGGCGATTCCCGGCGTACAAGACGACCCCCGACTTTTAAGAAGATTTTCAGGGGTTAAAAAGTCGTCTTGTACGCCGGAAAATACGGTACATTTTCCGCTGCCCAAAAAATATAAATTAATCACTGTGACTCTTCCCCCAATTAATTCCAGGTACCTGTATAGCGTCATAATTAATTGGTGAGTGAAAAATAAAGCTATACAGGGACTTTTAATGAATTGAGGTGTGAAGGGGAATGCTATAAGGGACTTATAATGAATTTGAGGTGAGACAGCATGATATCAGGGATTCATAATAAATTGGGCGTCGGAGATTTGTCCCTAATATCATTCTCCCACGCCCCCGAAATCACTCTAAGTCTATCCCTGATAGCTTGATAGCATCCAACCCCCACCCTCTAATTCATTATAAGCCCTTGATAGCATCATATCCACTCTCCCATCGTACCCTCCCTATCCACTGTGTTTAAAAAACAAATAATTACTCACCTCTCCGGATGGTCCCTTGCAGCATCACTTCCTCTTTTTGCTAGGTACTTACTATATGATGCAGGTGGAGTGCTGATATTATCACGTTGGACGTGCCTGAGGAATACACAAAGCGCTGGGCAGGAAGCTGAGGACTGTTTCCTGAGACTTCACTGCCCTTTCTACAGTCTTTTGGCAGTGGAGCAGCAAGATCACTCCCTGTCTGACACGACTATACTGATGAGGGCAATCTGGCAATGGGCCCCCGAGCAACAAGCTATATTGTCCTCTTTATAAACCACCCCTGTACTGGCCCCCTTCACCTCTTAGCCCACTCATGTTTGTATATTGGAGATACAAGTGGCACCGAAGAGTTAATACAGATTTTGTCTCAAAGATTGGGTCTACAGTTTAGGGTCCAGAAGACTACGAGACAAAAGTTTTGGATTTTGAAACACAGTATGACCAGTAATATATATATACATCCTCTTTAGATTATAATTCTAAACATATATAATTATATGCAGAATTGTACACATGATAAAGTTCTATAGCTCTTAAGTCAGGAAATGCATCACTTGAGTTGGATATGTTTATTGCATATACTATATATTTGTTCTATTAGATTGTTACGATGAAGGAATGCCGCAGAAAGATGTTCTTAGTTTTCAGTTAAGTGACAAAACATGTCCTAGATCCTGCAATATAGCACTAAGCAGATCATATGTTCTTCTCTCCCAAACGGTCCCGCCATGAAAATCAAGTAAATATCAGCCTGGTGGAGACAGAAGAGTGGGAGCTTCCTTCATTCAGAGCCTTTAATCTTTGTGTGTGTGTTTGTGAGCAAGCCAGGGAGGGACACTGTAGATCAGAATTACCATGGGAAAACTTCTCAGGAATGTCCCTACCCCACAAAACAAGATGAGAGGCACCACCATACATTTTTAGGAGTTTTGGGAACTGCTGTTCTTAATTTTTTCTGTGCTGTATTATTTAATTTCAAGCACAGTAGTGTATTGTTACCAAACCCTCTGATACATTATATTAGTACATCGCTCTCCATAGCACAGTGCTCTACTCTCATCCCCTCTCATGTTAATTGTCTTGACCTGCAGTAGAACAAAACTGGGTTATTTTTTTTCTTTATTTTATTCTCGTCATGGATTTGCTATAATTAAGGTGAACGTCTATTTTACGATCAAAACTCAAGAAAAAACAAAATGAGCAAATACACTGCAGTAAATAAATAGCAACCATGCATGAAAATAACATAGGGTACTTGGTTAACTTATTTTTTATTAAAAAAAGCATAAAACCCATACTATAGGGTACATGGTTAACATATTTTTGCTCAAAAATATGATAGCCAAGTATCCTATATTATTTTCATGCACTGTTGCTATTTATTTATTTACTGCGGGGTATTTGATCATTTTGTTTTTCTCTTGGGTCTGTTTAGTGGCCAGTGTGAACGCTGCATGCACACCAACTTACATTCCAGTTCATAGTTTTTGCTTATTTCACTATGCATAGCCAAAGTAAAATGGAGCTATGTAGTTTTATCAGGGTCATTTAATTACAGGACTAATTTTGGAATTTACCTGGTAGTCTATTTCCAAAAGTTGTAAAGTCTGTACATATCAGAGCTGAAATAGATTTCATTTGGTCACTTAATGCCCCCCCCCCCCCAAATGAGCTATTATACTGTTTACTTGGAGATCAACGCTAAATGTCTAAGCTCGTAAAGAGTGAGACACAAATGGATTGTCATTTTTTAAAAACATCTGATTCATTAAAAGGGCATCCTAACTACAGTGAAATAAATAATTATTTGATCTCTTGCTGATTTTGTAAGTTTTCCCACTGACAAAGACATGAACAGTCTATAATTTTAAGGGTAGGTTAATTTTAACATTGAGAGATAGAATATCAAAAATAAAATCCAGAAAATCACATTGTATCAATTATATAAGTTTATTTGCATTTTACAGTGAGAAACAAGTATTTGATCCCTCTGGAAAACAAGACTTAATACTTGGTGGCAAAACCCTTTTTGGCAAGCACAGCAGTCAGACGTTTTTTGTAGGTGATGATGACGTTTGCGCACATGTCAGAGGAATTTTGGTCCATTCCTCTTTGCAGATTATCTCTAAATCATTAAGATTTTGAGGCTGTCGCTTGGCAACTCGGAGCTTCAACTCCCTCCATAAGTTTTCTATGGGATTAAGGTCTGGAGACTGGCTAGGCCACTCCATGACCTTAATGTGCTTCTTTTTGAGCCACTCCTTAGCTGCCTTGGCTGTATATTTTGGGTTATTGTCGTGCTGGAAGACCCAGCTACGACACATTTTTAATGTCCTGGTGGAGGGAAAGAGGTTGTCACTCAGGATTTTACAGTACATGGCTCCATCCATTCTCCCATTGATGCGGTGAAGTAGTCCTGTGCCCTTAGCAGAGAAACACCCTCAAAACATAGTGTTTCCAAATCCATGCTTGACAGTGGGGATGGTGTTCTTTGGGTCATAGGCAGCATTTCTCTTCCTCCAAACACGGCGAGTTGAGAATGCCAAAGACCTCAATTTTTGTCTTATCTGACCACAGCACCTTCTCCCAGTCACTCACAGAATCATCCAGGTGTTCATTGGCAAACTTCAGACAGGCCTGCACATGTGCCTTCTTGAGCATGGGGACCTTGCAGGCACTGAAGGATTTTAAACCTTTACGGCTTAATGTGTTACCAATGGTTTTCTTGGTGATTGTGGTCCCAGCTGCCTTGAGATCATTGACAAGTTCCCCCTGTGTAGTTTTAGGCTGATCTCTCACCTTTCTCATGATCAAAGATACCCCACTAGGTGAGATTTTGCATGGTGCCCAAGATCGATGTTGATTGACAGTCATTTTCTATTTCTTCCATTTTCTTTCTATTGCACCAACAGTTCTCTCCTTCTCATCCAGTGTCTTACTTTTGGTTTTGTAGCCCATTCCAGCTTTGTGCAGATCTATGATCTTGTCCCTGTCATCCTTATAAAGATCTTTAGTCTTGCCCATGTTGTAGAGGTTAGAGTCTGAGTGATTAATTGAGTCTGTGGACATGAGTCTTTTATAAAGGTGACTTAAGTAAGGCAGCTTTCTTTAATGCAGGCAACAAGTTGATTAGGAGCATCTAACTGGTCTGTAGGAGCCAGAACTCTTAATGGTTGGTAGGGAATCAAATACTTATTTCTCACTGCAAAATGCAAATAAATTTATATAATTTATAGTATGTGATTTTCTGGATTTTATTTTTGATATTCTGTCTCTCAATGTCAAAATTAGCCTACCCTTAAAATTATAGACTGTTCATGTCTTTGTTAGTGGGCAAACTTACAAAATCAGCAAGGGATCAATTAATTATTTCCTTCACTGTATGTGGGTTTTTTTTTATTGCAGCGTTGTAGTGCTACTACTAATCTAAGTTCCCTGGTCCTAGTCTCCTATTTACCAGCCGCTGTCTTCATCTTTTATCAGCGCCTCTGCGGTCCAGCGGTCAGTGTTTGCTGAGCGATTCGGAAGTCACAACTCAATGTGAGTCTATGAAAGCCAGAACGAGGCCAGAACAAGGCCCTCATAGACTTTCATTGAGCACTTGTGCCGGAACCTCTGACTTTCAGTCAGTCAGAAGTTGTGACAATATGGCAGCACGGGACCTGAACAGCGCCTGGAGCAGTTGAAGACAGTGACTGGTAAGTAATATATTACTAGGGTCAGGGAACTTAGATTAGTGGCATCACCCCAGTGCTGAAATAAAAAAATAAAAAACACTACAGTGATCCTTTAAGTTCACAAGATGAGTTTTTGTTGAGGTTTTGATGCTGCATATTTTAACTACATCTTACAATTTCAGCAAAGTGAATGGGATTTATATAAATGTTGTGCCCATATTGCTTTATTTTTTCATGCAGCATAAATTGACCTGTGGTGCTGGTTTAAAATCTGCAAAATGTCAATTTCCCTTGCACATACACTGAGTATTATTGGGGGATTTTCATCAAAAAATTGCATTAGATATAGAAAATCTGCAGGTAAAAAACTTGTATGCATTTTTATTGCATTTTCAGAACAAAAACCAACTAAAAACGCTTGTAAACCATAGATGACAATTAATTTAGTTTTGTCAAAGCTAATTACCAGGAAGTATCAAGAACAAGCTATAATATATGTTACAGCGGCGCTAGTATGTGAAGTATCTTATTGCTGCAAATCTAGACAATAATCACAATGTTGTCAAAACGAAATATAATTAGCAAGTATTAGATTTGCGCAAATGAAACCAGAAGGGAATACTGTTTTTTCCCAAAAATGCGATTAACACAGTAGATGGGATCTAAATAGAAAAAAATATACATTTACTAAGGATATTTGCTCAAGGTTGTTTGCTGTAGGAGAAAAGGTGATAAAAATACAGTAAAAATACAATATAGAGACAACAATACTCTAGTTGTATATGAATAGATTGCACTATTCCCATAGAACCAGCAGCACTAAGTTTGTCACGCTGTGGAAGAAAAACATGTACGGTACTTATTTAACCAGCGCTGGGCACCTGTGGAAGAAATGGAAGAACTGTTCAAGGATGGGCTACTCCGCTTGCTAATAGTATCAAAAACAAGCAAATTTATTTAAAACATGACATACAAAAAAGAGATAAAACCCATAACATAAAAAACATGAAAAAAAAATGCAAGAAATATACACTAAAAAGGCAATAAAATAAAAATACAAGGAACCTAATTTACCTAATGGGTGCAGATATGCTGCAGAAAATCTGCAACTTCAAAAAATTACCAAATACTCATCTTGGGAATGTAGACTTAAACCATTCAATTCTTTAAATGTAAACAGTAATTTACTTATACAATCCTTAGGTCAATAAAACAATAACCTGATTAGTTGCTATGAGTAATTGCTTCATTTTTCCTTGACAGACATTCTTGATCATTGTCCTGCACATTTTTAGATTTGGTTATGTAGTGTGTACATAAACTACCATTTTTTTTTATTTATTTTTTTTGTAGGTTACTTTGACGCTCATGCCTTGGCTATGGATTTCATGAGCATTGGTTTTCGAGAGTGTTTAACAGAAGTTGCAAGGTATCTTAGCTCTGTTGAAGGCCTGGACACCGCAGATCCCCTCCGAGTTCGACTAGTCTCTCATCTTAGCACTTGTGCCTCGCAGAGGGAAGCAGTGGCTATGACATCAATGACCCAGCACCAGCATTCCCTGCATCCTCACCACTGGGCGGCAGCTTTCCATCAACTTCCTGCTTCTTTGCTACAACAAAATGGACTCTCTTCCTCTGAGAACATGCCTTGCAGACTTTCCACAAATACAGAGTTACCCCCACAACACAGTTCTGCCCTTCTCACAGCTACATTTGCTCATGCAGATGCTGCTCTAAGAGTGCCTTCTGTGGGCAGTGTAGCTTCAGGTGTTCCTCCTCTTTCTACCTCTTTGCTCTCACTGTCAGCCACAGTACATGCCGCGGCAGCCGCTGCTGCACACAGTTTTCCATTGTCATTTGCTGGAACATTCCCTTTACTTCCACCAGGGGCAGCGGCAGCGATGGCAGCTTCTGCTACAGCCATTACTTCTCCCTTGTCTGCAACTCCTAGTCCTCGGCAAGCAAGCACCGGTGGAAATAGCAAGCCATATCGGCCATGGGGGACTGAAGTAGGGGCCTTTTAACTTGCTGCTATTTAAATAGACTTATATAAAAACAGTCATGTGCAGGAACAGTGTCCTTAGTCAAATAAAATGTCTGAAATATGCAGATGACCTCTGGATTTAGAGATTACTTAACAATCTAACAATATTTGTTGCTTCTAGAATTTGGATTACACTTTTATTGTAACAGCTCTGAGGCAGTATTCATTGGCTTTGCATATAGACAAATACAAGGTGGGACAACCTCATATGTCCATGGTCACCATCATTTCAAGTAACATTCAATGTCTTCATCCAAAAATGTTGGTTCATGCAGGTCAGAATTGTCTAGACATGGTTTCAATGTCGATAATTAATGTTAATGTTTTTATTACAAATTTTACCAAATTTTATTTTCATGGAAAAAAAACAATGATAATCATTAGTGAGTCTTACATAGCCTGCTTGATTTATGGAACCGATAACAACACTGACCTCAGGATCACAATTTTGTCCACAAATTGCTGGAAATAGCATGTCACGTATGTTATTAAGCATATTAATAATCACCCTTTCTCTGTGTGAGCTTTAGACGACCTCTCTTTGTTAGATGGTACCTATGACAAAAATTGCAGGATGTATTGCAACCGGCAACTGTGCGGAGCAAGGACGGGATGGTGCGTGGTGAAGCCCATCTGGTGTTGGAGTGGAGTAACATTTCTGCCGAGGCGTTTCATACGCCATTCGTAATGATGGAGACATGCAACAGTAAGATGCACCTAATTCATTACGAAACACATGCCTCTTAATGAATTAGGCATATCTTATCACTGGTGTGAGCCTCTTAGTGAATTAGGCAAATTTTACTCCTGCATACCTCCATCATTAAGACTGGCGTATGAAAGGCCAGTTTTAATTCATTACGCCTCAAGTGTTCAGTTCTCCTGCAGCCTGACCACAGATAAAATTAGATATTATAAGATACCTATTGAAATTAATTCCCCTGTGCTAACTGTGAAATGCAGAAGGACATGCTACAAGGGTACTCCTTATTATTATTTAATATTTGAATACGAGTTTTCTAAATCAGACAACCTTTCAAACAGAAGAGGTCAGTCTATGGGTCAGATTGTTGTTTTCAGATCAGCCTCATTAAAAAAAACACACACATTTTGTGTGTAATATCAGGTGAGATGGAAACCTCCCATTTTGCTCTTTGGGTGTCATGTTGTGTAAAATAAATTACACCATACACTAGTTGATTCAATATATAGAGCATCATACAGAATCATTTTTAGTAAGGGTTTGTGCACACAATGTATTTAGGCAGGTGAACCACACAAAGTTTTCAAGCAGAAACTGCTTCAAGAAACATTGTCGTTTTTTCTCTGAAGGATATTTTTTTTAGTCTTTTTTGGTTGTTTCTTAAGCAATATTGTCATATTTTTTGGAAATGTATTACCTCTATTCAACAAAGAAGAAATCACTAGTGCTTTTTCGAGCAAATACATTGCCAAAATGCTCAAAATGACACTGTAGCGTCTTCCAGATGCCTTTTAAGCCTTCCAATTGATTTTTATCATAAGGATAGAGCATTTTCCAAGCAGAAAACACTTAATGAATGGTCAGTAGTGATGAGCGAATGTGCTTGGATAATGTGTCAAGGCACTAATGGTCAGGTCACTTCTTTTAACTGCTTGGCATTTTTGGAAACCTGAAGCAGAAAATATGCTCAAAAGCTCGAATATATTAATAGCAAGTTGGTTTTACATAGAAATGTATATGTTTATCATTTTGAGCTTTTTCTGGGCATATTGTCAGGTGGTTTTCAGAGCTGGCCCACTCTAAATCTGTATGAAAAAAAGTAGTGTGAACATATCCGAAGAGATGCCAGTCACAATATTTCCACTGACCAACATTTGCGGGCTAAAACATTTTCTCTAAAGTATGTTAAAATTGTACACAGCCCTTGTTCCATGTCATTTCAGTAGGTTACTCTATTCTGACCACAAAAAAGGTCCCCTATTTTTACATAAATAGTAGTGATGAGTGAATATACTCGTTACTCGAGATTTCTCGAGCATGCTCGGGGGTCCTCCGAGTATTTTTTAGTGCTCGGAGATTTCGTTTTTCTTGCCGCAGCTGAATGATTTACACCTGTTAGCCAGCATAAGTACATGTGGGGGTTGCCTGGTTGCTAGGGAATCCCCACATGTACTTATGCTGGCTAACAGATGTAAATCATTCAGATGCGGCAAGAAAAACGAAATCTCCAAGCACTAAAAAATACTCAGAGGACCCCCGAGCATGCTCGAGAAATCTTGAGTAACGAGTATATTCGCTCATCATTATTAAATAGGTGACATTTGTATGCAATGTCAAATTTTTCTGATCTAATTTTATTTCCTTGTCATTTTTGCCAACTCAACACTGGAAGCGCATCAAGGTTGATTCAATTGGCACAGATATACATGTCACTATAATGAGCAAACTACTGTGAAAATCTGCAGCACATAAGGCTCTGATATGGTTAACATTACCTGTGTCACTTGGACATGATCGAGATCGCTTTTAGCCTATTCTAAACAAGAATTTCTCAATTTACTAAAGCCGAGCAGATGTAATGAAAATGGTGAGGAAATGTACAATTGATAAAACAGAAAACCTCCTTCAGGACTATATTTGCTTTTCTTGTCTTTTTGTTACAGTATTAATCTATATAAAACTTTGAGAAACTTTGCAAATATTTTGCGCTAGTTATTGTGGACTGGTTTTGAGTCACATTGACTAGTGCAAATTGGCATTAAAAAAATTTCTGAACCAGCCTGACACTTTTGCAAAGACGGATGATGTTTTGCCAAAGGTAACATGGTCTACTTACACCTTTACTATGATGTATGGCATAAAAAGAGCTTATTGGGGCTCGCAAAGATTTTATTCTCTGGCACAACGACAGCCCAAAGATGCACCAAATTAAGATGTGTGCACCGCTTTATAAATTTGGCATACCTATCTGTTGCAGGCTTTAGATTCAGGACTGGTGCATAAATAGTTTTTTCGTATCCCTTTATTTTTTCCTTTCTACATCTACAGAGGCTTTTCTGTTGCTCGTCCTGGGAAACAGACGGCATTTAGTTATAATTTGCTGTCACTTTGCGTATGTTCTAATTCTCTTGGATGCCTTTTAGCAACTGACTACAAAGTGCTGCAGTTTTAGCAATAGATTCTAAAAATGCTGCAATTTGGTAACAGGAAACTGCAGCTCTAGATGGAAATTGAGAAGAAAATATGATGCAACTTAAAATTAGTACAAAAAATAGAGCAATTTGTTTGCAAATTTAAGTAACATTTTATGTAACTTTAACCAGCAATGTTTTGTTTTGCTGTACACTAAGGTCATTTTATGCATTTCCTAAAATAGCAAATGATCATGGTTTCTTATAAACAGAGAGCAAATGAACTCGTACAATGCAGAATTTTCATTCATCCTGTCTAGAATAGACTGAAGTCACTCACGATCACTTTGAAAATCCAAACTAACTTCTTCTTTAATACATTGTTGTAACTAGTGATGAGCGAGTATACTCGTTGCTCAAGATTTCTCGAGCACGCTCGGAGGGTCTCCGAGTATTTCTAAGTGCTCGGAGATTTAGTTTTTGTTGACGCAGCTGCATGATTTACAGCTGCTAGCCAGCATAAGTACATGTGGGGGTTGCCTGGTTGCTAGGGAATTCCCACATGTAATCAAGCAGGCTAGCAGATGTAAATCATTCAGCTGCGGCGATGAAAACTAAATCTCCGAGCACTAAAAAATACTCGGAGGACCCCCGAGCATGTTCGGGAAATCTCGAGTAACAAGTATACTCGCTCATCACTAGTTGTAACAGATGGAGAACTGTTTTTCTACTGTATAGTTTCAAATCTCATGGACAGACATAGTGGGGGATATATCACACAATTACATCCAGTTTTCTGACATCTAAAATGCATAGTTATATATAAAAAAAAAGAAATATCGTAATATAATAATTTTTGCTTTGCTTGACATAGCTACATTAGATTTCTAATTCTGGTGCGAGGCAGCCCCTAAAAAGTGCATTAAGTTCATTAATGGGTTTGTGCTTCTAGAGGACTTTCCTTCAAGACTGGTGTAAGAAATGCCAATTTTAATGAATCAGCCCCATATTTCCAAATCATAAGGTTCTGTCTTTAGCCACATTATCAGGAGCTTAGACGATTGCTGATCAACGTTTCATTATTGAGTTCAGTTGATATCAGTATGCATTCGTTTGTACGATCTCTTTAGTGGGGGCAACAGGCGTCAAGAACGATATAACTTATAAAAAGGTTGATTGGTGAGTGTTCGAGAGACCCTCACTGATCATTGAAACAAAGAAGCAGAAGTAGTTGGCTAAGTGCTACCTGATCGTTTGCTCAGCTCTCCTCGTAAAGTGAAGCAGGAGGAGTATGGTGGACAGACAATCAGAAACAAAGCTCAGGATTTGGCTGGGGGCTTCTGCTCCACTCAATTTGCAAACTGACCGGTACCATTAAACCTGTCTATGTAAAGACATTTGATATATAAGAAAAGCAGAGTTTTGACCAATATGAGAATTTAAGAGCTAATCAGCATAGAATTGTAATATTTTTATACACACACCCATGTAGATTTGGTTATTGGGAGCCAGGACCTCCACCGATCAAATAGTGGGAACAGCTAAATACAAGACTAAGGCATTGCCATCAACATTAGCTTGAAGATGGGTAAAAAGCCAAAGTTTAAGTTGGAAAGGTCACATAACATGTTATTGTCCCATACATATATTTGTTCTTCAATTGGTGGAGACCCAACTACCAAACCTTAGAAGTGAAATCATCTACAGTTTTGACCCTCAGTAATTCCAAATGTCTGTGGTCACTATTTATCCACAATGCTGTTATCTGTACACACTGAATTTGATGATGCTCTTGTGATAAAGCTTGAGATTAATATCTCAATTTATTCTAGATTTTCCTTGTATGATATTTGAAGGGCTGGACCCATTAAAAAGTCAATGCAATTGCACATGGGTCAAATTTGACACAAACTAATGTATTAAAAGCTCATGTGGTAATACTGCTAGCCATGGATTTTAACTGTTGAAATTAATGTTTTTCATATATTTTCTTGTTTATAAGTCTAGATAGAATTTATTAAATATATCAAATTTGCGTGAAGGCAGAAATGGCTGTGCTGAATTTATTACTAAAGGAGAATTCAACAATCGGGAACGTGGGACAAATATATAAACACTAAGAATTCCCCCAAATTTATACATGTAAATCATCATTACTGGTAAAAGGAATTGCTAGAATTATATCTTTCCTGTTTCCTAGGGAAATTGGAGAGAGAAAAGATACTCGCCGGAGTCCTATGAAGTTGAAGTTCCTGTTCACTAATCCTATGATGTTCAACCTAAACATATTTACCAGATTTTTTTTTTTCTCCAAATTTGTGAGGAAAATAGGGGGTGTCTTATAATCTGAAGTGAGCTTACCGAGGGGTGGCGCCGGTGGAGCAGGGTCACAGAAGGCAGGGTTTCTGCTTCAGGAAACTAGCAGTGGCAGGAGCAGAGCAATGCTTAGGTGCCTGGGCTCTCAGAAGATGTCAGCACCCGTGAGTGAAGTCCGCTTTTCTGTAGATTTCTCTGATGGGCTTCTGAAAAATTAGAAAAATGAGAGTGAGATATTGGGAGACGAGACTCAATCTACACGTGATACACCATTTTCCAGTAGCCCACCGCAGGGAAATCTATGGGAAAGGGGACTACGCTCACCAGCGCCAACATCTTCTGAGAGCCCAGTCACTGCAGTATCACCTCCGACCTCCTAAAGCAGCGAGCTTGTCTCCTGTGACTCCTGTAACCCCGCTACACCGCAGGCTCCCCCAGGTGAGTTACCATTAAAACAGACTATAAGATGTACCACCATTTTATTTAAGAAAAAAAAATCCTATTTTTCACCACAAAATTTGGAATATTTACTCGGACTCCCATGACAGCACGACGAGAGAGGGGATCCGCCCATCAGGAACAGGAAACCTACAGATACAAAAGGGCGGCACCTCTCCCCTGCATCAGTTGGTTTCCTGTTCCTAAAGGGATGGGTGCCTACAGATGAATCTAAAGGAGCCCAGGCCGGCCAGCCGAATCTGGTAGCAGGGGGGTCTCCTACCTCGGCCGGTGCGGAGAACCCTGGAGACGCCACGGTGGTCCTGGCTGGACTGCACGCGGTGGCGTTCGCAGCAGGGAGTGGAGTCCGGAGGATTTCCTGCCTCCATCAGCGTCGGTAAGTATATCCCATTGGCGGTGCAGCGGTGCGGTGAAGCAGGGTGCCGGCCTCAGGACTGTGTGGGTGAACACCTGGAGCGCTGCGATCTGTCCCCGGCGTCCTGCACCGCTCTCAGCGTGTGCTGGAGCGTTTCCGGGTGCAGTGACGTGAGGGGGCGGAGTTAGTAGCCGCTTCCGGGTCGCCGGGTGTCTGCGCATGCGCAGTCAATCCAAAATGGCAGCGCCCATCGCATCCTGAACGCCGATCTTCCCACAGGGCTTCCTACCCTCCCTGCTGTATCCTGAGCCAATAGGGTAGCGCTGGCCTATCTGCTGACCGGATCCAAGGGGGATTTAAGCAGGTGACGACTGCAGAACCCTGCTTTTGGTCGCAATTCATCATGGAGAGTGGTGGTGAACAGCAGCAGCAGCAGCAGCTGCTGGATGAGGTGCGTCAGAAGCCCAGAGACAAGGGAAGCGACCAGTCCAGTCGTAGAAGCTCATCCGGGAAGGGATCCAGAGCTTCGGCTAGGAAAGAACCCCCTCATATTCCGGTACTTTACTTTGGCGCACGGGTAAGTGATCTACGTGAAAGTTCACTCTGTGACGCAGGCCCCTTATACTTTATCATTCTAGGGGAAGAAGAGCGCGGACAAGACAAAACATAAGGAATGTGCCCTCTGTGGGGTCCCTTTACCGGACTCTTGTCCCAAAAAATTATGTGCCCCCTGTATACAACAGACGGTGAGGTCTACAGGAGTGGTTGGGTGGAAGTGACATTAGGTCAGATAGTAGTTATCACCTATATTGTCCTCCCCTAGGTAGCGGAAGAATCTGTGAGTGCGGCTAACCTGAAGAAAATGATCCGTTTGGAAGTAAGGGAATCCTTACGGTCCCTATCCCAATCGGGAGGTTCAAAACATAGGACCCCCCTGGACTCTAATTCTTCGGAGGAAGAAAGAGAAGAGGGTGCCTATCACTCTAGTCCTTCCTCCTCTTCATCAGATGAGGAGTCTGGACGATTCTGTCTACCCCTGGATAGAATTGACAAAGTGGTCAAGTCTGTTAGAGGCACAATGGGTATAGAAGAACCCAAGCCACAGCCCTCAAAACAGGATATGATGTTCAGCGGATTGGATCATAAAAAACATAGATCTTTTCCGGTGAACGAGAAGATCCAAGACTTGATTCTCCGGGAATGGAAAAAACCGGAGAAAAAGGGTTCCTTACCGCCAGCATTAAAACGCAGGTACCCTTTTGATGATCCGGTCGTGGATACGTGGGATAAAGCCCTAAGCTGGACGCGGCGGTGGCGAAAACATCAAAGAAAGCCTCGTTGCCATTTGAGGATATGGGGACCCTCAAGGACCCCCTTGACAGAAAGGCAGATACTTTTCTTAAAGGTGCCTGGGAGACGGCGGCTGGATCTCTCAGACCAGCAGTTGCTGCAACATGTACAGCCAGGTCTTTAATGGTCTGGCTGGATCAGTTAGAGACCCAGCTCAAGGACGGCGCTTCCAGAGATACTATTCTGAAGGCTCTACCAACAATGCAGAATGCTGCGGCCTTTCTGTCAGATGCATCTGTGGACTCAGTCAGAATGGCGGCTAGAGCGGCAGGACTCTCCAACGCGGCTCGTAGAGCCTTATGGTTGATGTGCTGGTCAGGCGACATTCAATCCAGAACTAAGCTCTGCGCCATCCCGTGTAAAGGAGAATATCTCTTTGGACCAACTCTGGATGAGTTGCTGGAAAAAGCGGGGGATGATAAGAAGAAATTTCCTAATCTGTCTTCAGCATCCTACCGCCGGCCCTTCAATAGAAGGAGATTTGGTCGCGGAAAGAAACGCGGGTCCTCACCCTCTAGAGAGAGTTTTAGATGGGAGGACAGACGCGGAAGAGGTACGGGCTATATGTTTCGCCGTTCCTCAAAAGAACAGAAAAAACCAGACCAATGACTAGCGATCCCTGTGGGGGGCAGGCCTGGTTTGACATTACGAACAGTAAATGGGTCCGAGGCATTGTAGCAAAGGGTCTAAAACTTGACTTCGGTCACTGGCCTCGAGATAAATTTATGTTAACCCCTTTACGTTCCTCCCCCCTTGAACAAACAGCCTTGGAAGCAGAGGTCACGAACTTATGCTCCAAGAATGTTTTGATTGAAATCCCAGAATCAGAAAGAGGGAGGGGATTTTACTCTCCTCTTTTTCTGATCAAGAAGCCAGACGGATCGTTTAGAACGATCATAAATCTCAAGGGCCTTAATAAGTTTCTGGCCAATGAATCGTTCAAAATGGAAACAATCAGCTCAGCAATAAAAATGTTGTTTAAACACTGCTTCATGGTAGTTGTAGATTTAAAGGACGCATACTATCATGTTCCAATACATGAAGACTTCCAGAGGTTCCTGAGAGTAGCGGTGTCAATGGGGGGACAAATTCGTCATTTTCAGTTTAGAGCTCTTCCCTTTGGCTTATCAGCGGCTCCTAGGGTATTTACAAAGTTAGTGGCCGAAGTCATGGCGCACTTACGAGAGTCTGACATCCTGATTGTCCCCTATTTGGATGATTTCCTTATAGTAGGGAGTTCGGCAGACCATTGCCTTTCTCAGCTACAAACAACCACAACCAAGCTTGAGCATCTGGGGTGGATTGTGAATTGTGAAAAATCCCGGTTACAGCCCCAGAAGATACAGAGATTCTTAGGGCTGTTTTTAAATTCAGAAACCCAACAGTGTTGTCTTCCGCCCGACAAATTGTTACACATCCAACAACAGGTGTCTAGAGCAATTGATAAACCATCCATGACCCTTAGACAGGCTATGTCACTGTTAGGGTCTCTAACCTCATGCATTCCCGCTGTCCGTTGGGCCCAATTTCACACCAGACCTTTACAATCCGAGGTACTGGTTAATGATAGAGTTTTACAAGGGTCTTTGCAGAGTCAGATTACTTTGGGTCCAGAAACTCTAACATCTCTTAGATGGTGGCTAATCAATGACAATTTATCGGCAGGAGTTCCCTGGGTGACACAGGCGACACGTATTGTAACAACAGACGCTAGCCCTTCAGGTTGGGGAGCACACATGGATGACATGATAGTTCAGGGTCTATGGAACCCCCTAACATCAGCCTCCTCCAACCAGAAAGAGTTAATGGCCATTGAACTTTCAGTTAAAAAAATTACTCATATATCTGCAGGGTCACCACGTCAAGATCCTCTCGGACAACCAGGTGGCGGTCGCGTACATAAATCACCAGGGTGGAACTCATTCCGAATCACTGATGAGAGTGGCAGACCGTCTATTCCAGACTGCGGAGAACCATTTTCTATCTTTAACCGCACTGCATATAAGAGGAAAAGAAAATGTGAAAGCGGACTTTCTAAGCCGCAACACCCTGAGACAAGGGGAGTGGTCTCTGAACAGTCACGTGTTCAACCAGATTGTCCACAAATGGGGACATCCAGAGGTGGATTTATTTGCCACCAGGGACAACCAAAAGACAATAAAATTCTGTTCCCTAAATCCCAGGGAGAATCCTCTGGCGGTAGACGCCTTTCTGATCAATTGGGACTTTCGGTTGGCTTATGCGTTCCCCCCGCTAGGCCTGATACCTCTGGTAATCAGGAAGATAAGAGAAGAGCGGGCAAGAGTTATATTGATTGCCCCATTCTGGCCCAGAAGGGCCTGGTTCACCTGGCTCAGGATCATGTCAGTGGAGGACCCCTGGGTGCTTCCGGACATCCCAGATTTACTCCACCAGGGTCCGATCAGCCATCCTCAAGTAAAGAGTCTCCATTTGACGGCATGGAGTTTGAGAGGGCGTTACTGAAAAATAAAGGGTTCTCCCCAAATTTAATTGAAACCCTTATGAAAAGTAGGAAACAGATTACGACAACAATCTACGCTAGAACCTGGCGGAAATTCCTGGCCTCTTCTGATTTTAATTTAGAAGAGGGAATACCTATAAAACAGATCTTAGAATTTCTGCAAAGGGGCTTAGAGCTAAATCTATCCACTAGTACTCTAAAGGTACAGGTCTCGGCCCTTGGGGCCCTGTTTTCCTGTAACATCGCCAATAATTATTGGATCTCAAGGTTCATTAAAGCATCTAGTAGGGCTAGACCCATACATAAAGATAGATCTATGCCTTGGGATCTTAATCTAGTCCTGTCAGCATTGACTAGAGAGCTGTTTGAACCATTACAATCAGCTTCAATTAAGGCCTTATCCCTTAAGACAGCATTTCTGGTAGCGATAACATCTGCCCGTAGGGTAGGAGACATACAAGCTCTCTCCAGAATTTCCCCTTATACAGAGTTTCTGCCAGATAGGGTAGTCCTCAGACCGGACCCGGCCTATTTACCAAAAGTGTCATCACGGTTTCACAGGTCACAGGAGATAGTTTTACCATCTTTCCTTCCTAATCCCTCCAACCCTAAGGAAGAACTACTCCATACGCTAGACGTTAGGAGATGCCTGTTAGAATACATCTCTGTTACTGATACATGGAAGAAAGATAATGCGTTATTTTTATCTTTCCAAAATCCTAGAAAGGGACTCAGGGTATCAAAGTACACACTAGCGAAGTGGATTAGGGAGGCTATCTCTTTGGCTTATACTGCAGGTGGGGGTCCGACTCCGCAGAATCTGAGGGCGCATTCCACCAGGGCCATGGCTACATCCTGGGCGGAGAAATCTGGAGTATCAATCAACCAGATATGTAAGGCGGCCACATGGTCATCCCCGTCCACCTTCTTTAAACACTATAGGTTGGATTTGGGGGCCTCTCTGATCTCACCTTCGGGTTAAGGGTGCTACAAGCCATAGTCCCTCCCTAAGGAAGTTTTACATCTCTGTAATTCTCTCGTCGTGCTGTCATGGGAGTCCGAGTAAAGCATTAAGCTACTTACGGGTAGCGGCATTTCTCGGAGGCCCATGACAGCACCCTTAGTTCCCTCCCTATTCACGTGGGGGTTGCACCTCCTATAATGTATATATCTCACGTATGATACCCAGTTCCAATATATAGGTTAAAATTTTGTATATAGACTGTGTATAATGTATATTTTTGTGTGCCACTAACCGCGGTAGTCCTCTCAAGGCTCTGAAATACAACTGATGCAGGGGAGAGGTGCCGCCCTTTTGTATCTGTAGGTTTCCTGTTCCTGATGGGCGGATCCCCTCTCTCGTCGTGCTGTCATGGGCCTCCGAGAAATGCCGCTACCCGTAAGTAGCTTAATGCTTTTTCACCACAAAATTTGGGGTGCATCTTATGGTCTGGTGCATCTTTTAATTCGCAAAATACTATTACCCTGATCAACAATTATCTCTGCTCCCATCTGGCTCCTATTAAGATAGATCTGTCAATCAAGGAAGAAGGGATGGAGTTAGAAATCAAGTAGTTGAGAAGATGCAGTGAACTTTTTGGTCACGGCACAGGTACACTACCCTCCTGTACGGAAAGGAGTACAAAAAAGGAGCAAATAGGTAATTGAAAAATCGAAATTTTTATTAGATTATTAAATAAATAAATTTAAACAAGCAAAAATTGCATAAAGTATACAAAAGTCAATATATACTAAGGTGCACAAGGATGATTAAAAAGGAGCGGGTATCCCCCAGTGTTAGCTGCCAAAGTAACCACTGTGCATAATAGCAAAGGAAAGGTGCTGCCAGGAAGTAATTATGCCGAATTGGCTAATAGATAGAATATACCACACTGCACAGCAGCAGTGAATGTAACAAGCAGCGCTTACCAGTGCCGGGTACGATGACAGGGAACACCAGGTGGGATCCACCAGCTAGAACCCCCGACGCGCGTTTCGCCCTCCGATGTACTTGCTTTCTCAAGGGGAAGACCCTCCTGTGCTTGGTTTGAAAAGTCATTTTGTACTAATAGTACTAATTTACTCCATATTGAGTGAATAACTGAAACACTCCTAAGACACACTGACCTTCATCCATACATAAAGCATCAGTTTTGCTCTTAGCAACCAGTCAGATCATGCCTATCCTAGTCGGAACATAAAAATAGAAAAATAGAAAACTGGAAACTGACTGGTTCCTTTGTGCAACCCTGACATTATTTCTAAAAAAAACTTTGCTATGCACAAGAGCCTTTATGCTTCTATTTTAGTATTATTGTGGTGAAGGCCATTTTTTGTTATTCATTTTTTAATCAGTTTATGACTCTGGTCATGTGCAGGTACTGTAAGCCACCGGCAAGTCACATTAGTGATGTCGCCCGAGAACGTGTCTCTGGTTGACTACGGATAAATCTGAACCGACAATGTAGATGCATGTAGATATATATTTTTATACATTGCCTCCACTTTAGTTATGGGCTCTGTGATAGGAAGATTTTGACACTTTGCATTGTAGGATTTAGCAAAAAATCCATTTAAGTACATTTTTTATTGTTGATAGCTAAATATTGCATCTCCAGATTTTTGACCAAAACTGGGAATTTATTTTAGTTAAAGGGAACCTGTCACCCCGTTTTTTCCGTATGAGATAAAAATACTGTTAAATAGGGCCTAAGCTGTGCATTACAATAGTGTATTTTGTGGACCCCGATTCCCCACCTATGCTGCCAAAATACGTTACCAAAGTAGCCGTTTTCGCCTGTCAATCAGGCTGGTCTGGTCAGATGGGCGTGGTGACATCGCTGTTTCTTCCCCCAGATCTTGCTTATCTGTACGTTGGTGGCGTAGTGGTTTGCGCATGCCCAAGGTCCCGAATCCACTGCACAGGGGAGGGAAAAGATCGCGATCTGCGCTATTCCCCTGGTGATCGGTGGGGGCGGCCATCTTCCTGTGGCCGCGCGTGCGCAGATGGAGCGCTCTGCTGCCCTGGGCTTCAGGAAAATGGCCGCGGGATGCCGCGCGTGCGCAGATGGAGATCGCGGCGGCCATTTTCCTGAAACAGAGCTTGCATCTCGGCTTCAGGAAAATGGCCACTGCGATCTCCATCTGCACACGCGCGGCATCCCGCGGCCATTATCGTGAAGCCCCGGGCAGCAGAGCGCTCAATCTGCGCACACGCGGCCACAGGAAGATGGCCGCCCCCACCGATCACCAGGGGAATAGCGCAGATCGCGCTCTTTTCCCTCCCCTGTGCAGTGGATTCAGGACCTTGGGCCTGCGCAAACCACTACGCCACCAACGGAAAAATAAGCAAGATCTGGGGGAAGACACCACGCCCATCTGACCAGACCAGCCTGATTGACAGGCGAAAACGGCTACTTTGGTAACGCATTTCGGCAGCATAGGTGGGGAATCGGGGTTCACAAAATACACTATTGTAATGCACAGCTCAGGCCCTATTTAACAGTATTTTTATCTCATACCGAAAAAACGGGGTGACAGGTTCCCTTTAAGAAATTAAAGAAAACCTTATGTTTTTGGAAAGATAGATGTGAATGAAAAATCTGAACACGCCCTTACACTGTCCTTAGATCCAGGCAACTAAACTCAACCCTTAATATGTAGACTAGAGACTTGTGTCTGCTTTGTTACCCTGAATGCCCCCATTATCACTGAGTGGCACATAAGAATGACAGCCCAGCACCCTGCCATTACCTGAGCGGCACTGACGCTGACTGCTAGCAGTGGAGAAGCCGGTCATATATTGTTTGTAAGTAAAAACCACAGCATGTATCGTTATTCACTTCATTCCTCTGCTGTGTGGAGAATGCCATAAATGTTAAACATTATGCAAGCTAAACTGAAGATATTTGTTTTATAAATACTGTACACTACTATTAGCTGTTCCTTTTGTGCATTTCTTTGTAACTTCTCTTATATGTCAACAAGAAAAAAATATTTACATTATTTATGGCTTGAACTCTTATTTGGCTATTTAGTGTATGCTGTGTAGGTATGAAGCAAAAAATGTTTCTAGAAATTAGAATAGTCATAGACGAAAAATACACCTCATACCGTACAAATGGCGCAAACTATCCCATATTACTGTTCTGAGAGGCGAATTAAAGTTGAGACAGCCAGCTATAGAGCTTGTGGGTAACCTGTCGGGTCCCCAAATGCTATAAACCTGCAGAAAAGGGGTTAATATACAGATTAATATTGTTCTAAAGCTGCACAGCCATCGCACTGAAAGCCTGGCCACTTGGAAGAAATTACCTTTATTCCTCCCAGCAGTTTCCGGCTTTCAGTTATAGAGGAAAGACTGGCGCCACTTCAGCCACTGCTCAGTATACAGTGAGCAGCGGCTGTAACCGCACCCCCGAGACTAACAGCTGTTGCCGCATTCATGCACCGATGAACCAGCTCTCAGTGCTGAGGTGTGGATATAGCCACCGCTCACTGTATACTGAGTGGTGACTGAAGACACGCTGGACGCGCCTCTAACTGGATGCCCAAGGCTGCTGGGAGGAATAAAGTCAATTTCCTCCCAGTAGCCAGACTTTCAGTATGGCAGCCATTTGGCTTTAGAACACTATTAACCTGTAAATTAAGCCCATATCTGCAGGTGCATTTGGGGACATGACAGGTTTCCTTTAAACAATACCTATCACCAATCAGGGCCTGCCCTTTATATTTCATAAAAGATTGGGGAGCCGGCAAAATGATGATTACATTAGTTATAAGTTAGGGTCAGCAGTGCTATTACGTTCTGCTAATGGCACGTGAAGGGGCCCAACTTTTTATCAAAATCAGGTTAGAACTTCCATGTTGTGGGATCCTGTCATGCAGAATGTGATCCCACAACCCTTATGACATCCACGCTTTGCGCCAAGCTCTGTCCTGTACTTTACTAAGATGTTACAGAGCAGTATGTGCTCTAATGATGTTACTGGATTAGTGCAAAGAGCTAGAGCTCTCACTGCGAAAGCAGCTGTGGTAGGGTTGTGGAACCTATTCTGCATGTTGCAGAAATACGGGCCCTTTCAGGGACATTTAGGTTATTTTTGAGCACTTTTGACACTTAAATTTTTAAAGAATCACCAGTCTGGGACTGCCCACTCTTTTATTAAATAAAAAGGGAAGTCCAACATTGGTTATAGGTACGCTTAAATGTAATATCTAAGGCAGCTGTGAAAGTTGCCAAGCACGAGTGTTCCATAATTTTTAGACCTCCCATTGAAATGAGTGCTGATAGCTGCATATGAGTGGCCGCTTTTCCATTCCCAACAGTATGATTGGGCCAATTTTCAAACCCATAGCTATGCAACATTTGTGGTATATCTTAACAATATGTACACGGTAGATAACAGGAGTAACTGTTAGTATTTTATTGTTCTTTGTTTTTCACTACTGTCCCAAACTTACAAGTGTAGTTATTATTATATATTACAAATAACTAGAAATGATCTATTGTCACATTATTATGTAACCAATGATTATACAGAGAAGAGTAGTACAAAATAGGCGCTGTTCATCTCTTTTTGCTGCTGCAACATAACAATATACAGCTCTAGCAAGACCACTTTAAAAGATTTTTCTCTTTATCAGTATATTTTTGAGTAAAATGTAAATCGTTCTTTTATTCTATAAACTTCTGACAACATGTCTCCGAATTTCCAAGCAATAAATTTTGTATTTTTTTTCTGAAAATGAAAAATGGTCAAACTAAAAGAAAAAAAACTATGACTATCCATCATCCTCTTGATTATATTCCGGAGGTTTTCAATGGGGTTCAGGTCTGGAGATTGGGCTGCCCATGACAGGGTTTTGATGTGGTGGTCTCTTAGTTTTTGCCAAAGCTGTATAAGTTCAAAAAATACAACAAATTTTCATCACTTATGATCCTTCTTTATGCTTTAAGGCATCATAATGCACTACATTTTTTGTACTTACGGTAGCTAGACTTTATCTTTTCATAATGCACCCCTCAGAGGTAATAGACCCTCTTTATAAAGAGAATAATGTAGTACGTAATAAAGATTAGACGGTACCTTAGAACTCAGTGATCTGAATAAATCTACTCAACCTGCGATATAATACTGCAATATGTTCAATTTATATTATTTCAATGTTATGTTTTACATAGTGTGCTAATACAGAAAGGTGTCTTTCACTTTCTATATTTCTGTGTAAAAGGACACAAGCCTGGGAAAATCTGTAAATCACCCAGAAAATAAATGCTGATATCCTATTATCAGGTTGAAATTACATTTCCTAGTAATACTGCGGAAAATAACGTGCAGTAAATCCATTAAATCGTATACGCAAACAATCTTTCTATCTTGAGGTTTTCTAAATTGCCACATTAGCCTCGTTAAATGCAGTGCTTTCCCCAGAAGTAGATTTCTAGAGGTCCTAAGTGTTAGTTAACATCACAGTATAACATAGAAATCTAAAATTGCAACACCCCACCGCCATAGGTAGCAACATTCACTGTATTGTAACCATTATGATGTTTGAAAAATACAGTTGAGGACACAGGCAAATTCGAGGATCTTGCCCTGGAAATGGATATGTGTTCAAATCTACCTAACAGATATGAATATGTGGCGCCCCTGGGGTCCAGTCGCCACAAAGATACTGCACCTCATCCAGAGGTGTGGTATCCCACTCTCAGGTAAGGAGGGAGCACTACCCAGGACTCTAACACTCACATCCAACACACATCAGTTTAGTCGGGGTACCTGGGCGTACCCTTAGGGAGGAAGGACTCATCCCAGACCAGATAGGAATGGGTGTTGGGAGTGGGTGGGGTAGGTAGAGTAGGGTAGGAGCTAAGTAGGAGGGAAAGTGAAGAGAAGGAGGAAGGAAGTGGAGCAGAGCAGACATGCTGGTCTGCAGCTCCTGACAGACAGAAGTGTGAAATACAGACAGAAAGAAGCTCCAGAAGCAGGAAGGGGGTCCTTGGGGCACGGGAAGTTCAGAAGCCACCTGTGGGGCCCGCATCCAAAAGTGGAGGGACCAAGTCGCAGTAAGTGGACCGGCCCCAACTTAGTGAGAAACTACAAGTCTAGCTAAGAAACTGGAGGCTGTGGCTTTTGCAAGAAGCACAGCCACATCCACCCATACTTCACCGAAAAGGCAGCTGTAGAGAATCCAGGGGACTGAGAGAACATGGCGACCAGGTTCATGGCTGCTGGCTCGGGACACTGTGGCTAAGGTGCTGGGCAGGAGAAGAGAAAAGCCATTGGAACACCCTGCCAAGGCCATGGGATACTCGGTACCAGGTCCAGTCTTAAAGGGGATGTCACGGTGGCTGCAACCCGGTTTGTGGCCCTAGGCACCCAATTTAAGGGGATGGTCTTTGATAGGATTTGTAATGTCTATGTTCGTGACACCACCTGTGGTTCTCGGTCAGTAGGGACCGACGCTGCTTAAAGGGGTCCTCTGGGGTGATGGTATGCAGTAAGATTGTGACGCTTCCCACAGGTGAAGCAGGGTCCCCAGGGCTTCCCAAGTGTATGGCAAGATGGTGTAAGCCGATAAATGAGCAAAGAACGAGGACACAGGTTTGCAAAGTCTTTACGTGGTTTACTGATGGTAGTAGTTGTTAGGGTTGGCGGAACGCACCGAATATATTTATTAGGTGAGATAGGTGCGTTCGCAACCCGGGATCCACCTTGCAGGAAAGAACCTGCTGCTAAGCAAGGCGGTGAATTAAATCAGAATAAATGAACTCTGTTACTTCACAGAGCCCATAGAAAAGAGAACGCTGTGCCCTGTTTAGCTCACAGGAGACACAGCTACAGAGTTGAGCCGACAGTGGTCATGCAGTCCGAACCACTCAGCTCCTGTCCAGTGGAGCCGGAATTCTAATTGGCTATTAGCCAGCCCTGAATTCACACATAAGAAACTCATCACCGGAGGTGCCAGCATTCTATGGGCTTATTTCAGCCGGATCCCTGACCACACACACGACCACACTGGTGCTGAGCTCGTATATATTTGATACTAGCACATGGCCGTGCGGTCATGAGAACATTTTATAGCTGCAGCAACTTCAGGACCTTCCGAGAAGGACCAATGGAAGACTTCCACAGAACTTGATCAGGTACAGGACCTTTCTGGAGGACCATTGGAAGTTGCTGTAGTACCTGAGCATGTGACCCTTGATCTCCATTGAGAGATCTTACCCTGGGCATGCTCAGTGTGTGCAAAGCAGGACTTAGGCCCAGAAAAGCCTGCTCGCCGCAGACCAGTGCAGGGTACAATAGCAGAGCCTGGAGAGGCAGCAGTAACCCTTTGCACAGTACCAGATTCAGTGAGACGCTGGGACCGACGTCACCGCTGAGCAGGCTCCACTGCGGCTGATGCAGAATGGGAGACCGCAGCAGACATGGTTCGAGATTCCCCCTGTGCAGCGGTGGGAACTCGACTCCTAACAGTAGTAGTCCTCAGTCCAGGGTACCAAGTGCAGGGTAGCTGTGGTCCAGCCGGCTTGGAGGCAACAGGAGATCCCTCTCCCAGGAGAGGTCTGTAAGCCTTTGCTACTTGCGTTGTTCAGGTCCCTGCCGCTTGAAACTCAGTGAAAGTCCCCTCTCTCCTGTCCTAAGACAGATGTCTGTACGATAGGCAGTTCGAGCCTGTTTATAGGGACTATATCATGCCCTGGGCTCTAAAGTTACTGCTTCACCTCAGACTTGATGCAATTGACATACAGTCCTATGCCCTCCGGTTCTGCTAAGTGTCCTAGAGTCCCACTATAGCCTCGGGCTCCCGGTACCCGGTTCTGCGCTCTGGCTCTGAGAGTGTCCTTCCGTTGTTCCCCTGCTGAGCCTCTTCCTCCTCTGTGCTTCTTCCCTCTAAGCTCCTCCACAATTCAACTGTCCTCCTGCTTCTCACTCTTTCCAGGGGTAGCAGCTCCCTCATGACTGCTCGGCCCCTACCTCTGCTCCAGACATCCTTCTACTCTCCTCTCCTCTCTCAGACTGACTAAGACTGACTGGCTCCTCCTCCAGACCAGGATACATAAAGTGTAAGGAAGCTCCCCTGAATCTGGGTCCTAAGCTCCCCCTCCTGGCCTAAATTCAGATGTGTTGAATGCTAGTGCCTTACCTGATAGAATCTCCCTTGCCTCCAAGCGTGACATCACCCTCTCCGAAAGGAAGGCAACATCACTGCAACAACCGGTTACCTACATAGAGAGACAGCTAGAGGAAGGCTTATGAAAGGAGTCTTGGAAGGGTGCATCCCAAACTACCTGGTAGTTTGCTGGAGCACAGACCCAGGGGACACAGCACACCCGGCTGGGTGCCATAAAGAACTGTCAGTAAAAGTCTGGAAACTGCACCTTGCTTTGTCCGTTTCGTTATTCCAATCACACCTTCCCGGCATAGCCACTACCGCCATCTTATATCTCTACACTACATCTTCCCTGAGGTTAGCTCTACCCGTGGAGAGCTGCACCAACTCTGCGCTGCATCACTATCTGCCCCAGAGGACCTGAACTGCAGTGTCGGCCACCATCTCATTGCCGAACACCACGGGTGGCATCATGAACATTTCACCAATCTCTGCTTCGTCCACACTGCTGCCTCTCCCTCCTCTACTGGTCCATGCAGCTGCACCAGAGTTGTTTTACATCTGTCACTGTTTTGACATAAAAAAAAAGAAAACACTTTTGACTAGAATTTGTAAGAATATTTTTTACAACATGTTGCCTCTTTACGGAATAAAAAAATAGGTATTTTGTGATTGTTCTCACATTTTGACCTGGAGGAGCCATAATTTGCCATATGTTAGTTCTGGACACACAACACAGTAGAGAAGCATTAAGCCACTTACATATAATGTCCAAAAAGACGTTGAAAATCTGTTTATAAATTAGCAGTAACATTTGGTGCACCCATACTTTACAGAAAATAACTACAGGAAGACTTATTTATTCCAATTTGCAATTTCACATTTGCAGATGTCAAAATTTTTAAAAAGTAGCAGACAGATTGAGGCATCTCGTTTAGGCCTGTCCATGTATACTCACATTGCACTATGCTGATTTATACGTAAGTGTGAGCGTATCCTTAAAAAAAATTTGCTAATTTGTGCCTTATTTGGTAACCACCTCATTTATCAGGCCATGTCCTTCTTTACCATTTTTTACTATTCAGTATGAGCACCACATGCAAAAATACACTCACCTACACACTCTTGCTGTTATCAATGAGGGTATTCATGGTTGTCTGAGGAATGTTCTGCCATTTTGAGTGCACTTGTGAATGAAACATCAATATCCACTGCTGACAGCACCTTTTGCAATTGCCAGCCAATGAGGTCTCCTATACACAGCGTTGGACTGGAGTACCTTGGGCCCACCAGAGAAAAATCTTTCTTGGGGCCCACCATGCCGTTTAAAAATACCACACAGGATCCTCTATATACTACACCACACAGGAGAGCTCACGGATCCTCTATATACTACACCACACAGGAGAGCTGACAGATCCTCTATATACCACACCACACGGGAGAGCCGACAGATCCTCTATATACTACACCACACGGGACAGCTGACAGATCCTCTATATACTACACCACACGGGAGAGCTGACAGATCCTCTATATACTACACCACACAGGAGAGCTGACAGATCCTCTATATACTACACCACACGGGAGAGCTGACAGATCCTCTATATACTACACCACACAGGATCCTCTATATACTACACCACACAGGAGAGCCGACAGATCCTCTATATACTACACCACACAGGAGAGCTGACAGATCCTCTATATACTACACCACACGGGAGAGCTGACAGATCCTCTATATACTACACCACACAGGATCCTCTATATACTACACCACACAGGAGAGCCGACAGATCCTCTATATACTACACCACACGGGAGAGCTGACAGATCCTCTATATACTATACCACACAGGAGAGCTGACAGATCCTCTATATACTACACCACACGGGAGAGCTGACAGATCCTCTATATACTACACCACACAGGAGAGCTGACAGATCCTCTATATACTACACCACACAGGAGAGCTGACAGATCCTCTATATACTACACCACACGGGAGAGCTGACAGATCCTCTATATACTACACCACACGGGAGAGCCGACAGATCCTCTATATACTACACCACACAGGAGAGCTGACAGATCCTCTATATACTACACCACATGGGAGAGCTGACAGATCCTCTATATACTACACCACACGGGAGAGCCGACAGATCCTCTATATACTACACCACACAGGAGAGCCGACAGATCCTCTATATACTACACCACACAGGAGAGATGACAGATCCTTTTTATACATACATATATACAGACATCTCTACATACTACACTACACAGGAGAGCAGTAATGAAGGTCCACTGTGTGTAGTAAAATACTTACCGGTGGCCATATTCCACTGCAATGAAGAAGACACAAGCAACGACACAGCGGCAGAAGACGGCGACTGCTGCGTATTTTATTACACACAGGGAAGCTTTCTGTTGGGGGCGAGACATTGTTTTTATTAGTATGATTTTGGGATAGATGTGATTTTTTTTCATCATTTGTTATAGCTTTTTTGTGTAATTGTGGCGAACAGAAAAAAGGACATTTGGCGTTCTGGAGTTGTTTCAGTTTACGGTGTTTACTGATCAAGTTAATTGTTTTTATAGTTTGATAGATCAGACTTTTCTGAACCCAGCAATACCAAATATGTGTTTTTTATTTTTTAAATATATTTATTTTCATTTGGATAAAAAGGGGTGATTTGAACTTTTAGGAATTTTTTTTATTTTTTTGTTACCTTTCACTGGTACAGTTAGCCCCCTTAGAGGACATGAAGATGCGATCATCCGATCGCATGTGCTATTATATACAGTGCTGCCACAGCATCACTGTATATAGCAGAAATCATGGTCTCCTTTAAAGCCTGGCCACAGGAAGAAGACCCCTGGCTGTCATAACAACCCATTGGCGACCCACGATCACATCATGGGCGCCAATGGGTGAGAGAATGACGCGCACGCATGTTGGCATGTGTTATATGCTGCTGTCAGAGATTGACACTTGCATTTAACATGCGCCATACATGTAAGGCAGATGTCGTAAAGGTGTTAATTGCCTGAGGACCCCCTCCCCCACTGTGTCACCTCTATTTTCCCATGGGCCCCCTCCCCCACTGTCACCTCCATTTTCCTGTGGGCCCCCTCCCCCACCTCTATTTTCTTGTGGGCCCCCTCCCCCACTATGTCACCTCTATTTTCTTGTGGGCCCCCTCCCCCACTGTGTCACCTATTTTCCTGTGAGCCCCCTCCCCCACTGTCACCTCTATTTTCCTGTGGACCCCCTCCCCCACTGTGTCACCTCTATTTTCCTGTGGGCCCCCTCCCCCACTGTGTCACCTCTATTTTCCTGTGGGCCCCCTCCCCCACTGTGTCACCTCTATTTTCCTGTGGGCCCCCTCCCCCACTGTGTCACCTCTATTTTCCTGTGGGCTTACTGAGAGAGGGAAAGGGAAGCCACAGTAAAATAGAGGTGGTTGACACAATGGGGGAGAGGGCTCACAAGAAAATTAGAATATCACTGTGGGCCCCCTCCCGTTACCTTATGGGGCCCCCTCCCCTAACTGCCTCTATGGCCAGAGATCTAGTCAGGGTGCAGGCATCATACAGTTATTTACTTACACTCACACTGACTGCAGCCATCCCTCTGCACAATACATGGCCATGCTGTGTGCTGCTTGGGTAAGGACTGCTGACCAATCACAGCACAGCTCCTTGCCTGAGCTGTGCTGTGAGCTCACACAAAGAAAACTAACGCTGATTGGCTGCATTGCAGCCAATCAGCGTTTACACTGCTGCACAGGGCTTTGTGGAAGAGGAGCAGAGGGACAGAGCAGTGAGCTCACAGGAGACAGGTGACTGCGGGTACAGGGGACAGACTGTAGTGTGCGAGTGCGTGTCCTCTCAGACTCAGCCGCACAGTCAGCTGCTCTGCTGACTGTGCTGGCTGAAGTGAGGGTCGGCACACACAGCTCCTGGCAGAGTAATAGAAGCCGGCAGCGGCAGCAGGTGATGTGAAGGAGCTGCGCCTGCACTTCCCATCACCTGTGCAGTCTGCCAGCCGTTGCCGGCTATACAGTAAAGTGCGCCCTGCTCCCCGCAGCTATGAGCAATGCATGCAGGGCAGGCACAAATGAAGGAGGCAGGGGCTGGGGGGCGGGGCCCACCGGAGGATTCTCCGGTGTCCCGGTGCCCCAGTCCGACGGTGCCTATACAGTGCTCTGAATAAATGAGCACACCTCCTTTGAAAAGTAAAATTTTCACCAAGATGTCATGTAATAGTATGCAGGTACTGAGTGTGTCACCACGGATCAGACAGACCAACAGTTGAGGGGTTTAATAACAGGAATCAGGTTCTCCTCGCAGGGAGGAAGCAGTATAATATAACTAACCACATCAACTGACCCAACCCCTACAACGTCCTTTCGTCTGATAGCAGTGTTAAATTCTTGTAGGGCGTTCATGAATTGGGTCATGGTCTCCCCCTCTCGTTGTACCCGGTGAAAGTCGCATGGGAAGTTCCCCTACGTCAGTGGGGTCCCCATGCGTCTCCTCAAGTATGCACAGCACTTTGTACAGGGTATCTCTCTCCCGGGGGGACCTATGCATGACAGAATCCCGCGCCTCCCCCTCCAGGGCCATCAATGCAATTTCCACCTCCAGGGCTGGTGTCATGGGATGCATCCGCATCATTCCCCGGATACGCTCCGTCCAAATCCACAGCATTACATTGTTCCCAGTGAACCTTGGAAAATTATTCAACATGGCTCCCAGGGAAATGCTAGACCTGGGAACTTCCCCAGCTGCTTGGTCTGCCCTTTCCGCGCTACCGTGTGACATCCTGCCGACTACGCCAAATGTAATAGTATGCAGGTACTGAGTGTGTCACCACGGAACAGACAGACCAACAGTTGAGGGGTTTAATAACAGGAATCAGGTTCTCCTCGCAGGAAGGAAGCGGTAGAATATAACAATAAAACAGTGTAAAAATATGGGAGTCAAACAGTGTAACAGAAATAAGCAGGATTTCTTGAGAAAAAGAACATTTATCAGTCTGATGAGGACTTGCTTGAAGGGTCGTCTTCTCCAACGTAGGCGCCAAGAAACAGCGGCACTTGTCGTCCCTCTGTTGTCTGTAGGCTGAGTAGTCTCTAGGAGCCCGCTACCTGGGGTTTCGGGAGTTAATGTGTTATGCACAGGCTCCGAGTCTTTAGCATTTACAGCACAGCCTATCCCGGGAAAATGGTCAGTCTATTAAGTCTCTCACCAGGAATCGGGCTCTGCACTGATACCGTGGGTACCAGGGGTCACAGTCTCTGTACTGATACCATGGGTACTAGGGGGTCACAGTCTCTGCACAGGCCAATGTCTCAAAGCACCCCTCTCCAGTCACAGCAGAGTCCGCTTTCATGTACTCACAAGATGCAGTCTTTCTGGGCAATCTCCCTGTATTTGTCCTCTGACCAGGAGCTCTCTCTCCCCTGCTCTGACCGCTGCTCACACTGCTCTGCATCTTGCACGCGTGCCTTTACCGCTCTCTGCCCGGCTTCCTTCCTGTCCCAGTCTCTAAGTCTGCCCCCTGGGGAACCTGTAGCACAGCTCAATGGTTCCAGGCATAGAGCCGAGAAGGTTCCGCCCCCGGACTCTTCTTGTGCTTCACCTCCTTACATTAGCAGACAGATTGAGGCATCTCGTTTAGGCCTGTCCATGTATGCTCGCATTGCACTGTGCTGATTTATGCGCAAGTGTGAGCATACCGTTAAAAAATTTGCTAATTTGTGCCTTATTTGGAAACCACCTCATTTATCAGGCCATGTCCTTTTTTACCATTTTTTACTATTCAGTATGAGCACCACAGGCAGAAATACACTCACTTACACACTCTTGCTGTTATCAATGAAGGTATTGATGGTTGTCTGAGGAATGTTCTGCCATTTTGAGTGCACTTGTGAATGAAACCATCAATATCCACTGCTGACAGCTCCTTTTGCAATTGCCAGCCAATGAGGTCTCCTATGCAGTGCTCTGAATAAATGAGGACACCTCCTTTGAAAATTAAAATTTTCACAAAGATGTCACTAAATACAATAACAATTTCCAAAACATTGACAAGACTGAGTTTCAAACAACATTTTTGGCAACATATTACAACATCTACCTTTTTCCTTTCTTCAAGAATGACCTCTTTTAGAGGCTGGATGCTAGATTGAGAGTGATGCGCAACTAGGTGTTCGATTGGGTTCAGATCAGGAGACATACTGCACATGTCCACTGAATCACTTTTGCTCTGTTCTTCTTCAAAGATTCAACAATGGACATAGATGTGTGTTTAGGATTATTATTATTATGTTGGAAAAGGGCACATCTACCAAGGGCATGGAGTGATGGTAGCATCTTCTTTTTTATTTTGGAGCAGTACATCTGTGAATTCATAATACAATTAATGAAATGTAGCTCCCCGACACCAGAAGCACTCATATTACATAAGGACACTGCCAACACCATCTTTTACTATAGTCTCCATGCATTTATATTTGTACTCCTTGCCTCTGCGATGCCATACCGTTTTGAAGCTATCAGTTCTTAAAAGATTTACTGTATCTTGGTATCCTTACTCCAGAGTATAGAGTCCCAGTCTCCATATCTTTCTGCATGGGCCCTGGCAAATTGTATGCAGGCTTTTTTTGGAAAGAATTTAGGAGAGGATTCCTTAGTGGACAGAACCCATGCATGCCATTCTTCTGCAGTGTGCGACGCATTGTGTCACGGAAGACCCCATTTTGACTTTCTACTTCTTTCGCTAACTGCAGTGAACTTGCATATTGATTTTCTTCAACCATTTTCATGAGAACACATTCCTGTTCAGGAATTTCCATGGTCGGCCTAGACATCTCTGCTATACTCACCTCTCTGACGCCGTGATGACATCTGATTACATCACGGGGGGATCCCGCATTGTCCCGGCAGCAGGAGGTGACGTGATGACTTCCAGCTACCTTGGCTTGTTAGGCTCAGCCTGCAGCAGAGTCTAACAAAGCGATCTGCCTCTTGCATTGTAAGAGACCTGTGATCAGACAAATAAAAATTGAAGTCCCATACAGGGACTAAGTAAAAAGTTTAAAAAAAAATAAAATGTTTTAAAACGATTGAATAAAAAAAATCACGAAATAAATAACAAAAAGAAATAATATTAAACCAATATATATATATATATATATATATATATATATATATATATATATACATATATATATATATACACATATATATATATACACATATATATATATACACATATATATATATACACTCACTGGCCACTTTATTAGGTACACCTGTCCAACTTCTTGTTAACACTTAATTTCTAATCAGCCAATCACATGGCGGCAACTTAGTGCATTTAGGCATGTAGACATGGTCAAGACAATCTCCTGCAGTTCAAACCGAGCATCAGTATGGGGAAGAAAGGTGATTTGAGTGCCTTTGAACGTGGCATGGTTGTTGGTGCCAGAAGGGCTGGTCTGAGTATTTCAGAAACTGCTGATCTACTGGGATTTTCACGCACAACCATCTCTAGGGTTTACAGAGAATGGTCCGAAAAAGAAAAAAAATCCAGTGACCGGCAGTTCTGTGGGCGGAAATGCCTTGTTGATGCCAGAGGTCAGAGGAGAATGGGCAGACTGGTTCGAGCTGATAGAAAGGCAACAGTGACTCAAATCGCCACCCGTTACAACCAAGGTAGGCCTAAGAGCATCTCTGAACGCACAGTGCGTCGAACTTTGAGGCAGATGGGCTACAGCAGCAGAAGACCACACCGGGTACCACTCCTTTCAGCTAAGAACAGGAAACTGAGGCTACAATTTGTACAAGCTCATCGAAATTGGACAGTAGAAGATTGGAAAAACGTTGCTTGGTCTGATGAGTCTCGATTTCTGCTGCGACATTCGGATGGTAGGGTCAGAATTTGGCGTAAACAACATGAAAGCATGGATCCATCCTGCCTTGTATGGAGCATCTTTGGGATGTGCAGCTGACAAATCTGCAGCAACTGTGTGATGCCATTATGTCAATATGGACCAAAATCTCTGAGGAATGCTTCCAGCACCTTGTTGAATCTATGCCACGAAGAATTGAGGCAGTTCTGAAGGCAAAAGGGGGTCCAACCCGTTACTAGCATGGTGTACCTAATAAAGTGGCCGGTGAGTGTATACCTGTGTGTCATCTCTCCTGTATATAGTATATATCTGTGTGTCATCTCCTCCTGTATATAGTATATACCTGTGTGTCATCTCCCCTGTAAATAGTATATACCTGTGTGTCATCTCCTCCTGTATATAGTATATATCTGTATGTCATCTCCTCCTGTATTAAACCTCGTTCACACGTTATTTGGTCAGTATTTTTACCTCAGTATTTGTAAGCTAAATTGGCAGCCTGATGAATCCCCAGCCAACAGTAAGCCCACCCCCTGGCAGTATATATTAGCTCACACATACACATAATAGACTGGTCATGTGACTGACAGCTGCCGGATTCCTATATGGTACATTTGTTGCTCTTGTAGTTTTTCAGCTTATTAATCAGATTTTTATTTTTGAAGGATAATACCAGACTTGTGTGTGTTTTAGGGCGAGTTTCGTGTGTCAAGTTGTGTGTGTTGAGTTGCGTGTGGCGACATGCATGTAGGGACTTTTGTGAGATGAGTTTTGTGTGGCAACATGCATGTAGCAACTTTTTGTGTGTCGAGTTGCATGTGACAGGTTAGTGTAGCAAGTTGTGTGCAGCAAGTTTTGCGCATGGCGAGTTTTGCGCGTGGCGAGTTTTATGTGTGGTGCCTTTTGAGTATGTGCAAGTTTTGTGTGAGGCAACTTTTGCATGTGTTGCAACTTTTGTGCATGTGGCAATTTTTCCGCGTGTGCAAGTTTTGCGTGTGGCGAGTTTTCCATGAGGTGAGTTTTGCACGCGTGGCGAGTTTTGCATGTGGAGAGTTTTGCGTGTGGTGAGTTTTGAGCTGCGACTTTTGTGTTTCAACTTTTATGTGGTGAAATGTGCGCTGAGGGTGGTATATGTGTTTGAGCACGTGGTAGTGTGTGGCGTATTTTGTGTGTGTGTTCATATCCCCATGGTGGTGTGGTGATTATCCCATGTCGGGGCCCCACCTTAGCAACTGTACAGTATATACTCTTTGGCGCCATCGTTCTCATTCTTTAAGTCCCCCTTGTTCACATCTGGCAGCTGTTAATTTGCCTCCAACACTTTTCCTTTCACTTTTTCCCCATTATGTAGATAGGGGCAAAATTGTTTGGTGAATTGGAAAGCGCGGGGTTAAAATTTCACCTCACAACATAGCTTTGACGCTCTCAGGGTCCAGACGTGTGACTGTGCAAAATTTTGTGCCTGTAGCTGCGACGCCTCCAACACTTTCCTTTCACTTTTTCCCCATTATGTAGATAGGGGCAAAATTGTTTGGTGAATTGGAAAGCGTGGGGTTAAAATTTCACCTCACAACATAGCCTATGACGCTCTCGGGGTCCAGACGTGAGACTGTGCAAAATTTTGTGGCTGTAGCTGCGACGGTTCAGATGCCAATCCCGGACATACATACACACATACATACACACACACATACATACATACACACATTCAGCTTTATAAATTAGATATATATAATGTATATTTATTTTTTTAATTGTTCATTTTATTATCTATACTAAAAACAATGCTTATCTGATAAATGAGACCTGCGCCGATCTCAAGAAATATTCCATATCGTGCTGCCATGGAGTTATATCTTTGAACGTTTGGCTTTTCTCGCATAGTTATATAGGAGCTGGTTTGGCCACTTCTCCACTTTTGCTGGCAAAAGACAGAGCCTCGTTCTCTAGATTGGTGCAAGTTCCAGATGTAGACCACGCTTCTATCAGACATGTTATAATTCGCTGAGATGGGAATACCCTTTTACCCAAATAATTTAATACTGCCCCTCCATTTTTCACAAGATTGTTGGCCTGGTACCGTAACTAAGTTTATTCTAGAATATTTGTCTCAACGGCAGCTGTCAAATGCAACTACGTTCAAAGGGAATCAAGTTTTGTTTCCATTAATATCTTTTTGGAAAGATGGAGTAAGCTGTTTCCAGCAAGGAATGTGCCCATAATCTCCATACTGTTTGTGTGTACATCGTGTGAGTAAATTTCATAAAATATTAAGGCATCCTTCCAACATCTTTAGGGTTAGTACAATGCTCGCTTTGAAAACTTTGATCTAAGTGAAATGCTTTTTGTCTGGAGGCTATCTTCTTGTTAAGAAAAAAGCCACAGCGAAATTCCTAGCATTCTGCATAGGCCTGTTTGTACATTTGTAATCCATTTTCATCATTAATATAGCCACATGCATAGACTACCCTCACAAACCATGACATTTAGAAGCATACAACACCAATCATTTCACACATTTCATACTGGCACTGAAAAGGGGCTCCCGCAGTGTTAAGTATACTGTGCACAATTATATATACAATGAATGATGGCGGCTGCCCTTCTATTTTATGGTGTAAGGGGTGAGCTCAAGGTGATACAAGGTCACATTTTCTAGAATACTTAAGAAAGATTATAAATTATCTCCCAAGTGAAACAATAAAAAATGAAAAATGATATAAAATATTTATACTATTTATACTATTTTTTTTACTGTTTTATACTGTTTATTACTATATATCTTTTTTCTATTTCGGATGTCCACAATGGACAAAAATTCAGGTTGCAAACAGATATCCAGCAGGTCTTGAAAATAGTCAGTTTTACTTAAATGGCATAAATCATTTGCCAAATTTTCTACTAATAAACCAAAATAAAAAATGTAAAAGAGTTGTCCATCCCTTGGAAAATGTTGCAAGTAGGGTTGAGCGACTTTTGCTTTTTTAGGGTCGAGTTGGGTTTTGTGAAACCCGACCTTCTCGAAAGTCGGAACGCGTGAAATCGGCCGATTCTACTGTAAAGTCGGGTTCCGGACCGGAACACGAAACCCAAAAACCCAATGCAAGTCAATGTGGATTATTTTATTCTTTCTCTCTCTCTCTCTCTCTCTCTATATTGAGATGAACTTTTGTTAATGACCAAATACTTAATTTCCACCATAATTTTCAAAATAAATCTTGCCAAATCAGACAAGGTGATTTTTTGGTTTTGTTTTCTCATTTTGACTCTCATAGTTGTGGTCTACCTATGTTGTCAATTACAGGCCTCTCATCTTTTTAAGTGGGAGAACTTGCACAATTGGTGGCTGACTAAATACTTTTTTTTTCCCACTGTATGTGTTGTGGCCGCCCACAGTCACGTACAGACTTGCACCTCATCTGTTTCTCTAATAGAACATTGACATTGTTTTATTTTGAGGGATAATTAGGTATTCTAATAGTGCCTTCCTTTGACTGTGGAGCGCCCGCCAGGGCCTAGGGGTTACCCGGTACCGGGTCCGGTACTTAAAGGGGATGTCCGTGGCCCTGGGCACCCAAGTAAAAGGGAAAATTCCTTAAAGGGATTTTTAAATAAAGTTTGTGTTCGTGACGCCACCTGTGGTTCTCGGTCAGAGGTGACCGACGCTGCTTAAAGGGGTCCAATGGGGTGATGTTATGGCAGCTAAGATGATATAACTTCCCACAGGTGAAGCTGGGTCCCCAGGGCTCCCGATGTGTAGATGGAGATGGTGGGTAGTGTAGAAAGAAACAGAGGACACGGGTTTGCAGTCTCTTTACTTGGTTTACTGAAGACTTCAGGCAGCCACAGCCCGGGGCACGAGATCACAGGTTCAGACAGGATCCGGCCAGCATGGAAGCGAGTTCGGAGTCCCCTTTACCAGGTGGAGTTAGAAGCCTTCTTACTAGCGCTGTGGTGTAGTCCCTCGCTGCCTGTGGCTTCTGTCAAGGTCCTCACTGCTCTCTCTGTCCTCCTTAAAGGTGGGACACTAACCCGTATGACAGGTGGGTCAAGCCTTTTTACAGGGTCCCTATCACGACCCGGGCTCTATGCGTCACTGTGTCTTCAGGTGTTAGGGCGGACAGGTAATGTGTTGTCCAGCTGTCCAGCCAGTTTCTGCTGTAAGTCTTGGAGTCCCTCACAACCTCGGTCTTCCGGCTACAGCTGTCTGCGCTCTGTAAGGAGGTAGCCCAGTCGCAGCTGTCCTCCCCATTTCTCACTCTCCTGTGCTTCACTTCTCCAACATGTTTTCTACAAATTGTTTCGCTTTTCCCTTCTCTAGGAGCTGCAGCACTTCTCATGGCTGCACAGCCCCTCTCCTTCCTTCTCCGCTGTCTAACTGACAGGAACTTTCTCTCAGACTGGCTGACTTTCCCTGCAGACCAGAATATACATAGAGGAGCCACCCACAAGCTGGATAAGAGCTCCCCCTTCTGGCCTAGAGTGTGAACATGTTGCATGTTTTTGTGTACCTGGTAGTGAAGATCCCCCCTCGCTTCCAAGCGTGACATCACTCTCCCCGTGAGGAAAGCAATGCCACTGTGACAACCAGGATCCTGGGGTGTCACATCTGTGCATCAACTATGACATAAAAGGGGACTGCAGCAGCCTATGCCTCTTTCAGAGGTTGTGTGCGCACAACCTTATCGGGTGAGCGAGATTTTCCTCCACGCTGTCTATTCAGATAAGACCCTATTGTGATTTTTGTTCCTTCCAGGTTTATTCAATTTCTCCATGGAAGGGGACTGGCTTAGCTGTAGAAATGAGTAAGTCAGCCAGCCTCTACACACAGCTCTAGTCACATAGCAACACTCTCCCCTGTGTCAAGCACATCAACCCACTACTGGTTTCAGGGTTTTAAAGTTGACAGCTTCAATCTAGCATTATGCAGCCATCATAGGCTGTTACCTGTACAGAAATGACTTGATTATGCTAATGACTCAAACTCTGATCTGAGTTTTATTAGAGTCAGCTTATTGTGATCTGATTCTCTCAGATGAGAGAATCGTAGCACAGGTAAGGAGAAGATAGAACAATCTTGTTCTCGATCTTCTCCATTGTCTGAGTCCACGGATGTCCGAGTGCAGTCCGATATTTTACACGCTCCATAGACTTGAATGGGTGCATGTAATCCAATTTGTTGAGCAAATGGCAGCATGCTACTTTTTTTTTTCACAGACAGATTCGGTGTGTGGAAAAAAACGCAGATGTACAGTACACTGCCCCATTATATAACATTAGTCCGACTGCTAGCACTCGTTGCTATAACTCGGATAGTACTCGTCCAAGTTGTACGCTTGTATGAGTGAGCCCTTAGACAGACGTACTCCCTGCACTGCACTAAAACTGTCAGGGTGACTGAGAAGAATGTTCATTCCCATTCAGCTAAGAAAAGGTGTTTATCTTCTCATTTAGTCGACTCCGCTCAGTGTCCTGTCAGGTTGACTGAATAGAGCAATGCCAGTACACAATCCCTGACAGGACGCTGCTCTGACCTAACCTATGTCTCAAGGAGATGTTCTTTACGCAGCCAATCTTACTGTCCTACTGTGTGTTTTTTTAAATCTAGGATGGGTGCACAGTGCACACTGAATAATGGCAACTGTTAGCTTTAAAATCCTGACAAAAGTGCACAAGATAAGGCATACCTTTAAGCTATATAGAGGTATTTAGAAAAATGTAATATATAAATGTGTATTATATATTTTATCCATTTATTTTATAACTTTTTTCTGAAAAACCCTTTTAATACAAAAACTCATTGCTTAATTCTCCTGGGTCCTACCTAATGATGACATTATATAGCAGTATTTGATGGTGTCATGCTATTTATGATCAATGTACAAAAAGCATACATTGGTATAGTCCAGACATAGGCAAAGTGTGGCCCTTGGTTTTTCCGGTGTGGCACGTAGACTGGGACAGCCAATGGGATTTATGCAGTGGCGACCCACACCATGCAGCCACGCAGCACCCAGCGTCTCATTTTCACTGATATCTGCATCCTCGATATACAGATACCCGTGAATACAATATTGGAACAGGGAGCCGTCAGCTCACTAGTCCAAAATTGAGCCTGTACGTCTGAGAGTGATGATGTCACTGCATACTAACACTGTGTAAAGGGACTATCTGGTGACATAACACCATGTAAGGAGGCAGTGTGAGTCCTCATTCTGAGTGGGAGGCTGTGTGGGGATCAAATACTGTGTAAGGGGGCGATGTGGAGACATCATTCTGAAAAAATACATTCTGAATACATGTTACAATGAGTACGATCGTAACATGTATAACAGTAATAACTTGTCAAAAGACTTCATTCTGCCAAATATTAAGTGATAAAAATGAATATAAAACAATAGTAATGAGCAGAATTAAGTGCAATCTGTTGGTTCAACCCTCCACAATAGTCCCAGTGTTTTATGTGACCCCTTCGGAAAATTAATTGCCACACCCAAGGGTGGAGTTATGAGAGCAGCTAGTCTCCCCCTCTCTTTCTGACTGCCCCTAAAATATGAACCCTTGCTACGCTCTAAAAACTCTCTCAGCACTACTTGTGCTGGAGCCTGCTATTTTTGTTCTTTTCATCACAGAGGCTAAGTACCTCTGTGACATATTTCTCCCCTTGAAAACCTGTCCTGCTGCAATTCTACATATCCCTCACTCTCACTAAAGTTAGGGGGTTGGGCCCCTTCTGCCATCATACAGCAGACCGTCAACACTTAACAGTGACTTAACACCCCCTTGACTACCCAGCGAAGTCCTAACCGCCAGGTACCTCTTCACCAGTTCCACCAGGTTATCTGCATTTTGGGGAGCTCCCTGGGCAACTTAGCATTGAACTGACCTTGGCAGTCAGTAGATAAACCAGTCCATTACCATTTGATCCACCATCTGTGCTGGGATACTTATCTTGGACTGCACCTATTTTTGTACTAGGTGCAAAAGGTCACATATCTGTGACCATGGAGGATTGCCTCTGCGATAGTCCTAGTGATGCACCTGCTGTGCTCTAACCATCAGGGATACACCCAGCCGAGTAAAGATCTCAGTTTGTCATACTCCCTGGCATCCTGCAGAGCAGGGCCGGACTGGCCATCGGGCACTTCTGGCAAATGCCAGAAGGGCCGGTGCCAGTAGTGGGCCGCTTGATTCGCCTCCCCCCGCCCCCGCCGTCGCATTCAACTATACCGGCGTATAGACGCCGGTACAGTTGATCGCAATGATGGAGGAGAGAGCGTCTACAGACGCTCCCTCTCCCATCATTCCCCGCTCTGCCTCTGACACTGCGGGTGTGCGATGACGTCATATCATCGCGCACCTGCTGTGTCCCGGGCAGACTGCAGCTGCAGAGACAGGAGCAGGAACCAGGAAGCAATGCGGGGCACGAGGAGAGGTGAAGAGAGTTTTTCTTTTTTTTTTTTTACTGGACTGTGTGGGGCCATTCTCGGGGGGGGTGGAGGAAGAGAAGAGATGCGGGCTGTGCTCTGTGCTGTATACTACTGTGTGGGCTGTGCTATATATAGTACTCTGTGGGCTGTGCTGTATATATTACTCTGTGGGCTGTGTTGTATATAGTAGTCTGTGGGCTGTGCTGTATATAGTACTCTGGGCTGTGCTGTATATAGTACTCTGGGCTGTGCTGTATATAGTACTCTGGGCTGTGCTGTATATAGTACTCTGTGGGCTGTGCTGTATATAGTGCTCTGTGGGCTGTACTGTATATAGTGCTCTGTGGGCTGTGCTGTACATAGTACTCTGGGCTGTGCTGTATATATTGCTCTGTGGGCTGTGCTGTATATAGTACTCTGTGGGCTGTGCTGTATATATATTACTCTGTGGGCTGTGCTGTATATAGTGCTCTGTGGGCTGTGCTGTATATAGTGCTCTGTGGGCTGTGCTGTATATAGTACTCTGTGGGCTGTGCTGTATATAGTACTCTGGGGCTGTGCTGTATATAGTACTCTGTGGGCTGTGCTGTATATAGTACTCTGTGGGCTGTGCTGTATATAGTACTCTGTGGGCTGTGCTATATATAGTGCTCTGTGGGCTGTGCTGTATATAGTACTCTGGGCTGTGCTATATATAGTACTCTGTGGGCTGTGCTGTATATAGTACTCTGTGGGCTGTGCTGTATATATTACTCTGTGGGCTGTGCTGTATATAGTGCTCTGTGGGCTGTGCTATATATAGTACTCTGTGGGCTGTGCTGTATATAGTACTCTGTGGGCTGTTCTGTATATATTGCTCTGTGGGCTGTGCTGTATATATTACTCTGTGGGCTGTGCTGTATATAGTGCTCTGTGGGCTGTGCTGTATATAGTGCTCTGTGGGCTGTGCTGTATATAGTACTCTGTGGGCTGTGCTGTATATATAGTACTCTGTGGGCTGTGCTGTATATAGTACTATGTGGGATGTGCTGTATATATAGTACTCTGTGGGCTGTGCTGTATATAGTGCTCTGTGGGCTGTGCTGTATATAGTGCTCTGTGGGCTGTGCTGTATATAGTACTCTGGGCTGTGCTGTATACTACTGTTTGGTCTGTGCTGTATACTACTGTGTGGGCTGTGCTATATATATTACTCTAGGCTGTGCTGTATATAGTGCTCTGTGGGCTGTGCTGTATATAGTGCTCTGTGGGCTGTGCTGTATATAGTGCTCTGTGGGCTGTGCTGTATATAGTGCTCTGTGGGCTGTGCTGTATATAGTACTCTGGGCTGTGCTGTATACTACTGTTTGGTCTGTGCTGTATACTACTGCGTGGGCTGTGTTATCTACTACACGCGCTGTACTATATTAAGCAGGCTGTGCTATATACTATACGGTTTGTGCTATATACTATGCGGGCTTTGCTATATACTATGGGGAGTATATTATGTTCTATGGGGGAGGCCATGTTATGTACTATGTGGCTGTGTTATATACTATTGTGGGGGTATATTATATACTATGGGGGAGGCTGTGTTATATACTATGGGGGGCTGCATTATATATTATGGGGAGGTGGGCTGTATTATATTCTATGGGGGGGTTACATTATACTCTGTGGGGTGGCTGCATTATACTGTATCAAGGACTATGGGGAATACGTTATACTATATGAAGAACTATGGGGTGCATTATACTATGGGAAGTGAATTGTAGTACATGGATGACTATGGCGGTGCATTATACTATATGGAGCACTGTGAGGAGTGTATTATACTATGTGGAGGACTGAGCAGTGTATTTTAATATATGGAGGACTATAAGGAGTGTATTATACTATATGGAGGACTGTGGTGCACATTATAATATATGGAGGACTATGGGGTGTATTTTACTAAACAAGTAAAATGTTGCATATTCAGATTGTTCTTGCTGGAACAAAAATCATTGTTCTCAGCAGCACATCGCCAGCGTAAACTGTAGATGTGCTGCTGATAACATGGTACTGTATGGTGATCTGTTAGCAATCTATTAGTGATCATTCTGTCCCATCATTATTCCTCAGTTGGTGGAAAGAGGCCGGGAAACAAGCGTTGAACAACTTCCGTATTGTCAATCAAACGCATTTAGCGGCCTGAACTCAGCGCACGTAAATACAACAGAAATGCTTTTGTGTGATGTGCAATATGTTAGCATTTGGGGCCCCATTTTAAGCTTTACCTAGGGCCCCACTTTGCCTAAAACCGGCCCTGCCTACAAGTGTACAAAGATATTATACAGTCATCATGTGACAAGTGGGCCTGTGTAACTTCAAATGCCAGGGCTGAATTTTAGTCCCAGTCCGGCCCTGCTGCAGAGTCAGGCCTTCTGGGGTTTTCCCTACCTCATATAGTCTCAGAACCTCCACCCACTGCTACGGTGGCAATTTCTCCCAGTCTGCCAGACTTTCGAACACAATCAGGAAGGCTTTGATGTCGTCAGCTGGAGTCATCTTTAGCAACGCACCTCTTGCCATCCACCTCAGCTGAGTATCGTCACCTTGATTTAGGACAGAGCGGTTTCCTTGCCATGGACAGCCTCTGCCAAGAGTTACATCTGCCGTTGTGACTGTTGTTGCATCAGAAGTTTGTTGGTTTCATGCTGACCCTGCTGCTGCTGAATATTGGCCTGAACCAGCTGCTTAATCAGCACCTCTATTTTGTTGGATCGTGCTCGCACCACTGTAGCTGCTTTTACTCTGGATATACATTCTTTATCCATAAACACCTGTGCTCTTTGGGATTAATGCCCACATTTGCCACCAATTATAAAGGATCAGCTCTCTGGTATATGTTGGTGGACAAACAAGTATTTGGTTCTGTGGTTCAAAACAAATGTACGGCTTATTAAATGTCCATAAACTGTCCAACTCGACAAAATAAAACAGCCTCTACTGGGTACAAAAGGTATAACAGAACCAAAACGGAAAATAAACAGTCCATATAAAGCACAGGCTCACCCGTTTAGATGTCAGTAAGCCACACAAACAAGATATTTTTACTTTGCACACACAGCCCCTAATGAGACAGCCTGGCACTTTATATAGGCCATAACACACCCAAGGGTGGGTATATGGGAGCAACTATTCCTGCCAATCTGTCTGCTCCTAAAAACTGAACTCTTGCTACACCCTATAAAATTTCTCAGCACTACTTGTACTAGAGACTGCTTTTCTTGGTCTTTACGACAAATGTCTCCAATTGAGAACCTGTCCAGATGCAAGCCTACAATATATAATGCCCACCACAGCTCAAGCAAAGCGTTATACAAATTGATACGTATAAATAGTACGAATATGCAGCTTCCATACAATATGATACTTTACCAAATATGTATGAAAATAGTAAGGACTTCAAGCCAACTCAGATCATACTGGCTGATCCCAAACATGTTAAAATATGTATATCTGGAAGTTGTCAGAGTTTCTATATTGATGCTGGCAGCAAGTGAGCATCCCTTGATGTTGCTCATTGATACCATCATACCCTCAAGTTCACATTATCATGTTAGTAAATCATAGTTGGATCATTAAACTTTTAAACCTGTTATGTAGGAGAATGGGGATTACACTCGGCAGGCACATTGCTCTCTGACAATCATGGGAACCGACCTGAATAATAAATCCATGAATTATCTAGCTTGTATTGGCCAGTTCTCACGCCAGTGAAGCTTCTTTAATGTGACCATTTCAATCCAAGGGTATGCCAAACCAGTGACCACATGAATAACAATAGCCCAGTAATAACTCACTATAAAATTTTGCTGCCTCCTGCATAACACAATCATTTGTTCATTATAATAGCATGATATCCTGACAATGACTCACTTTAGTTGATTTATTATCTCTGAACTTCTTCACCTTGAATCAAACTACTAATCAGGCTACTTGACAGGGAAATGATCATGCAAGCAACAATGTTAAACAGAATGGTGTTGACAGCTACACCATAATTGTACTAGTTTCTCATCTTCAATTTGTGATGAGTATGGTTCTAGCACAGATTTAGTTTTATGCAGTTTTCTACATTCACAAAAAGATGCTCTCAAATTTCTGATTGTTGTGGTCTGATGTAGTTTTGATGAGCAAAATAGGACAACTAGAGCCATAAAAAATGATAGCAGGCCACTCGTTTGCATGCTTCTGGCCAAATTGTCAGAAACGTTGATAATATAATCCAGATTATTTGGTAAGTTTTGTGAATAGAATAATCTATATCAATAACAGTTTAATTTTTGATGCGTTGATCCTGTTATCAGGCAGAGAAAATTGTTATGATTCGGTGACCTTGGAGCAGCATGAGACTTTCTCAGGAGTTGGTGGAACCTATACTAACCGCAAACCCTAAACTGACACCGCAACTAGAAGTAGCCATGGGGTGTACCTAACAATCCTAGACACCTCGACACAGCCGGAGGACTAAATACCCCTATAGATGGAAATGGGAATCCTATCTTGCCTCAGAGCAGAACCCCAAAGGATAGGCAGCCCCCCACAAATATTGACTGTGAGTATTAGAGGAAAGACACACACAGGCAGAAAACAGGGTTTAGCAAAAGAGGCCACTCTGGCTAAATAGGAAAGGATAGGACAGAATGCTAAGCGGTCAGTAATAAAACCCTGAAAATATCCACAGCAGGTAATACAAAAATTCCACCATCTAAGACATGGAACGTATATCTGCATCTCCTGAGAATCCAACTTGACTGGAAAAATCCTAACACAGTATAAGCTGGACAAGAAAAAAAAACAATGAATAGCGCTGATCTGTAAAGCACACAGCATGTGTGTTGCAGAAACAAAAACCAGAACTTATCTTTGCTGATTTGGCAGCAGGGCAGGAGAAACCAAACTGAGATCCATAACTTCCCAGAACAATGGACAACTGGCATGGACTAATGAATCCAGCAACCTTAAATACCCCAGTCAGCCCTGCAATCAGCAGGGACACCTGTCCAGGATTGCAGCCCAGGGACAACTGCACTACCACCAACAACCACAGGAGGGAACCCAAGAGTAGAATTCACAACAGAAAATAATCTTCATCATCTATTATTGTGGAATTTGTGGCTTGGTCTCATGTATTAAAATTTGTGTAAAAGCGCCATAATTATAACTGAGAATTAATTTTCTAATAAATGTTAGAAGTTGAAAATTGGTACAATAAAGGCACTTTTCTTCTGTATGAAGCCCTGTTATTTATATACAGGTGCTTATCACAAAATTAGAATATCATCAAAAAGTTAATTTATTTCTGTTCAATACAAAAAGTGAAACTCATATATTATATAGAGTAATTGCAAACCGAGTGATCTATTTCAAGTGTTTATTTCTGTTAATGTTGATGATTATTGCTTACAGCCAATGAAAACCCAAAAGTCGTTATCTCCGTAAATTAGAATACTTTATAACACCAGCTTGAAAAATGATTTTAAAATCCAAAATGTTGGACTACTGAAATGCATGTCCAGTAAATGCACTCAATACTTGGTCGGAGCTCCTTCAATTACTGCATCAATGCGGCGTGGCATGGAGGCGATCAGCCTGTGGCACTGCTGAGGTGTTATGGAAGCCCAGGTTGCTTTGATAGTAGCCTTCAGCTTGTCTGCATTGTTGGGTCTGCTGTCTCTGATCTTCCTCTTGACAATACCCCATAGATTCTCTGTGGGGTTAAGGTCAGGCGAGTTTGCTGGCCAGTCAAGTACAGTGATACTGTTGTTTTTAAATCAGGTATTGGTACTTTTGAGAACAGGTGCCAAGTCCTGCTGGAGAATTAAATTTCCTTCTCCAAAAGGCTTGTCAGCAGAGGGGAGCATGAAGTGCTCTAAAATTTCCTGTTAGATGGCTGCGTTGACTTTGATCTTGATAAAACACAGTGGACCTACACCAGCACATAACATGGCTCCCCAAACCATCACTGATTGTGGAAACTTCACACTAGACCTCAAGCAGCTTGGATTGTGTGCCTCTCCACTCTTCCTCCAGACTCTGGGACCTTGGTTTCCAAATGAAATGCAAAATTTACTTTCATCTGAAAACAACACCTTGAACCACTGAGCAACCGTCCAATTCTTTTTCTCCTTGGCCCAGGTAAGATGCTTCTTGCGTTGTCTATTGGTCATGAGTGGTTTGACACAAACAATGCGACACTAGTGGCCTATCTCCTGAATACGTCTGTGTGTGATGGCTCTTGAAGCAATGACTCCAGGAGTATTCCACTCCTTGCGAATCTTCCCCAAATTTTTGAATGGCCTTTTCTTAACAATCCTTTCAAGGTTGCAGTTATCCCGGTTGCCTGTGCACCTTTTTCTACCACACTTTTTCCTTCCACACAACTTTCCATTAATATGCTTAGATACAGCACTCTGTGAACAGCCAGCTTCTTTAGCAATGACCTTTTGTGGCTTACCTGTTATGATCCTGGTGGTAGGATCTCAAACTGACCTGACAAATATGCCCTGAGGATATAGGACAAGTTCTGGGGATGTGGGAGCTATACTGACCGCAATCCTGATCCTATCCAAACACACTAAAGGCAGCTGTGGAACGTTACCTGAAAACCTAGACGTCTCGTCACAGCCTGAGAAACTGACTACCCCTAGAGAGAAAGCGAAGACCTCACTTGCCTCAGAGAAATGTACCCCAACGTTTTAGATAGCCCCCCACAAATAATAACGATGAGTCAAGGGGAAAACACAAACGTAGAGATGAAACAGATTTAGCAAATGAGGCCCGCTAATACTAGATAGGCAGAAAATAGATAGGTGTCTGTGCGGTCAGTACAAAAACTATCAAAAGTAAACCACGCAGAGAATACAAGAACCCCCACACCGACTCACGATGTGAGGGGCGCACTCTGCACCCCAGAACTAACCAGCAAGCAAAAAATCACATAAAAGCAAGCTGGGCAGAACTCATAATATAATGAGAAACGTTTTCAAGGAAATAATGAGAAACTGAACAAGCAAACTTAGCTTCTCATAGCAGGAGACTGGTCACAAGGAATATTCAGGAGAACACAGGATCAGGACTGAATACACCGACAGCAGGCGACAAATAAAGGTCCAGGTGAGTTAAATAGGCCCAGCCTAGCAGGAGATGAAACAGCTGAGCCCAGCCAAGACTAGCCATATCGCTAAAGGCCACCAGAGGGAGCCCAAGACCAAACTCACACAGTACCACTCATGACCACAGGAGGGAGCCCGAGAACGGAATTCACAACAGTACCCCCCCCCCTTGAGGAGGGGTCACCGAACCCTCAACAGAGCTCCCAGGCCGATCAGGACGAGCCAAATGAAAGGCACGAACCAAATCGGCCGCATGAACATCGGAGGCGACAACCCAGGAATTATCCTCCTGACCATAACCCTTCCATTTCACTAAGTACTGAAGCCTCCGTCTCGAAACACGAGAATCCAAGATCTTCTCCACCACATATTCCAACTCCCCCTCGACCAAGACCGGAGCAGGAGGATCAACAGAAGGGACCACAGGCACCACATATCTCCGCAACAATGACCTATGGAACACATTATGAATGGCAAACGATGTTGGGAGGTCCAAACGAAAAGACACAGGGTTGAGGATTTCCAAAATCTTATAAGGACCAATGAAACGAGGCTTGAACTTAGGAGAGGAAACCTTCATCGGGACATAACGAGAAGACAACCATACCAAATCCCCCACACGAAGTCGGGGACCCACACAGCGACGGCGGTTAGCAAAGCGCTGAGCCTTCTCTTGGGACAAAGTCAAATTGTCCACCACATGGTTCCAAATCTGCTGCAACCTATCCACCACAGAATCCACCCCAGGACAGTCAGAAGACTCAACCTGACCCGAGGAGAAACGAGGATGAAAACCAGAATTGCAAAAGAAAGGTGAAACCAAAGTAGCAGAACTAGCCCGATTATTGAGGGCGAAACTCAGCCAATGGCAAAAAGGTCACCCAATCATCCTGGTCAGCAGAAACAAAACATCTCAAATAAGTTTCCAAGGTCTGATTAGTTCGTTCGGTTTGACCATTCGTCTGAGGATGGAAGGCTGACGAAAAAGACAAT